>NC_140990.1:251424620-252024620 GCF_052327205.1 Somniosus microcephalus | reverse complement strand
TTTTAGAACTGTCCTTGACCTTGGTGCTCCTGTATGAAACTGTGTTTTTTGAATGTCTCTTTTCCCCCAACAGTTATACTGTTTTCTTGCCCTTATCTTGGCGCCAAATCAGGGGTTTTCTTTTGTTAAAGTAATGGGCAGGCTGCTTTGACAAAAGCGGGTACTTTATTTTAATGTCTTGTAAATGAAACTAATGGGATCTGTCCTGTGTCCCTCTGAGTTTGATGCAGATAATGGGTCTTGTCTGTGCTCTGTGATTTCAGTGATGGGTTTACGTTTATCTGGCGATTAACATGACCTTGAGGTGTAAATACTTTTGTTTTGACTTTGTTACTGCTGTAACCATTTTACCATATCAATTGCAGTCAGTTCTGGAATCTTCTAATCGGTGGCGACTCAGGTTTCTTTAAGATACTGCAGTGGTATGTCCGTCTGAAATGAGTCATGTGATCTGCCAACTCCATCTTGTGTTCATAAAATGTGGCCATTTCAGGGGTTTTACAATGTAGACTGTATTTTCCTGGATTTTTGCGAATCCTACAGTCTCCCCTGTGATACAATGGACATCTCAAATCATCTTTTGTATCATGAATGTTTTAGGGTGAGCATAAATCCGTTCCCCCCCCCCAACTGACCTTCCCCGTAGTTTACCTGACTATGGAGTGTACCTCGCACACGCACTTTCCTCATCCCGAAAACAGAGTTGAGTAGATATCCCCTACCGGAGAAACATTTATGCTATGTACAGACTCACCTTAGAGTCATAACCCGACGCAACACAATCTTTGTTATAATACACCAAAAACAGATGGAATAAAAACATTTAGCTACACGGGCGAGTCCCCGTTTATGCTGACATAGTGGCCCCACCAATTCCGCTGACTAGGGAACTCCCTGTCGTGTCCCTTCCTCCTACACTGGACACAGACCAGGTACAGAACGATCCCTACCTGGCACACCACTAAGACGTGGGAAGCCAGTCTGACCCATGATGGGATCTCTATATTATCAAAAAGGTCCCACCATGGTGGAACCACGATGTCTTGGATTTTTGCCCCTATGTCGGTGGTTTTCTGCTCTAAAGTAAAGAAGTGCTTCTGAGAGACAGTAACTGCTTTCAGCAGTTCGGTTAAATGTTCTGGGAGAGGGGGAATTGTGAAACCAAAGTGGGCCACGTACTTCTGGAGATCGATGAAGTTCTCCTTGACAGTGAGGTGAACAGTGGATGGCTCAGGGATCGGGATAATCCGCAGCTGTGCCACTTGAACTACTGCCTCGGGTTTGAAACAGAAGCTGCTTTCACTGACCGCGCACCAGCCGTGCTGTCTGTGCCGGTAGTGAGACGCTGCGGTGGCGACACAATATGTCCCACCACCTATGTATGCCACCTGTGGGGGAACATGGCCCTGTGCCATGGCTTCCATGGTGCAATTGATAGGCTTAGCATCAGCAGAACTGAACCCGCACTGTGGTGTTGAATAGGCATTCAAGTGCTGGGGACACAGGATTATGTGTGCTCCCCGGCTACAGCACCCCGAGAGGTCAGTCCCCGTCATAGCATGCTCCCACTTAATGACGTAGGGTGGGACCTCTGCGAAACGGACGTGTGCTCCCCCCCGAATGACTCCAATGTTCACCACCCTATACACCGGCGCAGGTCGGGCCGCCCTACTCATCAACTGGGTCTTTAACCCGTTAACCTGCCGTTGCAATTCGATGTCGTCCATACTATTTATGATGGACGACCCAGTGTTAAACCCTGTGAACCAGTCGTTCACGGCGCCCCTTCTTTGTCTCCCCAATTGCTCCCATTCCTCGTGGCCCTCGGTATAGAGTTCGGTTCTATTGACCCCCGCGAAGTCAAATTCGAAAAACTTCTGCAGGGTCTCTTTCAGCAGGGCCTGACACAGCCTTGCCGTTTCTACGGGGCACCATTCCGGCAGGTGCACCTCGGTCAGGTTGAGGATGACCGAGGCCACCGCGTAATGGACCCCCTGATAGGCCATTTGGTCAGTGGGAACTAATACTAAACCGTTGGTGGTGGTGGGGCATCCCTCTGCTACCGTCCGTGGTGCCTGGGTCGTGGGCAGGGGCTGTCGGGGGCGGGTCACTAGCTCAGTGGCATTAACCGCGATTGGGGAGTAGGGGACCGCGCATGCGTCCAAGCGCGATTCCCAGTCTATCCCCCTCCCGTTATCTTGCCACTGGCTGTGGAAAATGATGGAAACACCTATGGGGCAGACTTTCTCTGAACCCCACATACACACATAAATCCCCTGATCGGGTTCCCACCATTTATCCCAGCACACTGTCAACCCTCCCTGGGTCCCTGTGATAGTCCGGTGAGTGTTGTTCCCTAACCTTTCCCACTTTCCTCTGGGGTTCCCCATGTCCCTGCTCAGTTTCCTGAGCCACCACCACCTATCCAGGGGGACGTACCCCCTGCAGGTTAGGCAAATACGTTTCCCCACAGTCACACTGACCCGTGTGGCCTGGATCTTGATCCGAGGACACGACAAAGAGACCTCCCCGTATGTGAAGGCAGTTTCGCTTGAATATTTCGTGGCGTTCGAGCCCAGCCATCCAGGCCAATTGCCCTCGTGGGTGTACCCAGCGACTTCCTCTGCTTCGCGCAGGCCCTGCCTGTCGTGGGCCAGAGGCGCAGTTTCCCCGGAGCATCCAAAGATACGGTGATCCTCCGTTTCTCCTCTCCAGGCGACGTTGAGGCCCACCAGGGCCGCGAGGATGATGCCTCCGACTGGCATCATCTTGTTATGATCTGGCGGAGAGATAAAAAAAAGTTTCGAGCCGGGCTCCCTGGGCTCCTCGGCTTGGGTGCGGGGTGAATGGGTCCCGCGACCCTAGCTCACTTAAAACTTGCCACATTCTACCGCTCCAAAGTGCTACCATACTTCCAGAAGACCACATCACTTATTTTCTAAAATTACAATAAACTAAACTTTATTACCCAAAACTATATAAATATATACATCTGCCGCCCGTCTCTGGGCGGCCAGCTTATAATCTGCGGGGACCGTCGCAGGCCTCCTCCTGCTGCGTTCCCACATCGGTCTCAGCTGCTGGTCCCTGGCAGCCTGTGGCTGCTGGCTGTGGACCGTTTAAACTTCTCGCAGCTTTCTTCCGGGGGGTCCCTCTTGTGAAAACCGGCGACCAAACCTTCTTCGGTTGCGGTTTTCTATTTGACCGTCTAAGGGTCACCACATATGAGGCTTCCTCGTAGGTCGGACCCTTGGCTGGAGTTTTGGCCCTGGCTGCAGTCCGTGGCTTCCCCACGACTGCCGGCTGTGGGCTTCCTCCCGCAGGCTCCGCCTCCCTAGGCTCTGGGTCAGCGGCAGGCACCTCCCCGCTACCTGGGACTCCAGGTTGAGAGTCTCTGCCCCCAGACGCCACCTCTCTAATGCTGCATTCAGGGGCAAGACCTAAGACCTCCGGCTCCTCCCCTTCACCGCAGTCGGGGGCGGGGCCTTCGTCCTCCGACTCGGCTTCCTTGTGACCAGGGACAGGACCTAGGACCTCCGGCTCCTCCCCTTCTGGGTGACCAGGGACAGGACCTAGGACCTCCGGCTCCTCCCCTTCTGGGTCCCAGAACAATGGGGGAGTCTCCCGTGTGGCCGGGACAACTCCTCCCCTCACGCAGGCTGCTCGTCCAGCCTGTGTGACCTGCGGCTGCAGCTCCCCTGCAGTTTTTAATTCTTCGCTGCCTTTTTCAGCCCCCGCTGCCTGCTTCCCTGCCTCCGGCTTAAACAGCTTACATTGATTGATGTAAAACCATTTTGTGCGCCGGGGCAGTTTCACAGCATACACCATGGGGCTGGCCTGATCTACGATGCTGTAGGGACCCATGTAAAGTGGCTCAAAACTCCCCACACGGGTGAAGTTCCTTACCATCACTAGATCCCCTACCTCCCAGCGATGGGTTTTACTGGGCTCGAGCAGCATCCTAGTTCCCTGGTGCTGCCTCCCCATGTTACCTGCGGCCCCCTCATAGATCCTTTGGAGGCGTTCAAGGAGCGTGCGGGCGAATTTGTCCCGATTCACCTCCCTTACCTGCCCCTCCGTTAGGACTGGGGCCAGGACATGGGTGGGGGTTCTCATGACCCTCCCGGTCATGAGCTCATGCGGAGAGTACCCCGTACTCTTCGATTGGCTGGAGCGGATCCCCATGAGGACAAGAGGCAGGACTTCTGCCCACCTTTGGGGCGAACCCATTATCTCTTTCCTCATTTTTTCTTTTAAGGTGCAGTTCATCCGCTCCACAATCCCCGATGACTGTGGATTGTAGGCTACGTGCCATTTCCCCTGAATGCCCAGCAGCATCAGGGTGTTCTGCATTACTTGGCCGGTAAACTGGCTTCCCTGATCGCATTCCACGAACTGGGGCAGTCCCCATCTTGAGAACACCTCCCGCACCAAGATTCTCGCAGTCCCTAACGCTGTGGCTGTTCGGCAGGGGAAGGCTTCAACCCATTTAGAGAACACGTCCACCAGAACGAGGCAGTACTTATAGCCTCCCTGGGTGGTGGGTAAGGGTCCGATATAGTCAATTTGGATTGACTGCCATGGTCCCTCTACCCTCCTAACGTGTCCCATCGGCACCTTCCTCCTGTGAGGATCGGGGTTATTTGCCGCGCACACAAGACAGTTCGCGCAAAACTCCCGGACGTCCTCCCGGAGTCCTGGCCACCATCCTGCTTGTTCCACCCACTGCCAGGTGACCTCAGGCCCGGGGTGCCCTGCTCCTGGTCCCTCATGGGCCAGTTGAAGGAATTCCCTCCGGTGCTGCTGAGGCACCACCCACTGCTCTTCTTTAAACAGCATTCCCTCTCTTATGGACAGGGATGCTGCACCATACGGGCCTTCCATTTTCTTCCCCTCGCTAACCGCGTTAAATACCCCTCTCAGGGCAGGGTCCTGAGATTGGACTGATTTTAGGTCCGGGGCTAGCGCTACCCCTACACTCTTCTGGATCCCATCCCTGCCTTTTACAGCTGCCAGTGGTCCGGACCCGTAGGGGTCCCAGAAAATGCCGGTCTGGGCACCCTCTCTCGCCAGTGCGTCAGCTCGCTGGTTCCCCTGACCGCGAGGTTCTGTGGAGGAGTGAGCCTTCACCTTGTGGATGAAGACCTCACCCTTCTCCCCCACGGCTGCCAGGATCTTCTCCAGCAGGGGCTTTACCACCAAGGGTCTCCCATCCGCGGAAGTGAATCCGCGACGGGACCAGATGGCCAGGTATTCAGTACACGAATTGCATGTAAACATGCTGTCTGAGCAAATCGTGTACGGGGTAGAGAAAACTTCGGGATGGGTAACCACATACGCCACAGCAGACAGTTCTGCCTGCTGGGCGCTCATGGTACTGGGGAGTTTAATCGCCAACGCAATGTCAGCCGTTGGGTCATACACTCCGAACCCCGTGAGCCGCTTTCCAGCGGATACTGTGCTGGAACCATCCACGTAAATCTCACGGCCGGTGGGATGTATCCCAGCCTGGAGACCAACGTCGACCTCCCATACCCCTTCAACGGAACATTGATGGGCTGTCCCAGGGTAAGCCAGGTTGGTGGCTAATCTGGGCTCGCACAGCCCTCGTACCCGCAGATCCATTTCTGAGAGGAGTAGGGTCCAGTGCGCAATGCGGGCACTGCTTACTGTCCCATCCTTAATCCTCCCATCCAAAAGCATCTTGGTGGGCGTGTGGTGTGTGAGGAGGGTGATGGGGGAGGTGCCTGTGAAGATGGCGGATCTTTTCACAGCCCAGTGTGTGGCTAAGAGGTGCCGCTCACAGACCGAGTAGCTCCTCTCCACGTCGGTGAGCACCCTGGAGGAGTAAACCACGGGTCTCAGCTTGCCATGTCGCTCCTGGAGCAACACAGCACTCAGACTGTCCCCGCTGGCCGCCACCTCCAGGAAGAACTCCCTTCCCCCATCTATCGCTCCCAGGGCCGGTGCGGTCTGCAGCTTCCTTTTTAGGAGCTCGAACGCGGCCTGGCATCCTTCATCCCATGACCACTCCACTCCCTTGTGCAGGAGTCGGAGTAGTGGGGCTGCCATGGCCGCATAGCCCTCCATGAAGTCTCGGCAGTACCCAGTTAGCCCTAGAAACGACCTCACACCCTTTATGGTGACGGGGACCGGTAACTCCTGTACCGCCTCCCTCCTAGCCCTATCGATGGCCCTTTCTCCGGCGCGGATGGTCAGCCCCAGGAACTTGACTTCCTTTTGACTGATCTACGCTTTCTTTGGGTTGACTTTGAACCCCCTTCTGGTCAGTAGTTCCAACAGTTCAGCCAGCAGTGGGCCGTGCTCCCCGACCGTGTCGGTAAACAGGAGCAGGTCGTCCACGTACTGTACTAACTGAAGGGGCTGACTGAACTCCTTCAGGCTGTCCGCCGTGCATTGGTGGAAAATGCTGGGACTATTGTGAAAGCCTTGTGGCAAGCAATTCCAGGTATACTGTTGCCCTTTGAAAGTAAAGGCAAATTTATACTGGTCCTCCCTCCGCACAGGGATCGACCAGAACCCATTGGAAATATCGAGCACCGTGAACGTAGTCGCGGATGCGGGGATACTCCCAATGAGGCTGGCCACTGCTGCCACTGTGGGGGCACATGCGGGGATGTTGCTGTTCAACACCCGATAGTCCACCGTGGCTCTCCAGGAATTGTCCGGTTTCTTAACCGGCCAAAGCGGAGAGTTCACATGGGTGGCTATAGGCCTCAGCACCCCCTGCACTACCAGCGCTGATATGGCCACCTCCATATCAGCCTCTGCTTCCTTTGGGAAGTTGTACTGCCTTTGGGGCCAGGCCATGGGATCCCCATCTACCCTAACCTCAAAGCTAGCAACCCTCCCACAGTCGTGTTTGTGCGTGGCGAACGCATCTAACTGAGCCTGCACCTCGGCTCTAAATACTTCTGGGATACCCTCCATCATTTCACCGAGGTCGTAACTCCCTTTCGGCTTCATGGTACACAGGGTTCCCTTCCCATCCTTTCCCGGGATTACTACCACTCCACTTTCCTTTCCGGTGTTGGCCCCCCAAAGGCAATGGTTCCTGAGGTCCACGAGGATCCCATGGCCCACGATGAAGTCGGCCCCTAGGATCCCCTTCCCTCCCTCCGCATCCCATCTCGCCAGGACACACGTCCACTTTGTCTGGAGTGTGCCCAGGTGGATCGAGAGCGGCCTGGAGAACGCACCCGTCTGCTCCGCCCCTGTGAACCCTGATAGGACGTATGGAACCCCGTTAGACAGAGGTGAGGTGGTGGGATTCTCCGTATGGATCACGGTGCATGAAGCTCCCGTATCCAACAGATAAGTCCCCGTTTCCTTCTCTACCTCCATCTGCACGAGCGGTCTCTTCCATCCGTCGTACTGGAGCGCACATAGATAGACGGGCTGCGCAGGCTCCAGTCATTGCGGGCCACTTTGGGAAGGGGTTAGGGGAACCGCTGGACCGGTGGTGGCTGCTACCTTTCCCTTAGTGAGGACCAATGACCTCACTGAAGCCAGCAGCATGTCCAGCAGCTCTGGAGGGACAGTTGGCTCCGTCTCTCTCTCTGGGGCAGAGGTCGGGGGTGCGGCCGGGGCTTGGGCTGGGGCTGTGGGGACCTTTTCCCTTGTGTCCTTCCAGGGATTCTTACAGTCCCTGCGCCAATGCCCCTCCCTCCCGCAGCCGTAGCACGTTTGTCGGCTTTGGTTGGGACGGCTCCCTTCCTGGCGCCACTCTTTACAGGGCTGGTCACCAGGCCTGACCTCACAAACCTTCCCGCTTTGCTGGGGTGTCTAACTATCCCTCCCATTTCTAAAGGTGACGGTGAGTTGGCGGATCACCATCGCCTCCGTGGTCAGAGGGTTTCGGGGGTCGAACCAGGCCATTGCCTGCGTTCGAACGCGGGGCAGGGAGTTATTCATCAGGCACCTGAGCCAGTGGACTAACTGGTCCCCGTCCAGGTTCGCTCGCGCCGGCATTCCCGGGCATGCACCCTGGTAGACTGGCCACAGCCTGTCCGCGAACGCCTGCGGGAATTCCCCGGGGAGCTGGACTGTTTTCTCCACCCGGGTGAACGGACTCCCCTTGTTCACCCCCATGGCCTCCAGGATCTCGTCCTTCAGCCTGCCATAATTTTCCTGACCCCTCTTACACCCATCGGGTAGCGTCTGGAGGAGATCGCTACCCAGGGAGAACAACATCATCTTGGCCTTCTCTGCCTCGTCGCAGTCGTTAACACAGGCCGCCTGCTCTATCTCCCTAAAGTGAAGAGAAGGGTCCCCCTTCATGGTGAGCTTGGGGATGTAGCTCACCATGGAGCGCAATTGTTGCGCACCGTGTGGCACCAGGAATTGGTTCTGGAGGTCCCCAGGTTCCCCGTCGTCACCGGGTGGTCCGTACCTCCGTTGTGTCACGGGGTACACTGGTCCCGGTCCCTGATTCTCTCTCGGGCTACCCTGGTCTACCTTGGATTCTTCATCCTCCACCCCCTCCTGATCCCAGACCTCTGGAAAACTAGGGGCTAGGGGTGGTGGCTGTGAAATCTCGGGTTCCCTAACCCGTTTTGTTCTGGGGGCTGCCTGCGGGACTTCCCTGCTTGGGTTACTGTTGAACTCAGCCTGGCCGACCTTGGGGCTAATGAGGCATATCATCCCCTTTGCCCTGGCCAGTGCCAGTTTCAGGCTTTCTATTTCCTGCCTACAGGGGCCGCGTTCTGCCTCCTCAAACCCTTGAGCGCAGGCCAGCTTATAGGTTGCTTTTACTTCGCCTACCTTTTCCTCCTGTGCCTTCAGTTCCCCTGTAAGGCGGCTAATCTCTGTTTTTAATCTCCTCTCTTTCTCCCTGGATTCTCTTGCCTGATACTCTACGTGTTCTACCCTGAACCTAGCGCTCCCATCCAGCTCAGCTATCTTGCCCTCCAGCCTTTCTACCTTCCCCCGATGGTCCCGGACCATCGCTGCCCTCTCTTGGCTTATGGCCTCCAGAGCCACTAGTACCTTCCCTTCCGCTGCAACCTTTTCCTGCAGCTCCCGGGACAAATGCTTAATTTTGGTTTCCTTACTGGCCACCGCGTGGTCCAGTACCAGAACCTGCTTTTTATAGCACATAAGCCACACCGCTTTTTCAATGCCCTTGCAGTGCTCTTTACTAGCCGTTCACTGGGCGGCTGCCTTTAGGGGATGCTCGGCTCCTAACAGGTCATATACCCATTTTTTTGCTACATTTACTTTGCCACACATGTAGGAGGATAACCTGTCCTCCATAACATCTGTCTCACCCGAGTCTTTGTCCACCACACAAGGGTTCTGTAGCCAGTGTCCCATCTGGGTTGCCATTCTGTAAGGGGTCGTTTTAACGAGCTTGTGGTGTGCGAGATCGGTTTTTGATTTCACACTGCTCGTGAGCGGTTCCGAAGCGCTCCCCCCTCACCGGTTCTAGACACTGGGCTTATTGCCAGACCACCTTGATGTGTTGGCCCAACTTGTGACTCAGAAGACAAATGGATCAGGTGAGACAAGGTAAGTTTTAAATCAAAGGTATCTTTATTTTTAAGGAGAATAAAACATAGAGAATGAAGAAACAATGCAGACAAAAATCCTGAACACGCCTCTCAATGGGAACTAAAATTTAACACACAAGAGTTACTTTGACTATCATAATACATCAATTCTAGATCAGCAATATAATAAAACGGGGGTGGAGAAAGCGCACGGCACAACGAAGGATGAATAACACTCCCGAATTACAAAGCCCTTAATATTAAAAACCCTCCCGTCTCTACAGTATACCTCAACTAGATCAGCTAGGTGGAGTTGGGCCTCTATGCTCACCAGGGTTTTTAAAACTGTCCTTGACCTTGGTGCTCCTGTATCATCCGGGATCTCCAATCTTCCTTATGGGACCGGCTCCTGAACCTGCTCTCCTGCTCGAACTTGTAGGCCCTCCGTGCTCCTCGAACCTCACCAGGGTTTTAAAACTGTCCTTGACCTTGGTGCTCCTGTATCGTCCGGGATCTCCAATCTTCCTTATGGGACCGGCTCCTGAACCTGCTCTCCTGCTCGAACTTGTAGGCCCTCCGTGCTCCTTGAACCTCACCAGGGTTTTTAGAACTGTCCTTGACCTTGGTGCTCCTGTATGAAACTGTGTTTTTTGAATGTCTCTTTTCCCCCAACAGTTATACTGTTTTCTTGCCCTTATCTTGGCACCAAATCAGGGGTTTTCTTTTGTTAAAGTAATGGGCAGGCTGCTTTGACAAAAGCAGGTACTTTATTTTAATGTCTTGTAAATGAAACTAATGGGATCTGTCCTGTGCCCCTCTGAGTTTGATGCAGATAATGGGTCTTGTCTGTGCTCTGTGATTTCAGTGATGGGTTTACGTTTATCTGGCGATTAACATGACCTTGAGGTGTAAATACTTTTGTTTTGACTTTGTTACTGCTGTAACCATTTTACCATATCAATTGCAGTCAGTTCTGGAATCTTCTAATCGGTGGCGACTCAGGTTTCTTTAAGATACTGCAGTGGTATGTCCGTCTGAAATGAGTCATGTGATCTGCCAACTCCATCTTGTGTTCATAAAATGTGGCCATTTCAGGGGTTTTACAATGTAGACTGTATTTTCCTGGATTTTTGCGAATCCTACACAGTGTCCTGATCTTAAACAAAAGCAATTACAATGGCATGAGGGCAGAACTGGCTAAAGTGGACTGGAAAAATAAATTAAAGGGTAAGACGGTTGAAATGCAGCGGCGGACATTTAAGGAGATATTTCATAACTCTCAACAAAAATATATTCCAGTGAGAAAGAAAGATTTTAAGGGAAGGAAGCACCATCCGTGGCTAACTAAGGAAGTAAAGGATGGTATCAAATTGAAAATGAAGGCATACAATGTTACCAAGATTGGTGGGAGACAAGAGGATTGGGAAATTTTTAAAAACTAGCAAAGGATGACTTAAAAAAAAAGAGATGAATTATGAGAGTAAACTGGCAAGAAATATTAAAACAGCTAGTAAGAGCTTCTACAGGTATATAAAAAGGAAGAGAGTAGCTAAAGTAAATGTTGGTCCTTAGAGGATGAGACTGGGGAATTAATAATGGGGAACGTGGAAATGGCAGAGACTCTGAACAAATATTTTGCATCTGTCTTCATGGTAGAAGACACTAACAACATCCCAATAATGCATAATCAAGGGGCCACAGGGAGGGGGGAACTAAAGACAATCACTATCACTAAGGAAATAGTACTTGGTAAAATAATGGAACTAAAAGATGACAAGTCCCCTGGACCAGATGGCCTGCATCCCAGGGTCTTAAAAGAAGTGGCTGCAGAGATAGTGGATGCATTCGTTGCAATATACCAAAATTCCCTGGACTCTGGAAAGGTCCCAGCAGATTGGAAAACCGCAAATGTAACATCCATATTTAAGAAAGGAGGGAGACAGAAAGCAGGAAACTATAAACCAGTTAGCCTAACATCTGTCATTGGGAAAATACTGGAGCCCTTCATTAAGGAAGCAGTAGCAGGGCATTTGGAAAATCATAATGCAGTCAAGCAGAGTCAGCATGGTTTTATGAAAGGGAAATCATGTTTAACAAATTTGCTGGAGTTCTTTGAGGATGTAATGAGCAGAGTGGACAAAGGTAAGCCAGTGGATGTGGTGTATTTGGATTTCCAGAAGGCATTCGATAAGGTGCCACATAAAAGGTTACTGCATAAGATAAGAGCTCACAGAATTGGGGGTAATATATTAGAATGGATAGAGAATTGGCTAACTAACAGAAAGCAGAGAGTCAGGATAAATGGGTCATTTTCCGGTTGGCAAATGGTAACTAGTGGGGTGTCACAGGGATCGGTGCTGGGGCCTCAACTATTTGCAATCTACATTAATGACTTGGACAAAGGGACCGAGTGTAATGTAGCCAAGTTTGCGGATGATACAAAGATGGGTGAGAAAGCAAGTTGTGCAGAGGACTCAAAGAATCTGCAAAGGGATATAGACAGGCTAAGTGAATGGGCAAACATTTGGCAGATGGAGTATAATGTGGGAAAGTGCGAGGTTATCCACTTTGGCAGGAAAAATAAAAAAGCAAACTATTATTTAAATGGAGAGAGATTACAAAATGCTACAGTTCAAAGGGACCTGGGGGTCCTTGTGCATGAAACACAAAAAGTTAGCATGCAGGTACAGCAAGTAATCAAAAAGGCAAATGGAATTTTGGCCTTTATTTCATATATAAAATATAAAAGCAGGGAAGTCCTGCTACAACTGTACAGGGTATTGGCGAGACCACACCTTGAGTACGGCGTACAGTTTTGGTCTCCTTATTTAAGGAAGGATATACGTGCGTTGGAGGCAGTTCAGAGACGATTCACACGGTTGATTCCTGAGATGAGGGGGTTGACTTATGAAGAAAGGTTGAGCAGGTTGGGCCTATACTCATTGGAATTTAGAAGAATGAGAGGTGATCTTATTGAAACATATAAGATACTGAGGGGGCTCGACAAGGTAGATGCAGAGAGGATGTTTCCCCTCGTGGGGAAAGCTAGAA
Source organism: Somniosus microcephalus (assembly GCF_052327205.1). Taxonomy (NCBI): domain Eukaryota; kingdom Metazoa; phylum Chordata; class Chondrichthyes; order Squaliformes; family Somniosidae; genus Somniosus; species Somniosus microcephalus. The sequence continues at coordinate 252,012,057 of NC_140990.1, read as the reverse complement.
CTCAGGGGCATAGTTTCAGAATAAAGTGTCCCTCTTTTAGAACTGAGATGAGGAGGAATTTCTTCTCTCAGAGGGTCGTAAATCTGTGGAATTCTCTGCCCCAGAGAGCCGTGGAGGCTGGGTCATTAAATACATTTAAGGTGGAGATAGACAGATTTTTACAAGATAAGGGAATGAATGGTTATGGGGAGCGGCTAGGGAAGTGGCTTTGAGCCCAAGATCAGCCATGATCTTATTGAGGGGCCAAGTGGCCTATTCCTGCTCCTATTTCTTATGTTCTTATTGTTCTTATGTAAAAGCAGCTAAAAAACATGTGTTTGAGAGTCAGATTAAAGTGAACTGATTCTTAGAATTATTAAAATTAGAAGGGGTAAGAGAGAAATTAAAAGATGGATTATGAATAGCAGCAATAGGGATCAAAATATTTATATTTTAGTTTATATTCAAGAAGCAGTTAGATATATTTCTTAAGGCTAAAGGGATCAAGGGATATGGGGAGAAGGTAGGTACTGAGTTTGGATGATCAGCCATGATCTCTTTGAATGGCAGAGCAGGCTCGAGAGGCCGAATGGCCTACTCCTGCTCCTATCTTTTATGTTTCTATGTAGCCAGAATGTTAAAAATCAGCCGTAACTTTTAAGGGATAATTTGAATAAAAATACCATGGAACATCAGAGAAAGGTGGAAGTGTTAAATACATCTTCTTCATATCATATAGTTGAAATGAGCGGACAAATTCCAGATGCAGTAAATCTAGCTGTGGAATTTATAATAAATGTAGATGTCAGTAAAGTATGCGTTATGAAGAAACTCAGAACATTAAATGTCTGCATGATACCTTTCACAGATAGGACATCCTGGAATCCTCAAAGAAAAGCTCTGGCTAATGTTTTCAAGAGCTCCATAAATGCAATTTCTGTACATGAAGACTGGAAAGTGTCTAATGTAATCCTGATATTTAGAAAAGTAATCAAGTGTTAAACCAAGGAATTCTAAACCGCTGTAGTTAATTTAATACTGGCAATTAAAAATATTGGGAAGACCAAAGTCATTGCCTTCGGCTCCCACCACAAACTCCATACTTCCTCCCCAGCCATTGTCTCAGGCTAAAGCAGACTGCTCGCAACCCCGAGTTGAGCTTCCAAACCCATATCCCCTCAATCACAAAGACTGTCTACTTCCACCTTCATAAAGTTGCCTGCCTGCGCCTCTACCGTAGCATTTCTACATAAATTTGTAAAGAGTCAAAAGATTTAGGGCTAAAAATTGATTAGCTCCCCATTTGGGGTGCTAACTTCGCCGGGGCTACTGGAAGCGCCCCGCATCCCTCTTGGGGCGCTGCGAGTCAGTATCGCGGCGCTATGTGCCGCAGCACCAAGCACTGAGGAACGTTGCGCGTGGTATTGCAGGCCTTCCTCCCCTTCTTAAAGGGGAGGGGCCTTGCGCGGCATGACCCGAGGTCCAGCTGGGCCCCTGGGGATCGGGAGTGCTGGCAAAATAGCCCGGCACTCAAGAGAAGTGCCGGGCTCTTGGAGCGCAGTTGGCACTCCACCGGGGGGGGGGGGGCTGTTCAGGAGGCCGGAGACAGGAGCGCAGGCAGGTGCTGGCAGGTGGTCAGCAAAAAAAATGGCCGCCCCGCACCTTGCTTTTAAATAGCGCCTCCCCGGCTGCAGGTAGGCAACCCTGACCCCGTTGGACATAGTGTCCGGCAGTAAGTCGGGGGCGCTCCCAAAGATCGTGCAATGCCGTGGGGTGCTACCGGTTAGCACCGCCGCTAACTTCCCACTGAATTTCGCGGGAGGCGTGGGCGGCGCCGCACCCGGGCGTTAGTTGCTTTGTGCCCCGTTAGCACCCCCTTAGGTAAGAATTCTTACAGACAGCAAACCAGAAATAAAAAGGGTGCTAATGGGAGGCGCAAATCATGCCAATTTTTCCCCCTTAAGATATTAGACACTGGGTTATAGAGGAAATCATAGTTATGGCTTGAAAGGCCAGGTTTAGTCAGAAGCAGATTTTGCACAAACCTATTTGTAAGGCCTTCCATTATCAATGAAAAAATCTTCTCTAATTGTTAAAATGTTAATCAAAGGTTAAGTTAGAAATACATATGATTATTTATAAAGTTTGAAGTATGAGATTGTGTGTGATCTACAAAAATTAGTGTTAAAATGTCTTTCAAACAATTGTGTGTTCAATAGATATTTATAAAATATGCATAAAGTATAAAAATTCTAACAAAAGGCACAGGAGATGAGATCAGTAGATCCATAAACTTAGAAGGTCTTTGAGTTCTGCTTTATAGCTACACAGGAGATGTCCTGGATAACACAGCAGTGTCTAAACAGACTGCTTTGGGTTTCTACATAGAGGTATCTCTCTGTTACAACTGTAAGTTATATCAATCAAATAAGTGCTGCAAAGTACAGTGAGATGTTCCTTTTAGTGACAACTCAGGATGGCATTACCCCGTATATAGTTTGTGCTTATTGACCCGGAATTTGCAATCAGCAGTGCTTTCCACTGACCTCGAAGAAAGCTGCCCACAAAGATCTTGTGATTTCTATGGTGAAAACTTGAGCTTTCTCGATGTTAAATTGATTGTAGCACTGTCAAAAGGGGATCCCCAGTGGAAAGCAGCAGTGATGTCATCAAGCTGTCTAAGCAGCCAATCACATTAAAGAATTCTTACAGACAGCAAACCAGGAAATAAAAAGCACTGATTCAATTCACTTTTTAAAATATTTACAGAGAGCAACAAAAGGATTGGGACATACACCTGGGGTTAAGGCAGAACCTGAAATATCATAAACAAACTTTAAAAATATTATTTTATTATTTGAAAAATCTGGTAATTTTCTATCATAATGGAGAAATTTGACCTTCCATAAATATGAAAGTCATTTTTCAGGGCCAGAACAGTTGTTTAGCAGTCAATACACTGTTAAATCTCCAGTTATTCCTATTCCAACAAGGCTTAACTTTTTATGGGGTGGTTTACAGTGATATTACAGTGGAAAAGCTTAAGTTTTCATCAGTTCAACTGATTTCACTGATTGCTGGCTCTGGGGAGTTCCACAGCACAGCCTGTGGCCGAGCAGGGAATGACTGACCGCAACTTCAGGATGTCCGCGTTTATCTGCACATGTGCGCTAAATCCTGAAGTTACGGTCAGTTTCAGAGGGATAATGATGCCGAACGCTGACAGTTCACCACCGTTGCCACCGCAAAATCCGGACCATTATTTTTAATCCTTGCTAAACAACAAATTTATTTGAAGTTTTATTTCCTAAAAGTTGTTTTACAGACAGAAAACTACTGAGACCACATGACCCAGTACAAGATGAACTTTAATAAATGTTACAAAACATGCAACAGGTTCTTCATTAAACACTTCACTACATTAAAACAAGCGATTTGTGAGTTAATATTTTGTTACAGACAATGCAACAACCATAAATTACATAAAATTGCTTCCAGTTATTAACCATATATAATGTAGCTCATCATTTTCAAGTTGCTGATTTTATGAAAACATTGTGCTGAGATTTAAGAACAAAACCTTAGGAAATACGTTAAATGAAAGCGATACATAAGAAATTGGTTTACTGAAGCGCACACATCCTGATATTTAGATCAATGTATGCCTTATTATTAATGCGTGTATAACTCACATGTTAGATTTTTTGCTTTTTTTAAATGCCGTCTATATTCTATTCTATCTATTATTGGAACTGACAGGACTATTCCCCATTAACATCAAGATGAAACACCCAACTTCACTTAGGTTTTGTTTACAGGTTTATTGGAGCAAATGTAGCAAATGTTAAATTAAAAAAAGAGACAAACATTGTCATTTTGTGCCCGTTCCTTGTGATATTGATGGGGAAAAATCCTGGCCATTTGTAAACAAGTGATGATTTCATTACCATTTGCAAACACTTCCTGTGGAAGTAGAATTAATTGCTGGAAAGATCACAATATCCTTAACACAGAAGTGCTATTCTGAGTATTTTGTTAGTAGCCGGGGTTATCTGTTGTTTCATCTGAACAGCTGACCTTGCCGTAGACAGGTTTCTATTAGCAACCCCAATGCCTCATTAATCAGTCTGATAATCTCTGTTGTTGAGTTGCATTTTCTCCATTTGCTTCCTACACAACATCTTGAATGAGTTAGAGAAGAGCACTCCCATAATCCAGCAGTCATTTGAGATGGCAGTTTTCAAGTAAAAGAGATTCATTTGATAACCACAGGCTGCTTTTGATGATAACAAAATAATAACATAATTGGTAACCATGTTGTTTGGATTGATTGTATGACTTTATGGAAGTAAAAGAAAGAAAACTCTTGTCTCTTGAAACATATTTGAATGCAATCGCTGACATGTTGAGGTCACGGTTTACAGTCAGTCAGGGAAGGGATTATCAGTGGTGACTGAGGCAAACCTTTCAGATATCGATGCTGAAACTGGAACTCAAATTTTCAAAAGTAAATTTCTGTCCCATAGTCTCATTATTACAGCTAGTGACAACGGCCTAGTTAATATAGTAACTTTATTCCTGAAGGTTGTTGTTATTGATGCAGATGAAAACGTTCTATAATGGACCAAAAATTGATTTGCTTAACATAGGAGTGAAAAAGAAGCTTATGGTAATGAGAAGACACTAGCAACAGGGGAAGCAAAAGAGAAGGCAATCCACAATCCCATGCTTCCTGTGGGGACCTGTACTCACAGCAAAGGCAGGGCAGATATTCAGACCTACAGGGTTCTTGTCCTCCCTCAAATCTGTGCTTCCTGTAATCGTGGCTGCTCCACTAGGAGTACAGAATTAAGAATCACACGTATAGACAGAAGGAAAAGAAAAATACAGGATACTGGTAGCAGAAGAAGGTAAAGAGGAAAACACCAGCTGGAAGTAAGGAGAAGACATCGGCAACAGCAAAAAGTAGAGACGAAACTGACAGAAGAAAAAGCAGAAAGTAAGAAGAGACAGGCAGCAGCAGACATTAAAGGGAAAACAGCAATGTTAGAAGAAAGTAAAGAAAAGACACCAGCAGTAAGAGAAGGTAAAGAGATGATAGGATAGAATCAGAAATTAAGTTGTAAGTGTTAAGTTGTAAAGGAATGAATTTGCATCTCTGGCATTTTTATGAGAATTTGGCATTTAACTATTTTGCTCTCATCCCTTTGGTATCTCCAAGTTACACATCAGTGGTGTCTAAGAGGGCAGGCTAATGACATGCTCCCAGGCTTCTACCAATGTTACTCTGAAGCAGTACTAGAAGAAGCACAACAGAATCCCAATGAAGGCTCTGTGCCAATTCTCTCCCCCCGCCCCCAACCAGCTCCATATGGAGAACTGCTTGGCTTTCACATGGTATACTCTTCAGCAGTACAGCTGATATCAGGACCTCTGCATAATGCTTGAAATAACATGGTTTACGAAGCTTTGCAATTGCGCATCCTATTTGCAGCTATGAGACAACACAGACTCTGGAACAGGAGCTGAACTGAATTTTATAAAGTAACTATTGCTGATAAGCTAAAATAATCAATTCGTGCTACAACTTTGCTGAGTACAAAGGACTTTGCCTTCAAAAGAAAAGGTAAAGGGTTCACTGCTATGTGTTGTCTAGTAATAGGCCAAATTATAAACTTTTAGCTGTCTTCTGCAGTTTTTGCAAATAGTTTGCTTTTAAAAATTTCCAAACATTTCATTTTAATTTATGTTTTACATTATTAAACTACCAAGAAGATTTGACATTTAGGGCGCGAAATTTGGTAACACCCCATTTGCAATGTCAGGCACTCCACTTCCTGGTGGGGCAGTAACCAAGGCGATGTTGGGGCGTGATCGGCAGCGCTCCGCAGAGGCTCCGCAGAGCGCTACCGTGTTTCAACGCCCCTCTCCTTCAGTTAAAGGGGGGGGCCGCTGTGCACTCTGCAGGACCTCTGATGGCCCCAACTAGGCCACCAGGGCGGCGTGGTGCCATGGCAGCAGCCCGGCGCTGAGACGTGGTGCCAGGCTGTGCGATGGCGGCCAGGACCTCACCACGGCCCACCACGGAGGGCCAACCTAGAGGTCGGCCAAAAAAGAAAATGGCGGAGCGGGTCGCGACCACACCTCTCCTTTAACTACCGCCCCGTGAGCGGAGGTCAGCCCAGCTCACCACCCACGAGGCTTGTGGGGCACAACTGAATTTCTGCTGTGGGTGCTAAGGGGTCACTGCACACGGCAATGACGTCATCGCCAGATGTGCGGCGGCCTGGGGCGCTACCGGCAGGGGCACGGCGCTATTGGGTAGTACCTCAGCAATGTCCTGCTGAATTTCGCAGGAGGTGCTTTTTTCACCCCTGGGCGATAACCCCTTTGCGCCCCGTTAGCGCCCCCCGGAAGCACTGACGGCAGGCGCAACGGAGCCGAATTTCACCCCCTAATGTTTAATTATTCTCATAGAAAATGTTTCCTTTTGGATGCCGTGGTGCAAAATATGACAATCACAATGGCCTTGGAGAATATATGTTGATACAGATTTAACCCGGCAGCTTGATATTCTAAGTATAAAATTACAATGACAATGGAAATTTCCAAAGCTCCAATAAAGACAATTATAAATTTAAGCAGAGCATCATATTGTGGATAGCTGATTATTTCCAGGTAGTCAAATAGAACAAAGCAAAGTTTGTATTAGTCATTATTTTTAATAAGACATGTCTTTATTTTACAGGAGAGAATATAACAACCAAGTAAACCGAACTGACAAGTACAGTGATTATCAATTGGTAATTTAGTTATTAAACTATGGGTTTAATTTTTTTTAAACAATAAGGCAATATCTCTTATAATACTGTGCTCATTTGGGATACATAAATAGTAACAGACATCTTCAGAATGAACTGCTGTTAACTACAAAAGTGTATGTTGTCATAAGAAATCATAAATTTGTCTCTCAATTGCTGACTTTGATAAAGTGTATTTTTTTAAAGTTTATTTTTGATTTTTCATACAAAATATTTCTTCTTTTAAAAAATTTCAGAAATTTCTGTCAGAGATCAGAGGTAATAATTTTGATAATTTAAGTAAAGAATTTGATTTTATCAGATTTATCAGGGGTGGCCGTCTAAAATTATAACATCTGCAGAGTGAAACCAATGCAGAGAAAAATTGTGATGGAGGCGGTGATATGTCCAAACACTTTTTCATGACTAGCTTATCTCTTGTGGTGTCACTTGGAGACAGAACAAAAAAAAAGACACACGTATCTCTTCTTGGACTGTTTCGGTACTTGCCTCACACTCTCTAATTCTTTTTAGGGACCCAATCATTTTCCAAGAGCTAGTAAAAACTTATTAGGTGTTAGCCTTGGCTCAGTGATAGCACTCTTGCCTCTGAGGCAGAAGATTGTGGATGCACATCCCACTCCAGAGACTTGAGCACATAATCTAGGTTGACACTTTAGTGCAGTACTGAGGGAGTGCTGCACTGTCAGCGGTGCTGCCTTTTGGATGAGATGTTAAACCGAGGCCCCGTCTACCATCTCACTTGGACGTAAAAGATCCCATGGCACTATTACGAATAAGAGCAGGGGAGCTCTCACCAGTATCCTGGCCAATATTTATCCCTCAATCAGCATCACTAAAACAGATTATCTGGTCAATATCTCATTGCGATTTGTGGGATCTTGCTATGCCGCGTTTCCTGCATTACAACAGTGACTACACTTCAAATGTACTTAATTGGCTGTAAAATGCTTTGGAACATCCTGAGGTCATGAAACGTGCTATGTAAATGTAAGTCTTCTTTATTGTTAGTTTATATGGTTGGTTACCATTTCCTCCCTTTTATGTCATGTGTTTGATGTTAATCTTCATTCACTTTCAATTCTTTCTCCCCTTGCGTATACTCATCTAATTTGAATAAGTGAAATGTATATTTGGCTTACATTGTGGTGCAGCAGCTAAAAAGAATGTGTCCATTCCAAATCAATCATTGTTAAATTCTCCATTTTTTCCCCAGTTTTTGACTGGGATACACATTGGAGACCCATTGAATACATTATTTATTCAATGGTTGAACCTGACCAAATAACATTCACGTGATGAAATCACAAATGTGTTATGTTGTCATGTAATCCATAGGACAACTATTATATCCTATGAGTCCCAAACATATTTTCTAAGATAGATATATTGCTGTCTACACACTATGTGCATCTTGCCTGGAGCCTGATTTTGGGTGCTCCTTAAAGGACTGCTGCGTGCATTTAATTGAAGGGCAATAAATTTGAAAATTGTGAGCTGAACAATGGAGGGCAGAAGGCATTTGGACAGGACCGGCTCATTTGCGGATTGTGTGCAGCTAAAGGAGATGCAGCATATGAGACCTCTATTCAAAATACCTGTGTGCAGGTGACACTGAGTGAATCCAGTCTCCCACCTCCATAGATCTGGAAGTAAATAAAGAAAAAGAAATTCAGATCTCAGGCAGATTTGCAGAGTAAGACTATCCAGAATGATCATGCTCTGAGATTATGGCTGTGGCATGCATGCAGCAATGAATTTACTCGTTACCTAATACAGCCTCTCTGAGACTGCATGTAAAGCACTCAGGCAATCTTTCATCTCATTTACACGTGCTCATGTTTCTGCAGGCTGACTTTGTTGGTGACACTGAAATATGCTTCTAATGTTGCAAGTATCTCTTGCACATTGCAGCCCAAAACACTTTGCCAACAGAAACTACTTGCATGTTGCATTTTCATGGACTCACACAAGGTGGCATGCCGGCTGGGTACTGGGATGACCCTGTCTCTGCTCTTCCAAATTCCAACAGCTGTACATTTTGTACCTGTTTACAGGTAAAGGTGTTGCATGAAACAAGCGAGTAAAGGTGGACCGAAAGGAGGGCCTTCCAACTTACATTGGCTCAATGGAGCCAATTTTTTCTCCCTACTGCCCCATTTTTCATTGTCAGCAGGGATGTCCCAGTAATTACAGAACAAAAGTTTCCAGTTTACCATCAGAGGCCCACCTGTTGCATTTTTCAGGTGGGCCTCAATTTAGGTAGTTCTCATGCCTGAAACCAGGGGCCGAATTAATATATTAAAATGAGGGTCCTGTGACATTGTTATGGCCCAAAATCCATTTTCATGTCAGTCAGTGTTGTCATCACTTCAAGGGGTGGCATTAGGACCATACAACCTGTGCAATTGCACGGGGCTCTGAGCCAGTCAGGGGCCCCGAGAGGATCCAGTGAAAGGACACCTACAAAATGGTCCCTGATCATTTTGTCCACTATGTGATCATAGGTGTGCAGATTTAACACCAGATTAAGTAGGTAGTAAGCAGTATCATTGTAAAATGTAAGGGTCCCAAACCAAACCCGCAAGGCCAATTCGGCTCCTGATCATTTCACAGCCAGCAAGTGAGCATCCCTGTTATTGTTGTCCAAAGGTCCAGCTCAAGAAGACAGCATAACTCAGTTACTTCCTCCCTCCTGAAGCATAGGCAGCACAGGCAGGTCTCCTTTTATATACCAAGTCAACTCTTCCTAGGGCTAGAGATGAAGCTCCTTGGGTAAGGGCAAACAAAATGGTTCTGTTGTATTTCTACCTGCCTTTGATCCCTTCTCATAAACTTCCCTTCCCACTCCAAATTTCCGAATGGAAGAGGAATACCAAGAGGGATTCTCATCCTCAGGTATTTGGTTCCTGAAACTAAAGCTGCAACTGACACCAATACTCTATTCAGAAAGCCAAGAAAAAAAATTAAAATACAACAAAAGGGGCGAAACAAAAGTAAATAAATGTTTATGCTGCAGTAAATGTGCAGCAAAAAGATTCCAAAAGGCAGTAATAAGCAAACAGTACAGCATACCTTTAAGAATTCAACAGCCAAAGATTAAAGTGTGTCTTCTGTCCAGTGCAAAGCTGTCAGCGAACAGCACAGAAATGATGTGGGGGCTGTTTGTGGGGAATTTTGTAGTGAACCCCCAGTACTGTCTAAGCACCTAAACCTCTGCTTCAGCATCAATATGGTGTGCTCAATATTCATCCTGGTGGTCCCCTGGCGTTGATTATACCTGTGTTGCTCAGGCGTGATGGGGTCGTGTCAGGGTGTCATGAGTCACATGTGTAGGGGGTAATACTTATCGCTCAGCAGCTATTCTATAACATTGGTGGAAAGGACGAATATTGGAGGGATGGTAGACTGTTGTAGAATAAATGCATCGCGACAGCTGCATGGGGACATAGAAACAGAAAAATAGGAGCAGGAATAGGCCATTCGGCCCTTCGAGCCTGTTCCGCCATTCACTATGATCATGGCTGATCCTCTATCTCAATACTATATTCCTGCTCTTTCCCCATACCCCTTGATGCCTTTTGTGTCTAGAAATCTATCTATCTCCTTCTTAAATATATTCAGTGACTTGGCCTCCACAGCCTTCTGTGGTAGAGAATTCCACAGGTTCACCACCCTCTGAGTGAAGAAATTTCTCCTCATCTCAGTCCTAAATATCCTACCCCGTATCCTGAGACAGTGACCCCTCGTTCTAGAACCCCCAGGCAGGGGAAACATCCTCCCTGCATCCAGTCTGCCTAGCCCTGTCAGAATTTTATACGTTTCAGTAAGATCCCTCTCATTCTTCTAAACTCTAGTGCATACAGGCCTAGTCGACCCAATCTCTCCTCATACGAGAGTCCTGCCATCCCAGGAATCAGTCTGGTGAACCTTTGCTGCACTCCCTCTCTGGCAAGTATATTCTTTCTTAGGTAAGGAGACCTAAACTGCACACAGTACTCCAGGTGTGGTCTCACCAAGGCCCTGTATAACTGTAGTAAGACATCTTTGCTCCTGTACTCAAATCCTCTTACAATGAAGGTCAACATACCATTTGCCTTCCTAACTGCTTGCTGCACCTGCATGTTTGCTTTCAGTGACTGGTGTACAAGGACACCCAGGTCCCTTTGTACATCAACATTTCCCAATCTATCACCATTTAAATAATACTCTACCTTTCTGTTTTTCCTACCGAAGTGGATAACTTCCATTTATCCACATTATATCGCATCTGCCATGTATTTGCCCACTCACTCAACTTGTCTAAATCGCCTTGAAGCCTCTTTGCATCCTCCTCACAACTCACAATCCCACCTAGTTTCGTGTCGTCAGCAAACTTGGAAATATTACATTTGGTTCCCTCATACAAATCATTGATATATATTGTGAATAGCTGGGACCCAAGCACTGATCCCTGCGGTACCCCACTAGTCACCGCCTGCCACCCCGAAAAAGACCCATTTATTCTTACTCTCTGTTTCCTGTCTGTTAACCAATTTTTAATCCATGCCAGTATATTACCCCCAATCCCATGTGCTTTAATCTTGCACACTAACCTCTTATATGGGACTTTATCAAAGGCCTTCTGAAAATCCAAATACACCACATCCACTGGTTCTCCCTTATCTATTCTACCAGTTACATCCTCAAAAAACTCCAGTAGGTTTGTCAAACACGATTTCCCTTTCATAAATCCATGTTGACTTTGTCTAATCCCGTTGATATTTTCTAAGTGTCCTGTTATCACATTCTTTATAATAGACTCTAGCATTTTCCCTACTACTGATGTTAGGCTAACCATTCTGTAGTTCCCTGTTTTCTCTCTCCCTCCTTTTTTAAATAGTGGGGTTACATTTGCCACCCTCCAATCTCAGAAACTGTTCCATAAGCTATAGAATTTTGGAAGATGACAACCACCATCCACTATTTCCATGACTACCTCTTTTAGTACTCTGAGATGCAGATTATCAGGCCCTGGGGATTTATCAGCTTTCAGTTCCATTAATTTCTCCAGCACTATTTTTTTACGAATACTAATTTCCTTTAATTTCTCCTTCTCACTAGACCCTTGGTTCCCTCACATTTCTGGGAAGTTATTTGTGTCCACTTCCGTGAAGACAGAACCAAAGTATTTGTTTAATTGCTCAGCCATTTCCTTGTTCACCATTATAAATTCTCCTGTTTCTGATTGTAAGGGACCTACATTTGTCTTCCTTGCAGAAACTTGCATGATCCTGTTTCTGTGATGTACCTGGATATTATTATATTGCTGGCTGGTGCTCTGGTGACAACATGTGTGCAGTCAGTGATACCCTGGATGTGAGGGAAGTCAGCCACTATTGTAAATCTCTGAGCTCTCTCATTTTGACTATTGAGGTCAATGGGGGTAGGTGATGTACTGGCTAGCCCTGACAAAGTGGACAATCGGCGACCTGCTTAATACGGCTGTGTACTGCAGACTGGGAGAGGCGGGTGATGTCCCCTTTCACAGACTGGAAGGAGCCAGTGGCAAAGAAGTTATGGGCTGTGGTGACTTTGATAGCCACTGGTCCAGCAGCCAGCTGGTCATGTAGCAGGATGCTGCAGAGGTCTGCAACAGCTGGCCTGGAGAAGTGCAGCCTCCTGATGCACTGCTTGTTGGACAGATCCAAGAAATTGACTCTGGGCCTGTACACCCTCTGTGCTGGGTATGGCCTTCTATGAGCAGCCCACTCACCTGCTGTCTTCTAATAGGCCTGAATGCTACTAGTGATAGTTGCTGAGGCTTCTGCTACTGCTGCTGCTCTTCTTCCTCCAACTATTCCAACTCCAACTGGGACAGTCCTGAACAAGGGGGCAAACCGTAAAATTAGAGCTAGACTTGATGTAAGAACTACTAGGCACTTGGTCTAAGCGTTAAACAAAGCTTTAATCAACTGTTTTACAACATGGAGGTCTAGTTGTGTCCTTCACTAGTTCCTGTTAAGAATGTCCTGCGCAAGCTGGGCCCGTGCCCGAGTATTTATACTCTCCCTGGACAGCGCCACCCGCAGGCCGCTCAGTATTATTTCATAAGTCTTTCTTTCATGAATGACTGATTCATGTCAAGACTGTTCAGGGGGGAAATCAGGAGGCCCTTCTTCACACAAAAGGTAATGGAAATCTGGAATTCTCTCACCCAAAATGTTGGTGAGGCTAGGTCAATTGAAAGTTTCAAAATGGATATTAATAGATTTTTGTTAAGTAAGGGTTTTAAGGGATATGGAACCAAGGTGGGTAAATGGAGCTACTCAATCAGCCATGATCTAATTGAATGGTGGAACAGGCTCGAGGAGCTGAATGGCCTACTCCTGATCCTATATTCCTCCATCCAAATGAAACTGGCAATATTAGCATGCATAATATGTCGATAAAGCTTACTGAGGGTAAGTACAGCAAAAAATATCAGAAAGAAGTGATTAAAAAAAAACAAAATTTTTATTAATTGTTGGGATGTGGGCGTCGCTGGCTAGGCCTGCATTTAGTGCCCATCCCTAATTGCCCTTGAGAAGATGGTGGTGAGCCACCTTCTTGAACCGCTGCAGTCCATATGGTGTAGGTATACCCACAATGCTGTTAGGAAGGGAGTTCCAGGATTTTGGCCTAGCGACAGTGAAGGAACGGCGATACAGGTCCAAGTCAGGATGGTGTGTGGCTTGGAGGGGAACTTGTAGGTGGTGATGTTCCCATGCGTCTGCTGCCCTTGTCCTTCTAAGTGGTAGAGGTCGTGGGTTTGGAAGGTGCTGTTGAAGGAGCTTTGGCGAGTTGCTGCAGTGCATCTTGTAGATGGTACACACTGCAGCCACAGTGCGCCGGTGGTGGAGGGAGTGAATGTTGAAGGTGGTGGATGGAGTGCCAATCAAGCGGGCTGCTTTATCCTGAATGGTGTCGAGCTTCTTGAGTGTTGTTGGAGCTGCACTGATCCAGGCAAGTGGAGAGTATTCCATCACACTCCTGACTTGTGCCTTGTAGATGGTGGAAAGGCTTTGGGGAGTCAGGAGGTGAGACACTCGCCGCAGAATTCCCAGCCTCTGGCCTGCTCTTGTAGCCACAGTATTTATATGGCTGGTCCAGTTCAGTTTCTGATCAATGGTAACCCCCAGAATGTTGATAGTGGGGGATTCAGCGATGGTAATGCCATTGAATGTCAAGGGGAGATGGTTAGAGTCTCGCTTTTTGGAGATGGTCATTGCCTAGCACTTGTGTGGTGCGAATGTTATTTGCCACTTGTCAGCCCAAGTCTGAATGTTGTCCAGGTCTTGCTACATATGGACATGGACTGCGTCAGTATCTGACGAGTCTCGAGTGGTGCTGAACAGTGTGCAATCATCAGCGAACATCCCCACTTCTGACCTTATGATGGAGGGAAGGTCATTGATGAAACAGCTGAAGATGGTTGGGCCTAGGACACTGCCCTGAGGAACTCCTGCAGTGATGTTGTGGCGTTGCCACATTGGGGAAACACTGTGTGTATGTAGATAAACCTGTATAATCCCCTTTTAACTGCTGTATTCCCCTCCCCCCGCAAGACAGTTGCAAGCTGAGAGGAATAAGGCACGTTCAGACTTGCCTGCTGCTGATAGAAGGAAAACCAATCAGGTTCCAGCAGGTGACCAATCCGTGAGTCATCACAGGTTCGCGGGCTTCATGAATTCAGTACTGTATTGTGAGAGTTGGAGTAAAGACCTATTTCTTGTAGCTCGCTGTGTTGCCTATTTCTTTACGCGGGAGACCGTAGTCCCCCACATTGGTGACCCGAATGTCGACGGCCGAAGCCCCCGACTCACGCAGCCCTACAGAGGCCAGCAACGACCCGATGGCAACCAGCAGCAGCCTGATGTCGGCCGGCGCCGCATCCTTGAAGCTCCCCACCTTCTGGGAACACCAAGCACCAGCTTGGTTCGCGCACTCGGAGGCCCAATTCAACCTTCGCAGGGCTCAAGACGATGAAGAAAGGTACCTCCACGTAGTCTCAGCACTAGCAAGCTCTACCGCCGCCGAAGTTCTCGACCTGCTGGGGAACCCACCACAGACCGGCAAGTACTCAACCATTAAGGGCCACTTGCTGCAGACTTACGGCCTGTCCAAGGAGGAGAGGGCCCGCAGGCTTCTCTCACTACCAGGCCTCGGCGATTCTACCCCGACCCAGTTGATGAGCCGGATGCTTGCGTTCCTGGGCTCTGAACCGCAGTGCTTTTTGTTTCGGGCCCTTTTCCTCAGCCTGCTTCCTCAGCAGGTACAGACTGCCCTCGCGGGGTCCCCGATCACGGACTGCGTACAACTGGCAGCCGCCGCGGACAAAGTTTTCGCCGTCGCCCAACTCGGCTGTGCAGCCGCGAGGCTCCCTGACACCACCGAGCACGTGCCGCCACGCCAGGCCGCAGAACTATGCTACTACCACGTGCGTTTCAGCCACAAGGCCCAACGCTGCAGAGCACCCTGCTCTTTCGATCAAACCAAGATGGCCGCCCGACCCAACGCACCAGCCCCGCGCCGCTGCCTAGGCCCGCTCGACCGCACCCCCACCGCCACGATGGCCATCGGCACCGCAGGTAAACTGCTGTACATAACCAACTCTCTTTCAGGGCGCAGATTCCTTTGCGACACCAGAGCCCAATGCAGCATAATTCCTGCCTCCCAGCTCGACATCCAGGCAGGCCGCAGTGGCCCACCCCTCGTGGCGGCAAATGGCGCAGCCATCGCTACTTTCGGAAAGCGACGGGCCGAGGCTTGTTTCAACGGCCAGCGATTTACGTGGGATTTCGTGACGGCCTCGGTGGCACATCCTTTGCTGGGCACCGATTTTCTTTGCACCCACGGACTCCTGGTCGACGTCCGTGACAGGCGCCTGATCGACGCAGCAACTTTCGCTTCACTGGCCTGCCAGCAGAGCAACAGCCCGGCCATCGTCGGGTCCTGCTCCGCCCTGGCGCATGACGACTACGCCCGTCTACTCGCAGATTTCCCGAGGCTCACACAACCGACCTTCTCAGCCGCGGCAGCCAAGCATGGGGTCGAGCACCACATCGCCACTACGGGACCACCAGTGTTCACTCGAGCCAAATGCCTGGACCCAGCCAAGATGGCGGTGGCCAAGGAAGAATTCGCCACGATGGAAAAACTGGGCATCATCCGCCGCTCGAACAGCCCTTGGTCGTCCCCCCTCCACATTGTGCCCAAGCCGGGCGGTGGCTGGCGCCCCTGCGGCGACTACAGACGGCTCAACGACGCCACCACGCCCGATAGATACCCCATTCCGCACATCCAAGACTTCTCGGCACACCTAGCAGGAAAGTCCATCTTTTCCAAGGTCGACCTGATTCGCGGCTACCGTCAGGTCCCCGTCCACCACGCAGACGTCCAGAAGACGGCGGTCATCACCCCCTTCGGACTGTTCGAGTTCCTGCGCATGCCCTTCGGGCTTAAGAACGCCGCACAGGCCTTCCAACGGCTCATGGACTCCGTCCTATGGGACCTGAGCTTCCTGTTCGTCTATCTGGACGATATCCTCGTGGCCAGTACCAGCAAGGCCGAGCACATCGCGCATTTGCGCTCCCTTTTCCAGCGCCTCAGCCAACACGGGTTAATCGTCAACCTGGCCAAATGCCAGTTCGGAGCAGCCCAAATTTACTTTCTCGGCCACAGAATCTCGCCAAGGGGAGCCATTCCCCTACCTTCCAAGGTGCAGGCGGTGGCGGACTTTCCCCAGCCCACCTCGGTTAAGGCGCTGCAGGAATTTTTGGGGATGGTCAATTTCTATCACCGGTTCATGCCCAAGGCTGCCGCACTCATGCGCCCCCTCTACGAAGCCACCAGGGGCAAAACGGGCAAAGAGCAACTCACCTGGTCCAGCGAGATGGCGACAGCCTTCCACCAGACCAAAAGCGCCTTGGCCAATGCCACACTACTGGCCCACCCCATCCCGGGCGCCAAGACCGCCCTCACCAGGGACGCCTTGGATTACGCCGTCGGCGCCGTCCAGCAACAGTGGGTCGAAGGCGCGTGGCAGCCACTGGCATTTTTCAGCCGACAGCTGCGCAAGAACGAGCAGGCTTACAGCATGTTCGACAGAGAGCTCCTGGCCCTGTTCCTGGCAATCCGGCCCTTCCGTTTCCTTCTGGAAGGCCGGCCGTTCACTGCATTCGTGGACCACAAGCCGCTCACTTTCGTCATGGCCAAAGTAACCGAACCCTGGTCTGCGCGCCAACAGCGCCGACTCAACTTCATCTCGGAGTTCACCACGGACATCCGCCACGTCGCCAGCAAGGACAATTTGGTGGCCGACTGCCTCTCAAGGCCCTCGCTCCATGCAGTGCACCTGGGCGTCGACTACGCCAGCATGGCGAGAGACCAGGCTGCCGACGCGGAGATCCAGGCCCTCAGGACGTCAACTACCAGCCTCACCCTGGCCGACATCCACTTCCACGCAGCCGGCACAACCCTCCTGTGCGTCGTCTCAGTCCCCTCGCCTAGGCCGGTCGTTCCATCCGCCTGGCGCAAGCGAGTTTTCGACATCATCCACGGCCTCTCACATCCAGGGATGCGTGCGTCTCAGAAACTTATGTCCGCCAAGTTCGTCTGGCCTGGACTCCACAAGGATGTGAGAGACTGGACCAACACATGCGTGCCGTGTCAGCGCGCTAAGGTCCAGCAGCACACCAAGGCGCCATTGGAGTGTTTCCCGGTGCCCGAGAGGCGTTTCGACCACGTCCACGTCGATCTGGTAGGCCCCTTGCCACCGTCGCATGGTTTTACACACCTGCTCACGATCGTCGACCGCACCACCAGATGGCCCGAGGTGGTTCCCCTCGCCTCCACCACCACGACCGACATCGCGCGAGCATTCGTCTCGACATGGGTGGCCCGGTTCGGCGTGCCGACCGACATATCCTCGGACAGAGGCCCCCAGTTCACCTCCCACTTGTGAAATGCCATCATCGCCGGCCTCAGCACCAAGTTGCACAGGACAACAGCCTACCACCCGCAGGCCAACGGGCTCTGCGAGCGCTTTCATCGTTCTTTGAAAGCCTCCCTTCGCGCCAGCCTGGTCGACACCAGCTGGATCGACAAACTGCCCTGGGTTCTCCTGGGATTGCGTACCACGCCCAAAGAGGACCTCCGCGCCTCTGCGGCCGAGATGGTCTACGGCCAACCGCTCAGAGTACCAGGCGACTTCCTTCCCCTGACAACGGAGCCGTGGTCGGCCGCCAGACAGCTTTCCCTGCACCAGGACGCGGCCCAGCAATTCCGTCCAGTGCCCACTTCGCAACACGGCCCGCAGCCGTCCTACGTGCCTCGAGACTTACGGCATGTGGAGTTCGTCTTCGTGCGCCGGGACGTGCACAGAGGCCCGCTGCAGGCACCATACACCGGCCCCTTCCCAGTATTGGAGACGGGGGACAAAGCTTTTCTTATCGATGTCGGTGGGAAGCCGGACCTTATTTCAGTAGACTGCCTCAAACCGGCGCACCTGGGCCTCAGCTTCCCGTTTCGGCCAGCTCTTCCCCCACGACGGGGCAGACCTCCCGCGTTGGCGGCGGCCCCACAAGAGGACCAAGACACGCCAGAACCTTACTTTCCGGCTGCCGCCCCACCTTCGCCGGCAGCCCGTCCAGCCAGCCCACCGGCAGACCAGCCGCCAGACCAGCCGACGAACCAACCGGCCGACCTCCCAGACAGCCCTCCTCACACGCCAGATGGCTACTACAGCCGCTACGGCCGCTTGGTCAAACCTCCGCAGAGACTGACTTTTACAGTTAACGAGGATTCTGGGGGGGGCGTCTGTTGCCACATTGGGGAAACACTGTGTGTATGTAGATAAACCTGTATAATCCCCTTTTAACTGCTGTATTCCCCTCCCCCCGCAAGACAGTTGCAAGCTGAGAGGAATAAGGCACGTTCAGACTTGCCTGCTGCTGATAGAAGGAAAACCAATCAGGTTCCAGCAGGTGACCAATCCGTGAGTCATCACAGGTTCGCGGGCTTCACGAATTCAGTACTGTATTGTGGGAGTTGGAGTAAAGACTTATTTCTTGTAGCTCGCTGTGTTGCCTATTTCTTTACGCGGGAGACCGTAGTCCCCCACAATGTCATGTGATTGAGATGAATGACCTCCAACAACCACAGCCAACTTCCTTTGTGCTAGCTATGATTGCAACCTCTCCTAGCAATCCAAACAGCACAAAGATCCTTTCATCCAATTAGCTAAAACTGAGTGCCCATTTAAATACTGCTTCAGTGACTGAGTGACCAAGCCCACTGGATTTACTGGTGGGTTGGACACTGAGTGGGACTTCCATTATTTCATGTTAAAATGTTAATTGCGTCATGGGAACCTGATTTATATGTGTTCATGCCTCTGCCGGGCACCTCGGCTGACATAGAAAACTGAGATGACGGCGGGCAGGAGTGCATTGGAAATGGGGTGGAAATACTCTACTGCTAATATAATCATCTGCCTGCCCTGTTACCATTGGGCGTGGCAACAGAGACAGGCAAGAAAGAGATCATAGGACCCATTATTTACCGGGAGGCAGGTGGGAAGCATGGTTGCGTGGCAGTGGGAGGGCGGGAGAACCCGGAAATCCCATGGATGCGGATGTTCTGCTGGGTTTAACAGCAGAACCTTATCATTTTTTATTCCGTTTCCTGCCTGGCAGCTGGCCAGTTTGATATGTTGGGAAACCTGGTCGGCAACTGTTAAATTTAAATCAGGCTCCCAATTGCATTGTGGGAACCTGATTTAAATATTATAATGAAGTGTTCCGCCTCTGCAAGACGTGACACTGGCATGCCACGCAACCCGCCATTGTAAAAATGGTGGGAGTTCTGCGATTTTTGATTTTTAACCATACCCCGACCCTCTCCCGCCCATCGTTGGGGGTGGAGGGGGGGGTTAATATCAACCCCATTATCTCTGATTTACCATGTGCAGTGCCGCTGGTGATACACTAATATATGTATATAAAAATACTTCACCAATGAAGAAATATGTAGTTAATACTCAGCAGTAAATTCCTGATGGCTCAAATTGCATTGACACAACACACCAAGTCCACCAAATGGCTCAGACTGAAATGTTAATAAACGTCAGCAGTTTATTATACTGTCTGAATCTCTTGACACATTTTGCTGATGCCTCAGCTTGTGAAAGGAGTAAATAGCTAAGCCATAGCCAAGACTGTTTGCTACATGGCAATCGCATATCTTGTGTATATTCTACGGCTGTAATATAAGTGGGTTATGATATTGTTAGGTACTAAATAAGAGCATAAGAACATAAGAAATAAGAGCAGGAGTAGGCCATTTGGCCCTTTGAGCCTGCTCTGCCATTCAATAAGATCATGGCTGATCTCCTACCTCATTTCCACTTTCCTGCACTATCCCCATATCCCTTGATTCCCTTAATATTCAAAAATCTATCGATCTCTCTTGAATATACTCAACAACTGAGCCTCCACAGCCCTCTGGGGTAGAGAATTCCAAAGATTTACCACCCTCTGAGTGAAGACATTTTTCCTCATCTCAGTCCTAAATGACCGACCCCTTATTCTGAGACTGTGACCCCTGGTTCTAGACTCCCCAGCCAGGGGAAACATCCTCCCTGCATCTACCCTGACAAGCCCTGTAAGAATTTTGTATATTTCAATGAGATCACCTCTCATTCTTCTAAACTCTAGAGAATATAGGCCTAGTCTACTCAATCTCTCCTCATAGGACAATCTCTCCATTCCAGGAACCAGTCTGGTGAACCTTTGTTACACTCCCTCTATGGCAAGAATACCCTTCCTTAGGCAAGGAGACCAAAACTGTACACAATACTCCGCAAGTGTGGTCTCACCAGGGCCCTATATAATTGCAGTAAGATGTCTTACACTCAAATCCTCTTTCCTAATTGCTTGCTGTACCTGCATGTTAACTTTCAGTGATTCGAGTACAATGACACCCAGGTCCCTCTGAACAACAACATTTCCCAATCTCTCACCATTTAAAAAATACTCTGCTTTTCAATTTTTCCTACCAAAGTGGATAACTTCACATTTCTCCACATTATATTCCATTTGCCATGTTCTTGCCCACTCACTTAGCCTGTCTATATCCCCTTGTAGCCTCCTTGCATCCTCCTCATAACTTACATTCCCACCCAGCTTTGTATCATCAGCAAACTTGGATATATTACAATTGGTCCCTTCATCCAAATCATTGATGTGGATTGTGAATAGCTGAGGCCCAAGCACTGATCCTTGCGGTACCCTACTAGTTACAGCCTGCCAACCCAAAAATGACCCATTTATTCCTACTCTCTGTTTCCTGTCTGTTAACCAATTTTCAATCCATACCAGTATATTACCCCTAATCCCATGTGCTTTAATTTTGCACACTAACCTCTTGTGTGGCACCTTATCGAATGCCTTCTGAAAATCCAAATACACACATCTACTGGCTCCCCCTTATCTATTCTGCTAGTTACAACCTCAAAAAACCCAATCCTATTATTATTTTCTAAATGCCAGGCTAACTGGTTTTAGTTTCCCATTTTCTCTCTCTCTCCTTTCTTAAATAGTGGGGTTACATTTTCTACCTTCCAATCCACGGGAACCATTCCAGAATCTATGGAATTTTGGAAAATGACAACCAATGCCATCACTATATCGCCACCTCTTTCAGAACTCTAAGATGCAGGCTATCAGGTCCAGGGGATTTATCAGCTTTCAGTCCAATTAATTTCTCCAGTATTATTTTTTTACTAATACTAATTCCTTTCAGTTCCTCATTCTCGCTAGAGCCTTGATTCTCCACTATTTCCGGGAAGTTTTTTGCGTCTTCTTCTGTGAAGACAGAACACAAAGTATTTGTTTAATTTCTCTGTCATTTCCTTATTCCCCATTATAATTTCTCCTGTCTCAGCCTGTAAGGGACCCACATTTACTTTCGCTAATCTTTTCCTTTTTACATACATATAGAAGCTTTTACAGTCTGTTTTTATGTCTCTCACTAGTTTACTCTCATTTTCTATTTTCCCTTTATCAATTTCTTGGTTATCCTTTGCTGAATTCTAAAATCCTCCCAAACCTCAGGCTTACTACTCTTTTTGGCAACATTATAAGCCTCTTCCTTTGATCTAATACTATGTTTAACTTCTCTTGTTAGCCACGGTTGGACCACATTTCCTGTGGGGTTTTTGTGCCTTAAAGGAATATATATTTGTTGTAAATGATGTATTAATTCTTTAAATGCTAGCTATTGCTTATCTACCATCATACCTTTTAATGTAGTTTCCCAATCTACTTTAGCCAACTCGGCCCTCATACCTACGTAGTTTGCTTCATTTAGATTTAAGACCCTAATTTCGGATTTAACTAAATCACTTTCAAACTCAATATAAAATATTATGGTCACTCTTCCCTAAAGGCCACTTTACTACAAGGTTATTAATTAACCCTTTCTCATTGCACAATACTAGATCTAAAATAGACTGTTCCCTAGTTGGTTCCTCAACATACTAATCTAAAAAACTATCTTGCATGCATTCCATGAATTCGTCCTCCACACTATTACTGCAAATTTGGTTTGCCTAGTCTATATGTAGATTAAAGTCCCCCATGATTACTGTATTACCCTTGTTACTTGCGCCTCTAATTTCCTGATTTATACTCTGCCCTACATTATAACTATTGTTTGGGGGCCTATAAACAACTCCCACCAATGTTTTCTGCCTCTTGCTGTTTCTTAGCTCCACCCAAACTGATTCTACTTTTTGATTTTCGGAGCTAAGATTCTTTCTCTCCACTGTCTTTATCCCATCCTTTATTATCAGGGCTGCCCCCCTCCTCCTTTTCCATTTTGCCTATCCCTTCTAAAAGTTAAGTATCCTGGAATATTTAGTTCCCAACCTTGGCCACTTTGCAACCACGTCTCCATTATGGCTATTAGATCAAACCTGTTAATTTCTATCTGCGCTATTAATTCACCTATTTTGTTGCGAATGTTTCACCCATTCAGATATAGTGCCTTTAGCTTTGACTTATTTCTATTTTTCCCTGATGTCACCTTAGTCACTGATGCCTTATTACCTTTGTTACTCTCTCTGTCCCTTCCTGACCCACTCTGCTTATTTTTACCCAAAACTCTACTCTGCTCTAGAGCCTTGACATTTCTCTTGCTGCTTTTAAATTTACTCTTTCCTAAAGCCTCCACACACCCCTTCATTAGTTTAAAGTCGTGTCTACTGCCCTAGTTATTCGGTTCGCCAGGACACTGGTCCCAGCCCGGTTTAAGTGGAGCCCGTCCCAACGGAACAGCTCCCTCTTTCCCCAGTACTGATTTCAGTGCCCCATGAACTGAAACCCCTTCCTCCCACACCACTCTTTGAGCCATGCATTTAAACCTCTAATCTGTTTGTCCCTATGCCAATTTGCGCATGGCTCAGGTAACAATCCAGAAATTATTACCTTTGAGGTTCTGCTTTTTAATTTAGATCCTAGCTCCTCAAACTCCCTCAGCAGAATCTCATTCCTAGTTCTACCTATGTTGTTGGTTCCCACGTGGACCACGACAACTGGATCCTCCCCCTCCTACTCCAAGTTCTTCTCCAGCTGCGAGGAGATGTCTTTAACCCTGGCAACGGGCAGGCAACACAACCTTCAGAACTCTCGGTTGCGGTACAGAGAACAGTATCTATCCCTTTGACTACACTGTCCCCTACCACAACTATGTTCCCTTTCAACCCCCCACTTGTATGGCTCCTGTATCATGGTGCCATGGTCAGCTTGCTCATCCATCCTCCAGGCTTTTCCCTCATCCACACAGGCAGCAAGAACCTCATACCTGTTGGACAAGGGCAAAGGCTGAGGCTCCTCCAGCACTGCACCTTGGGTCCCCTTACCTGCCTGAGTTGCAGTCACACCCTCCAATCCCTGACCACCAACCAGACCTGTACTACTACCTAACCTAAGGGGTGTGACTGCCTCCTGGATCAAAGTGTCCAGGTAACTTTCCCCATCCCTGATGCCCCACAATGTCTGCACCTCAGATTCCAGCTCAAAAACTCTGAGCTGAAGTTCCTCAAGGTGCAGGCACTTACTGCAAATGTAGTTGTCCGGGATCACAATGCTCTCCACAAACTCCCACATGCTGCAGTTGCGGCACATCACCTGCACTGACATCCCTACATGACCTTGTTTTATTTAATTACGTTTAATTAAATTTGTAATTAGATAACTTAGTTTACAGTGTAGTTTCTTGACTAGCTTAAGTTAAGGGTACTGAAATTAAATATCTACCTGTTACACAAAGCACTACAAGTAGTGTAGGCAAAAAGCAACAACTCCTTCCCCCTCTTCTCCAAATTCCCACTCTTTCCAAATTCCCAAATAAAACACCCTGTTCAAGTCCACCCCGTTTAATCCCACTCTGTGCAGACCGCAATCATCATTAACTTAAGATTGTGTGGTAGTCTGGGGCACATTTCAATCTGCTATTTTGTTTGTGTACTTTAGGCAATAATGGATTTAGAAACAATTTTTACACTTTTACTTCTGTGTCAGTGAATCATGGTAAATAAATACATATTGTAGTTGCAATGTTTGTGCAGTATTTTCAGAAGAGATTATAACATTTTCAGAAGCTGTTACCAGGTTATTAATATTTTGCAATGTTTAGTTATCTTTTTATATAGGTTGATGTAGGTTAGCTATTAACAGTCTTTTGAATATGAAAACATTTATATCATATAATAAGAACAGGCATGATACCCAAGATTATGAGGAAAATCTTTGGGTGTATCACACCACATGATAAGAAGGGCAGTAAGATTCAAGATTCAGTTTTTGTTTGCTACTAAGAAACTGCACATGCAAACATTGCTTTGTTAAAAATGTGATCATGAATCAAAATTCTTAGTACATCTTGTTCACTTTGTGAATATTGTAAAAAATTGGCTAGATGTTGCAAAACAATTTATTTCAATCAGGTTTCATAAATCATTGACAAAACAGGCATTGCAATTTTCATACCAAGTGAAGATGAGTTTATTCCACTGAAACGTACATTGGACACTGATGCAAGGTGTAGATCTTTACTAACAGTTTTGTAGTTTACAGACTAATCTGATGACCTATTTTTAACAGAAATAATTTCTTTAGGTGGCTATCCAGGTTAACAGAATTGATGAAAAAGTTGCGTTTTAAACTTGAATACATTTTTGACAGATTAGCAATTGTTGCAACATAAGATGCAAAATGCTGAAAACTATATTAAATGCACAAGCATAATTAGAGTCATTTGGATTAGATCAGGTCATCATTTAATGTTTAATGTAAGATTTTGAATTATAATTACATCATCACTGCTATGTATATGTCAATTTTTACATAGTAATAATAATTTGAATTTAAAAACACAAACACAGAAAAGGTAACAAAAATCTGATCCAAACTAATTCATAAATGGGCTGAATAGTATAGAGTGATCCCACACAGCACCATTTTTCATGTCATTGTTAAAATATTTTAAATACAGCCACAGAATTATGTTGCAGAAATTAGGCTTATTCTTTATTAATAGTTCATAACTAGTTCACATCATTAGAACAGAATACTTTAGGCAACTATATCATGGACATTATTTCAAATACAATGTGTTTAACTGACATAATGAATAAATTCAACTTATTTCATGGTAGCTTTACATTAAAGCCTTAGTATATCAAGAAAAAGTGAAACCCTTTAATTCGATCAACCATACAGAGTTTTCATCTAACAAAGTCTGCTATATGTAATAAGCAATTTTACTTGTTTAAAATCTAATTCTGTATCATATAAAATCTAGATTGAACGTAGTTTACATCTTTTACAGATGCATTCATTCCAGGGTAGTCAGTATCATGCTACTCAACATACTGTGGGTTCAAGTTGTAGTTCTGTAGACCTCTTAAAAACTTTGCCATGTTTAAACCTAAAAAAAACAAGAGAATGTGTTGATCAGAAGCTATCTGAATTTAAGTGATTTTTTTAAATGAGGTAAACATCTGCAAATATTTTTCTTCAGTCACTACAACATCAGCAAGATCACTTCTCAACTCTTTTGATTTAGGTTGGTGGAGCCCCCTAGTGAAAATCAAGTGCATTTTAATTTATTTGTAAGTTTCCAATGCCTCGCTACATAGAAGCACTTCATAAAATATTCAAATCTATTGAAAGTAGGACAAACGTTATGCAACACTATGTGTTCAACTAAATACCAAAACAGGGCTTGGACCAAATACATTTTAATAAAGAAGTATGACTGAGTAATATTTAAACTGTCTGTCACCTGTCAAATAGTCACTAATGTAATGTTTTACCGTATTACATTATTGTTGTTTCCCGATCATGCTCGGACGTGTCAGAAGATTAAAGCTATTAACAGTTTTTAGTGTCATGTTTAATCAGAGTCTGAGTACTAATGAGGCCCACACAGAGACTCATTACATATAAGACATGTGTTGTGGCACTTCTTTATTTTACAATGAGAAATGTTGAAATTGATAATCCTTCCCAAGTATAGTAGTGCAGTTTTGTTTCTGTATATTTTTGTTAGAACTTGTGAATAATTAACAAAAGGCAGTTTCTAATAAAGCATGAATTATGTTATTCTTATTTGTGGTAAAAAAAAGTCTCCAATTACTATTTGTTATATTAACAGAAAACATGTAAGGAATAATAAATCCTTGCAGGAAACAGAGTGCCAAATACTCCATGAGTTAATATTTTCCATAATAGATTTCAGAAAGGTATAAATTGGTTTTGGCATGACATGTAGTTCATTTTGAATTGGAAGATAGCTTTCCAGGCAAAGTAATTATTAGCAAAAGGCATTAGGAAATTGAGAACAAAGTAATAGAATATACAACACAACTCTAACTAGCTAATTGGGAGTCACCAATTATGCACTGATTGAACAGCAATTAGCTGCAGCCTAACATTTTAATAATGGATTGAACAAAAATTGCTATTGAGGTAGAAAAAAATTACATTTGTCGAAATCAAAGATTTGCACCAAGGAAAAGAAACAGGGTTTTCGATTTCCTCTGAGTTTTTCCCACTTAGTCCCTTTAACTTTGGCGTAGTTTGGTGGAAACTCTGTTTGTGTAGGGTGTTAGATTTTTCTGTTTCTGCACAAATGGTGAAAATCTGAATGCACATCACAGTAAAATGAAAAGCAAGATACTACAGATGCTGTAAATCTGAAATAAAATTAGAAAATGCTGACTCAAGATCATTGGCCTGAAACATTAATCCTGTGATTCTCTCTCCACAGATGCTGCCTGACCTGCTGAGTCTTTCCAGCATTTTTATTTCACAGTAAAAATGAGTCCCCTGTATAAAGTCTAATTTTTCTCATGCATGGATGATATTACACTTGGGCATCGGTTATTACAAGCATGTCTCTAACACCTGCCAAAGACATTATCTGCACTTCTAAACACTTGGGTAAGGCTACCTTATCCCAACAACAAATGCTTACAATTATGCAGTGCCTTTAATGGAGCTTCATTAATGGACATTGGACCCATCCAAGACTTGGAAGGAGGGGATGACAAAATGTAAACATTTTTATCTAAGATATAGCATTGTATTAGCCTCTTTAATTCTGTCACAGTACATAAGGGTTTGAAAACTAGCTTCATTTACAGAAATCATATCCCAGTCTAACTCAATACACTATTGCAATGATTTGTCAGTTGGTCACTAGGCAGCTATTTGAGGGAGCAGCCAAGCCAACCAATTTAAATACAAACATGTTGTGTCATTTGTTCTGATATGTGTCTGTTTGGCAGCTTTTTAAATTGAACAGAGAATTATTCAAATTCTGCTTGATTCTAGTTGCTGTTTCAGAGCGACTTGTCAGTCTGCTTTTTCGAGTCACTGAGTTTTATCTGGAGCCTTCAAAGACAGTCTATCTGCAACTTACAAAGAGAGTTAGTTGAGGTAAATAACTCTTATAAGATGAAAAGAGGGGAAAAGAATCACTATGCTAGAAATTTAATTAGCCTAGTTAAACACAGCATTGAGCGCTATTTATTAGTTTCTATTCTCTGAGTAGCTAGGAACATTTAAATGCTACTGTAAAAATGTTTTTATTGCTATTATTTCCTTGCTCTATTACTGTTTTTAAATTTGCTTGACAGTTAAATCCAAAACAAGATCCAGCATAATGTTCCTCTGTCACTTTTGAAGACAAGGAAGATCCTGTGTAGACACGGGATAGAACCAATAGTTGGAGTAATCTAAACAAGGCCCTTTGTTCAATATCGCAATGTTCTACCCATATATCAGAGCAAATGGAAACACTCTTTAGGGATATAGGGAATGAAGGCTCACCTACAAGAATAGTTTGAAATACAGAAGCCAAAATAAATCTAGAGATAAGAGGTTAAAAGAAACCAAAAACATAGCAGGATGTTAGAAGAGGTGACTAAAAGTGCAATTGAAGATGTATGTTTAAAAGAGGCTTTTGTATGTATGGAGAGATATAGCAAGACAAAGGGGTTTAGGGAGAGATTTTTCCAGATTGTGGGGAAATTTGGCTGAATTCTCTCACTGATGATAGAGTGGAGGAAGGGGAGAATGTCACAGTTGAGAGAATGCAGAGTGTGGCTAGGCATATAGAGCTACCACACACCATTTCCTGACCAACTGGGCAGGTAAGTGGCCTGCTTCTAGTCCTCTGACAATATCAATCTAATCAGCTGCAAGGACATGTAAAAGAGAAACATAGGGTGAACAATTTTTCATTCCATGGGGGAGGGGGGGAGGGGGGTGCTAATCTCCATAAGGCACCCTTCTCTGACAGGGAGAGGAATGCATTGCGAGGAAATTTACACAGTAGCCTTGTGTCATCTCTGTGATCCAGTGTACTGATGAACCTACCTGCTTTATCATTAGATTATCTATTGTTAGCCTTTATTTTTTCAAAACAACTATTTTTGTTTAGTTATTAATGATAGAGATTGGGATTCTGCACATTTTTTAAGTCAAGTATTGTTGTCCTTAATCAAAAGATCAAAGTGTCATTTCAGCCCCACATTTCTTCATGAACTGGAATCAATATTTTTTTTTATATTCATAAATCAATTTCATCCAAATTTACCTCTAAACTCTGGGTAATATTGTGCTGCACAATACTCCCTTTTGTTTGTCATTTAAAAAAAATTACAGTGTTTTGCAATATATTTGAGATACATAATTAATGGTTACTGGGGCCAACTAGTGAACTGTATTTCTAGGTTTCCAACCCGACTTCGCATGTTAGCATCTATACGTCGAGAAAACACTGCTACCAACAGCATTCTGCCAAGAAATTATCCAAAACATCTTTCTTCACTGGTTGGTCCTGTCACACACTTTCATTGCTTTTCCTACTAAGAAGAATGCTTTGCATTCTAATATTGTTAAAGTCACTATTTTTAACAGTTAACAGTATACTTCTTTCTTGTGTGTGCCTCAAAGCTGAATCAGCTTATAAATAAACATCTGCAAGCACTTTACACTTGGCTGATTTATCATTGGATGCTATTTAAAGGAGAGAATAAATCTTCACTGGTCAAGCCTCTCAAGAGTCTGGCACAGGTGTTTTAGTCACTCAAATATCAAGCCTCAAGCATTGAGAATTGAGATTTTTAAAAAAGTTGTTTAACCTCTCCTATGCCAGTGACTCAAGTTTCTCATCAATTTTGCAATAAAATGTCTCCTGTGACACAGAAGGAGCTGGACACTAAATTAGGGGATTAAACACCACCCTGAGCAGTGTTGTATGGAACGGAATTGCTGTTGCAGAACCACTGTTTATATAGAAGTATGAATTTTAAAAGATTAACCCTGTTTCCAGATATTTTACTTTGGCAGTTGCATTGTATGGTCAAGCATTGATCACAACGATTCAAGTCTCCACACTCAAGAGTTTCCACTGTTTGGGCACACCAAGGAAACTGGCCCCTGATCATATTCATGGCCAAGGATGTATCTATATTGGACAGAATTGCCAGCTTGTCGGCACCGATTTATCATTGGTGCTGCTTCAAAGCTAGTGTTTGTCATTGAAAAAAATCATGCTACAAATTTTACCTCCCTAATATGACTCTATTAGTTTATAATCAACACTGTATAGTATGTATGGTGTTAGATTGAACAATGTAACTCGGTGTTTCTGGTTCACATCGGTCTAAATAAATCATATGGCAGTCTCAAAACCAGAATCTGCAGTATGTAAGGACTATGAGTTATAATAATACAGGTGTGACTATGATACAGTCAGTACAAATGCTGTCATATAAGTATTATAAACTTGGTGTGGACATCTTGATTCAGTCATTGTGAAAAACTCTTGGTTCTGTAACTCATTGAAGACCACAGTAACATTTCTGACCGACATTTTTGTTTTACAAAGCATTACGATTATCTTTTAGTTTATCACAGGAGCTCTCAAATTGATAATTGTGTCATTCCCTTTATTTTATATAATAATCATCACCACAAAGTTCCCCAATCGCTTTTCAACCTACCAGATCTACCTGCTGTCCTTTTCATTGATCTTCTACCCATCAGAGCCACGAAACAGTCCGGCCCGTCCGGACATTTTGAGCTAGATTGAGACCGTCTCATCAAAGCTCCGTAATTATCTGATCCAGGAGACCATTCCCCAAAATTATCAGTGATCTACAAGAAGAAATCCATACAGAAATGTACCGCATCAATGCACTTAAAGTGAAAGGTGCTTCCGCAAATGCTTCATTCGTAATACTCTGTCAAATAGAAACTGCGATCAATTATTATTAGGGGAAACTGTAAATACAGTGGACTCGGCAGGCTGAGAGGACAGAGACAGTCCTTGACTACAGAATCAAGAATCAGCTCACTGTCACTGACCTTACCTGGCCGGAAATATTCACCTGTAAAGCTGTCGAAAGGTAAATAAATGTTCACTTCCAAATACGCCTCTGTGAAGCACTTTGGAGCGTTTTTCAAACACATGCAGGTGTTGTTGAAATAACCAGTGATACTTGACGTGTAAAAGCGCAAAATAGGTAGGATCAGCTTGAGATTAGATTTGCTTACATTTTGAAAAATAATGAAACATAATTATCTATATATATATGCGTGTGTATTTAGTCAGTACTTGCTGGGATAACACGGTCCTATAGAAACACTGATCGGCTCAGTCTGGGGCGCGGTTGGTTCAGTGGCCGCACTGTGGCGCTCTTGGAACTGCACAGAGGAGTTACAGCAGAACTCTGAACTCTGGGCAGCGGAGAGGTTAACAAAGTTAGTTAACGTTCGAGAAACGTTAGTTAATAACCACCAAGGGCAGCAATTATTGTTCACCGGTTTATGCGGACATATTTTACAGTAGAACAATTCATGCGATGGGTTTATCTGCACTTTCCGAACATTCTCATTCGTTTGGAGTTGTGGTTTCTCTGTGGTTTGTGTCTTTAAAAACACACAGCAAAGGCCATTTAACAACCCGTGAAACAGAATAGTCTGGACATTCCGGTTTACAATGGTAGAGTTGGTACATGTTAGTTACACGACACCATCAGTCGGGTATGTTTAGCGATTATTGGCCTACAGCTGTCACTTTCCACATTTCTAGTTTTATTTACATTTTGCAGTAAACAAGATTCCCGCAGTTATATTATTGTTTGATTGAGAAGAGGACGGGCTAGACTGAAGAGCGGAACTAAGTAGACCACTCTGCACCGGCCCGAGGACGGGAGCAGCCAATGGGAAAAATAGCCTGAGTGCCTTTCAATTTAAAATTTATATCAAAGGACAAGATCTGAGAGATATTAAATTACAAAACAGAGCCAGAATTCTCTAATTGCCGTGACTGTCAAAATGCAATGTTTTTTTGGAATGCATTCATATGATACTCTAAATTCAAAAATAAATACATTTTGACAAAATTCTAATCATACCTGGAGGACAACCCTACTCTGCCTCTTTTTTTTTGATCAACGTTAACATGTTCTTTAATTTATGGCCTTAATTTACCTGGTTTGACAGCTGGGACTCTTCCTGTTCCTCTAACGACTCTCGCCAGCACGTTGCCTCCATTATTAGGACAGAGAAGACAGCAGCAAACACAATCGCCCTCATCATTTTGGAAACTCTCCCGAGCGGCAAAGATTGCTAAAGTAAGGTATTTACAAAAATAAGACAATACTCTTGCATTAATCTATAATTCAAATACAGTATTCAATTATTCGAACGTGTACAGTGCAGTTACCTTGTCAGGAGTGGCGGTTTCACCTGAAGATTTCAATGACATTTGGGGCGGATGGAGAGTGTATAAATAGTCTTGGATCATTTTCTTGGGAGGGGCCAGAGACTGTTCTGACGAGCATCTTCTTGCATCACGCCAATATTATATGCGGGTACCTTGGTGATTCTGGAGAAATCCTGCTACTTCTGATTAATTTCCTTAGGGATTAGTTCAGAGGAACAATAATCCGCAGCAAATTTCAATTAAAATAATGCTATCAAACTTCTAATCACTTATGTGTCATTGGTTTAGATGTTACACTGATAACATATATAATGGAAACAAAAGCAAATTTAAACATTTAGACATCTCAAGTGCAATTTACTGATGTTAAATATAAAAAGTAATTTCCATCAATTTGAGGATACTCTTGTATGATTGACAAACTATAAGGTTTTGTCCAATGTATTCATATGAACACATTCTAAAAGCATCTTGTTATTGCTGTTAAAAGCAGACTGTAATATGGTACAGTTGCTATCTTGATATCTGTGTCTAGACATTTGCCAAATATTTCGGAAGAGATATACTTATCGGCTGTGATGACAAAGTTAACATTAAGAATAGATGTTTAATCTACTAACATAAAACAAAAAAGGCTGGCAATGCATCGGAGAGAGAAAGATAGGTTAACATTTCAGATGGGATCCTTCATCAGAACAGTTGAAGGGTCCCACTCCAAATGAAAGTTAAGGCATTTCTCTCAGAATGTGTACTATCTGCTGTGGATTTCCAGCACTTTACGTTTTTATTTCAGACTTCCAGAATTTGTGTTTTTTCTTTGTAACCTCTATATTTAATTTACTCCTATTTTAAAAGAGAATCACATATAAACTTAAATAAGTGGAACAATACATCAGTTTTAATGTCTCACTGTATGAAAACCATCCTGATGTTACCGACCTCAATTCTCAGTATCAGGTCAAAGACTGCAGTACCTTGTAGATAGAGCTTGGACGTGATTCAGATTTTCAGACCCAGGAGTATGCTCTGTATGGCATTTATACCCAGCTCTCCACTCCTGGTCTGTAAATTATAAATGTTTTGAGAAATTAGGAGAGTACTCTTTCTCAAACATTTAAATAAGGTCTGGATAAGTTGGTGAACTGTCCAGGAAGTCCTGAGCACTTTGTAATCCCAGTTTGATGCTGCACTGCAGCTATGTTCCATGCAATATTAAGTAGGTATAATGTGGAACAGACTCTATTTAACAGTCAAATGAGATCTGACTTAAAGGTTATACTATCATTTTTGAAAACTAATAGTATAACTGCCCCCTAACAGAGAAATCAGTGTGAAGTCTTTGGGCTTTAATCACATTTCTAATATTATTACTGCAGATGTACTCATCAGGGAAATAATATCGCACTAGTATAGACTGCTAAGTAAATCTCAGTAGATCACAAAGCCACACTTAACCTCGTCCTGCTGTGCCTCTCATCACATCCCCATCACTCTACCTTCCTACTCTTGCACATCCTTACTTACACCAACTTACCTTGCACCTCCACCCATTTCTCTCTATCTACATTATCCCATCCCCATCTCACTAGCCACCCCTCACACTCACCCTCATCCTAGTGCAATTATACCAACTACAACACACAAGGGTAGCCACTTGGGTGTTTTATGCAATGTTCATGTAAAGTTTCTGTTAATGTGGTGTCAAACATTGGTACCTTTATTTTCAACACTTTGCGTTTTTTGACAGATTTGTGTGCACCTTTGGAAGTGGCTTAGTGAGTTGCGGTGAATGGTGAGACATAACGGTACCCCCACAATGGTGATGAGTGTGAAAGGAATGGCTTGGGCATTGTAGGGATGCTTTATGGTGTTGGTGTGGTGCCAACCTGGCACAGCATGTACAGTCTCAAGTGAAGTAAATTTGGCCATGCTGAAGCCATCCCTGGCCTCCCGGGCAGCAATGTGGTCGGGTGCTGATGCCCTCTTTCCTGTGCAGCATCAATGATTGCGGAGAAGGTTGGTGGTGTTGTTGTTGGTGCTGCTGGTGTGCCTGGTACTGCTGGTGTTGGAACTGATCGTGGTGGGATTCTGAGGATCAAGGTGAGAGAGTATAAAGGGCACTCATGCTGATGGAATAGATGGCAGGTGAAGTAGAGATGACAGAAGCGATCTGTCAATGGTGAGAGAGGTAATGAGGTCAGACTGGATGGAGACTTGTGTAAAGACTTGCAGCAAGGTGAATCTGTTGTGGACATGCAGTGAGGAAGAGTTTGTGGCTGAGGGAAGATATCTTTGTAAGGTGGGAGCTTTTACTGTATATTTGAAGCTGTCAACTCAACAGCTGATTCAATGGCCACTGAACTCCTGCCTCAGCTTGACAGACATGGTCCACGACCAGTGTGGATCCCATGGATGAGCTGTCAAATGCAGAAGGTGAGCTGAAATTCAATCTTAAGTGGCTCTAAACAAGCCACTAATTACCTGAATTGGGTCCCCCGCTGTGAACCCGTCACTGCATGTTGTGTCTGCTCAGCGTTGACAGACCCGACATCGGGGAAAGGCGCTTGGCGGTGTGTTCACAGCGGGGTACCAACCGGCTGGGGAAAAAAAAACTTTCCCACCTAAACCGCCACAGATCGCGCCCGCTGACCACCCGCACCCCCCGCACCCACCCCCCCCGGAAAATCCAGCCCTCAATCTTACCTTTTAACTTTAATTGCTCGCCCTCGGGGTCCACGTCTGTGAACCTAAGGCAGGAGTTGAATGGCCATTGCTCCAGCTGGTTACTTGGCTGCTTCAAATGTACAGTAAAAGCTCCCACCTGACAGATGATCACTTTCCTCAGCCACAAGCTGTTTCTCAGCCCATTTCCAGCACATATTCTGCAGGCTTTCCACTTTCCACTCTCCATCCACTCTTACCTCATTGGAAGAACTCTCTCACCATTGACAGAATGCTTCTGTCATCTCTACTTCACCTGCCATCTATTCCACCCACATGGGTACCCTTTATACTCTCTCACCTTGGTCCTCAGAATCCGACCACGATCAGCCCCAATACCAGCAGCACCAGGCACACCAGCAGCACCAACAACAACACCAACCTTCTCCGCAATCAACTGATGCTGCACAGGACACAGGGCATCAGCACCTGACCACATTTCTGCCCGGCAGGCCAAGGATGGCCTCACCATGGCCAGATTTACTTCACTTGATGCTGTACATCCTGGCTGCCACATGATGCGCCAGGTTGGCACCACCCCACACCAACACCATAAAGCATCCCTACAATGTCCAAGCCATTCCTTTCACACTCACCACCATTGCGGGGGTACCATTATGACTCACCATTCACTGCAACTCACTGAGCCACTTCCAAAGGTGCACACAAATCTGGAAAGTGTTGAAAATAAAAGTTTCAATGTTTGACACCACATTAACAGAAACTTTACATGAACATTAGATAAAACACCCAAGTGGCTACCCTTGTGTGTTGTGTTAGTTGGTATGATTGGACTAGGATGAGGGTGAGTGTGAGGGGTGGCTAGTGAGATGGGGAAGTGATAATGTAGATAGAGAGGGATGGTTGGATGTGCAAGGTATTTTGGTGTGAGTAAGGATGTGCAGGAGTAGGGTAGGGAAGGAAGAGTGATGGGGATGTGATGAGAGGCAGGAAGAGGTTGAGTGTAGCTTTGTACTAATGTTTCATGATCTACTGAGATCATTGAAAGGTTTGCGCCACTGCACCCAGGTCCTCCTGACCACATCCCTGCTTTTACCCTCCTGTGTAATGTGCAACCAGGCTGTTTTGTTCTCCTGAGGAGGTCTCTTCTGTTGTATCCGTGTGTTAATGGAGACACGGAATGCAGGAGTTGGTTTCACAGGTGTTTACTGAACAAAGTCTGGAGGTGAACTAACAGATACAAGACACTATACAGGCTTATATAGCCCGAGTGGCCATTACCGGCATTACAGTACACAGGGGGCTCTTAAAGGCACATACACCACAATTCCTCCCCTTTTAGACAACCAGTACATAATATTTTAAGTAATCATTAATTAACATGTTACAAGAACAATAATCTACACATTTGCTGCAGTTAATCAATTATAAGTCAGTCTCTCTGGAGGCTTCCTGACTCGGTCCTGATAACACCTCGGTGGTGTAGTAGTTTCTGGTGGTGTAGTAGGTTCTTTTGGCAAGGTCGATTCGGCTTGAATGCCAGTGTCGGGTTCATCTGGTTCCAGTATCACCGGATCGGAGGTAGATACTATGGGTATCTCTGCTTCATCATTAGGCGTATAGAGTTGTGGTGTAGGTTGTCCCTTTTTGGATGACTCTATGATCTGGTCAGCATGGCGCCTTACTATGCTTTCTCCAATGTCCACGGTATACATCAGCGGTCCTAGTCGTGTGCAGATAGTTCCAGGCTGCCATTTCTCGGTACGGTAGTCCCGGGCCAAAACTTGTTGACCTATCTGGAAGGTTCTAGTTGGCCTTTCATTCATGCCTTGAAATTGCCGGTTCTCCACGTCCCTTCTGATGTTTGGCTTGATCAAATCCAGCCGGCATCTTAGGCTTCTATTGAAGAACATCATGGCGGGAGTTTGGTTTGTAACCACATGTGTTGCATTCCTGTATGTAAACAAGAAGTTATCTACCTTATGCTGTAGATTTATGTCTTCATTACCCATGGCCTTTATGGCCTTCTTGAAGGTCTGGACAAACCTTTCAGCCAATCCATTGGTGGCGGGATGGTATGGGGCGGACGTGTAGTGCTTAACCCCATTGTTTTTTAAGAACTTCCTGAATTCTTCGGACACAAATTGCGGTCCATTATCAGAACAGATCTGTTCAGGCAGCCCATTCCTGGCAAATATGGTCCTTAATACTGTGATGGTTTTTTCCGTGGTGGTGGAGGACATCTTTATTACCTCTGGCCACTTGGAGTGTGCATCAACCGCGATTAAGAACATTGAGTCCATAAATGGACCAGCAAAGTCGATGTGTACCCTTTGCCATGGAGATGAGGGCCACTCCCATGGATGTAGAGGGGCTTGTGGTGGGGCGTTTTGGACCTTCTGGCATCCTAGGCAGCTCTTGGTCATTTCTTCGATGTCTCCATCGATACCTGGCCACCACACAAATGCTCTGGCTAGGTTCTTCATTTTCACTCCACCCAGATGCCCCTCATGAAGCTCTTTTAGCACTTTATCCTAGAGTTTGGGTGGAATCACCACTCTGGATCCACACATCAAGGTTCCTCGGCACACTGACAGCTGTTCTCTTCTTTGCGAGAATGCTGGCAACAGTGGTTCGCCATGTGCTGGCCATCCCTTCACCGTTAAATCGTAGACTCGTGAGAGAGTCGGGTCATTTCTCGTTTCCTTTTCAATGGCAGAATTTGTTACTGGTAGACATTCCACTATGGTTGAGTGGAACATCTCCACTGGGTCCACTGTAGGTGCCTCTTCTACCATTGGCAACGGTAGGCGCGATAAACCGTCAGCATTCCCATGCTGTTTTGATCCTTTGTATTCTATGTCATATTGGTGTGCCCCTAGGAAAAGGGACCACCTCTGTAGCCTTTGCGCTGTCATAATGGGAACACCCTTTTTAGGGTTAAATATGGAGACGAGGGGTTGATGGTCAGTCAACAAGGTAAATTTTTGTCTGTGTAGGTAATGGTTGAATTTCTTAACTCCCCATACCAGGCTGAGTGCTTCCCTGTCGATCTGGGCATAGTTACGCTCAGCTGAGTTCAATGAGCGTGACGCAAAAGCTATCGGCCACTCTGAGCCATCAGGGAATCTATGCGATAATACCGCTCCTACGCCGTAAGGGGGTGCATCGCACGCCAGTCTGATTGGCAGTGGTGGGTTGTAATGAGCCAAAACTTCCTTGGACGTGATCAAGCCTTTGAATTTATGGAAGGCACGTTTACAGTCTTCGCTCCATTTCCAAATTACTCCCGTTTGTAGCAGTTCGTTAAGAGGGTGCAGAACAGTTGACAAGTTCGGTAAAAATTTATGATAGTAATTTATCAATCCCAGGAACAACCTTAATTGTGAGACATTTTCAGGTGCTGGGGCTTTTATGACCGCTTCAATTTTTTCAGGTGACTTATGCAACCCTTCCTCGTTAATTATGTGGCCACAATATGATATTTGTTTCTGGAAAAATTCGCACTTGGGGCGATTTGCTCGTAGGCCCCGTTCTCTCCGTCTAATGAGCACCTGCTCCAAATTGGCAAGGTGCTCGTTGTCGTTTTCTCCTGTTACAAGGATGTCGTCTAGGTAGCATTGAGTCCCCGGAATCCCTTGGAGGACTTGCTCCATAGCTCTTTGCCAGATAGCTGGAGCTGATGCTACTCCGAAAACCAGTCGATTGTACTGGTACAGGCCTTTGTGTGTATTAATCGTGAGATACTTTTTAGAGGCCTCTTCAACCTCCATTTGTAGATATGCTTGTGCCAAGTCAATTTTGGTGAAACGTTTCCCTCCGGATAGTGAGGCGAAAATATCTTCTATCCTCGGAAGAGGATACTGTACCGTGTGAAGGACCGGGTTTACAGTCACCTTGAAGTCCCCACAGATGCAAATTTTTCTCTGTTCTTCAGATTTATCATTATTCAACGTTTTCTTCATGACCGGGACGATGGGTGTTGCCCACTCGCTCCAATCTATCTTGGATAATATGCCTGCCTTTTCCAAATTCTCCAGCTCTGCCTCGACTGCTAGACGAATTGCGTATGGCACCGGCCTTGCCTTTAAAAACTTGGGAATTGCTGCATCTTCCACTTTTATTGAGGCGGTGACGCCTTTCAAGGTTCCTAGTTCCTGTTGAAACACTTCCTTGGCGTTGGCCAAGATGTCTTTTAATCATTCAGGTATGACGTCATCATCATTTTTTTTCTTACTGGTCACCGTCAGTGTCTGAATGGAGTGCCAGTCTAAACGTATCTTCCTGATCCATTCACGTCCCAGCAGCGGTGGACCACCATCTTGCAGAACGTATAAATACAACTTCTGTATTTCCTTGCCGTTGTATACAACAGGCACCCTTATTTTCCCTTTGGGGTATACTTTCTGCCCCGTATATGTTTTCAAGATAATGGATGTGTCTTTCAAAGGTATATGCGGAAATAGCCGCTCGTAATCCCGTCGATTTATGACGGTCAGAGCTGATCCTGTATCTAGCTCCATTTTAACTGGGGACCCCGCTATCATGAGGGTAACCCAAATGGTCTGGTAATCTTCTTTGGCAATTACATTATG
The DNA here is from genome assembly GCF_052327205.1 of Somniosus microcephalus. Lineage (NCBI taxonomy): Eukaryota > Metazoa > Chordata > Chondrichthyes > Squaliformes > Somniosidae > Somniosus > Somniosus microcephalus. The sequence goes on along the minus strand of NC_140990.1, from coordinate 251,972,654 downwards.
TAATTTGAGACAGCTTAGTCTCTTGTTTCCGGAGTCGCTATCGCTCTTCTGGTCTTCGGAGCTACTGTCCGTCATCATTTGTACCTTTCTGTACTTTTCCTTATTGATTTTTTTCCTGTCCGTGGATTTTTTGTTTCCCGATTGGCATACACGTGCAATGTGTCCAATCTTTCCGCATTGCCTGCATGCTTTGTCCTTGAACCAGCAGTCCCTCTGGTCATGGGTGGATCTGCCGCAGCGATAACATCTCTCGAAACCCTGTGTCATTTCATGGGTGCCGAAGTCCTGTGGCTTTTGCTGTATCTCTGCAGATCCTCTTGCGGCTGCTTCATATGATACAGCCACACTGAAAGCCTTGTCCAGTGTCAAATCTTTCTCAGAAAGTAGCCTTTTTTGTGTTCCTTCACTTAGGAGACCGCAGACGAATTTGTCTCGAAGAGAATCTGCCAGTCCTGCCCCGAATTGGCAGTGCTTTGACAGCTTCCTTAATTCGGTGAGGTAATCAGCGTTACTTTCATTCTTGTGCTGATTCCTCCTGAAGAATTTGAATCATTCCACTATCAGCAGCGGTGTTAGGTTTAAGTGCACCTGTAGGGTATCAACAATCTCCTTAAAATTCTTGTCCCTCGGTTTGGCTGGAGTGATTAAGTTTCGTAACAGCCCGTATGTCCTTGCGCCCATTAGATTTAGAAGTACTGATGCCTTTTTATCATCCTCTATTTCATTTGCTGTGCAATATACCTCCACTCTTTCCACATATGTGGTCCAATCCTCTATATCGCTATTGAAAGCAGTAATATTGCCAGTCTTAGGCATCCTGAAAAAAAAATGGTGCCTCCCGCGCTTTCCCGCCGCTGCCGCTGCTGACAACGCTGTTCTCCGCGGTTTTTATTTACACAGGTATTTTTTCTAATAGGTGGAGACTCGTTCCCGCCGGACTCTCTGGGACTTTTCCCTCCCTCTGCTTGGTCCGAACGCCGACCTGCTTTGCAGCCGGCCGTCTCCCGAGTGCTCCACCCTCTGTCTCTGTTTGCCTCCGCCTTCGCTGCTCGGCCCCGCTGCAGAGCCAGCCGATGGAGCCCCAGCCCGCCGCCCAGGAAGGATTATTGCAGTACCTGCCACCAGCTCGGCTAGCTGGTGAAACCACAGTTTTTTTTTTTCTTTCTTGTTTTTCTTCGACTTTCATCTGAGGAATCAATCTCCTTCAGGTGCTGCCGAATTGCAGGTAAATCCATTTCCAATTCATCACCACTGTTGTATCCATGTGTCAATGGAGACACGGAATGCAGGAGTTGGTTTCACAGGTGTTTACTGAACAAAGTCTGGAGGTGAACTAACAGATACAAGACACTATACAGGCTTATATAGCCCGAGTGGCCATTACCGGCATTACATTACACAGGGGGCTCTTAAAGGCACATACACCACATCTTCCGTCCATCGGAAGGGAAGAGGACCTCCCTGCATGCTCCGACTCCCTCCATAAGCATATGGAGGGAGTCATGGGAGAACCTGGGTGCAACCCTGTGCCTCTGTGCAGTCATTGTCAGTGTTTGTAGCATTTCAATGCTGTCGAACACTGACAGCACAACTGTCAAAATCCAGTTGTCGTGATCCATGTTGGTACCAACGACATAGATAGGACAAGGAAGGAGGTTCTGCTGAGGGAGTTTGAGCAGCTAGGGGCCAAATTAAAAAGCAGAACCACAAGGGTAATAATCTCTGGATTACTACCTGAGCCACGTGCAAATTTGGCTAGGGTAAATAAAATTAGAGACTTAAATGCGTGGCTCAAAGACTGGTGTGGGAGAAATGGGTTTTGCTTCCTGGGACACTGGCATCAGTACTGGGACAGGAGAGAGCTGTTCCATTGGGATGGACTTCACTTGGCCAGTGCTGGGACTAGAGTCCTGGCGAATTGAATAACTAGGGCTGTAGAGAGGGCTTTAAACTAATTAGTGGGGGGGAGGTTTTAAGAAAGCGAAAAATAAAAATGACAGTGGAGAAGGCAATAGAGCAAGGTAACAGTGGGGGAATTAAAAACCAGAGCATGTCAGGAAGGGACAGAATGTATAATGATAAAGGTAAAGTAGTAAAAGGGGTAAAAGCAGGAATAAATTGTCAGAAAACATATTTGAAAGTTCTTTATCCGAATGCATGCAGCATTCGTAACAAAATTGACGAGTTGACGATACAAATAACTACACATGGGTATGATCTGGTGGCCATTACGGAAACATGGCTGCAAGATAATCATGACTGGGAACTAAACATACAAGGGTATTTGACAATTAGGAAGGACAGACAGGAAGGAAAGGGAGGTGGGGTTGCTATGTTAATCAAGGATGGAATCACTGCAATAGTCAGAAATGATATTGGGTCAAAGGATCAGGATAGTGAAATAGTTTGGGTGGAGATAAGGAATAATAAGGGGGAAAAGTCACTAGTGGGTGTAGTCTATAGGCCTCCTAACAGTTGCAACTCTGTTGGTCGGAGTATAAATCAGGAAATAGTTGGGGCTTGTAATAAGGGAACAGCTATAATCATGGGGGATTTTAACTTTCATATTGACTGGACTAATCAAATTGGGCAGGGCAGCCTTGAGGAAGAGTTCATAGAGTGTATTAGGGACGGGTTCCTTGAGCAGTATGTAACTGAACCAACCAGGGGGCAGGCAATCTTAGATCTGGTCCTGTGTAATGAGACAGGATTAATAAAAAATGTCCTAGTAAAGGATCCCCTTGGAATGAGTGACCATAATATGGTTGAATTCCAAATTCAGTTTGAGGATGAGAGAGTTGGATCTCAAACCAGCGTACTGAGCTTAAATAAAGGAGACTATGAAGGTATGAGAGTAGAATTGACTAAAGTGGACTGGGAAAACAGATTAAAGTGTAAGACAGTACAAGAGCAGTGGTCTACATTCAAGGAGATATTTCACATCTTTCAAGATAAATATATTCCACTGAGGAAAAAGGGGAATAAAAGAAAAGGCAGCCATCCGTGGCTTAGTAAAGTAATAAAGGATAGTATGCGACTGAAAACAAGGGCATATAAAGTAGCCAAATCTAGTGGGAGGATAGAAGATTGGGAAGCATTTAAAAGCCAGCAAACAATAACTAAAAGATTAATTAAGAAAGGGAAGATAGATTATGAAAGTAAACTAGCAAAAAATATAAAAACAGATAGCAAGAGTTTCTACAGCTATATAAAAAGAAAAAGGGTGGCTAAAGTGAATGTTGGTCCCTTAGAGGATGGGACCGGGAAACTAGTGGTGGGGAACATGGAGATGGCAAAGATGCTGAACAAATATTTTGTATCAGTCTTTACAGTAGAGGACACTAAAAATATCCCAACACTGGACAAACAGGGGGCAATGGGGGGGGGGGGGGAGGAGCTAAACATGATTAAAATCACTAAGGAGATGGTACTCAGTAAAATAATGGGACTTAAGGCGGATAAATCCCCCGGACCTGATGGCCTACATCCTAGGGTCTTGAGAGAAGTGGCGGTAGGGATTGTGGATGCATTGGTGATTATTTTCCAGAACTCCCTGGACTCAGGAAAGGTCCCGGCAGATTGGAAAACTGCTAATGTAACACCCTTATTTAAGAAGGGAAGTAGACAAAAAGCTGGAAACTATAGACCAGTTAGCCTAACATCTGTGGTTGGCAAAATGTTGGAGTCTATTATTAAGGAAACAGTAACAGAGCATTTGGATAAACATAATTTAATAGGACAGAGTCAGCATGGTTTTATGAAGGGGAAGTCATGTTTGACAAATTTGCTCGAATTCTTTGAGGATGTAACATACAGGGTGGATAAAGGGGAACCAGTGGATGTAGTGTATTTGGACTTCCAAAAGGCATTTGACAAGGTTCCACACAAAAGATTACTGATCAAGATAAGAAATCACGGGATTGGGGGTAATATACTGGCGTGGGTGGAAGATTGGCTATCTAACAGAAAACAAAGAGTTGGGATAAATGGTTCATTCTCGGGCTGGCAATCAGTAACTAGTGGTGTTCCGCAGGGGTCAGTGCTGGGACCCCAACTCTTTACAATCTATATTAACGATTTGGAGGAAGGGACTGAGTGCAACATATCCAAGTTTGCCGACGATACAAAGATGGGAGGGAAAGCAGTGAGTGAGGAGGACATAAAAAACCTGCAAAAGGACATAGACAGGCTAAGTGAGTGGGCAGAGATTTGGCAGATGCAATATAATGTTGGAAAGTGTGAGGTTATGCACTTTGGCAGAAAAAATCAAAGATAAGATCAAGATAAGAAATCACGGGATTGGGGGTAATATACTGGCATGGGTGGAAGATTGGCTATCTAACAGAAAACAAAGAGAGACAAACACTGGACAAACAGGGGGCAATGGGGGTGGAGGAGCTAAACACGATAAAATCACTAAGGAGATGGTACTCAGTAAAATAATGGGACTTAAGGCAGATAAATCCCCCGGACCTGATGGCCTACATCCTAGGATCTTGAGAGAAGTGGCGGTAGGGATTGTGGATGCATTGGTGATTATTTTCCAGAACTCCCTGGACTCAGGAAAGGTCCCGGCAGAGAGAAACTGCAAAGTGCTACAGTACAAAGGGATCTGGGGGTCCTGGTGCATGAAACACAAAAAGTTAGTATGCAGGTGCAGCAGGTGATCAGGAAGGCCAATGGAATCTTGGCTTTTATTGCGAGGGGGATGGAGTATAAAAACAGGGAAGTCTTGCTGCAGCTATACAGGGTATTGGTGAGACCACACCTGGAATACTGCATGCAGTTTTGGTTTCCATATTTAAGAAAAGATATACTTGCTCTCAAGGCGGTTCAGAGAAGGTTCACTCGGTTGATTCCGGAGATGAGGGGGTTGACGTATGAGGAAAGGTTGAGTAGGTTGGGACTCTACTCATTGGAGTTCAGAAGAATGAGAGGCGATCTTATCGAAACATATAAGATTGTGAGGGGGCTTGATCGGGTGGATGCGGTGAGGATGTTTCCACTGATGGGTGAGACTAGAACTAGGGGGCATAATCTAAGAATAAGGGGCTGCCCTTTCAAAACTGAGATGAGGAGAAACTTCTTCACTCAGAGGGTAGTAATCTATGGAATTTGCTACCCCAGAAAGCTGCGGAAGCTGCAACATTAAATAAATTTAAAATGGAGATAGACAGTTTCCTAGCAGATAAGGGAATTAGGGGTTACAGGGAGAGGGCAGGGAAGTGGACGTGAGTCTAGATTCGGATCAGCCATGATCCTATTAAATGGCAGAGCAGGCCCGAGGGGCCGTATGGCCTACTCCTGCTCCTACTTCTTATGTTCTTATGTTCTTATGGTCCCTTTAAGGAAACTGGCTGATGACGCGTCATGAATGACGTCACCAGACCTGCTTCCTCTAATTGGGAGACGCACTGGGCGGGCTTAACAAGCTCTATCAATGTAAATTCATTTTCTAGAGCGGGATGGAGCCAGCAGCAGGGCTGCAACCCGCCCCCGACGTCATCTGCCCCGGACCCGCCGAGGTAAGGAAAATTCCAGCCTATGCTGCTCCCCAGATGCCATTGAGGAGTTATGGCAGGTTCTGGCTGAACACCTACAGCTGACTTCAATAAGAACAACAGTGTTGTCTGTAGCAGTGAAAGTGACCATGAAAAATCATGCTGTGATTTTTTTTGTTGCCGCTGGATCTTTCCATGCAGCCTCTGATGATTTTTATCACATTATTCAGGCTGTAGCTCAGCATCATAAAGAAAGTTACCGACGCTGTCTTCAGGCAGGCCTCTGAGTTGATTGCCGTCTTAATTGCCTTCTGTGAAATAAAGAAATGAGCAGTGCAGTTCTATTGTGGCAGGGTTCTCACAGGTGCTAAAAGCCTTTTGATGGAACTGATGTGGCACTGAATATGACAGGAAAGGGTTTATCCAAATATAGCTAGTGCCACTCACCGCTAACATTCACTATCCTAGAAGCTGTCATGATACTTTCATCATGCAACAATCCACCATACCAGCCCTGATGACTCAAAACTACATACAGTACTACATAGTTGATTGGTGATCAGAGAATTTCTCTACAGTCATGGTTTCTGATTCCAGTACAGTATCTGCAAACAGAGGGGGAGAACAAATATAATGAGGTCTATGGGACTACAAGAATTGTGATAGAGCAGACCATTGGTATTCTGAAGTCTTGTTTTAGGTGCCTGAATAAATCTGGTGGAGCCCTGCTACACAGTCCAGACAGAATCTCCAGAATCATTCTTGTGTGCTGTGTTCTGCAAATCACAGTGCAGAAAGGTTTGCTACTTCCAAAAACTGAAGGTGATGACAGTGAAGAAAATGGAGAAGGCCCTCCATCCTGACATCACTGGAAGGAGAGGAAGTGGAGCAAGATAGTCACCAGCCCGCAGCAAGAGAAAGCTTATAACCAAGTGCCTCCAGCAAATAAAAGTTGAGAAACAAAATCAAATTTCCACCCCTGCCTGTTCATTCTCCCACCCCCAACTGCCTTATAAAGACTTGCATTGCCAGAGACTTCTGTACTTTGCTTCCATAATACACAAGTCACAATCTCACATACCACCAGACAAGCCCACTAAGTTGTAATAAAAACAGAAAATGCTGGAAATACTCAGCAGGTCAGGCAGCATCTGTGGAGAGAGAAATAGAGTTAACATTTCAGGTCGATGACCTTTCGTCAGAACTGGAAAAAGATAGAGATGTAACAGATTTTAAGCAAGTGCAGGGACAGGGAAAGGGGGTAGGAGAGGAAAGAACAAAAGGGAAGGTCTGTGATAGGGTAGAAGGCAGGAGTGATTAAATGACAAAAGGTATGATAGTACAAAGCAAAAGGAGATGGTAATGGGTCAAGTAAAGAAAAAAAAATGGGTCCAGAAGAGGTGTAAATGGGAATGGCAGAATCACCAACAGCTGCCATGTGAAAAAATAGGGGCAGAGGTTATGGTCTGAAATTGTTGAACACGATGTTGAGTCCAGAAGGCTGTAAAGTGCCTAATAGAAAGATGAGGTGCTGTTCCTCGGGCCTATGTTGAGCTTCGTTGGAACAGTGTAAAAGGCTGAGGACCGAGAGGCCAGAGTGGGAGTGGAGCGGAGAATTAAGTTGTAGTTTTCCACAGAAATGAAGTCTGAAATCTATCTGGTCATACTTTCCACAACAAAATTCCCCAAAAAGTTTCCAAATAATTTCCTACACTAATTGCAATGATTTCTTATCATCATGTCTACCCTTTATGCTCTAGCTTCTAATCTCCTACTTCTATTAAATGCTCCTTGAGTGATGCGAGGTTGAGAAGTTGGTGGCTGGGAAGATTCCTCTGGAGTCCTTGAGGACTGAAGCGACTCTTGTGTCAGTGAAGCTGCTTTCACTGGGGGGCACATTTTCAGTTGCCATTCTCTTGCTTTGTCAAGGTTTGCTGGCCCAGATCTGAATCTCCCTCAGGTGATGGCATTTTGGGAGTGGTGGGGGTGGGGGATCTTAAAGAGGAGACACTGTCACTATCATGAAAGACAGCAACATACCACTGATACAGGGCCCAAGTTTAGATGTGCTATTGGTCCATGTCATTATAGACCGAATAGTTCCAATCAAGTCTTGGAAACCCTGTGAAAGTGTTATGTCCAGTGAAAACCTTTCTGACTCACTAACTACTTCTTCCTAAATGGGAAAATCTGTGCTGATGCTGGGGCAGGTAAGGTCCCATGATGGTGTTGCTGATGATAGGCCAGGGGTTGTATATCTTGGGCGCAAGGGCCCAATGGTTCATCTGAGCAGCTTGACTCTTCCTCCAAGTCATCACCTAGGATTTCAAAACACATAGAAGCTGTTCAGCTGTGTAATACTGTTTGTCTTCTGGCTGACAAGCTATGTGTCATGAAGAGAAGTCAATGGTCTTTATAATTGAAGCTCTTTAGTTAGCTGCTAGGATTGCTAAAGTATAGAATGAACTTACTGATTTCCTGACCTCCTGTCAGTTTGACAATTTGCCTGCACCCAGTGTGTGCCAGACAATTCAGCTAAAATCAGGAACTTACGACATGGGACAAGCTCCGACATGAATGTCAACTGAGACTGTGATTTGAACTTTGTTTTCTTAGCTCACGGTACAGTGCACTAGCCACAAACCAACTGCCTGGTCTAGTCTGAAATATCGAAATGTAGTTTTATATTTCCCTTTGGAAATATACATTTATCAGATTTACTGGCAACATCATCATCAACTGGGAAGAATCGACAATAAATGTGCGTATATCAAAGAAATTAACAAAACTTAAGGTACATTGTTTAAATTCATGATTATGCTTAGTATATGAACTAACCTTTTAAAGTCTAGTACCTAAAATCTTCTTTGCAGTAGTTTCAACAAATTCATAAACACATTTTCAAACAATGGCCTTGATTTTGGTCTTTGATGTACATCATGCAGATGGTGGACGGAGCAATCGCAACGGTCAGCTGATGACGTTGGCAAGAGGCTCGAACCATTTTGATGGTCAGGCCTCATTTAAATGGGGTTGACGAGCTGCCCATGTGTTTCAAGTGCTGACAGGCAGCTCGCCAGCTGGGAGAGTGGGAAATCTGTCAGTGCAGCCACTGAGCATGGGCCTGCAGCAGCACCTTACAGGGGACAGATCAGCGGGAGGTGGGTGATGAAGGGTATAAAAATTTAAAGGACTGAAGATTTTGCATGAAGGAGCATGGAGATCAATTTAGGGAATCCTGAAGTCTCAAATTTTTCCAAATCAGCAAAATAATGTTATTCCCAGACCTGCCTCCGGCCATTCCTTTAATTTACTCTGCTGTTCCCTGCCCTGAAACACCCATGAATAGTGGGTGGGTTTACCACTGAGTGGTGTTAACCTTGGTGTTAACAATGAAAATGGTACTGGAATCCGAAAGATATCACAAGGCTCTGATTTGTAATTATGAGGCTCCCGAATGTTTCCGGTGGGAGTTTAGGCCACCTAAATCGAGGTCTGATCAAAAATTGCATTGGGTGGGCCTCAGGCAAGAAGTCGGATGTAAGTTTATTTTTACTCTTTTCAGCTCACTACCACCATGTTCACACTCAAAACTGGGGTGGTAGAGAGATCGCCCCCCAATTAGTTAGAGCTAACATGCAGAGGGAAATATTGAGGCATGCCACTTTTTCTCCCTGCATAGTACAGCATATAGACAGCATTTCCAGGGAGTGGGGGGTTGAATTTGGAACATCTGCCCATAGCTTTGTGACTGATTACCAAGAGCTTTGTACATAGCAGGGCATGAAGGACAGAGGCCAATTCAACCTTCCATCTTGATTCTGCCCCATTTAATGTGAAGCATTCAACATAGTAGTGTGGAGGGAAACTGACAAAAATCACATTGATGCTGGCAGATATAAATATTGTGCAGCACAGTGATTTAAACTATGTACAATAACAGTGTTGGTAGCAGCTTTTTACAGGTAATCATTTCTGTCATTTTGTCTGGGCAATTTTGTATGGTTCAGAGACACCTAAATAAGGAAAATTAATACAGCTATATTTTTGATGAATTAGATGAGAAAATGTGAATAAAATAATATATGAAAAAGGTCATAATGCTTATTTGGAAGATTACTATTTGACTCCAGAAAATTTGAAAGAGTTTTAAAAAAGAAAAAGACTTGCATTTATATAGCGCCTTTCATGACCACCGGACATCTGAAAGCGCTTTACAACCAAGGAAGTATTTTTGAAGTGTAGTCACTGTTGTAATGTGGGAAACGCGGCAGCCAAGTTGCGCATAGCAAACTCCCACAAACAGCAATGTGATAATGACCAGATAATCTGTTTTTGTTATGTTGGTTGAGGGATAAATATTGGCCAGGACACCGGGGCTAACTCCCCTGCTCTTCTTCAAAATAGTGCCATGGGATCTTTTACGTCCACCTGAGAGAGCAGACGGGGCCTCGGTTTAACGTCTCATGTGAAAGATGGCACCTACGACAGTACAGCACTCCCTCAGCACTGTACTGGAGTGTCAGCCTAGTTACATGTGCTCAAGTCCCTGGAGTGGGACTTGAACCCACAACCTTCTGACTCAGAGGCGAGTGTGCTACCAACTGAGCCTTATAATAATTGATAATGTAAGTAATAAATAAGTAGAACTGACTCTTGAAAAACAGAGGCTTCATGAATGCGTACTGTAAAAGTTATATTCTGATATGACAAATGGAGCTTGTTTTCTGCTCCACTGCATGTTATTTTATTACTACTACTTCTTGTGAAGCTGAATTATTTTGATTAGATTCTATGTCAGCTGCCTATATAAAGCAAGAGTATTTTGGTTACTAATCATTAGGAGCACTGAATGTTTCCATGTACATTAGAGAACAAAATGTTCTCATTTTAAAAAGGAAAAGATTAGAGGACTGTTTTCAGGGCTGATAAAAAAAAATGGGCTGCACTCTCAGCCACACATGTGTTGGTTGCACAGTGGACCTGCAAGTTTCATTTTAAGTAACAGGGGCTAGATTTTCAGTATAGACAGTTTTCGGGCGCTAAGCTTAGCGCCCGCCCGAAGTTATCGCCCGCCCCAAAGTAGCGCCCCGTTGCCGGAAATTCAGTGGCTTCGCCCTAAGAGGTTGGTGGAGCGCTAAAAGAGGCGTTCCACTAGTATCTTTAGGCGCTAAGCCGGCGGTGGAGAGCGCAACACCCGAGCTCGGGCGCAGCGCACGGCAGACACTCTGGTGCCAGTGAGCTCTTAAAGGGGAAGGGTGCATGTATTTTTTTCAAATGCAAAGTCTGGGGTGAAACGGGAACAGGAGGAGGAGGAGGAGGAGGAGGAGGAGGAGGAGGAGGAGACATAAATACACCGTTCAGAACAACACACAGCTTACTTCCACACAACACATGCAGAGTGTCTTTTGTACGAGTGCCCTTTAATTTGCGCTCCCCAGGGTGTTTTGCGTTCCATTTTACAAACGCTCTGGACGCCAGGCGCACAATGGGGCGGTCCGACTGAAGTTTGGATTCGGGGCGGCCAAAGGGCGTTGCACGAGGATGTGACGTCATTTTCTGCGCGCGCATCCGGGCGGCCGCTAAACTTTGCGCCGGCGCTAACGGGCAACTTAATTTGGGGCGGGGCGCAAACTACGCTGCGCCCAGGCGCTACACGCATAGCGCCCGAAAATCACTTCTCTTAAGGCGCTAACTGCTGGCGCAAGCAACTGAAAATCTAGCCCCAGGTGTTTTAAAAAAAATTGTGATGTGGGCGGGCGTCACGAGCAAGGCTGGCATCAATTGCCCATCCCTAATTGCCGTTAACTGTATGGCTTGCTAGGACACTTCATAGGGCAGTTAAGCGTCAACCACATTGGTGTGAAACTGTTCTCACAGACAAGGTAAGGATGGCAGGATTCCTTCCCTAAAGGGCATTAGTGAACCAGTTGGGTTTTATGACAATCTGATAGCTTCATGGTCACTTTTATTGGTACCAGCTTTTTATTTCTAATAATATTTACTTCCAGATTTTTTTTAAACTGCTATGGTGGGATTTAGAACTCCCTAGATTATTAATCCAGGCTCTGGATTAGTAGACTAGCAACATAACCATTATACTACTGTACTCTTGTGGTGATGATGCTCCCATGATATTAGGTAGGGAATTTCAGGATATTCACCCAGTGATGATGATCGGACAGCAGTCAGGTTAGTGTGTGAGTTGGAGGGGTACCTGTAGGTAGTGGTGTTCCCACAACATTTCTGGGATGTGTGAGTCAAGAAAGTAGCGGTGGTGGAGTGAGGCCATGGAGGGTTTTGTAAATTAAAATGAGAATTGTGATATCAATGCACTGAAGGATGGGGGAGAAGATGTCAAGGTTAGGAGTAAGATATGAGTGAGACTTAGTACAGGGCAGGATGTGGGCAGTGGAGATCTGTGGTTACTCCCTCTGTAAACCCACTGACCCCATCAAGGGAGCCCAATCCTTTGTTTTTACAAGTGTGGTGTATAAATCTATTGAATGTTGCTAGTGTATAATTTGTGACTGCTGTTTACTTGTAATAAGTCTTCAATATTCTGTTTTATGACTAGAAGAAAAAAATTATTGGTCTAATGACATCAGCAGAAGTGGTTAAAGCCAGGGAAGGGTTTAGACATTAACTTATACAATATCTATCTGCTTAGTTTTATTTTATCTATTGCAAGTATGTGCAGGATGTAAAATTATTTTAATTAAAATAGTGTTTGTGGTGTCAAAATGTTTTTTGTGTGTTCAGGCTGAATGCAGCCTGTAAACTTTCTTTCAATTACATTTTTTAAATTAGAGCTACAGTTAATTGGACAGTTAACCTCAATATAAACAGATAATATATTGAGTGTTTATGACACTTCATATAAAGTGTATTATAATGTTTGGATTTTCCTTCATAAATTTAAGTCCATAAAAATTGCTTTCATTTAATCTTTTTAATTAACACTACAGCCAGACTGAAGTCAGTTTTAGTGTAAACAGATATTGAATGTTTGTAGCTTTAATAGGCAGTGATATAGAATATATTGGTTGGATGTTCTTTATGGGATCAAGATGAATGCAGACCACAATATATATTAATTAATTTATTTTTTATTAAGTATGCAGATAATGAGAATAAAAAAAATACAGGCTATGAAATTCCACAGGGGTTCTGCTGATCTGCCACCAAAATGTCAGTGGGAGACAGGCGGAACCCCAGGAAAACAGTGGAGACGCATTTATGCCAAATTCCCACAGTTTCTGGGATTTTCCATAGTCCCCTACAAGGGGTAGAACTTCCGTCCATGCTTTACAAGGCAATTGAAAGCCAGGAGCGAAGCTAGGGGTGAGGACACCCTAAGCCAAGAATTCCCACTCCTCTGGCTCAATGGGCACCTAGCATTGTAGTGATGGCTGGTACATCAGGTGAGTGGAGGCCACTTGACAGGCTTAAACCCCTGGAGACTCAAACATTATTTGTAAAAACTGGGCAGATTGCACCACCGCCCCCCCGCCACCCCCATCCCGCTCAAGAGGTTGATAGAATGATTGCCTGGGTCAGGAGGCCTGGTCAACCCTCCTTCCCAGGACGTACCAACACCAGAGTTTTGGTGAGCATGGATCAGGTGGGTGATAACGATGCATCCAAAATAACACTTGCACCTAAAACCTTATGCTATGGAGATGACTTCCCACTAGCCTCCTCAAACTCCACAGTTAACACTTGTTCGGGCTCCTATGGCATTGTATAGGGTAGGTCAGAAAATATGGTCTCTCGCTTTGCTGTCTTTCTTGTCTTCATGTTTCTGTTTCTCTCTCTCTCCTTCTCATCTTCTGTCTATTCCTTTCCTTTTCTCTCCATAACTCTTTTTTCTTTTCTCTATTTTCTTTTCTTTAGCGCGGGAGATGGTCAGCGGCATGGTATGGTGTGGAAAAGAGCCACCAATGGCTGCAGGCTGCATTAAAGGTGTGGGTTGCAGGGAAAATGTGGCTCTCAGGTGCACCCTTTCTACCCCTCCTACAATTACTCATGTTTCTCCCACCCCCCTGACTCCCATCACGTCCCCTACCTCTTCACTTTCTCACTACCTCATCCACTACCTACCATGCCCTCACTTTCATCACTACTCCTCCCCCTTTCCCTTTGATCTACCTGCTCAAACCATGTATCCTCCCCTCCCCATCAGCTGTAGCTTACATTAACCCTTCATCCACTGCCTCAAAAAGTGGATGGTGAGAAGCCTGAGGTCATTCTTCCATTCACCTGGCCTACCCTCCCTTCTTATCTGTAAAAGATGCTTGGTTTGCTTTCAAAATTCAACTTATATGTGTTTTTTTCCAAACAGTCAAATTAGTTTCTGTGAAGTATAGGCTGAGGAGCTGGAATATGCAAAACTGAGGCACTACAGCGCCACCAGGGGAAAGTGTAATTACAGTGTGACAAGTTTACATAAGCACTTTCCATTATAAATGGAGACATAGGAATTAATAATTGAAAAATATCGACGGGAAGTGAGACGTAAGATTTGTATATATATATTTGGGTTCCCAAATCAGGAGGAAGAGCAGAAGCAAGGAAGGCAGAAAAGGCCTGCGTGGACTGTAAGAAGAGAGCAAAGGAGGCAAGGTTGCAGGACGCCTTACAGCATGTGGGTCTTCAGAAATAGAACATCGTACCCAAACCTCACAGCTGGCTGTGTTTCAACAGGGAGACAGTCACTTACCCATGCCACCCGTTGGAGTAAGAATTGGAGCCCAGCACATGGTGGCTTTCAACACCACAGCCTGTGGTGTTGAAAGCCACCATGGTGCTAAACTTTTATGCCTCTGGCTTCTTCCAATCTGCTTCTAGTGACATCAGCAATAGTTCATTAATGACAACAGTTCATTAGCTTCCCTGTGAAGGTTGACAAGCAGGAAGAAAGTGCACTGGGATTTGCCCACATTGCTGGATTCCCACTGCACGTAAGAAGCCTGCATGCTCCCCATTACGAATCAGCAACAGGAATAGCTTTGATTGGCTCAATGCTGAACTTGTTTGTGACCACAGGCAGTGAGTCATGCAGGTCTGTGTCCCGATTCCCTGGCAGTAGTCATGATGCTTTCATACTGCACCAGTCCTCAATATCCCCCCTGTTCCACCCAAACCATTGGGCTGGCTGCTGGGGGGACAAGACCTTCCCTCTCACAAACTGGCTCATGACTCCTGTGACGTTGAGCACTGATACAATCAGAGCCATCCTGAAACAATGGTTCCACTGTCTGGACAGCTTGGGAGGTATCCTTCAGTACAACTCAGAGTGAGTGTCAAGATTCAGAACTGTTTGCTGCAAGTTTCACAATCTTGCGATACAAAGTGGAGATGCCTTGGGGCTTCCTGAGGTGAAAGAAGTGGAGGAGGAAGATGAAGATCCGGATGAGAAACCAGAGGATGCAGAGGAAGAACACGGCTCGGCCATTAAACCACATAAACACCAATACCAAGGGGTTTTTAAATTTAAAAACAAAACTCTATGAAACATAAAGACAGAAAGGAAACAACTGCTTAATCAGAGTCTGGTAAACTCACACTGCTACCTGCAGTGGCTACTGAGTCTCTGCTAGCTCCTCATCATCATCTTCCTAGGTCATGGTTTGTTCCTGCTAATCTTCCACAAACATACATCTGCCGCTTTATGATGGCTATATTGTGCAGCATGCAGCATACCGGATGTCTGATTCATTATGTTTTGATCTCTCAAATGTACGTGATTGTAGCGTCTTTGCTGGAGATATGGGAGTCATGTAGCAGTGTCATGAACCACATTTGGAGCGATTGCCCATATATCTGAGGAGCCAACCGTGCAACTTGTTTGCACCCTGATTAAAGACCCATCATTTCCTTAATATACGGCCATTCTGGGCACACCCTAGAAACGCTGGAGATTCTGAGGCCTCCCTCACAGTGGGAATGCAGCATTATTGATCTGCAAATTGTGGGGAATGACTTATCACCACAATTTTCACCGTCGCTGTGGCCGCTGCACTCTTACTCCGGCGGAGCCTACCTCTAGATGGTCAGAGCGCCTGCCCTTCTAATTTGCAGATTGGGGTTCTGTGATGTACATAGGACCTCGTTTCTATTGTAGGACTGGGCAGAACATGCACTGTGCACCCACCGCCTAGTATAAACTGGTGCTCCTGCCAAAGAGGTGCCTACAGGTTTTACTGTATTTTTGTGAGGCCTGGCGAAGCAGGAGTCCCACCACCCCCCACCCGACCCTCAATCTGATTCCCTCTTTCGCCTCCTGCCCATTCCCCCCCACCCCGATGGACCGAAATTCTTCCGGCCCAGAGTCCGGCTGGCCCGTCAGGCAGAGGTAGCTGGCAGGCTACCCTGAGTGCTCACTTTCTGTCCGCAGCCCACTGGCCAAATGCTAATGAGGCCGGCCCTCAGAATGGATAAGGCCCCTCGCCAGGACTATCAGGTGGGCAGCGGGCGTGCTCTGCTGCCTTGCTGCTCAATTTCCGCACTGGAGAAAATCTATCCATGTAGTCACTTGCATAATTCTTTGCTCGGCAGTTGAAGATCATTTGGATATTAATTGAATTATGTCGTCTTCTGTTATTGAATGCTGTAGGATGTTTCACAGATGCTTGAGTGACCACATAGATGCAGTCAGTGAAGCCCTTTATCCAAGAAATGCCACAGGTTTTGAAAAACCCTGCGGGTCGTTTTCCAAGTGGCAGGCAGTGACTAGTGGGGTACTGCAGGGATCGGTGCTAGGACCCCAGCTATTCACAATATATATTAACAATCTAGATGAGGGAACTAGATGTAATATCTCCAGGTTTGCAGATGACACAAAGCTGGGTGGGCATGTGTGCTGTGAGGAGGATGCAGAGAAACTCCAGTATGATTTGGACAGGTTGGGTGATTGGGCAGATGCATGGCAGATGCAGTATAATGTGGATAAATGTGAAGTTATCCATTTTGGTGGCAAAAACAGGAAGACAGATTATTATCTGAACGGCAATAGATTGGGAAAAGGGGAAGTGCAACGAGACCTGGGTGTTCTTGTGCACCAGTCGCTGAAGGTAAGCATGCAGGTGCAGCAGGCGGTTAAGAAGGCAAACTATATGCTGGCCTTCATAGCAAGAGGGTTCGAGTACAGGAGCAAGGATGTCTTGCTGCAGTTGTACAGGGCCTTGGTGAGACCACACCTTGAGTATTGTGTGCAGTTTTGGTCGCCTTATCTGAGGAAGGATGTTCTTGCCATGGAGGGAGTGCAGCAAAGATTCACCAGACTGATACCTGGGATGGCAGGAATGATGTATGAAGAGAGATTGAGTCGATTAGGTTTATATTCGCTAGAGTTTAGAAGAATGAGAGGGGATCTCATTGAAACTTATAAAATTCTAACAGGACTAGACAGACTAGATGCAGGAAGGATGTTCCCGATGGCGGGGGAGTCCAGAACCAGGGGTCACAGTCTAAGGATAAGGGGTAGGCCATTTAGGACTGAGATGAGGAGGAATTTCTTCACCCAGAGAGTGGTGAACCTGTGGAATTCTCTACCACAGAAGGCAGTTGAGGCCAACTTATTAAATATATTCAAGAAGGAGTTAGATATATTTCTTAAGGCTAAAGGGATCAAGGGATATGGGGAGAAAGCAGGGACAGGGTACTGAATTTGGATGATCAGCCATGATCTCATTAAATGGCGGAGCAGGCTCGAGGGGCCGAATGGCCTACTCCTGCTCCTATCTTCTATGTTTCTAGTCTTTCCTGCTGCTGCATGCCAGCACTGACTTAACATATTCACCCGCATTTTGGAACAAGGCATCTGTGAGTTAGGTAATGCAGTGGTGAAATGTAAATTGACTGATTCTTGCCAAGTCTCCTGCCACTGCTGGTAAGGAAGTTGTGGCAAAAATGGTTCGATACCATTGTTACTTTTATGCTGCCAATAATTGTTCATGCTGCTCCTTGGTTGCCAGCCAGGTTCCAGGAAATGGCACAATTCATCTATTCACCTTTGGCCTCCTCACACATTGCTGCTCTATAAGATCATGCTAACTGTGTCACTGGAGGTAGACACAGTTGCCACGATCTCCTTCTCCTTCTGTGACTTCATATTTTCCTGGCCCTCCTCTATTGTCCTTTTCCACTAAAGTACACCTTTCAAATGCACCACTGCTACTGTGTGGATTTAAGCAGTTGAGCCTCTCTACAAAATCTCCTCTACTCCAAGCTGAACCTCTGTCAGACCTTTCCACTGCTTAAATGTTACCGTTATAGTAGGCACTATTAATTTGATGTGAGCTAAAATGCAAGCTTGTGAAAATTTGTACTTTTGCCCTTGGTGTTTAACAAGATTTTAATGTGGGTTCTGTGAGTTAATGTATATTAACTTGGCTTGGTCAAAGAGGAATATTGGAAGCATGGGCAAAAGGGCACTAATGCTCCGTGCTAACATAAACTTAGCTTGTCAAATATCTGTAAACCACAAAGCAATTTATCCCATACGAGAGGTAAAATGTGTCTGCTCTTTGATATTAAATTTTCCTGTACAGATAGGTCTGATGTGCAGTCTGTCATTGTACCAATTCAGAATGCTAATACCCAAGATCATGCCAACAGTTCTCAACAAGACAAGTTTCTGATCTTAGCCAGGCCTTCAGAAAGAGATGGTAAATGGAGCATGTGCACTTCCTGACAGAAAGTCAGGGTAAATCATCAGATAAGGAAGGAGCGGGCCTGGCGGTAGCACAGTGAGAGCGAGCAGATAAAAGGATCAGTCCCGAGTGGCAGCAACTCAACAGAAGCAGTTTTTGAAAAATGACGTCAGAGTAAAAAAAAGTGACATTGGCACAAGGGAAGGAGCTGATTGGTGAGTATATTTTTTTTAAGTTTATAAGTTTATTTCTGCTAAGTTAGTTAATAGCCCATTAAATAGAGGGAAAGAGCTGATTGGCGAGTAGCTGGGGAGTGTTTTTTGTTAAGTTTTAAGTTTATTTCTGCTGGGTTAGTTCTTAGTCTATTAAATAGAGGCATGGCAGGGTAGCTCAGTCCCGTGGAGTACACATCCTGTGCCATGTGGGAAGTCCTGGATGTTTCACGTAGCCTGGACGACCACATGTGCGGGAAGTGTCGCCAGCTACAGCAACTCGAGCTCCGGGTTTCGGAGCTTGAGCGGCGGCTGGAGTCACTGCGGTGCATCCGCGAGGCTGAGCTTACATGGATAGCAAGTTTCTAGAGGTGGTCACTTCGCAGCTTAAGAGTATGCAGGCAGAGAGGGAATGGGTGACCGCCAGACAGAAGAGGAGGACCCGGAGTGCATTGCGCTCTCCAACCAGTATTCTGTTCTGAGTACTGGTGAGGGTGACGGTTCCTCTGGGGAGTGCAGCCAAAGTCAAGTCCATGGCACCATGGGTGGCTCAGCTGCACAGCAGGGGAGGAAAAAGAGTGGAAGAGCAATAGTAGTAGGGGATTCAATCGTTAGTGGAATAGACAGGTTTTTCTGTGGCCGTAGATGTGACTCCAGGATGGTATGTTGCCTCCCTGGTGCCAGGGTCAAGGATGTCACTGAGCAGCCGCAGGACTCTCAAAGGGGGGAGGGTGAACAGCCAGAGGTCGTTGTCCGTATCGGTACCAACGACATAGGCAGAAAGAAGGATGAGGTCCTGCAGGCAGAGTTTAGGGAGCTAGGAGAGAGATTAAAAAGCAGGACCTCAAAGGTGGTAATCTCCGGATTACTCCTGGTGCCACGTGCTAGTGAGTACAGGAATAGGAGGATAGAATAGATGAATGCATAGCTGGAGAGATGGTGCAGGAGGGAGGGCTTTAGATTCCTGAGGTATTTCTGGAGAAGGTGGGACCTGTACAAGCTGGACGGGTTACACCTCAACAGAGCCGGGACCAATATTCTCGCGGGGAGATTTGTTAGTGCTGTTGGGGAGGGTTTAAACTAACTTAGCAGGGGGGTGGGCACCAGCATATCGGAGTAGAAAAAAGGAATAAGGTGCATAAAAGAGTGAGTGTGTTGGATAATACTAGAGAAGATAGTACTAGAGACGACAGTAGTACCATATTAGGTAGGAGCAGACCAAGAAAGAATACGAGAAATTCAAAAATGGGTTTAGAATTCACAAAGTCTGGTGAATAAGGTTGGTGAGCTACAAGCACACTTAGCCATGTGGCAATATGATGTAGTGGCAATAATGGAAATGTGGCTTTAAAACGGTGAGGACTGGGCACTTAATATTCAAGGGTACAAGGTGTTCAGAAATGATAGGGAAGAAAAAAAGGGACGTGGGGTGGCACTGCTGATTAAGGAAGACATTGTCGTGTTGGAAAGGGAGGATGTTCTTGGGGGGACAAGGACAGAATCCATTTGGTTAGAGTTGAGGAGCAAAAAGGGTATGATCACGCTATTGGGGGTATTCTATAGGCCTCCAAATAGTGAGAGGGAGGTAGAGGAGCAAATCTGCAGGGAAATCGCAGAGATATGCAAGAGTTATAGAGTGGTGATATTGGGGGACTTTAATTACCCAAATATCGATTGGGATAATGCTAGGGTAAAGGGAAAGGAGGGGGAGGAATTTCTGAAATGTGTTCAGGAGAATTTCCTTGAGCAATATGTTCTTGGCCCAACTAGGAAGGAGGCATTGCTGGATCTGGTGCTGGGGAATGAGATGGGCCAGGTCGACCAAGTGTCTGTGGGAGAACACTTGGGTATGAGCGATCATCGTATCATAAGATTTAGATTAGCAATGGAGAAGAGCAAGGAACAATCTAGAGCGGAACTTCTAAACTGGAATAGGGCTAACTTCAATGGGATGCGAAAGGATTTAGCCAGGGTAAAATGGAACCAAAGACTGACAGGAAAAACTGTAACGGAACAATGGGTGATCTTTAAGGAGGAGAAAGAGAAAGCTAGACGGGGAAAGGCTGTTCCCACTAGTTGATGGTACAAAGACTAGGGGACACAGATTTAAGGTTTTGGGCAAGAGATACGGGGGGATGTGAGGAAAAACTTTTTTACGCAGCGAGTGGTGAGGACCTGGAAATCGCTGCCGAAGGAAGTGGTGGAAGCGGACACACTCAATGTTTTCAAGGGGAGACTGGATAGGCACTTGAGAGAAATAAACTTGCAGGGCTACGGGGATAGAGTGGGGGAATGGGACTGACTCGATTGCTCTGCAGTGTGCCGGCAAGGACTCGATGGACCGAATGGCCTCCTTCTGTGCCATTATGATGCTGTGACTCTATGGGGGGGAAATTTGGTAATTTTGCACCTCCCGTTAGCGCCCTAAGAGGGCGCTAATGGGGTACAAAGCAACTAGCGCCCGGGCGTGGTGATGTTTGTGCCACTCGCGAAATTGACCAGACATTTTGCGGCGGCGCTAAATACTACCTGATGTGCCAAATAACTGCCTGAATCCATGAGGTTAAAGCTTAAAACTAAAGGCTTTTATTAAGTAAGAACATGGCATCAAGTTAACACAGGGCAACCATCATTCATCACCGACCCAGCCCTTGGTAGAACATTCCAGAAGAGGGGCGGGGCTAGGGAGGAGCATTAGTGGTTACACCGGCGGAACATTCCAGACATTAACAAGTACAACAACAACAACAACAATACAAATGCCAGAACACAGAGTTATTTCATCACATTCACCCCCTGCTATAGATTCAGTCTGTCAGGAGGTCTGATAATCCTCTGGGAACGACATAACTCTTGCTGAGGCTCCTCCTGGAGTACTAACTCCGGTTCATTCGAATTCCCAGAATCATCAGTATTTTCCACACTGAGGGTTTGTGTCTCTGAAGGTCCAATACCACAATTGAAAACTCTACTCTCAGAGTCAAACTCTTTTCGAGCTCCAGCAGGTGCAAGATCTTTAATAGAGACCGTATCCTCTCGCCCATCCGGATATTGAATATACGCATACTGGGGATTAGCATGGAGGAGTTGTACTTCCTCCACCAGTGGATCAGTCTTGTGGCCTCTCACATGTCTGCGCAACAACACAGGGATATCTATAGCAGGGGGTGAATGTGATGAAATAACTCTGTGTTCTGGCATTTGTATTGTTGTTACTTAATAAAATTGATGTGCCAAATAACTGCCTGAATCCATGAGGTTAAAGCTTAAAACTAAAGGCTTTTATTAAGTAAGAACATGGCATCAAGTTAACACAGGGCAACCATCATTCATCACCGACCCAGCCCTTGGTAGAGCATTCCAGAAGAGGGGCGGGGCTAGGGAGGAGCATTAGTGGTTACACCGGTGGAACATTCCAGACATTAACAAGTACAACAACAACAACAACAATACAAATGCCAGAACACAGAGTTGTTTCATCACACTACCGCCACGATCTCCTGCGCCCACATATCGTGACATCAGTCGAGCATGCAATGCCCCGGTAGCGCCCTGGACGGGATATTGAGTGGCGCCTCCTGCCTTACCGCCTGCCGCTAGCAACGACAGGTGAGGGGAACGTTTTGCAGTCGGGAAGAGACTGGGGGAGCGCTATTTAAAGGTGGCCGCTTCCTGCCTTTTATTGTCGGCGACATTTTTGCACCACGCATTCTGACAGAGAGAGATACTTCTGGAGAGATTCAATGCTGTGTGAAGGAGTTTTGGGTACTGAGCAGCACTTTGCAGGTTAATTTTGATTTGATCTTCCTTGTATCGATTTAGACAGTGGGGGCTGCACTCAGCTCTTTCCCTGGGTCTCTCCATTGTTCTTTCCAGCAGATTTGATGTACAGGTCTCTCCAGGCCAAGATTCAAGGCTGCAATGAGCAGGGTGTGGATGGAGAGCAAGATCAACCCTCCCCTTTAAGAACTGGCCAGTGCCAGTGTGTCTGTGTTCCATTGCTGACTGACATCACATGAGCTTCGCCAGCGCTCTGAGTTAGCGCCTCGCTCCTTGGCGTTAGCACCTTAAGAGAAGTGTGTAGCGCCTGATTTAGCACTCCAATCACCTCCAGGGGCGATAGAGGCCAAGTTTGCAGTTGGAGGCGATAATTAGCGCCAGGCGCTAAAGTTTGCGCCCGGCCGATAATTGCGCCCCAAACAGGGTGATACCGAATTTCTCCCCCTGTTCCAAGTACAGGCTATGTACATTCCAACAAGAGGAATGGGTAAGGGAAACAATGTAAGGGCTCCTTGGATGATGAGGGAGATAGAGAAGATGATGAAACAAAAAAAGAGGGTGCATGATGCATGTCAGCTGAATTCTTCAAGGGAGAACCAGACCAAATACAATAAGTTGAGAGGGGATGTGAAGATGAAAATAAGAGTGGCAAAGAGAGAATATGAGAGTAGAATGGCAGTTAACATAAACGGGAACCCAAAAATCTTTTACCGGCATGTAAACAGTAAGCGGGTAGTAAGAGGCGGGGTGGGGCCTATTAGAGACAAAGAAGGTGATATATGCTTAGAGGCACAGGGGAAGGCTACAATACTCAATGAGTACTTTGTATCGGTGTTTACTAAGGAGGTGGATGCTGACAAAATATCGGTAGAAGTGGAAAAGGTAGAAGCAATGGAAGGGGTGAAAATTGATAGACAGGATATACTAGAAAGGCTGGGTATGCTTAGAGTAGATAAGTCGCCTGGTCCAAATGGCTTGCACCCCAGGTTGCTAAGGGAATTGGGGGAGGAGATAGCGGAAGGGCTTGCCATAATTTTCCAATCTTCCCTAGATGCAGGGGAAGTGCCTGAGGATTGGAAAGTGGCAAAGGTGACACCATTGTTCAAGAAAGGGTGTAAGGACAATTCTAGTAACTACAGGTCGGTCAGTTTAACATCAGTGGTGGGTAAAGTTTTAGAAACAATAATCAAGGAAAAAATTAACGGGCACTTGGCGAGGTTTAAGCTAATTAAGGAGAGCCAACATGGATTTGTAAAAGGCAGATCATGTTTGACTAATCTAGTTGAATTTTTTGATGAAGTAACAGAAAGGATTGATGAAGGGAGTGCAATGGCTGTTGTCGACATGGATTTTCAGAAGGCATTTGACAAAGTACCACATAGAAGGCTGGTTAACAAAATTGAGGCTTATGGAATAGGTGGGTCAGTGGCAGCTTGGATAAGGAATTGGCTTAAGGACAGAAACAGCGAGTTGTGGTAAATGGCTGTTTTTCAGACTGGAGAATGGTAGACAGTGGTGTTCCCCAAGGGTCAGTGCTGGGGCCACTGCTTTTTTTGATATATATAAATGGCCTGGATATTGGAATACAGAATAGAATTTCTAAATTTGCCAATGACACCAAACTTAGGGGTGTGGCAAGCAGTGATGATGATACCAATCGACTGCAACAGGACATAGAAAGGCTAGCAGAATGGGCAGACAAGTGGCAGATGGAATTTAATAGAGAGAAGTGTGAGGTGATGCATTTTGGCAGAAGGAACAAGGAGAGGCAATAGACACTTAATGGCACAGTTTTAAAGAGTGTGCAGGGACAGAGGGACCTGGGAGTTAATGTGCATAGGTCCCTGAAGGTGGCAGGACATATTGAGAGAGTGGTTAACAAAGCATATGGGATCTTGGGCTTCATAAATAGAGGTATTGAGTACAAAAGTAGAGAAGTTATGCTGAATCTTTATAAAGCGCTGGTTAGGCCACAACTGGAGTATTGCGTCCAGTTCTGGTCACCACACTTTAGGAAGGATGTGAAGGCCCTTGAGAGGGTGCAGAGGAGATTTACCAGAATGGTTCCGGGGATAGGGGATCTTAGCTTCAAGGACAGGTTGGAGAAGCTGGATTTGTTTTCATTAGAGCAAAGGAGGTTAAGGGGTGATTTGATAGAGGTGTACAAGATTATGACGGGTTTGGATAGGCTGGACGGGGAAAGGCTGTTCCCACTAGTTGGTGGTACAAGGACTAGGGGACACAGATTTAAGGTTTTGGGCAAGAGATACAGGGGGGACGTAAAGAAAAACTTTTTTACGCAGCGAGTGGTGATGACCTGGAACTCGCTGCCGACGGAAGTGGTGGAAGCAGAGACACTCAATGTTTTCAAGCGGAGACTGGATAGGCACTTGAGGGAAAGAACCTTGCAGGGCTACGGGGATAGAGCAGGGAAATGGGACTGACTGGATTGCTCTACAGAGAGCCAGCATGGACTCGATGGGATGAATGGCCTCCTTCTGTGCTGTTATGACTCTGACTCTATAAGGAACCTCGGATTGCTTTCATATACCTCCAAATGGCTAGTTGCAGATTATCATTGTCAGGCAAGGAGTAATGTGGTGGACTTAAAGGAGGAAGAAAATGGGAATGGGGAATATAAATTTATACTTATTCAAAATCTTTGTCTGGAGTTTCCAGAGGGCTTATCCTGATCTTACGCTGTAACTCAGGAGAAACGTGTAAACAGCTGATTTTGTAGGATTTCCACTGATCTTCCAGTGAAATTACAGCATGAAATCGTAAGAATTCTGTGGAAGTTCTACCTAACTTCCTGTTGTCACTCTTTTCATCACATTTTTGTGTCAATTTTTTTCATTATAATTTCTTATATTCACATTCTGACATAAACTTTTCAGCCTGAAATTGCACAATCCGGCCACCAGATGGCAGGGTATTTTTTTCTCTCTTCACAAATTGCTCAAAATGCTTTCAGGCAATTTTTCTTCCGAAAATTTTTCAACTGTCATTTTTTCTCATGAATTGACATTACTGTGCCCAAAATAAATAATGGGAGACAATTCCTCCATTGAACTCTATTTAGTGCCTTCATTAAAGTATTTACTTGAAGGCCTCAAGCTCTCCCAATCGCCTGGTCTTGATGATGATATTTTCCCCCAGAGCTGTGATGCTGGGAGCTGAATTTGGATCATTTAGTCCACTTTAGCTGTATACCTAATTTCAGAAGATGCATCAGTGTCAACCGTACTGATGGAATATTTTTGTTAGATTCTAGCAATTTGTTTTTCAAAATTAGCTGAAGAGAAAAATAAAGATCAAATTTCACAAGTTTTATCAAAGTAAAATTTATATTAAGTTTTTTTTACAGAGAGGTTGTGTATGCATTTGTGTGTGTCTGTATCTGTGTGTGTCTGTATCTGTGTGTGTCTGTATCTGTGTGTGTTGAGGGCTCTTGCCATCTGTGGGGAAGTGAATGGGATTTGGGGGTGGGGGAGTGAAGGAAGTGTTTAAGGTGAAGTGAGCAGGATGAAGAGGTAGAGAGGATACAGGGGATAAGCAGGTAGTTCAATGGGGAAGAGATAGAAATAGTGATGTTAGGAAGGGGAGGAGATTGTGTGGAGGTGAAGGGATAGGACACACATTGGGAGGGACAGAATGGGGATGTAAGATTGGCAAAATTCCCACATTCCCCCAAGGTTATTAATAAAAGGGACCCTGCATGGACAATTTAAAAAGGGTACCCAAAAGATGGCGTCCGCACCTCGTGATGTCCTAGGGGGAGTGTTTGCTAGTGCTCTGGGGGAGGGTTTAAACTAAAATGGCAGGGGGTTGGGAACCTGAGCAAGGGGACACAGGAAAGGGAAACGAGGATAAAAGCAAAAGAAAGGAAGGAGAAAAACAAAAGTGGCAGTCAGAGAAATCAATGGTTTAAATCAAACATGGCCACAGTAAATAATAATTCTAATACAGGAAACTTTGTGATATCCGGCACCGACGGGACCGAGCTGTTGCCGTCCCATCAAAACTGCCGGACAAACCAGCGCTAATGTTAAAACATACAGAAACTTTTGAGCTCCGTATCTAGCAACAAACCCTAAACAGTCGGCCGTAGCTTGCAAGTGTCTCTGTAGCTAAGCAACAGCTTTAGCTAGACCTTGCAGAGCCTGACTAGTGAAAAAAAACTTACTGAACCGACTCCTGAATTTTGCCAGTGGCTCGAGCATTCCGGACAGTTAACCTCCGGATAAGCCAAAGTTTCCTGTAGGTCTAAGAGCATTAAAAAAATAAGCCTGAAGGCTTTGTGCCTTAATGCGAGGACCATTCGTAATAAGGTGGATGAATTGGCTGCGCAAATAGAGGTAAACGAATATGATTTGGTTGGGATTACGGAAACGTGGCTCAAGGATGGCCAAGGCTGGGAACTCAACATCCAGGGGTATTCGATATTCAGGAAAGATAGGCAAAAAGGAAAGGGAGGTGGGGTAGCATTACTGGTTAAAGAAGGGATTAACACAATTGTAAGGAAGGATATTAGCTCTGATGATGTGGAATCTGTATGGGTAGAATTTAGAAATACCAAGGGGCAGAAAACGTTAGTGGGAGTGGTATTTAGACCTCCAAACAGTAATGTGGAGGTTGGGGATGGCATTAAAAGGGAAATTAAAGAAGCGTGCAATAAGGGCACAGCAGTCATCATGGGTGACTTTAATCTACATATAGATTGGGCTAACCAAATTAGTAACAAATACTGTGGAGGAGGAATTCCTGGAGTGTTTACGGGATGGTTTCCTGGACCAATATGTCGAGGAACCAACCAGAGATCAGGCCATCTTAGACTGGGTATTATGTAACGAGAAAGGATTAATTAGCAATCTTGTTGTACGAGGCCCCTTGGGTCGGAGCGATCATAATATGATCGAATTCTTCATTAAGATGGAGAATGAAGTAGTTGACTCAGAGACTAGGGTCCTAAATTTAAATAAATGAAGCTACGGTGATCTGAGGCGCGAGTTGGGTAGGATTGATTGGGGAATGTCACTCAAAGGGTTGACGGTGGATAGGCAATGGCAAACATTCAAAGACCGCATGGACGAACTACAGAATTTGTTCATCCCATTTTGACATAAAAATAAAACAAAAAAGGTGATTCAACCGTGGCTAACAAGGGAAATTAGGGATAGCATAAGATCCAAGGAGAGGACATATAAATTGGCCAGAAAAAGCAATAGTCCTGAGGATTGGGAGCAGTTTAGGATTCAACAAAGGAGGACAAACGGATTAATTAAAAAGGGGAAAATAGAATATGAGAGTAAGCTTGCAGGGAACATAAAAACTGACTGTAAAAGCTTCTATAGATATGTGAAGAGAAAAAGATTGGTGAAGTCAAGCGTAGGTCCCTTGCAGTCAGAATCAGGGGAATTTATAATGGGGAACAAAGAAATGGCAGACCAACTAAATACATATTTTGGTTCTGTCTTCACAAAGGAGGACACAAATAACCTCCCAGAGATGCCGGGGAACTTAGATCTGATGAAAGGGAGGAATTCAAAGAAATCAGTATTTGTAGGGAGATGGTGTTAGGGAAATTGATGGGATTGAAGGCCGATAAATCCCCAGGGCCTGATAATCTACATCCTAGGGTACTTAAGGAAGTGGCCCTAGAAATAGTAGATACATTGCTGATCATCTTCCAACATTCGATGGAATCTGGAACAGTACCCATGGATTGGAGGGTAGCTAATGTTACCACACTATTCAAAAAAGGTGGTAGAGAGAAAACGGGGAATTACAGACCGGTAAGCCTGACATCAGTAGTGGGGAAAATGCTAGAGTCCATTATAAAAGATGTAATAGCAGAGCACTTGGAAAACAGTGACAGGATTGGACAAAGCCAACATGGATTTACAAAAGGTAAATCATGCTTGACTAATCTACTGGAATTTTTTGAGGATGTAACTGGTAAAATAGATAAGGGAGAATCAGTGGATGTGGTGTATCTGGACTTTCAGAAGGCCTTCGATAAGGTCCCGCATAAGAGATTAGCTTGTAAAGTTAAGGCACATGGGATTGGGGGCAAGGTATTGACTTGGATAGAGAACTGGTTGGCAGACAGAAAGCAAAGAGTTGGAATAAACGGGTCTTTTTCCGAGTGGCAGGCAGTGACTAGTGGGGTACCGCAGCTTGGACCCCAGCTATTCACAATATATGTTAATGATCTAGACAAGGGAACTAGATGTAATATCTCTAAATTTGCAGACGACACAAAGCTGGGTGGGCGTGTGTGCTGTGAGGAGGATGTCGAGAAACTCCAGGATGATTTGGACATGTTGGGTGATTGGGCAGAAACATGGCAGATGCAATATAATGTGGATAAATGTGAGGTTATCCACTTTGGTGGCAAAAACAGGAAGGCAGATTATTATCTAAATGGCAATAGATTGGGAGAAGGGGAAGTGCAACGAGACCTAGGTGTCCTTGTGCACCAGTCGCTGAAGGTAAGCATGCAGGTGCAGCAGGCGGTTAAGAGGGCAAATGGTATGTTGGCCTTCGTAGCGAGAGGGTTTGAGTACAGGAACAAGGATGTCTTGCTGCAGTTGTACAGGGCCTTGGTGAGACCACATCTTGAGTATTGTGTGCAGTTTTGGTCGCCTTATCTGAGGAAGGATGTTCTTGCCATGGAAGGAGTTCAGCGAAGATTCACCAGGCTGATACCTGGGATGGCAGGAATGACATATTAGGAGAGATTGGGTCGATTGGGCTTGTACTCGCTGGAGTTTAGAAGAATGAGAGGTGGTCTCATTGAAACTATTAAAATTCTAACAGGACTGGACAGACTAGATGCAGGAACGATGTTCCCGATGGTCAGGGAGTCCAGAACCAGGGGACACAGTCTAAGGATAAAGGGTAGGCCATTTAGGACAGGAATGAGGAGGAATTTCTTCACCCAGAGAGTGGTGAACCTGTGGAACTCTCTACCACAGAAGGCGGTGGAGGCCAGTTCATTAAATATATTCAAAAAGGAGTTGGATATATTTCTTAAGGTTAAAGGGATCAAGGGGTATGGGGAGAAAGCAGGGACCGGTTACTGAATTTTGATGATCAGCCATGATCGCATTGAATGGTGGAGCAGGCTTGAGGGGCCGAATGGCCTACTCCTGTTCCTATCTTCTATGTTTCTATGTTTCTATGAAAAAACCGAGACAGTCAAGCAAACACTGAATACGCATTTCGTTAGATTGGAACAGATCAACCCAGTTAGGCCTAAGCGCAAGGCCATTAGCTTGTCCGCATAAATAATCGGAAACAGCTATTGGAAGCCATCAAGGCTGCACAGGCCGATTAAAATGCATTAATGACAATACAGCTCGGACATCAGCCCATCAGGTGCGATAAACGGCCATCTAAAACCAGTTAGTTTAGATTGGTATAATCATTTAAAAGAGCCCGCCAAAAGTGAAACAATGCAGCACGGTGGCATAGTGGTTAGCACTGTTGCCTCACAGCGCCAGGGACCCGGGTTCAAATCCGGCCTCGGGTGACTGTCTGTGTGGAGTTTGCACATTCTCCCCGTGTTTGCGTGGGTTTTCTCCGGGTGCTCCGGTTTCCTCCCACAGTCCAAAGATGTGCGGGTTAGGTTGATTGGCGATGATAAAAATTGACCCTTAGTGTTAGGGGAGATTAAATACGTGGAGTTACAGGGTTACGGGTATAGGGCTTGGGTGGGATAGCTGTCGGTGTAGGGACAGGGTGCTAGGGTTTGGATGATCAGCCATGATCTCGTTGAATGGCGGAGCAGGCTCGAAGGGCCGAATGGCCTACTCCTGCTCCTATCTTCTTCTATGTTTCTAATGGACTGACCTGATTTGGCGTGCAGATAAGGGCTATCCGAAGGAGTATAATTGTAGGCCCATCAGTACCAATCGCTCTCTTACGCTCTCCTCTCTTGACTCTGACCTCTTGTCTGGTCTTGGGCTGCCGCTGCTCCTACTCGTGCCCTGGCCTCGTGGCAGGTTCTCTTCTCGTTCCCCGCATTGGGTTATCAGCAGTCAAAGACATCCATACCAATCGCAGGAGAGGGGAACGAGACCCGAGTCCAAAGTCACCCAGGACACCCGGGCCACGAGAGAGGGCAGAGGAAACGAGGCGAAACGAACCGAGACAAAGAATAAGGTAGAGACCTGACAAAGAGCAGAGAAGGGCAGCAGAAGACGCACTGATAAAACCCGAGCGCCTAGTTATAAGCTGGCGTTTGGAGGAAGAAAATATATGGACAGTGAGAATAAGTTGGCCATTGACCACTGCAAATTAAGCAGGCGTTAAACGCAGGTGTCCACGCCATAACAAATATACTGCCGTTCTAAGAATGGGTAGAAAAATCTAAGCAGTAAAGACTGCCAGCGCAACGTTACCGCCGACGACCGCCCGAGGGAGAAGAAGAAGAGAACCCATCGCGATGAGACGATGACGGTATCTGAGGAGAGGAAAGGTGTGTCGCAGCCACAGCTCCAGCACTGCGCCCTGAGACCACGTGGCGACAGAGTACCCCAAAGGACAGGAGACCAGACCTCAAAATTCGCAATTGCTAAAACAACAGGCTTTGCTTTGGATTGGTAAGCATGAATTCCTAGCCCCTCATAGCTTAATCTAGTTAGGTATAGGGGGTGGAATAAGAATAAGGGGATTGTTAAAGTAGTTGTTTTTCCCTCGATGTGCCATGTGTTCCCCATTCCCTGTATACGTATAGTTATTTTGTTTATGCCTGTAATCATTTACCAGTAATTTCTCATAAGACTGTGTTGTTATTTCTGTTTTAATAAAATCTTGGTTTTCTTACACCAAACCACTTGTCTACTTGATTTTCTTCTGTATCACCGCCTGCACCTAAGTCCGGTGTCTAGAACCCAGGAGCGTGGGAGCGATTCGAACCGCTCACCAACAGTCAGGGGCATAACTGACTGCGCGCACACGCCAACCCGCCACCCCCTACTGAAAATGGCGACCGTGGCAGGACACCGGCAGCAGGGTTGCGATACAGTAGACAATGGTTCGGATGAGCAAACCATGATGGAGGAAAGGATTTCTGATTATGTGTTTAGCAAGATGAATATCACAAAGAAATGGATCACCACTCTGTTAAGGGCTGGGCGTCCGGTAGATGCAGCAGCTAAGTGGACAGAGGGAAAGGAACACAAGAAGTCTTTAGAGAAGGCAGTCTGGCTGATGTGTTTCAAAAAGCAGGTCCAGCTTTTGGACAGGCTCGTTGCAGCACAGGCAGCCGAGTTAAAGGAGTCAGCCCTGGAGATCCAGGATAAGGCTCTAGCAGGGGAGAAGTTATTGGTCGCTTTGCAGGCCTTGAATCAGGAGAGAGTGCATTTAATGGGAGAACACAAGGCCCAGTTGGAATACCTACGATGCCAAGTCACCGAGGCCAAGGGAAATGAGTTAAGGTTGCGGGAGAAGAACGCCCGCTTGGCAAGGCAGATTAGGAAACAGGAAGAGAAAGTACAGGAGGTAAAGGCAGCTTACAAGCTAGCGAGCGAACAGGGGTTTGAGGAGGCAGACCACGGCCCCTGTAAAGAGCAGATAGAAAATCTGAGCCTGGCCCTCAGGAAGGCAAAAGGCATGGTGTGCCTCATAAGCCCAAAGGCAGGTCAGGCGGATTTTATGGGGAACGAGGGGAGGACAGTTCCAACGTCACCGGTAGTGCCCAGGGACGACCCAGTTGAGGGACGGAAGGTCTCACGACCACCACCTGTTGCGCCAAGCTTCAGCGAGGTCTGGCAGCAAGGGGGGGTGGAGCCAGAGGTGGGAGCGGAGGTGGAGCAACCCCCGCCAGAGAGGTCGGAGCCGGGACAGATGTGCCCAGCACGGCATCGGAGGTTCGGTGCACCCGTCAATGGCGACGATGAGGGACCCCTCCAAAACCAGTTCGTATTAATCTATAGCACCCAACAGCTTAGGGCTATGGTGAACCATATCCCAAAGCTCTCCGAAAAGGGAGACCCCTCGATCCACTTCAGGGACATAGAGCAGGCGCTGAGCAGGTCAAGATGCTGCTATTCTCCCTGGAGAGTAGTCTCCTCTAATCCCATCTCTGACGAGTGCAAGAGGGGGCAGAGCGGGTATGAGGAGCTCAGAGATACGGTTCTGGAGGCCATGGGGATGAATGAGGGAAGTCCTTTCTCCCATGTGGAGAAGACAGTCCAGCTCGCAGGGGAAACCCCGCAGGCTCTCGCGGACCGGCTATGGCTGGTGTACCGGAGGGCCTGCCCGGGGACGCCGAACCGGGTGTTCCTGAACGGGGATCCCCTGGCCCATTGGCTCCGTTGCCTGGTGGCAAACAGCTTGCCACAGGTCCGGGCCAAGGCAGAAGTCTGGTTCGACCCCAAGAACCCCCAGACCACCGAACTTACGGTGATAGACAACTGACTCTGGCCTATAAAAACGGTAGGGGAGCCGATGCACACCCACCTAAGGGAAAGGTGCATGAGGTAAAACCCGGACCGGGTAGGAAAGAGTGGCACCAGGAAGGGAATAACCCCCCCAACACAAAGACGAATTGTTACGGGTGCGGGAGGGATGGTCACTGGCGGAAGGAGTGCAAGAACCCTGGGAAAGATAACAAGGGAAAGAATTCCATAGCCCCAGCCCAAAAGGCGGAGGCAGGAATCACTCCCGCAGCGGTCGAGTCACTTTTGGACGCCATGAGGTCCTTATTGACTGGCCAGGGGAGAGTAGCCACCGCTACCAGTGCCATGACTAGAGCCAGCGCAGCCTATTTACCTGTGTTCTCTCCGGTATGATGAACGGAAAAGACCCCTCTTGGAGATGGAGGTAGAAAAGGTGACGGAGACCTATCTGTTAGACACGGGGGCATCATGCACCGTGGTCTACTCAGCTAACCCCACCACCTCGCCGCTATCTAACGGGGTCCCATACAGTCTGTCGGGGTTCACAGGCAAAGAACAGGCCGGCTCGTTTTCTATCCCGCTCGCCATTCGGTTAGGGCCGCTCCACTCTAAGTGGACCTGTGTCCTGATGAAATGGGAAGTGGAGAGTGGAAGAGAGGTCCTGGGAGCCAACTTTATTGTAGGCCACGGGATCCTAGTGGATTTGAGAAATCATTGCCTATGGGGGGCAGGTAAAGTAAAGAACGGTGAGGTAGTAGTGATCCCAGGAAAGGAAGGGAAGGGGACCCTGTGCACCATGAAGCCCAAAGAGGGTTATAACCTCGAGCTTATGCTCAGTAATGTAAAGTCTGTGGGTTGTGTAGTTAATAAATACACAGACTTCAGAAGTAACAAACAAACAGGTCTTTACTATTCGAAGGTCCGGGTGAATCTGCCCCAGCAATCCTGCCACAACACTTATATACTGGTGTGGTCACTATCGGTATTACAGTATACAGAAGCCAAACAAATAGTGCCACACCTAAAGTAGTTCTCTTAAAGGTGAATGGTTACATTCAATAGTTCCCTTAAAGGTAGACGGGTACATACACTACAATCCTCCCTTTTTAGCTTATTACTTACAGAGTCCCCGTTAAACATACATATCTTCAACTTCCTATAAAACAAATTACAGATATAATCTCGGTGGAGTCAATGTCATATAAAACAATTTACAGATTCAGTCTCTGCGGAAACAGTTCATAGATTCAGTCTCTGATCTTGACTCGTTCCGAACAACATTTCTTTGGTGTAGCCGGTTCACCTGGCTAGCGTGACTCCTCCATAGCCTTTTTCTTGACGTAACAGCTTGAACTTTCGTCCTGTTGAACCAGCAGTGCGGACTTTTACAACCAACTGACTGTCTTGACATTTTCCAGTTTTTCAACTAATTTAGCTCCTTTCGTAATGTCCCGCCTGGGATGGTAGAAGTGCTAATATTTTAGACAGTTATTATCTTCTGCTTCTTCTTTTTCTTTTCTGCCTTTTTGAAACCCTCGGAGCTCCTTTCTCGGCTGCCAGCTGTAGCGCCACCAACTCTCTATGTTCCTTAGACCTTAAGTGCTTCATCCGGATTTCAGCACTTTGGGAGTTTTCATCACAAGCTGGGCAGACCACATCCTCGTAATATTCAGTGTCACTCAACAGGTCATGGTAATATTCGGGTTCGTCCTGAGTTAGGCCAGCGAGAGAGCCTTCTTCTTCCTCCTCACCCGTCTGGACGTTAGCTGACGGTGGTTCCTTCCCTAGACATCTTTCTTGAAAAGCCTTCTTCATGCATTCATATTCATCCCGCTCTTCCTGGGTTATCTGCCATTCCTTCACGACGGACCTCATTTGTGAGTTCAATACCTTCCCTTCCATCGGGAATTGCGTTATCAGGCTATTTAAACCTTCTACTGAAGTAACGGTTTCCACATTCTTCTGTTCACCTTGACGTGATTCAACGTACTTTTGGCATCCTTGTAAAATTTGTGTTGCCACCTCAGCTATCTCCGTGACTTTTGAGAGCTCCGAACTCGTTCCCCCTGAAGATTGAAGCTCGTGTTCAGATTGTTCCCCTTGCAGAGTCTTGTCCTTCAGCATATGAAGGAGTTGGCTGACCGTTAACTCTTCCCTGGGAACACGGTGGATCAGAGTCTTCTCCATTTCATCCACCTCCTTCTCCAATACTTCCACCTTATGTTCCTCTTGAACTTTGGCTTTCAGCGCTCGGAAAAGTTGCGCCCTTATGCTCTCTAGTTCATGTTCAGGGACCATTCTTACAGTCTCTGAGTTTCTTACAGTTTCCT
The DNA here is from genome assembly GCF_052327205.1 of Somniosus microcephalus. Taxonomy (NCBI): domain Eukaryota; kingdom Metazoa; phylum Chordata; class Chondrichthyes; order Squaliformes; family Somniosidae; genus Somniosus; species Somniosus microcephalus. The sequence goes on along the minus strand of NC_140990.1, from coordinate 251,937,766 downwards.
TTTCTTCCACTGAAAGGATTCCCAGTTGAATCTGTTCTTCAAGTTGTTGAACCTCGGTCATTGCCGCCTCATATTTGTCTTGTGCGTCCTTCAATGTTTTTATGAGTTCTTGGACATCCTGTCTTTCATGCTCTGCCATGTTTTTCACCTCTAATTTCTCATCTATGGATGGAACTTCTACCGATGAGTCTGTCTTGGCCTTGAGCTCATCAAGAATTTCCTGCAGCCTTTGGACTTCTTGCTCATGTTCAACCTTTAGTTGTTCATATGCTTCTACTGAAACTAGCTTTTCGGAGGCTGCCGAGTTAACCCCCTCCAGAATTGTAGCCTGGGCCTGTTCATACTGTTCTTTCAACTTCTCACACTCTGCTTGTAAGGAGTCGTAGAGAAGAACTGGAATAAAATCCTGGCTTCCTGAAGATTCCTCTTCCTTTGGTTCGTTCTGTAAATATTCTAGTTCCTGAACAGCATCAGGGGAATGTGATTGGTATTTGACCACGATGGCTCTATGGTCGCTCTCTGCTTGAGCTAGCTGTCTCTGTTGTCTTTCCAGGTTCTCCCATTCGGTGTCCCAGAACTTTTCCATATTTTTCATCTCTTGTACGAGATGGTCACTCAACTGTTCTAATTGTTGTCGTACTTTGACATAAGTTTGCGTCCGAGCTCGGTGTTCTTCCGTCGTGGATGAATCCTTTGCTTGAACAGGCTCAGAATTCTCTGTCAACCTGGAGTTCTGCTCTGCAGCTTTATTCTTCTTGGTACCATAAGCCCTTCGGCATGTCTTCGTTTTCTTCCCCATCGTCGACAAGTCCCTTTTAGCCTTGTCTTCCATATTCGACTTGGTCTTATCATCATCCATTTCAGAATCTGAGCTAATAGCTTGCACCGAGTCCTCCCTCATTATGGCTTTTAGGTAATGCCATTCCATGTCTATTTTCTTAATCCACTCCCGTCCTAGAAGTGGTGGTCCTCCCTCAGGTAATACGTACAAGTTCATTCTTGGGTGTTCTTTACCCCTATCTCTCACCTTGACTCTTATTTTCCCCACGGGGTATACGTTATGCCCCGTGTATGTCTGTAATACGAACTTGGTATTTCTTAAAGGTATGTGAGAGAATAGCCGGTGGTAGTCCCTTCGGTTGATGACTGATAGAGCTGATCCAGTGTCCAGCTCCATTCTTACTTGGGCTCCAGCTATTTTTAGTATGACCCAGATGGTCTGTAGATCCGTTTCTTTACCCACATTGTGGATTCTCAGACTACCCAGCTCCTGGTTGTTTGGGTCTGAGTCTGAATTCTGTTCGTCTGAACTCTTCTCAGCCACCTTGTGTACCTTGTTGTACTTTTCTTGTGGTGGCTTCCTTTGATTGTTGGTCTTTTTCCCGGACCGGCATACCTTCGCGATGTGACCCAGTTTGCCACATTTCCTACACTCTTGGTTCTTAAACCAGCATTGATTCTGGTCATTCGTTGTCTTCCCACAACGGTAGCATTTTGTTGTGCTTGAAGTAATTTGGTCCACCCCGAGTGCCGCCGCCTTTAGTTGCATTTCCGCCGTTCCTTTCACTGCGGCTTCGTGCGATGCAGCTATAAGGACAGCCCTGTCCAGTGTGAGGTCGTTCTCTTCCAGTAGTCGCTTCTGCGTCCCTTCTTTGGACAATCCGCATACGAACTTGTCCCGCAGCGCTTCTGTCAGATTCCCTCCGAACTGGCAGTATTTCGCTAGCCTACGCAGTTCGACCAAGTATTCCGCCTTGCTTTCGTCTTTCTTCTGCGTTCTTGCGTAGAATTTGAATCGTTCAGCCAGCATCAACGGTGCGGGGTTCAAGTGGTCCTTCAGCACAGCCACAATCTCTTCGAAGGTCTGATCCGCTGGTTTATTTGGTGCTATTAGATGCTTCAAGAGCCCGTATGTTTTTGCCCCCATCGAGTTTAGCAATGTTATTGCCTTGTCGTCTTCCTCTATTTTGTTGGCTTCGCAATAGATCTCTATGCGTTCCACGTACGTGGCCCAGTCTTCTATTTCAGAATTAAAGTCGTTAATATTCCCTCGCTTAGGCATTTTTCTTCCCTTGGGAGCAGCACCAGTATTTCTTTAAGTATTCTTATTTATTTGTTTATTTCTAAGATGGCGGTTTTCCCGCGAAATCGGCGGTTTCCCGCTCTTTCCTTCTCTCCCCGCCCACTTCAATGGCGGTATGTCAGTTAAGATGGTGGGTTTCCCGCGAAAATGGCGGTTTCCCGCTCTTCCTTTCTCGCCCCGCCCACTTCAATGGCGGTTTCCCGCTTCTGGCGTCTTCTCCGCCTAATGGTGGCTTCCCGCGTTTCTTCCCGGTGGAAGGGGTACGCTTCCCCCACAGCGGACAGGTTCAGCCGCTGGCTGGCTTCCGCACAGCTCCCCTTACTCGGCTCTGTCTTTTCCTCCCGCCCGCACGGCTCTACCGGCGTTGGGTACACCCCGTTAACGGAGGACAGTTCAGCCGCTGGACTGGCTCTCGCGCAGTCTCTCTCTCTGTACCCGGCTCTGTCGCTCTCCCGCACGTTTGGTGCTACCGGCCCTGGGTACCCCGTTGGTGGAGAACAGTTCAGCCGCTGGACTGGCTCTCGCGCAGTCTCTCTCCCCTTGCTCGGCTCTGTCTCTCTCTCCCACCCGCACGGTTCCTGTTCGCCTCCCAGCCCTCTCGCAGACCGGCGTTTCCCTCCCCGGCTGCGGCTGGGTTTCTCTTCCCGCGCCTACTCACAGTCTCAGCGCTTCGTGGCTGCGGTCGCTGCCCGGTTTTCCCGCCGATCGAGGTCTGACTGTCTCACGACGCCGTTGGACCCGACTTTCTGACCGGCTCCGTTCCCCCCTCGACCGTGGTCGAGTGCACAGCCCTTATCCTCCGGATATTCTCTACACCTTCCCCTACTCACAGTCTCCGCGGCCGCCTTGTTTCCAGCTGATCGGCTCACTCCGCACCGTGGTAGAAGGGTAGTCAGTGCCTGTTGCAGACGGAAGCTTTTGTTGCTAAAGTCTTCCTCCTTCCTCCTGCTGCAGCCTCGTGTTTTCTTTCAGCAGCACGACGAGGGCGGTTGCCTCTCTTCGACGCTCTTCGTTGCTTTGGTAGTCTTGCCGCAGGGTACGATCGGACTCGTCGCCACTGTAAAGTCTGTGGGTTGTGTAGTTAATAAATACACAGACTTCAGAAGTAACAAACAAACAGGTCTTTACTATTTGAAGGTCCGGGCGAATCTGCCCCAGCAATCCTGCCACAACACTTATATACTGGCGTGGTCACTATCGGTATTACAGTATACAGAAGCCAAACAAATAGTGCCACACCTAAAGTAGTTCTCTTAAAGGTGAACGGTTACATTCAATAGTTCCCTTAAAGGTAGACGGGTACATACACTACAAGTAACACCCCACGGGAGTTCCAGGCATTTGTGCAGGCCCACCTAGCCACATTTGCCATACACAAACACGACTGCAGGAGGGTCAAAGGGTTTGAGGTCAGCATAGACGGGGACCCCATGGCCCAACCACAGAAACAGTATAACTTCCCCAGGGAAGCAGAGCCAGACATGGAAGCAGCCATGTCCTCGTTAGTACAGCAGGGAGTTCTGAGACCGATAGCTACCCACGTGAATTCTCCATTGTGGCCAGTTAGAAAGCCGGACAATTCCTGGAGGGCCACGGTGGACTATCAGGGGCTCAATAGTAACATCCCAGCCTGTACGCCCACGGTAGCAGCAGATGCCGACCTGATAGGAAGTATTCCAGCATCCGCGACCACTTTTACGGTGCTGGATATTTCCAACGGGTTTTGGTCCATCTCTTTAAGGAGGAAGGATCAGTACAAGTTTGCCTTTACGTTTAAAGGATATAGTAATCTGGGATGTTATGATTAAGGTTATAAGAACATAAGAACATAAGAAATAGGAGCAGGAGTAGGCCAATCGGCCCCTCGAACCTGCTCCGCCATTCAATAAGATCATGGCTGATCTGATCCTAACCGCCAATCTACTATCACAGAACCATCTTCTGAATCTAACAGAATTAGACACATGAAATAGGAGCAGGATCAGGCTACACGGCCCCTGGGCCCGCTCCGCTACCCACAGGGCCATGACCGATCCGAACCTAGACTCATGTCCAAATTCCTGCCCACTCCCCGTAACCCTTAATTCCCTTTACTTCTAGGAAACTGTCTATTTCTGTTTTAAATTTATGTAATGATGTAGCTTCTACAGCTTTTTGGGGCAGCATATTCCATGGACCTACCACCCTCTGAGTGAAGTAGTTCCTCCTCATCTCAGTTTTGAAAGAGCAGCCCCTTATTCGAAGACTATGCCCCCTAGTTCTAGTTTCACCCATCATCGGGAACATTCTCCCCGCATCCACCCGATCCAACCCCTTCACAATCTTATATGTTTCAATAAGATCGCCTCTCATTCTTCTGAACTCCAATGAGTAGAGTCCCAATCTACTCAACCTCTCCTCATATGTCCATCCCCTCATCCCCAGGATTAACCGAGTGAACCTTCTTTGTACTGACTCGAGAGCAAGTATGTCTTTTCTTAAGTATGGACACCAAAACTGTACGCAGTACTCCAGGTGCGGTCTCACCAATACCTTGTACAGCTGAAGCAATACCTCCCTATTTTTATATTCTATCCCCCTAGCAATGAAAGCCAACATTCCATTGGCCTTCTTAATCACTTGCTGCACCTGCATACTAACCTTTTGACTTTCGTGCACCAGGACCCCCAGATCCCTTTGTACTTCAGTACTTTCCAGTTTCTTGCCATTAAGATAATAACTTGCTCTACAATTTTTCCTGCCAAAGTGCATAACCTCACACTTTCCAGTATTGTATTCCATCTGCCAAATCTCTGCCCACTTACTTAGCCTGTCTATGTCCCCTTGCAGGTTTTTTATGTCCTCCTCACTCACTACTTTCCCTCCCATCTTAGTATCATCTGCAAACTTTGATATGTTACACTCGGTCCCCTCCTCCAAATCGTTAATATAGATTGTAAAGAGTTGGGGACCCAGCACTGACCCCTGCGGAACACCACTAGTTACTGATTGCCAGTCTGAGAATGAACCATTTATCCCAACTCTCTGCCTTCTGTTAGATAGCCAATCCTCTATCCATGCCAGAATATTACCCCCAATCCCGTGATTTTTTTATCTTAAGCAATAATCTTTTGTGTGGCACCTTGTCAAATGCCTTTTGGAAGTCTAAATACACTACGTCCACTGGTTCCCCTTTATCCACCCTATATGTTACTTCCTCAAAGAACTCCAGCAAATTTGTCAAACATGACTTCCCCTTCATAAAACCATGCTGACTTTGTCCTATTAAATTATTATCCAAATGTCCTGTTACTGTCTCCTTAATAATGGACTCCAAAATTTTACCTACCACAGATGTTAGGCTATAGTTTCCAGCCTTCTGTCTACTGCCCTTTTAAAATAAGGGTGTTACATTAGCAGTTTTCCAGTCTGCCGGGACCTTTGCCGAGTCCAGGGAGTTTTGGAAAATTATTACCAATGCATCCACAATCCCTACCGCCACTTCCCTCAAGACCCTAGGATGTAAGCCATCAGGTCCAGGTGATTTATCCGCCTTGAGTCCCATTATTTTACCGATTACCACTTCCTTAGTGATTTTGATCGTGTTTAGCTCCTCCCCCCTTTAGCCCCCTGTTTGTCCAGTGTTGGGATATTCTTAGTGTCTTCTACTGTAAAGACTGATATAAAATATTCATTCAGTGTTTTTGCCATCTCCATATTTCCCACCATTAATTTCCCTGCCTCATCCTCTAAGGGACCAACATTTACTTTAGCCACCCTTTTTCTTTTTATATAACTATAAAAACTCTTACTATCTGTTTTTATATTTTTTGCTAATTTACTTTCATAATCTATCTTCCCTTTCTTAATCAATCTTTTTGTTATTTTTTGCTGTCTTTTAAAGTTTTCCCAATCCTCTATCCTCCCACTAGATTTGGCTACCTTATATGCCCTTGTTTTTAGTCGAATACTATCCTTAATTTCTTTACTTAGCCACGGATGGCTGTCTTTTCTTTTACACCCTTTTCTTCTCAGTGGAATATATATTTTTTGGAAGTTGTAAAATAACTCCTTAAATGTACACCACTGATCATGTATCGTCTTACCCTTTAATCTATTTTCCCAATCCACTCTACTCAATTCCGCTCTCATACCTTCATAGTCTCCTTTATTCAAGCTTAGCACACTTGTTTGAGATCCAACCTTCTCACCCTCTAATTGAATATGGAATTCAACCATGTTATGGTCACTCATTCCAAGGGGATCCTTTACTAGGACATTTTTAATTAATCCTGTCTCGTTACACAGGACCAGATCTAAGGTTGCTTGCCCCCTGGTCAGTTCAGTTACATACTGCTCAAGAAACCCATCCCTAATACACTCAATGAACTCATCCTCAAGGCAGCCCTGCCCAATTTGATTTGTCCAATTAATATGATAGTTAAAATCCCCCATAATTATAGATGTTCCCTTATTACAAGCCTCAACTATTTCCTGATTGATACTCCGTCCAACAGAGTTGCAACTGTTCGGAGGCCTATAGACTACGCCCACTAGTGTTTTTTTCCCCTTATTATTCCTTACCTCCACCCAAACTGTTTCATTATCCTGATCTTTTGACCCAATATAATTTCTCTGTATTACAGTGATTCCTTCCTTTATTAACATAGCCACCCCACCTCCCCTTCCTTCCTGCCTGTCCTTCCTGATCGTTAAATAACCTGGTATGTTTAATTCCCAGGCATTGTCACCCTGCAGCCATGTTTCTGTAATGGCCACAAGATCATACCCATATGTAGTTATTTGTGCCATTAACTCGTCTATTTTGTTACGAATGCTATGTGCATTCAGATAGAGAACTTTCAAATATGTTTTGTGACACTTAGTTCCTGCTTTTTCCCTTTTTATTACTTTACCTTTTACTCCATACCTTCTGCCCCTTCCTGACACGCTCTGGTTTTAAATTCCCCACTGCTACCTAAATCTATGACCTTCTCTGTTGTCATTTTTATTATTTGCTCTCTACGAACCTCCCCCCCCCACTAGTTAGTTTAAAGCCCTCTCTACAGCCCTAGTTATATGATCCACCAGGACTCTAGTCCCAGCACTGGCCAAGTGAAGCCCGTCCCAACGGAACAGCTCCCTCCTGCCCCAGTACTGGTGCCAGTGTCCCAGGAAGCAAAACCCATTTCTCCCACGCCAGTCTTTGAGCCACGCATTTAACTCTCTAATTTTATTTGTCCTAGCCAAATTCGCTCGAGGCTCAGGTAATAATCCAGAGATTATTACCCTTGAGGTTCTGTTTTTTAATTTGACCCCTAGCTGCTCATACTCCTTTAACAGAACCGGCTTCCTAGTCCTATCTACGTCGTTTGTACCAACATGGACCACGACAACTGGATCCACCCCCTCCCACTGCAAGTTTCTTTCCAGCCCAGAGGAGATGTCCTTAACCCTGGCACTGGGTAGGCAACACAGCCTTCGGGACTCTCGCTCTTGGCTGCAGAGAACTCTATCTATCCCCCTAATAATACTATCCCCTACCACTACAACATTTCTATTTACTCCCCCCTCTTGAATGGCCCCCTGGTCCACGGTGCTGTGGCCAGGTTGCTCATCCTCCCTGCAGTCCCTGCTCCTGTCCCCACAGGGAGTAAGAACCTCGAACCTGTTGGACAAGAGCAAGGGCTGCGTCTCCTCCAGCTCTACCTCCTGGATCCCCGTACCTGCCTCACTCGTAGTCACACCGTCCTGTCCCTGACCATGGGCTACATCTGAATTAATTAACTTCATAGGTGTGAGCACCTCCTGCTACACAGAGTCCAGGTACTTCTCCCCCTCCCTGATGTGTCGCAGTGTCTGAAGCTCAGACTCCAGCTCATCAACACGGAGCTGGAGTTCCTGTAGCAGCAGACACTTGTCACAGACGTAATCACTGTGCGCCTCAATGGGGTTCACCGGCTCCCACATCTCGCAACAGTAACACATCACCTGCTCCATTCTATGTAATTAATTAAATTTTTCATTGTTAGTTATGGACACCCTCTGCCCGATTTTAGATGCTAGTATCCCCTTTAATTAATTGGATTTAAATTAACTCAATCCCTCTAGTTACACCAGTTAAATGGTTTACCAACAGTCACACTGCACCAGAAAGGCCTTATTAACGACAACACACAGAGTTAAAGTTTGAAAAGAGCACCTAACACCCCACTTACCCTAAATCACACTTACCCAAACTCACAGCACTCTCTGCTGACTCGCACTAGGACTGGTCTTTTTATACTGTTTGCTTGTTTACAGCCAAATGAGTCACCCCTGCTGATTGGTTAGAAAACTGGTTTCCACTGCCTGCTGTGCCAATTTACTCCTACTGCAGTGTAACTTTGTTTTACTCTTCTTAAACCAACAGAATCCCAAATATTTAACTTTTCCCCTTTACTTAAACTGCTTAAGTAATCTTATCAAGAATGATTTAAAGAGAAATAACAATTAAAGAACTCTCACACTTACCCAAACTCACAGCACTCTTTGATGACTCGCACTCAGTGCTTGCTCGCACTAGGTGGTGCTGTAGCCAATGCTGCTGCTAAGGTCAGGGGTTGCTTCCTGTTAAGGTCAGGGGTTAGCTTCCTGCTAAGGTCAGCAAAGGTGCAATGCCTGGAAGCAGGCCTGCCTGGTTGTCTCGCAGTCGTTTAATAAAGTACTCATCTTAATCCTCATACCTCACCTCTTCGAGTTCATTGTCTCACTACATGGATTTATCACATTTGGTGATGAGGTAAAACAGGACCCTGAATAAGAGAAGTCTGCCAGGATGTTTAAACAACAAAATCACGAGCTGCAGTTAGCTACCAGTTGGAAGAGAGCATAGCTGCCACTGTAGGAATGGTCTCCGCTTTTGATATTCAAGCACAAACTTGGGAGGAATACTGTGAAGTGTTGGGTAATTTTTTCGAAGCAAATGAAATAAATGATGCCGGAAAAAGAAAAGCCATTCTGCTTAGTTCAGTGGGAAGCCAAACCTACAGTTTGATGAAGAACCTGCTCAGTCCTGAAAAGCCTGGAGACAATCATTTGTTGAATTAGTGGCTGTGCTAAAAGAACATTTCAACCCTAAGCCTAGCGAGATTGTACAGCGGTTCAAGTTTAATTCAAGGAACAGGAAAGAGGAAGAGAGTGTAATGGACTATGTAGCGGTGTTGCGTAAATTGGCACAAGATTGCAATTACGGGAACAACCTGAAGGAAATGTTGAGAGATAGGCTAGTTTGCGGAATAATAGACGACCGAATGCAGCGCAGATTATTATCCGAGACTGGGCTTACTTATGAAAAAGCATTGGAACTTGCTCAAGCCATAAAGACAGCGAACTGAGATGTAAAAGTAATGCAGGGTTCAGACAGGGCTAATGCTACGCAAGTTGCAGGTCAGGTTGTTGCGCACAAGTTGAACATGCGTCAGAAACCACAACGTGAGCATGTTATAGATGCAAGGGCGATCACCTGGTGAGTTAATGCCGGTTTCTGGAGGAAAAGTGCTACAAGTGTGGGAAACAAGGACACATAAACCGAGCTTGCAAGGCAAAATCACCTGTGGAGGAATCCAAACCAAAAGGGGGAGGATAGCAAAACCAAGGGAGAGAAGTGAAAAAACATGGAGCACACCACATCAGCGGGGAAGCTGAGGAAGAAGAGGACATGTTCATAATGTATGGCATGTTAGAGAACATTCCAAAAGTGGCTCCTATCACATTGCAACTGACAGTAAATGACTCTAAGGTGAACTTTGAAGTGGATACAGGGTGCGGCGTGACCATAATGAACAAGGCAGAGCACTCAAAATTGTGGAACCGTGCAAAAGTTCCAGAGTTAAAACCTTGCTCCCTGCATCTTAAAACATATACAGGTGAACGAGTAGCGACATTAGGTACAGCTAAGGTAACTGTGCAACACAGGGACACAGTGGAACAGCTACCTGTAGTTATAGTATCGGGTACCGGACCAAACCTGTTAGGTCGGGGCTGGATAAAAGAACGTAAATTAGACTGGGGAGCAGTACATCAAATGGATGCCGGCAAACAGTTGACTTTGCAAGAAGTGTTGAGTGAACATGAGAATGTGTTCAAGGAGGAACTTGGCACATTTAATGGCCCCCCAGCTAAGATTTATGTAGACAAGGAAGCACCGCCAAGGTTTTTTTAAACAACGACCTGTGCCTTATGCCTTGAAGCCAAAGGTAGAGGCTGAGCTTGACCGTCTATTGAGAGAGAACATACTGGAGCCAGTGAAATGTTCGGAATGGGCAGCTCCCATAGTACCTGTTTTAAAACCGGACAATTCGGTAAGGCTCTGTGGAGACTATAAATTGATAGTCAATTGGGTGTCCAAACTAGAACAGTATCCTATTCCCAAAACAGAGGATCTCTTTGCAAACCTGGCTGGAGGAAAAAAATTCACAAAGTTGGATATGAGTCATGCCTACTTGCAGATTACACTGGATGACGAATCAAAGAAGTATGTCACCATAAATACACACAAGGGCTTGTTTACATATAACCGCTTACCGTTTGGTGTCTCATCTAGTCCAGCTATCTTCCAGAGGACAATCGAAGGTGTACTGCAAGGGATTCCACATGTTTCCACCTATCTGGATGACATTCTGGTGACGGGAAGAACTGACCAGGAGCATCTGAGCACTCTGAGAGAGGTACTACAGAGATTGTAGAGGGCAGGGTTCCAGCTCAAGAGGAGTAAGTGCACTTTCCTGGGGAATGAGGCAGTGTTCCTGGGACACAGAGTGGACACCACCGGGCTCCATCCACTCAAGGAGAAGGTACAAGCACTGCAGGATGCCCCTGCTCCTACAAATGTGGCTAAGTTAAAAGCTTACCTGGGACTGCTGAACTATTATAACAGGTTTTTACCAAACTTGTCAACTGTGTTAGCACCTCTTCACAAACTACTGCGCAAGGAGACACAGTGGCAGTGGGGAGAGGAGCAGGGGGTTTCAATTGAACAGTCCAAGAAACTGATGCTCTCGTCGGATGTGCTGGTTGACTACAATGCAGAGAAAGACATCATTCTCTCTTGTGACGCTTCACCTTACGGGGTGGGGGCAGTTCTTTCACATTGCATGAAAGATGGAACTGAAAGACAAATAGGGTTTATGTCCCGAACTCTAACACCAGCAGAAAAAAAAAATTCCCAGTTAGAAAAGAGGGGTTAGCAGTAATGTTTGGGTTACAGAGGTTCCACAAGTGCATATATGGCAGGAAGTTCACCATATGCACCGATCATAAACCTCTTATCTCTCTTTTCAATGAAATGAAAGCAGTTCCACAGATGGTGTCACCCCAGATCCAGAGGTGGGCCATGACGTTGAGGGCATATGAGTATGTCATCGTCTACAAGGCGGGCAAGTACCATGGGAACGCAGATGCCTTGAGCCGTCTTCCACTGCCGGGCACACATATCCGTGCAGCTCCAGAGGACAGAGTGTTGATGTTGGAGGACACTGACACAGCACTTGTGACGACAGAGCAAGTAAGAACATGCACAGGTAAAGATCCAGTACTGTCTAGAGTTCGAGAATATGTGGTGAGGGGATGGCCACAGCATCCGGAAGGGGCTGACTTCAGACCCTACAGTGTCAGGAAAACAGAGCTGAGTGTGCAGGATGGTTGTGTGTTGTGGGGAGCACGAGTGATTATTCCACAGCCAGCACGACAGTCTATCCTAGAGCAACTACATCAGTGTCATCCTGGGGTCTTGCGTATGAAAGCCTTGGCTAGGAGTTACTTGTGGTGGCCAAAGCTAGATGAGGAGATAGAAAATCTAGTCAAGACATGCAGCACTTGTCAGGAACACCGGAAGGCACCAGCAGTGGCTCCTCTCCACCCCTGGGAGTGGCCAGATAAACCATGGAGAAGATTGCACTTAGATTATGCGGGTCCATTCATGGGGAAGATGTTCCTCATAATCATTGATGCACATTCCAAATGGATGGATGTGTATCCTGTAAATTCTGCTTCCGCCACTACTACTATAGACTGCCTGCGTCAGAGCTTCAGTAATCAAGGGCTATCGGAGATCGTGGTGAGTGACAATGCCACTTGTTTTGTGAGTACAGAGACAAAAGAGTTCTTGAGAAAAAATGGCATAGTGCAGGTGACCTCGGCCCCATATCATCCGTCCTCAAATGGACTTGTGGAGAGAGCCGTACAAACATTTAAAGAGATGATGAAAAAAAGTGCAGAAGGGAGTTTAGCAGCCAAAGTGTCACGGGTTCTGTTCAGCTACAGAATAACACCTCAATCCACCACAGGACTCTCTCCTGCTGAGATGTTATTAGGTCGTAGACTACGCTCCACTCTTGACCTTGTCCACCCAGACCTAAAAAAGAAAATGGAAAACAGACAAAACAAACAAAAAGAGAACCATGACAAAAGAACAAAGAGGCGACGTTTTGGAGAAGGAGATGCGGTCCTTACCAGGAATTTCAGTTATGGACCCAAGTGGATTTCTGGCTTCATAGACTCAATGACTGGTCCCGTATCATACAAGGTCATGTTGGGTGATGGTAGGGTAGTACGCAGACATGTAGATCAGATACTTACCAGACAATGGGAAATTGAAATGAAGGTTCCAGATGCAATGGCTGAGGACAGGGTTGCCCCCAGTTATCCAAGTGCATCTGTGATGCCACCACCAGGGACAGAGACAATTCCACAGGAACCCATTCATCAAGAGGAAACCATCGTTGCAGAGTCAGATACTCTGAGCACTGCTGAGGAGCAGCTGGTGGCTTCACCACAAACAAGCAGGAACTTTACTGTCAGACGTTCACAAAGGACTCGCAAGCCACCAGAGAGATTGATACTGACCTGTTAGATTCGTCAAGTATGGAACATGGTGAATGGAGACTTCTTATGTGACCCTTAGGAATGGTTGTTTGTTAAGAAATTCATACTGAAATCTTAAGGGGGGAGGGATATAGTAATCTGGGATGTTATGATTAAGGTTATCCACCAGGTGGTGCTGTAGCCAATGCTGCTGCTAAGGTCAGGGGTTGCTTCCTGTTAAGGTCAGGGGTTAGCTTCCTGCTAAGGTCAGCAAAGGTGCAATGCCTGGAAGCAGGCCTGCCTGGTTGTCTCGTAGTCGTTCAATAAAGTACTCGTCTTAATCCTCATACCTCGCCTCTTCGAGTTCCTTGTCTCACTACATGGATTTATCACAAGGGCAACAGTACACGTGGAACTGCTTGCCTCAGGGCTTCCACAACAGCCCCAGCATTTTCCATCAGTGCATGGCAAACAGTTTAAAGGAGTTCAGCCAGCCCAGACAGTTGGTACAATATGTGGATGACCTGCTTCTCTTCACCGATTTGAGAGAGGAGCATGGCCCACTATTGGCCACACTGCTAGAGCTGCTTGGGCAAAAGAGTTTTAAGGTAAACCCAAAGAAAGCGCAGATCGGCCAGCAGGAGGTGAAATTCCTAGGCCTGACCGTGCGCGCTGGAGAAAGGGCCATAGATAAGGCTAGGAGAGAAGCGGTACAAGAGTTACCGGTCCCCAACACAGTAACGGGTGTGAGGTCATTTCTAGGGCTAATCGGGTACTGCAGGGACTTTATTGAGGGCTATGCAGCCACAGCGGTCCCTCTACTCCGACTCCTACACAAGGGAGTGGAGTGGCTTTGGGATGAGGGTTGCCAGGCAGCATTTGTCAGGCTCAAAAAGGACTTGCAGACCGCACCAGCTCTAGGGGCTATAGATGGGGGGAAAGAGTTTTTCCTGGAGTTAGCAGCCAGCGGGGACAGCCTGAGTGCTGTGCTGCTCCAAGAGCAGCACGGCAGGCTGAGGCCGGTGGTCTACTCCTCCAGGGTACTCACGGAGGTGGAGAGGAGCTACTCCAACTGTGAGCGGCACCTCTTGGCCACACATTGGGCTGTGAAAAGATCGTTGATCTTCACAGGCACCTCTCCCATCACACTCCTCACCCATCACACACCCACCCAGATGCTTCTGGATGGGAGGATCAAGGATGGAACAGTGAGCAGTGCCCGCATTGCCCGCTGGACCTTGCTCCTTTCGCAGATGGATCTTAAGGTGAAGGGTCTCTGCGAGCCAAAGCTCGCAGCCAACCTGGTATATCCTGGAACAGCCAGTGTTCCATAGAAGGGGTTTGGGAAGTGAACATAGGTTTACAGGCCGGGATACATCCCACAGGCCGCGAGATCTATGTAGACGGTTCCAGCACGGTATCTGCTGGCGAGCGTCTCACGGGGTGTGGAGTTTACGACCCAGCGGCAAACATTGCCCTGGTGATTAAGCTCCCCAGCACCATGAGCGCCCAGCAGGCTGAACTGTCCGCGGTAGTGTACATCGTTACACACCCCGAAATCTTCCCCACCCCATACACGATTTGCTCGGACAGCATGTTCACGTGCAATTCGTGTACGGAGTACCTGGCCATCTGGTCCCACCGCGGATACACCTCCGCCAACGGGAGACCCCTCACAGTAAAACCCCTGCTGGAAAAGATCCTACCAGCAGTGGGGGAGGAAGGGGAGGTTTTCATCCACAAGGTGAAGGCCCATTCCTCCACAGAACCCCGCGGCCAAGGCAACCAGCGGGCTGACTTGCTCGCCAAGGAGGGTGCCCGCACAGGCACTTTCTGGGTTCCATTTGGGTCCAGACCCATGGCGGCAGTCAGAGGTAGGGACGGGACCCAAGGGAGTGCAGGGGTAGTGTTAGCCCCGGACCTTAAGACGTTCCAAGCCCAAGACCCAGTCCTCAAAGCAGTCCTCAGCGCAGTAACTGAGGGAAAAGGGGTAGAGGGTTCGTACGGCACAGCAACCCTCTCCGTAAAAGAGGGCATGCTATTCCGGGGGGAACAGTGGGTTGTGCCGCAGTAGCACCGGAGGGAATTCCTTCAACTGGCCCATGAGGGTCCAGGAGCGGGACACCCCGGGCCTGAGACCACCTGGCAGCGGGTGGAACAGGCGGGATGGTGGCCGGCACTCAGGGAAGATGTCCGCGAGTTCTGTGCAGGCTGTCTTGTGTGCGCTGCTAATAACCCTGACCCCCATAAAAGGAAGGTACCTATGGGACACATCAGGAGGGTAGAGGGACCATGGCAGTCGATACAAGTCAACTACATTGGGCCCCTGCCCACTACCCAGGGAGGCTATAAATACTCCCTAGTCCTGGTGGACGTGTTCACCAAATGGGTAGAGGCCTTCCCCTGCAGAACAGCCACAGCTCTGGGTACTGCCAGGATCCTGGTCCAGAGGTGTTCTCGCAGTGGGGACTACCACAGTATGTGGAGTCTGACCAAGGGAGCCACTTCACCGGACAAGTGATGCAGAATACCCTTATGCTGCTAGGCATCATGGGGAAATGGCACGTGGCCCACAACCCGCAGTCATCAGGGATTGTGGAAAGAATGAATAGGACCCTAAAGGAAAGATTGAGGAAGGAGACAGTGGACTCGCCCCTTAAACGGGCCGAAGTCCTACTGCTGGTTCTGATGGGGATCCGGGCCAGCCAGTCTAAAAGCACAGGGTACTCCCCGTACGAGCTGATGAATAGCAGGGCTATGCGGACCCCCACCCATGTACTAGCCCCGGTGCTCATGGAGGGTCAGCTCAGAGAGGTAAACTGGGACAGGTTCGCCCGAAACCTCTTCGAGCACCTCAAGCAGGTCCACGAGCAGGCAGCTGGGAACATGGGAAAGCAGCATCGGAGTAACCGATTGCTGCTCGAACCCCGAAAGCACCATGAGTGGGAGGTAGGAGATCAGGTCATGGTGAGGAACTATGCCCGAGTAGGGAGTTTGGAACCATTATACATGGGGCCTTACAGCATTGTAGATAAAGCCAACCCCATGGTATACGCCGTTAAGGTGCCTCGGTGCACAAAATGGTTTCATATCAACCAGTGCAAACTGTTTAAACCTGAAAGGGGAAAACACCCATTTGGGGAAAGGTCTGAGGATAGATGATCCTCAGCCTGCAGCAGGAGCGAGTTCACAGACTGCACAGGCAGGCGCTGTGGCTTGCTTAAAGGGAGGGGCCATCCTGCCCACCAATTGGGACACTCCCCCGCTCTTCTGGGATCCAGATGAGGAGGGACCCGAGGGCGAAAACCCCGCCCCTAACCCAGGTGTAGAGGAGGAGGGACCTGAGGTCGAAAACCCCGCCCCGGACCCAGCCATGAGACCTGGGGGCGGAGACTCTCGGCTTGCAGCAACAGGCTGCGAAGAGTTACCTGCCCCTAGCCCAGGTTCGGGAGAGATCAAGCCTGAGGGAGCAGCGGTTCGGGTTAAAGGCCCACCAGCCAAGAAAGCCCCACCCGCCAAGACCCCTAGAAGATCCCCACGGACGCCCCAGCCGAGAAAGCCATGGTCACCAGCTCCCCAGTTACCAAGGGTCGCCCCTCGAGTTAGGGGGAGGTCCGAGGACAGAGGTCCCCAGCCAGCAGCCACGGGCGGCGAGGGACCAACAGCGCAGGACGGTGCGGCCACGCCGGAGGGAGCGGTGTGCCACAGTCCAACCAGAAATTAGCCTGGCCACCCGGAGACAGGCGGCAGATGTATATAGTTTAGGTAATGTAAGTTTATAATTCTAAGTTTAGGTATTTAGCTTATGCTTGGGTGTTTTTAGCTTAAGTTAAGTAAAGTGATGGGTAGTTTTAATTAAGTAACCCAAGAGTGTGTGTATTTGAGTCGAGGCCGCAAGGCTCGACTATGCTTCACCCAAGCCAGAGAATCTCTTGGGGACCTGGCTGCATGTTTTTGTATCTGTTGCAGAAAGACTTTCAGGATGAAGGGGATCGTAATCCTACTCGCCCTGATGGGACTGAGCCTGGGAAAGAGGGGTGACGTGGAAGACTCCCACATCTATGGCTGCTCCGGAGATAGAGCGCTGATAGCAACCGACGGAAGCGGTGAACGGGATGCAGAGGAGACCGCCGTCTACGTCCACGAGGGAAGGTGGCCAGGGTGGCTGGGGTCCAATTCGTCTCAGTACTCCAGCCAGACCGGGTTTACGTACGGGGAGGCCTCCCTCCTGTGCCCTCGGGTACGGGTCGTTACCACAAGGGTCAGCGTCACCGTAGGGAAGCGTATATGTTTAACGTGCAAGGGACACATTCCTCTGGATAGGTGGTGGTGGCTCAGAAAACTGAGCAAAGATATGAGAAACCCCACAGTCGAATGGGAACGGTTGGGGAACAATACCCACCGGACGATTACAGGGACCCACGGGGGATTAAGTGTGTGTTGGGACAAGTGGTGGGAACCAGATCAAGGGATTTACATTTGTATGTGGGGGTCAGAGAAGGTCTGCCCCTCAGGCATATCCATTGTTTTCCACCGGCAGTGGCAAGACACCGGGGAGGGGATGAAGTGGGATACCAGCCGGAAGGTGTGCACGGTCCCATACTCCCCGATCCCATTCAATGCCACTGAGCTTGTAACCCGCCCCCGAAAGCCCCCGCCCACGGCGCAGGCGGCAAGGTTACCCAGGGAAGGGTGCCCCACCACCACCAAGGGACCAGGGAATGGGTTGGTACTAGTACCTACCGATCAGATGCTGTACCAGGGGGTACACTACGCGGTAGCCTCCGTGATTTTAAATCTCACCGAGGTACATTTACCAGAGTGGTGTCCCAAAGAAACAGAGCAGCTATACCAGGCCCTATTAAAGGACATGTTCAAGAAGTTTAATGAGTTCGATTTCGCCAATATTGACAAAACCGAACTGTACACCACACACCGCGAGTTTTTGGGTAATACAGGGAGACAAAGAAGGGGAGTATGGAATGATGTTTTTACTGCATTTAATACTGGGTCCTCTGTCATCAACAGTTTAGATGACATAGAGCTGCAGACCCAGATAAACGGTTTAAAAACACAGTTAAGGAAGATATTAATGGATGAGAACAAAGTAGTGGGCTCGGAGTTACATGAGGACCAGGCCATGACGGTCCATTTAAAAGAGATTATAGTGGAGTTGGAGAAGCACGCAAAGACAGTAAATGCCCTCATAAGGGAGGACAGAAATGCTTCTGACCAGGCTGCGCAGAACGAGGTGTGCGTGCTATACGGGGCATGGTTGCTGGCGAGGGCCGCAGTAATCTGGAGGATTTAAAACAGGGTTTAGTCCCCTCCTGGATCAGCAACAAACACCTCGCAGCCCTCCATCCATTTGAGAATGCATTAAGCCCGTGCCAACTCTGGCTAGCTTCCGAAGCCTACCCAGTCCCCGTGGATTGTGGACGGTCCAACCACACGATCATGGGAGTAGTAGTTAGGATGCCGGTGATGGGTAGAACAGTCCGACCCGCACCGGTATACAGGGTGGAGAACATTGGAGTCATTCAAGGGGGTGCACACATTCGTTTCACAGCGGTCCCACCTTACGTCATTAAGTGGGAGCACGCTATGACAGGTTCTGACCTCTCAGGGTGCCGGAGCCGGGGAGCACACATAATCCTGTGTCCCCAACACTTGAACGCCTATTCAAAACCGCAGTGCGGGTTCAGAGCTGCTGGCGCGAAACCTATAAATTGTACCATGGAGGCAATGGCGCAAGGCCATGTTCCCCCACAGGTAGCATATATAGGAGGTGGGACATATTGTGTTACCACAGGTGCGCCCCACTACCAGCATGGACAACATAGCTGGTGTCCGGTTAGTGACAGCAGTTTCTGCTTTAAACCTGAGGCAGAAGTTCAAGTGGCCCAGGAGCGAATTGTCCCCATTCCTGAACCCTCCACTGTTCACCTCACTGTGAAGGAGAATTTTACCAATTTGCAGAAGTACGTAGCGCATTTCAGCTACAAAATTCCCTCTCTCCCTGAACACCTTACCAAAATACTCAAAGCCGTTATAGTTTCACAGAAACATTTTTACACTCTAGAGCAGAAAACAGTAGAGATAGGGACTAAGATATTGGATATTGTGATTCCACCCTGGTGGAACATTTTCAATAACATAGAGGTCCCTTCGTGGATCAGACTGGCTTCCCACATTCTCGTGGTTTGCCAGTTAGGAATAGTGTTGTATCTAGTCTGCATCCAGTGAAAGAGAAAAGGTCAGTTGTTAGAATTCCGAAACCAGAGGATCTGGAAGGAACATTATGTGAAGGTTGAGGGAGATACACCTGTTTGAGTTTTTTGTATTTTTGATTAAAGATTGTTGTTTTTTTGTGTTTGTTGTTTTAATAAAGATTTTGCAATGCGTTGTTAATAAAGATGTATGTGTACCAAGCAGTGCAGGGGGTTGGACCCCCTCCATGCTTGGATGTGTGTAAACGAATGTAATTATTCATGTATACTTATGTACACTACATTTTTGCGGAATGGGAAGTGCATGTGTCGTGAGTGTATTAGATAGGTAATTACAGGGAAAGGTTGACTATGGAGGGTCAGAAATTTTGCTCACCTTGTAAGGATGATACTTCAAGCAAGTTTTAGTATCACAGGGGGAGTGTAAGATTGGCAAAATTCCCACATTCCCCCAAGGTTATTAATAAAAGGGACCCTGCATGGACAATTTAAAAAGGGTACCCAAAAGATGGCGTCCGCACCTCGTGACCAAAAGCCTGTAAGATTTTTAAAAGCTTGGACTCTGCAGCACAGAACAGGCAGTTTTGGGAAATCGAAACTTAAAATGCATTTCTGTGAAAAGGACTTTGTGTTTGAAAAAAACCCAGACAGTTAAGCAAACACTGAATACGCATTTCGTTAGATTGGAACAGATCAACCCAGTTAGGCCTAAGCGCAAGGCCATTTGTTTGTCCGCATAAATCATCGGAAACAGCTTATGGAAGCCATCAAAGCTGCACAGGCCGATTAAAATGCATTAATGACAATACAGCTCGGACATCAGGCCATCAGATTCGATAAACGGCCATCAAAAACCAGTTAGTTTAGATTGGTATAATCATTTAAAAGAGCCCGCCAAAAGTGAAACAATGGACTGACCTGATTTGGCGCGCAGATAAGGGCTATCCGAAGGAGTATAATTGTAGGCCCATCAGTACCAATCGCTCTCTTACGCTCTCCTCTCTTGACTCTGACCTCTTGTCTGGTCTTGGGCTGCCGCCATTCATACTCGTGCCCTGGCCTCGTGGCGGGTTCTCTTCTCGCTCCTCGCATTGGGTTTTCAGCAGTCAAGGACATCCATACCAATCGCAGGAGAGGGGAACGAGACCCGAGTCCAAAGTCACCCAGGACACCCGGGCCATGAGAGAGGGCAGAGGAAACGAGGCGAAATGAACCGAGATGAAGAATAAGGTAGAGACCCGACAAAGAGCAGGGAAGGGCAGCAGAAGACGCACTAATAAAACCCGAGCGCCTAGTTATAAGCTGGCGCTTGGAGGAAGAAAATATATGGACAGTGAGAATAAGTTGGCCATTGACCAGGCGTTAAACGCAGGTGTCCACGCCATAACAAATATACTGCCGTTCTAAGAATGGGTAGAAAAATCTAAGCAGTAAAGACTGCCAACGCAACGTTACCGCCGACGACCGCCCAAGGGAGAAGAAGAGAACCCATCGTAACGAGACAACAACAGTAGCTGAGGAGAGGAAAGGTGTGTTGCAGCCACAGCTCCAGCACCGCACCCTGAGACCACATGGCGACGGAGTACCCCAAAGGACAGGAGACCAGACCTCAAAATTTGCAATTGCTAAAACAACAGGCTTTGCTTTGGATTGGTGAGCATGAATTCCTGGCCCCTCATAGCTTAATCTAGTTAGGTATAGGGGGTGGGATAAGGATAAGGGGATTGTTAAAGTAGTATGTTTTTCCCTCGATGTGCCGTGTGTTCCCCATTCCCTGTATAAGTATAATAGTTATTTTGTTTATTCCTGTAATCATTTACCAGTAATTTCTCATAGGACTGTTGTTATTTCTGTTTTAATAAAATCTTGGTTTTCTTACACCAAACCACTTGTCTACTCGAGTCTTCTCTGTACCGCCGCCTGCACCTAAGTCCGGTGTCTACAGCCCAGGGGCGTGGGAGTGATTCAAACCGCTCACCAACAGTCGGGCATAACTGACTGGGCGCACGCGCCAACCCGCCACCCCCTACAGGGAAGTAGAAGTAACTGGTGTAGGAGATAGAAAGAGAACACCTGAGGGCCGCACTTTCCCTACAACTCCCAGCCCAAATGCAACCTTCAGGCATTTTGGCACCTTTTCCTGCTACAACACAGACGATGGGAGAAAAAAAAACCTTAGTGGATTTCAAGAAGGAACTAGACAGGTTCATCTCAACAAGTGGGATTCAGGGTTATTAGGAATGCGCCATGTGAATACTGTGGATATTTGGGCTAGATGGACCAATGGTCGTCTTCTGCCTGAAACTGTTACTAAGTAAGACTCAGCTCCCACACAAAAGGAAAAAGAAAAGAAAAAGACAGAGAGATAAGCAAAAAGTTAGGGAGAAATAGAGAAGAGAAACATAGAAATAAAAGAGAGACAGAGAAATAGCAACAAGTAAATAACAGACAGCTACAGGGCAGCACGGTGGCATAGTGGTTAGCACTGTTGCCTCACAGCGCCAGGGACCCGGGTTCGAATCCGGCCTCGGGTGACTGTCTGTGTGGAGTTTGCACATTCTCCGTGGGTTTCCTCCGGGTGCTCCGGTTTCCTCCCACAGTCCACAGATGTGCGGGTTAGGTTGATTGGCTATGATAAAATTGACCCTTAGTGCTGGGGGGTATAATACGTGGGGTTACGGGGATAGGGTGGGATATGTGTTGGTGTAGGGGTTACGGGGATCGGGTGGGATATGTGTCGGTGCAGGCTCGATGGGCCGAAATGGCCTCTATCTGCACTGTGCGGTTTCTGTGATCTGTGAGGTCACTGGCTGAATGTGTGCATCTGCACAGGAGATCAACTAGAATCCTATCAAAAATCTTATGTCTGTGCACATTTCTGGTTTACAAATCCTTATTTCCTGATCATACTCTTTTTGATAAACTTTTGTGGCAATTTTTTGCCATTAAAATTCGCTCATCCATAAAATAGAAACAACCTCCATAAACTTGTCAGCCTGTAATTGTAGTCTGTCCACTAGGTGGTGCTATATTATCATTTCCCCACGTACTGGGCTGGATTTTCCCGGGTCCCACCCACAAGGTACGGGGGCGGGGGTAGCTGGGAGACGGCGGCAAACCTGGAAGTTCGGGTTTTCCGGCACATTGTGGAGTTTTTAAATCCACAGCATGCGTGCAACGGAAAGAGCGGGTTCCCCAGGCTGGCTTCCAGTCGTGTGGGGAACGCAGACCAGGAGGTAGGTGCTGGGCCCAGGATGGTGGGGGTGGGCTGAGTCCCAAACTGGAGGGGCCGGGAGGAAGCACTCCTGCTCCTCCCGGCCCACAAGGATTGCTCCCTGAGGCTGAGGCCGCCCTGGGATCCCCGGCTGCCTGCAGGTTAAAGGAGAGGCTTCAGGCCTCATTATAATATTTAAATTGCCAACCCGCCTCCTGTCAGCGGGTTGGCAGCCTCCCTCCCTCCCCCCATCTCGCCTGAGTAACCTGTGAAAGTGGGCGGGTCGGGGTACACATTTTCACCCCCCCCCCAAAACGCTTCTAACCCATCTGTTCTTACCTGTGAAAATTCCAGCCAATGCTTTGTGAAAACATTTCATCCAGAAGTTTTCTCAGTAACTGTAATTTCTAACTTTTAAAATAAGGGCACGATCTTGCCAGCTCTATGGAGGCAGGACTGCCGGGAAGATGGCAGAATCTGGGGGCAGGTAACCATTCTGCCCCCAACCCGCCTCCGTGCCATCTTCCCAGGAGGCGGGTAGCCGACCCGCGCTGGGTCCCTATTCCTTGAAGGGGGGAAGGGGATTACAGCCACTTAACTGCCTGTTAACAGGTAATTAACAGGCAGATAAGAGGATTATCCCCATTTTACCCATACAAGTGCGGGCTTCCCAAAGGCTGCAAACCCCGCCAGGGTCACTGAGGCGAGCAGTGGGTCTGCAGGGTGCAAAAGTGCGCTGTGAAGGTAAGTGATGGGTGCCTGTGTGGAAAGGTGAGTATGTGAAGTAAGTGGAAAGTATTAGAAAAAGTTTACTTTGTTTCTTCCTGCAGGCTTCAATCGTTAGGGATGCGGAGAGTCTCACATCTCCGCGGCAGAGATGACAGATAGCTGCTGCATTCTCCAATGCAACAACCATCTAATTTCTGCTAAAGAAAGAGGTTTGATGAGTCTTGAATACAAGAACTCATCAAACTACAGAGAATGTCGGTGTTTGACAGCTTCACAGAGCTGGCAAACGATGACAATTCATCTGTCAAAAAATTTTGATAGATGAATTGTCATACGCTGACGTTCTTTGTAACTGGCTTCCCCTTAATTGGCCTGCTAAGCCCACTGGGCGGGCTTAACAAGGTTAATCAAGAGAAATTAGCGTGGGTTGGCCAGAAGTCGATGGAGGTGGAGGCGGGACTAAAACCTGACAAATGGGAGTCTCGCCTCCAAAAGCTCCCCATTGGCAAAATCCAGCCCTTTGAGTTCAAACACTTTTTAAAAAAAATACATATTTCATAATAACATTAATAAATGTATCCACTAAATAGTCTTTTATGTCTTTCAATGCTTTCCATAAAGTTGTTTGAAGGCTGAAGCCTCTCCCAAAAGTCTAGGTCTGGATTTGATATTTTTGCCCAGAGCTGTGACATTATGAACTGGATTTGGATTGTGAAGTCTGAGCATGTGCAGTGCCTCGATACTGTTCAGTCAGCTATAGTGATAACATATTTTCTTTTAGATTCTAGCAGGTTGTGCTCAGTTTTTCAAAATTATTTGAAGAAAAGCTAGAGGACAAATTTCAAAACCTAATCACTTAAAGTTTATATTGTGTATTTTTGAGTTTGTGTTTTGTGTATGTGGTGTGTCTGTATGTTTCAGTATGAAAGAAAGAAAAGGATTTACAGTATAGTGGCTACATGCTTGTTGAAACTTTTGCTTTGTACTCTATAAACATTTCGCAAGCAGAGTAAGCCTAGAGAGTGTCTTTCCTCATGCCGATGTTAGTTCCAACTTCAAAAATGACTGCAGCTGAATTTTGTAGACAACTAATTATCTCGCCTGTGTTTCATTAACAGTTAGAAAAGGTAAATGTTATAGTTACTTACATCTATGACACAAAGGGGTGGAAATTTGTTCCGGCCCATTATTGGGCCTGAAGTAGGCACTGCGTTAGGAGCGCACGCCAGAAGCTCGAGGACTGAGGCTCACCTCAAATTGGGCCTCGGGCCTCATCAGCATATTACTGACAAACTGCGGACACCAATCAGGTGACCAGAGGCAGCTCACCGGTTCTGGCAGCAGCTGTCGGGTGGGTTCTGGGAGGGGCTGGGGGGGAACAGGAAAACGGGGGGGGGGGGGGTGGGGATGATTGTGGGCTGGCAGCAGTCTTTAGGAATGGTGTGGAGCTGGGAGGATTACTCCTGCTACCCCCAGCTCCACATAAAGGTAAGTTTTTAAAAATGTACTAACCTTGAGGCCACATGTAGAATCAGAAAACGCTGCTCAGCACCGACCAATTTCACTGGTCCTTAAAAAGGTGTTAGAATAAGAGGACAGGGAACTACAGAGGGATCTCAGACAGGTCAGGCTGTATGAGACATGCTCTGTGCCCATCTACCATGTACTCACACACACACACACACACACACACATGCACGCACACACACACACACACACACACACACACACACATGCAGACAGACGCGGTCAGATCTTGCTTTAAACGATGATTACTGCAAATGGAGGCTCCTCTTCCCAAATGAAACTGAGACAACAGGCCCATTAGCATCACTAAGGTACGTGAATGCTTGACTAACTGTAATGTTGGCTGCTTGGTTGGCCTTACCCCAGTCACAATATGTTATACCTTCAGTGGCACTGCATGATCAAGAGCCAGTGTAACCTGATTGGCTGCACTTGCCAAAATTCCACTAACCACGTCTACAGGCTCTGGTGCAACTAGATGGTAATGGCAATGGGGAACTATCTGCTCAGGATGTGGGTCAACAGAGAGTTAGAGGCTGTGCCAATAAAACCAAGCTCCAGCATGGTGTAAGTGCATCTGTCAAAAGCAGGAAGTGTGGGCAATGCCAAATTTTCAGAGGTGAGCTCCTCCCCTTTATTAGAATAGACGAACGGCACATGGAAAATGTCCACAGGGAGTCAGACCTACAATGTGCTTGACTGCAATTCAGAAAATTGGGCAAGCCAGCAGGTCTTTAGGGCTAAGGAAATTGGATGTAATTGTTTTACTTGAAGAAGTAATTCACATAGAGTATGCATGCATTGAGGGTGGCCCAAAACTTTCATTAATGACTCCTTGAAAGTGCTGATGCAGGAAGGCTGACCCTGTTCAGTGTTGCAGGGCTCCCACTTATCAAATTGGAGGTGTCAATTGCATGGATGATGGTCATTGAGTAAGTTAATGGTCTCTCATGTCCACCACTGGGAACAAATGACGAAAAAGAGAAATACTAAGCTAAGTATAGGCACCTTTGTATACATGGGTGCTGTTCTTTCATATAAGGCATGGGCCCAATGTAAATGTTTATCTGTTGCATCCTTAGGGAGACAATCTGCAAAGCATGTACAGAACATTCACCCCTTTTCCAATGCTCTTTCATTTAACAGAAGTTGTATGACAGATTTGAAGTGGGGAGAATAATAATGGGAACATAGCACTTCACATGTCACCAGCAAAAGAGTCATGCCAGAAAACACGCCAGCAAACTAAGGTGAGAAGGACTGCTATGGAGGGTATCAAGAGGTAGGGTTGGCGTTGTGGGTGCACAGGCACTTGCTAGCATCTTCATTACCATGCATGGCTTGCAGGCCAAGGCTGCTCACAACCATTGGGTGAGAACCAGAACAGATAATTGGCTAACTGTTCTGAAGAAGGTTTCACAGTATGAGGAAATGGCCCTGACCCTTTTAGCATGAGAATCTAAATGGCATTGGAAAGGGTAAGTTTGGAAGTGTGGTGCCAGCACCCAGAAAATATCCTTCATTTGTTATGATCCTTCACACCCTGATTCTGTGGAAATCCTCCCAATAGAAAGAAAGACTTAAATTTATATAGCGCCTTTCACACCACCAGACGTCTCAAAGTGCTTTACAGCCAATGAAGTACTTTTTGAAATGGAGTCACTGTTGTAATGTGGGAAATGCGGCAGCCAATGTGCGCACAGCAAGCTCCCACAAACAGCAATGTAATAATGACCAGATAATCTGTTTTTGTTATGTTGATTGAGGGATAAATATTGGCCAGGACACCGGGGATAACTCCCCTGCTCTTCTTCGAAATAGTGCCATGGGACCTTTTACATCCACCTGAGAGGGCAGACGGGGCCTCGGTTTAACATCTCATCAGAAAGACGGCACCTCTGACAGTGCAGCACTCCCTCAGCATTGCACTGGAACATCAGCCTAGATTTATGTGCTCAAGTCCCTGAAGTGGAACTTGAACCCACAACCTTCGGACTCAGAGGTGAGTGTGCTACCCACTGAGCCACAGCTGACACAATAGAAACTACTATTGCATGATGCATAAAAAGTAAAATGCTTTTATCTGACTGGCAAGCTCTTTTCTGGGGAATGCAGTATAAATTTTACTTTTTTTCTCTCCCTCTAGTTTCTTCCCAAGATGAGGGGCTAAAGAAGTTCTACAGCCCCAGGCATATTGTGTCAAGCACTCCAACTGCCCCAAGCTTCAGCACAGATACTACAGCCCCAGAGAATTTAGGTAGGGAGTGTGAGGAATGTTCAGCAGGTGAAGCAGAAATCAGAAGCGAGGAGGAGCAACTGGACGTGGCAGGGGAGCATGGTGGCAGATCTGACCAGAATGCAAGCCCATACCATTTGGGTGTAGTATGGGCAAATGACTGGTGTCCTCCTGGGCCGGCTTTGAGACAAGAGTTGATGCAGAAGCCACATCTATTGAATCCATCATGAGCAGCCTGCAGCAGTTGACAGATAATGTACAGCACTGTAGCTCTGATATCATTTTGGTCCTATGAGAGGGATTTACTCAAATACAGAGCAGCCATCTGCAAAAGACCCCCCAAAGCAGAAAGGGAACTAACTCAAACCAATGTTCTCTCATAAGTGCTGTGACTTGTGCCAGAGACCATGGACATCCAATTACAGGAGTTTGTCACTGTCGGATTGCACAGACTTTGAGATTGTTTGAAAAGGGTAGTGACATTGGAGACAGCCTATGGACTGCTCTCTGTGAGAGCGCAAGGCATCTAGCTGGAGTTCCCAGTAGGTACAGGCCCAAAGTAGCAGTGCAAATGAGGTGGGACAGGAGGTTCTCAGCTTCACGTCTCAATTGTTGGAAAAGGCACTCACTGGGCGCCCCAGCTCAGGGGCGACCAAAAAATGTAGCTCTGTGGCCTGCCGCCAATTCCCCATCAACTGGAGGGTCTGAGGAGTTCCTAGTAACAGGTTGAATACTTCTCCATTTCAACAGCCCCGACACCACCTTCTCCCTCCCCACCCTCCCCAGGATGTGCAGGTATGATGAAAGGTTTCTGACTGCTGATATCCATCTCCATCAGCAGCCAGAAAGTCCCGATCTTGCTGATCTGACATTCAGGTATTTTATTTTCCTGCCCCTCACATCAACACTAAGCCCTGCCAAGGGGTGGACCAGTGCTGAGGGTGCCATGATAATTGCCCTGGAACAGGAAATCCCAGCGCTCCTGGGTCTGGACAGAAGCAGTGCACTTTTTGTGTGTGCTTCTCCGGTCCCGTGCCAGGGTACAGGAAAATCTACCTTCTAAATGTTAATATTGAATCCAGCAACAGCACCAAACCAGCTTGAAGAAACACTTCAAAGCAAACCAGTTCCCTTTCTCTGTTTCTCACCTTATATCGGCAGAGAATGGGTGGAATTTTGACCAAATTTGTGAAATTCAGCAAGGAACCACTTTTGCATGATTTAGATATTGAAATGAGGCCCACACATGTCTAGCACGGCCTCATTTTCTTGCTTCTAATCACTCACTGCAAAATCGGCCAAGATGCAATTCGGGAGCATGAAGTCAGGCACCTCATACAATTTGGGCTTATGTATAATAAATTATTCTGTTTGCTTTTTTATATTTATTTTTAAGGTAAACATTGTCCATTGTAACAGCTTTATGGATAAAATAATAAATATTTTTCAATGTTGAAAATAGTTGCTTCTGATGGCACAATCCTCACTGCCTCTTTTTCTGTCCTTTTTGTGAACCCGTTCCTGGTTTTAAAAGAGTTTGACTGGAGTAGGATTGGTATAAAGACTTTTTAAGCATCCTTACTTTTCTCAGATCCTAAAGACTGTTTTGTGAATAAATGTAGTGTTGTGATGTTTTCCATGTGAAGTATATCTGGGGGTCGTGTAATTTGTTACCATAAGCACATCTGGAAATGTTTTACTGTTCACTCAGGATTGTGCTGTGAGCAATCTGCTCTCCGGAAAGCTGCAGTCTACAAGGTTAATTACAGGATCAACTTCATACAGAAGGACTAACAGGGAATGGAAACTAATAAATGTAGGGCAACATTTGTGACAATATTATATTACAAAATTATTCTTTTTTACAGAACACATTTGAATTTAATGCCGTGTTCTAGTGTATTTGTTTAAGTTAGATTTTATGAACAAAATGCAAGAACTTAAAGGTTTTTTAATTCATACTTTGTGAAAATTATTTATTGTTTTCTGGTTCAAATAAATGTTTTATTTAGAAGACTTTGATTGACCCTATATAGTAGGCTTTCACGTGGCAAGAGTTGTACAAATATTCTATTTAATATAGGAAGACATGCAGAAATCTAAGTTCAGCATACACTGTTCCAAAGGAAAACACTGGCATATATTAGGTATGTAGTCATTACGGCTCCTTTTCTCTGATTCTCTGGGATCCAAATACTGATATCCTGAGGCAAATTCTGTATGTATGTGAAAATAGAACTCTTTTTTTTTGTACTTAGATGTTATTAGTTTACCAGTAGGAGAATAAATTTAAAAACATACCAAAAATTGCAATTAAAACTGTTTAGTTTATGTCCTTATATGTAGTTTAAGAGAACAAAAAAGTGATTACAAAGAGCCCAGCTCCTTAATCCAGACCTTTATTTGGTCTCAATATGCTAAAACTTACAAAGATTTCCCTTAATACATAACTCTAAATGTTCCAAGTTCATAATGTTTAACACTTATTCATTCTTTTCAGATAATAAGAATTATTACAATAACTACAATTAATATCAAGACTATAGACTGCTAGTTTCTGGCAGTCATCATTCAATCTCTGAATGGTAAATTGTTTAACAACAGAACTCCAATTTTTTCACAAAGCTACATGTGGATCAGAAGCTCTGAGCCATCCAAGTTTTCTTTCTAAATCTTTGATATATTCCTCTGCTGCTGTGCCATCAATATATCCGTGAACAAAAGTCAAAGGCTTGGATTTTAATTCCCAACGGGGTTCCGGCGAGAAACCACGCTGGTGAGTTAATTTCCCACCCTCCCATGGCAGAATGAGATCCGGACGATTTTAACAGCCAGACCTCATTTAAATCCTACCGGAAGCAGCAGAAAGTCGCATGGCTCAGAGGCCACCTGCCGACACCAGGTAGGTGGTGGGATCGGCTGCCGGGACTGTCTCGTGGGGATCTCGCAATTGGGAAGGGGGTGGGGGAACCGTGTCTGTGGCAGGGGAGGCTTAAGCTTTCTCTGTGTGGCCAGTAGGATCATTTCTGCTCCTCCTGGCCCCACAAGGAAAGTATAAAAACTTACCTGTTTGGCCCTCTTCTGGCCCTGATCCTCTTCCCCGCTGCCTTCAGCTGACAGGAAAGCCACTGCAGCTTCCTGCTCAGGCCACCAGTTAAAGTTGGAGTTGCGTTGTGAACCAGCTTCAGTTCACTTTGACAGAATTCTTAAGTTTGGCTTTAGGACAGGATCTTCTGATAACCATTTATGGGTGGCCAGGGTGCAAAATAGGCAGGAGCACGTAACACCACATCCCCACGCACAAGAAGGTTGCTTTTTCACTGGAAATTATGGTGGCAGCCAGAAACACCTGAACAGATAGGGGTGGTTGTACTTAAATTACTTTCAAGTTGTATTTCCACCTCCGTTCCATCCAGTGCTAACAACACCAGGGTATAAGAGGTGGCCACTATTGCTAAACATTAGTCAACAGACAGAAGTAAATTACGGATGTGAAACTACAAAGTTCTGAACTTTCTTGGGTTGCAACTGATTGGAGGAAATTTTCCCCCCTCAAAAGTCCTGCTTCAACGTGTACCTTTCTGTCTTGTGTTCTGGGCCGTATTTCACACCTTTCACTGAGGAGTCAACAGTTTTCCTATAAACAGTCTCCCTCCATCTCTGTTACTTAGAAGAGGAAGATAAAGATGATGAGGAGGAACACAGGGAGGTTGGGTTCATCAGACAACACAAGAGGCATCCCCATCTACAGGTACTCTCACACCCACATATATCAACCAAGGTGTCCTATCTCCATCTCAGCAATGAGCAATTCATGTGAAGGGTGTGTTTCACTCGTGAAGCCATTATGAGTTACGCCATATGCTGGCACCGGACGTGGAGACCCCCCTCCACTATAGGCACCGCACTGCCAGTGGCTGTAAAGGTCTCTTTCAATTTCTTTGCTGAATGGTCATTTCAGGCTGCCAGTGGGAACATTTCCAATAGTACACAGATATATCAAGTAAGTAACAGAAGCATTGTTTGCCAAAGCTGCTCAGTATATGGACGACTATCAGGAATGTGACAGGGCTCTGCACTTTTACCGTGTGGCAGTATTTCCCATGTCCAAGATGTCATATAATTCACCCATGTGGCCATACATGGCCCCTTTCACAATGCCATCAACTTGCTCAACAGGAGAGGGTACCAACACTGAATGCACTGTACAGCTCATTTCATCCACCATTAAATCATGCAAGTTAGCAGTCACGCTTCTGGCAGCTGCCACAATGCCTTTGTTCTAACATAGTCCACCGTCCCACTACTCTATGCAGCGGAAATACAAGTGTCTTAGGGGATCCCAGAAGATCAAAACTACTCTCTGCAGCAGTGATCATTAACATCAGAGAAGAAAGAACTTGCATTTACATATTACATAGTATCAAGTGCACAGAAACGGGACATTTGGCCCAACAGGTCCATGTCGGTGTTTATGTTCCACGCGAGCCTCCTCCCATCCTTCTATTCCTTTCTCCCTCATTTGTTTACCCAGCTTCCCCTTAAATTGATCTATGCTAGTCACCTCAACTACTCCTGTGGTAGCGAGTTCCACATTCTAACCACTCGCTGGGTAAAGAAGTTTCTCCTGAATTCCCCATTGGATTTATTAGTGACTATCTTATATTTATGGCCCCTAGTTCTGGTCTCCCCTGCAAGTGGACATATCTTCTCTACGTCTACCCTGTCAAACCCTTTCAGAATCTTAAAGACCTCTGTCAGCTCACCAATCCGTCTTCTCTTCTAGAGAAAAGAGCCCCAGCCTGTTTAATCTTTCCTGATAGGTATAACCTCTCAGTTCTGGTATCATTCTAGTAAATCTTCTTTGCACCTTCTCCAGTGCCTCTATATCCTTTTTATAATATGGAGACCAGAACTGTTCACAGTACTGCAAGTGTGGTCTAACCAAGGTTCGATACTAAGGGGAGATTACTGTCTTGTCTGCTTTCATACATTTCCTGATGGTTGCTTCTGACTAACACTGCCAGTGAACAATGTACAGATTGCCAGTTCTCCTTCTCAACTGCAATCAATGTGTGAACAAGGAAGAACAAATGGGGAGGAAATAGTCAAATAAGTGAAATTCCTCTGTTGTTTGTCCAAATGTATATAGCATCTTTCACATAACTTCCTCTGGATGTGCAGCGAATGAATTACTTTTGCAGTAGAATCACTGGGGTAGATTTAAACTTGGGTTATCCAGCATAAGCAGGGTGACAGTGGCATTAAAATAGCTGTGCAGCACTTACCGCCCCGTTTGTGTCAGCACTCCTGCCACCGCCATCCTGAAAACCGCTAGGCAGATGAAGCGCCCGCTTGTTTCAAATGGTAGGCTCTTTTAATATGCAAATTGGGGTCCTATAACATCTCACTTTTCAAAATCTCGTTTCATCCTTTAAACTGTTACAGCATTTAAGTGGCTGTAGCGGCTCTAGATTTCCTGCCTCCTCTCTCCACCAAACATGAACTCTCTATAGATAACATTGATAATACCAGGAGCCCATCTTCATTATTAATATATATAAGCCAGACCCAATTAAATTTGACTGGGTCAGAGAAGGGTTACACTGGCAAGTATAAGTCCCACCCCAACACACTTCCAGCAGGAATCCCACTAAATCGAAAAATCCAGCATTTCAATATTGTAGATATTGAACTACCCATCGGAACTGCATTTCTGAATGATTTACACAGTGAATTTAATCATTAGATTTTTTTTTATTCGTTCATGGGATATGGGCATCGCTGGCAAGGCCAGCATTTATTGCCCATCCCTAGTTGCCCTTGAGAAGGTGGTGGTGAGCCGCTGCCTTGAATTGCTGCAGTCCGTGTGGTGAAGGTACTCCCACAGTGCTGTTAGGGAGGGAGTTCCAGGATTTTGACCCAGCGATGATGAAGGAACAGCGATATACTTCCAAGTCAAGATGGTGTGTGACTTGGAGGGGAACTTGGAGGTGGTGGTGTTCCTATGCGCCCGCTGCCCTTGTCCTTCTAGGTGGTAGAGGTCGCTGGTTTGGGAGGTGCTGCCGAAGAAGCCTTGGTGAGTTGCTGCAGTGCATCTTGTAGATGGTACACACTGCAGCCATGGTACGCCGGTGGTGGAGGGAGTGAATGTTTAAGATGGTGGATGGGGTGCCAATCAAGTGGGCTGCTTTGTCCTGGATGGTGTCGATCTTCTTAAGTGTTGTTGGAGCTGCACTCATCCAGGCAAGTGGAGAGTATTCCATTACACTCCTGACTTGTGCCTTGTAGATGGTGGAAAGGCTTTGGGGAGTCAGGAAGTAAGACACTCACTGCAGAATACCCAGTCCCTGACCTGCTCTTGTAGCCACAGTATTTATGTGGCTGCTCCAGTTAAGTTTCTGAACAAAGTATCTTAACAAAATACCTACAAAATTTTTAATTAAAAAAAAATGTATTTCTGAAGAGTAGTAACGTACAGAAATGAAACTAATAATAATTTGACTTAGTCAAAAGACTACTTTGCAACCAGACCCTATCAAACTAATAGAATGGAGTATAAGATAATAGATAAATCTTTAGTAACAGTAAATTTAACTTAACCAATAACTTGAATGCAACTTCACATAAACAACAATTTTTTACATTCCAAAATATAAGCCTCAGATAATTGACAGGATGAAATGGAAAGTTATTACTTAGGCAAGTAACATTTCAAAATGCCAAGCTATTATTGCTAACATTTCAGCAAATTGTCTGCTGTCACTTGAACCTGATTTTAGGTTTGCTACATCAGAATGCTCAGGATAACAAAATGTTGCATGCAACTGTTTTCATTTTTGTGACAAAAATTATAATGTTATTAATTGTGGCTGGATAATACTGTATGAAGAAGATTGAATCTTTGTGTTACCATTGCTGTCCTCCTGTGCCTGATCTGAGGTCAGTTAAGGTGGTAGTGGGGGGGGGGGGGTGGGTGGGAGTGGAAATGTGCCAAGAACACTCTGTGGCCCCCCTTCACTCGCCATCTTAATTCCCCACCTGCCAGGCGGGCAGACTTAAAATCGACCTTTATATTATTTTGATGACTTTTAGTGCTCATTGCGGTAAGTAATGACAATGCTAATGAAGTGATTTTAAAAAAAAATATGCACCCAATACAGCTTCAAGTACCCTCATCTCAGTGATCACAAATATCACTTGAGGTGAAAATATTTCCTTGTGCAAATGTAATTAAATTTTTTGAAAATCCTAATACTCTAAACCCATCTCCGTACACCACTTTGTAAAGTATTATATATCTATTAAAATAATATATCTATTTCTCACATCAGCCCTCCAAGTGAGATTGCCCAATTAATACGAATTAATGAGCTGTGGTGCCCACTGGGAAGTGGGTTGAAATTGCCAGAATTTATTTCTGTTATTTGCTTTTATTGCTGTCAGAGAGAAAGGAGACTTTTATCCCTTGCAGGAAATTTCAAGTAAAGCACCACACTTCAATGACACAGCATACAATCACACTAAACATATGGCTCCCCATGGCTCAGTTGCTTAAGTGAGTGATTAGCTGAGTTATGCAGCCCAGTCTGGTCCCAGATCCTATTCCTGGTCTGTACCAAGTTAGCCGATCTCAGCAAGCGTGATAGTCTGGGCAGGAATATTGGTTTTAGAGCATCTAGGTTAGAGAAGGGGGGAAACTATCTATAGTTCTGCTGCCAGTTGCTATCCAGTGACCTCTGCTGGAGGTGGGGTGTGTGGGTGTGTGTATCTGTATGTATGTGTGAGTGTGTATGAGTTGCTGTGTGTGTGGACAAGATAAGGCAAACCTGTGATGTCCTACTGGTCAATTAGCCTTCTGACACTCACTGTGAAAACACACACATGAAGAATGCCCACTTAAGTGAGGAACTGAGAGGTTGGCACTTGTGGAACCATACTCCAGTAAAAGGTCAATGGGTTCGGGAGAGTGGAGGAGAAGAGAACATTGACAAAGAAGGAGGGGAAGAGGACCAAGATTCTACCATTGTCAGCAGTATGCTAAGCAGTGATACAGTTCTAAAGACCAGTTCTGTCAGCGGGGTTCCACATCCTGGGTGCAGGACAATTTCTTTCATTTTTTTATGATTGGCGGACCGACCAAGAGTTTCAAGAATTGCCCATTTTCATTTCAGGCCTTGTATGTTTCCTGTGCTTTTCACCATCTTAATTTTTTGCATGTTTTTTTTAATGTCTTTTCATTGCCTCACTGAGATGCTCTTCCATATCATTCAACATATTGCTGCTTCTCTATTAAGCAGTTTGTAAGTCATTTAACACAATAATTTCCTCTCAGTGACTGGAGCATCTGCTCTCTCTTTTCTTCCATCCTTTTCCTCTCCTTTTTTTCTCTTCCACTTGCTTATCTTTCAGTTTCTTGTTCTCTTTACAGATGGTGACTGACCTGTTATATGTTTCCAGCAGTTTCGGTTTTTATTTCTGTAGAATAGACCAGGTTGAAACCTTTGGCACCTTAATAGTATTTTCCAGCAAAATTCATCTGTAAGCCCACTTGATGGCATTTGTCTAATGTTTTAAATATAGATACACATTTATATAAGTGTATTTATATACCTTATACTACTTATGCGCACATTTCCTGTCTACAAAATGTTATTTCCTGTTATCATTATTTTATCACACTTTAGTGTCAATTTTTTCCCGTAATAAATTCCCGTGTTTACATTTATAATGGAAGCCAACTATGTAAACTTTGCCCCATGGCTTCCAATTTCATAGTCATCCAACCCCGCACAGCCCGCTTCTACCTCCTTCCCAAGATCCACAAACAAGACTGTCCTGGTAGACCCATCGTTTCAGCCTGTTCTTGCCCAAGGAACTTATTTCTTCCTAACTCGACTCTATTTTTCTCCTCTTGTCCAGTCTCTTCCGACCTACACCTGCAAATCTTTCGACTACCTCCACTAAATGTCTGCTTTGCACCATGGACGTACAGTCCCTCTACACCTCCAGCTCCAACCAAGACAGCCTGCGGGCCCTCCGCTTCTTCCCTGAATGGAGGCCCAACCAGTCCCCAATCACCCTCACCCTCCTCAGACTGGCTGAACTTGTTCCTACATTGAACACCTTCTCTTTTGACTCCATCACTTTCTCCAAATAAAATGTGTTGCCATGTGAACCTATATGGGCCCTAGCTATGATAGCAAAATACTGCAGATGTTGGAAATCCGAAATAACAACCGAAAATTTTCCTTTTGTTTCTCTCTCACACCTGGCAGCTATCTCTTGCCCTGCCAGTACACTTTACACCTAATCTCAGCCTATTACCATCTCGTCTAGCTCTTTTACTGCTTTTGTTTCTTTCACTTCTTTTGTCCGATCGCAGCCCTGCCTTCGATCTATTTTCTTTTCTTTCCAGTTTTGAAGAAGGGTTCGACCCGAAACGTCAACTCTAATTTCCCTCCACGGATGTTGCCTGACCTGCTGAGTTTTTCCAGCATTTTCTGTTGTTATTTGGGCCCTAGCTATGCCTGCCTTTTCATGGGATATGTGGAACATTCTTTGTTCCAGTCCTACTCAGGACTACCTCTTTTTCCGGTACATTGATGACTGTATCGGTGCTATTTCCTGCTCTTGCCCCGAACTGGAAAATTTCATCAACTTTGCTTCCAATTTCCACCCTTCCCTCGCCTTCACATGGTCCATCTCTGACTCTTCCCTTCCCTTCCTAGACTTCTCTGTCTCCATTTCTGGGGATAGGCTGTCAACCAATAGCTACTATAAGCCCACTGATTCCCACAGCTACCTTGATTACACTTTCTCCCACCCTGCTTCTTGTACGGACTCTATTCCATTCTCCCAGTTTTTCCATCTCCGTCGCAGCTATACTTCCACACCAGTGCTTCCGATATGTCTTTCTTTTTCCATAACCAAGGATTGCCCTCCACCGTGGTTGACAGGGTCCTCGACCGTGTCCATCCCATTTCCCACATTTCTGCCCTCACCCCTTCCTTGCCCTCCCAGAACCATGATAGCCTCCCTCTTGTCCTCATCTTCCACCCCACCAGATTTCACATTCAACGGATGATCCTTCACCATTTCCACCACCTGCAGTGTGATGCCGTCACCAAACACATCTTCCCCTCCCCTCCCCTTTCAGCATTCCGAAGGGACCGTTCCCTCTGCAACACACTGGTCCACTCTTCAATCACCCCAACAACTGTTCACCTTCCCACGGCACCTTCCCATGCAAGAGCAGGAGATGCAACACCTGCCCTTTCAACTCCTCACTTTCCACTGTCCAGGGCCCCAAACACTCCTTCCAGGTGAAAGAGCGATTTACTTGTACTTCTTTTAATTTAGTATACTGTATTCGCTGCTCATGACGCAGCCTCCACTACATTGGGGAGACCAAACGCAGATTGTGTGACCGCTTTGCTGAACAACTCTGTTCAGTCTGCAAGCGTGACCCCGAGCTTCTGGTCGCCTAACCTTTTAATTCTCTGCCCCAGTCCCACTCTGACCTCTCTGTTCTCTGCCTCCTACACTATTCCAATGTTCCAATGAAGCTCAAAGAACAGCACTTCATCTTTCGATTAGGCACTTTACAACACCATAGAGAGTGTCCTGACGGGTGGTGTCAATGTGTGGTATGGTAACACCACTGCACAAGACAGGAAAGCCATACAGAGGGTTGTGAGGACAGCAGAAAAGATCATCGGGTGTGCACTTCCATCCATCGAGGAGATCTTTCAGACCAGGTGTCGGAACAAGGCCCGCTCCATCATCCAGGACCCCAATCACCCTGGGCACGAACTGTTCTCCCTCCTGCGGTCCGGTCGTCGGTACCGCAGCATTCGAACCAGGACCAGTAGGTTCAAGAACAGTTTCTACCCACAGGCAGTGCGCCTACTGAACTGCTAACCGCACTGCCCCACATACCATCGTCACATTCTCCCTCCCACCCTGGAACTGTATATCACTTGAACCGTGAGCGCACAAGAACATTCTTGATCACTGGACTGTGTGCACATAGGACTCTTGTACCTCAACCTTAACTTATAACTTATATAACTTATAACTCATTTGTACAGTGCACACTGCATTTTAACTTATACTTATTTATATATACTACCATATACTTATCATATTACATTACTATTACTTCCAGTGGTAATAGAGGCTTTTTGCACTATTCATCATATCCTGCAACTTGGACTGTCATTGCTATACTTATTTGCTTATTTGCTTATTGTTTCTATATTTATACTTGTTTTTACTTTTGCTTTTTATATTTATACTTATATTGTGGGAGTGAGTGGGGAGTAAGCATTCCATTGTACCAGTTACATATGGCAATAAAATAATCTTGAATCTTGAATCTTCTGGACTCAACATTGAGTTCAACAATTTCAGACCATAACCACTGCTCCCGTTTTTTCGGACAGCAGGTGCTGCTAATGGTTCTGCCGTTGCCATTTACAGCTCCTCCAGACCCATCTTTTGTTTCTTGTCCCATTATCATCTCTTTCGCCTCGCACCATCATCCCTTTTGACATTTAGGGCTCGAGGAGGCGGGAATGGAGGCGTGTGGGGTGTTAAAATTGCAAAAAGTGGCAGGCGGGCCCGACCCCATCTCCATCCTGCCTCCAAGCAATTTTCCCAAATGCGTGGTTTCTGATCCTGTCTCCGTCCCGCCTCCAAGAGGTGGGATAGGCCCTTAAGGCCCTTAACAACCACTGAATTGCCTCTATAATCCCATTTTGAGAGGCCTTTCTGATTTTAACACTTTTCCCATGTGATGCACGCCTCCTCTGAAACATGATGGTGAAACCTGGCAGGAGCACAATTGGATTGCTGACTATCAGCTGCAGCTCCACCATTTGATCAGTCATCATTTGCAGGTGGCAGGACTTTGTTGTCTCAGGTCTGGGGGAACTTTTAGCAGGCATAACCATAGCTGTGGAAGTTTGGAGCCTGACACCCATCTCCAGTGTGACCTCCTGGGAAACCTCTCTCGCCACCTTGACTGAGCGCTTCCTCAACTGAGGCATATACCAGAAGCATGGGAACCATTTATTTCCTTTCCTCCTGGGCATCAGATTTGGACGAAGACCAGCCGCGGCAGCAGCAGAACCATGAACAACAGCAGCACCAACAGCAGCAGCAACAACAGGAGCGCCAAGCTGCTGCTCACCCACCTGAAGCTGCACAGGCCAGAAGGCGCCAGCGCATGGAAGCCCGATGGCGCAGGAGATACCCCCCAAACAGGGTCTACAGACAGGATCAGCTACCTCAACATGGCTGAGCAGCAGTGCCAAAGGCAGCTCCGACTTTCGCGAGAGGTAGTGGGTGACATCTGCGCAATGGTGCAGCAAGACCTGGAGCCCAAAGAAGCAGGTGGACACCCCTTACCAGTGGCCGTCAAAGTCACCACCGCACTCAACTTTTTTGCCTCAGGCTCATTCCAGGGATCAGCAGCAGACATCAGCGGCATCTCCCAGGTGGCCGCACACACTTGCATCACGCAGGTAACCGATGCCCTCTTTGCCATCGCGCACAATCACATCCATTTCTCCAAGGGTCAAGCAAGTGTCACAGCTCGTGCGGTTGGATTAGCTAATCTGGCAGGCTTTCCAAGGGTGCAGGGTGTCGTTGACTGCACACATGTGGCCCTTAAGGCACCCCATCGCAATCCAGGTATTTTTGTCAACCGCAAGGGCTTCCACTCCCTCAACGTGCAGCTGGTGTGTGACCACAAGAAGGAAATTTTGCATGTTTGTGCCAAGTACCCTGGCAGTTGCCATGACTCCTTCATACTGCGGCAGTCTAGTGTGCCTCCGCTCTTCAGTCCGCCAGACCAACTTAACGGATAGCGACTTGGAGACAAGGGCTATCCCCTGAAGATGTGGCTAATGATGCTGTTGAGGAGCCCATCCAACGAAGCTGAGAGCTACAACTACAGCCGCATTTCCACCAGATCCATAATCGAGCTTCAGATGCCTGGATAGATCAGGTGGAGCCCTGCAGTACTCAACAGCCAGGGTCTCCAGAATCGTCGTGGTTTGCTGTGCACGTTACAACATGGCACAGCGTCGTGGCTTGCAGATTCCTGAGGACCAAGTGGCTCCTCACATATCCTCCTCAGATGAGGAGGAGGAGGAGAGCGAAAACAAACATCTTGCAGAGACCCATCAACCAGCAGCAGCAGTACGCGAGAACATTGCTGCCCGAGATGCAAGGAATGCACTCATCTTGGCCAGATTTGCTTAGCCGAGCCAATCAAGCACTTTTGTCTCGCAGCTTCTTACCAGAGCATCGACAATAGCCAAGAACAAGCGGATTCCTAGCACTCTGACCACCATACTGACAATTGCAAGTAATCCTAAGCCCTCAATGTGGAAGTCCTATTAGCGAAATGACACACGCCACTGCCATCAGAATTTTTATTTACAATAACCAACTGATGGCTTTTCAACATTAAACATCACATTTCACCCAAGTGACTACCCTTGTGACTATTTGTGCATTCTCTTCCTCTTACGTGTGCTTCTACATGGTGGTTCCCCCTTGGCATCAGCAGATGTGGAGGCCCCTTGCTCACTTTCTTGCTGCTCGTGTCTCAACACCTTTGGCGGGCGTCCTCTGGGGTTGCGAACCTGTGAGGGCTCGACAACAGTCTGCTGCTCCTGTGGCTGTGCAGGGGTTGAGACGCCGATCTCAGTTGGGTGGGGACTCTGGTGGGGCTCTGACCGAGGACTTGGCAGTGGCATGGAAGTGTGAGCGCTTGGAGAAGAGCCCCCACTTCCTTGTTCTCTGCCACCAACATCCCTCTCATGGGTCAGGTCCACCTTAGCACTTGCAAGTGGCTTGAGAGCACCTTGCTGCACATCAGGGGGGCCATGGGGACCCGTATCTGCACTGGCAGTCCTACTCAGAAGGACTTCCATGAATGTCTGGTTTCTCTGTTCAATAGCTGACCATCGCTCCTCCAGAGATGTCAGTCTATTCTGAACACTCACCGTGTTTTCTACACTCTGGCGACTTAGCTCCTCCATGGCCGTAGCCATCCGCTCTACTGTAGCCATCCTTTCCACGGAGGTTGCCATCCTTTCTGGGGTGCTGCATTCATGCGCCAATGACTCCACAAAGGCTCTGCTCATGTTCGCGATGGACTCCTCCATTCACTCCACACTCACAGCGACCCTGGAGACAAAACCTGCCAGAGACTCCTGCACCTGTTCCTGGAGTTCCAGCACCGCTATTCTTCTGGATGGACCCAGAGGCAGAGGGTCAACATGCAACTGAGCTGAGCTGAGAGAGTCCTGCGCCCTCTGACTAGGACTCTCCACTGCTGTCCCTATCTTTACAATCTGCTGATGCTCACTTGTGAGCTGTGATACACCAGGTGACAACACTACTCTATCTCGCGATGGTCCCACCGAGGTGTGAGTGTCTGCGCTGGTGCTGGGTTGGCTGAATTCTGTTAACGCTGCGCCCTCAGAGGTTGCAGCTTCCTCTGAGGAGTCTGGAGGCTCAGGCTGTTCCTCCTGGATAGTGGGGATGGGTGCTTGCGATGGTCCTGTGGGGGAGTAAAGGAATGAGTCAGAGATATGAGGCCAAGGTTACATGCACATTGTATATTGCAGATGATCATAAGTCCATCTGTTAGAGCTTCAGAATCATTATCAGCGACTCATGCAATGTCAATGAGAGAGATGAAAAACTATTCTGTCACCAGCTTTCTCTGATGCACCCGTCTGTCCATCCCCCACTTGTGCATCGTCCTCAAGTCCCACAATCTCCAGGACCGCCTCCTCCCAAGGAGTGAGGTGGGCTACTGAGGGTGGTCCTCCTCCTGTCCTCGCTCTTTCCCTCTTATTGTGAGCTCTCTTTTCCTGCAATGAGGGAGACAAGTGGAGTTGGAGTGAGAATGAAGGAGTGAGTGTAGAGAATCCATAGCATAGATGCTTAGAAGGAGACAAAGATGGAGTGAGGTGGCAAGACCAAGGGCCCTCCCTGTGTTTTGTAAGTTTTTTCATAGCATCACAGTGATGGGGAGTGTGAGGGCTGCATAGTTGAATAGTTAGGTGAATGTGACCATAGGGAGAGAGGGAACGGGTAAGGGTGCAGGGATGTCAGTGTCAAGTGGGATGCAGAGGAAGAGGTTGCTAAAGCTGAGTGCTGATGAGGAGAGGCAATGGGGATCAGATTGAGGGTGATGGGAAAGTCATACTCACTTTTCCAGTGCGCAGGTCATGAAACCTCTTCCTGCACTGAAGCCAGGTTCTGCGGATCAGCGACAATGAGTTGACCTCCTGGGCCACCTGGATCCACACAGCCTTCATCTGCTGGGGAGGCTTCTTCCTCCCTGAAGAAGGGAAGAGCACCTCCTTATTAGCTCTTGCTCCCTCCACTAAAGCTTGCAGGGCAACGTCATCAAATCTGGAAGCAGACTTAGGTCTCCCGCTGCTCATTTTGCCTCCAGGTCCCTCTCACAGCAAAGGCCAAAAGGTTGGCAGTCTGCAAAAGAAGCAAAGCTTCTTGCAGACCTTAAATGCAGCAGCAATGATGACGTCATCGGAGGCGAGTTTCAGACTGAAAAATCTAATTGGGCCATGGGTTCCCACACGCTGGAACTCAATTGCTCAATTAGGTGAAAATCGCATCATTCTCCCACATCGATTTGGAATCGGGTGGATAACATGAAAAGCAGCGAACACGACCCCAGCCCGCTCCAATGACAAAATCCAGCCCTTAATCTCACCTGCCTTCCACCCTATCACAGACCTTCCTTTTGTTCTTTCCTCCCCTCACCACTTTCCCAGCTTCTGCCCTTGCTTAAAGACTGTTACATCCCTAACTTCTTCCAGAACTGATGAAACATCATCAAACTGAACCATTAACTCTGTAGCTCTCTCCACAGATGCTGCCTGACCTGCTGAGTATTTCCAGCATTTTCTGTTTTTATTTCAGATTTCCAGCATCCACAGTATTTTGTTTTTGTATGTAAACTCATCGCTCTGTAATTGCACAATCTGGTCACTGGGTGGTGCTGGATTACCTTTTCAACACAAATTACTCAAAATACTTTCTGAAACATTTTTATCTGTAAAGTTTTGACTGGCATTTTCTTGGGAAATGGTATTTCTAATGTCCAAATTAATAGTTTACTCAAAATATAAAACTGAAGAAATTACATATTTCACAATAACATGACTAAAATTATCCATTGAATAGGCTTTTATATTTTTTAGTGTCTTCAATAAATATTCAATTTGAAGATTTTAGTCTCTTCCAAAAACCTGGGCCTGGACTTAATGTTTTGCCTAGATCTGTGAAGCTGTAAAGCTGAATTTGGATTGTGCAGTCTCAGCATATATCATCCCTGCTAGAATCTATTATTAAGGACGTGGTAACAGGGCACTTAGAAAATAATAATAGGATTGGGCAGAGTCAACACGGATTTATGAAAGGGAAATCGTGTTTGATGAATCTGTTACGAGTTTTTGAGGTTGTAACTAGCAGAATAGATAAGGGGGAACCAGTGGATGTGGTGTATTTGAATTTTCAGAAGGCATTTGATAAGGTGCCACACAAGAGGTTATTAAACAAAATTAGGGCTCATGGGATTGGGGGTAATATACTAGCATGGATTGAGGATTGGTTAACGGACAGAAAACAGAGAGTAGGAATAAACAGGTCATTTTCGAGTTGGCAGGCTGTAACTAGTGGGGTACTTGAGCCTCAGCTATTCACAATCTCTATCAATGATTTGGATGAGGGGGCCAAATGTAATATATCCAAGTTTGCTGATGATATAAAGCTAGGTGGGAATGTAAGTTGTGAGGGGGATGCAAAGAGGCTTCAAGGGGATATAGACAGGCTAAGTGAGTGGGCAAAAACATGGCAAATGGAATATAATGTGGAGAAATGTAAAGTTATCCACTTTGGTAGGAAAAATAGAAAAGCAGAGAATTTTTTAAATGGTGAGAGATTGGGAAATGTTGCTGTTCAGAGGGACCTGGGTGTCCTTGTATACAAATCACTGAAAGTTAACATGCAGGTACAGCAAGCAATTAGGAAAGCAAATGGTATGTTGGCCTTTATTACAAGAGGATTTGAGTATAAGAGTAAAGACATCTTACTGCAATTATATAGGGCCCTGGTGAGACCACAGCTGGAGTATTGTGTACAGTTTTGATCTCTTTACCTAAGGAAAAATATACTTGTCATAGAGGGAGTGTAACAAACGTTCACCAGGCTGATTCCTGGGATGGGGAGATTGTCCTATGAGGAGAGATTGAGTAAACTAGGCCTATATTCTCTAGAGTTTAGAAGACTGAGAGGTGATCTCATTGAAACATACAAAATTCTTACAGGGTTTGACAGGGTAGATGCAGGGAGGATGTTTCCCCTGGCTGGGGAGTCTAGAACCAGGGGTCACAGTCTCAGAATAAGGGGTCGGCATTTAGGACTGAGATGAGGAGAAATTTCTTCACTCAGAGGGTGGGGAATCTTTGGAATTTTCTACCCCAGAGGGCTGTGGAGGCTCAGTTGTTGAGTATATTAAAGACAGAGATCGATAGATTTTTGAATATTAAGGGAATCAAGGGATATGGGGATAGTGCAGGAAAGTGGAGTTGAGGTAGAAGATCAGCCATGATCTTATTAAATAGTGGAACAGACTCAAGGGGCCAAATGGCCTACTCCTGCTCCTATTTCTTATGTTCTTATGTTCTTAATCCCTCTCCAGAGACTTAAGCACAAAATTCTAGGCTGACACTCCAGCGCAGTACTGAGGGAGTGCTGCACTGTCGGAGGTGCTGTCTTTTGGATGAGACATTAAACCGAGGCTCTGTCTGCTCTCAGGTAGATGTAAAAGACCCCATGGCACTATTTCGAAGAAGAGCAGGGGAGTTCTCTCCGGTTTACTGGCCATTATTTATCCCTCAATCAACATCACTAAAACAAAAACAAATTATCTGGTCATTATCACATTACTGTTTGTGGGAGCTTG
The DNA here is from genome assembly GCF_052327205.1 of Somniosus microcephalus. NCBI lineage: Eukaryota > Metazoa > Chordata > Chondrichthyes > Squaliformes > Somniosidae > Somniosus > Somniosus microcephalus. Next base: position 251,892,907 of record NC_140990.1, on the reverse strand, counting down.
CTGTGTGCAAATAGGCTGCCATGTTTCCTACATTACAACAGTGACTACACTTCAATAGTGCTTCATTGGCTGTAAAGCGCTTTAGAATATCCTGAGGTCATGAAAGGTGCTATATAAATGCAAATCTTTCTGTAGTGTACCGAATTTCCCAGGAAGCTGTACTAAAGGAATTTTTTTTGACATTCTGCTCTGTTGTTTTACAAAACTATTTAAAAGAAAATAGAGGTCAAACTTTACAAGCTCTATCAGATAAAATTTATATTGAGTATGTTTTTTTTTAAAGTGAGACTATGGCCCTGATTTTAAATCCGGACCAGTTTTGGATATGTGGGCAACAGTGTGGTTTCGAAACTCACCCACTTATCCACGAAGTTAGCGGGAAGGGGCGGAGAATTGGAGCTAGGAATAAAAAGGCAGTTTGGCTGGGTGGGGCAGGTGGAGAAATCGCTAGGAGATTATGTGATGAAATCTCCAGAAAAAGGTCCAGCCACAGTTGGCAAACCTACCGCTGGATTGGTCTGGCAGGAAATTCACTGCCGTTTCCCACTGAGGCTGCCAAGTTAAAATAGCTGTCGGGTCCTGATGACGTCAACGGGATCCGATATGCTTGTGTAAAAAAGGACCCCACAGGCTTTGGGTGGGTGTCGTCGTCGCCTGCTCAGTTGTGAAGATTTTAACTGCCCACCCACGTGGTTTCCACTGGGCGGGTAATGTTAAAGAATTGCTCCCTATATGTGTGTCTGCATGTACATGAGAGAAAGTGAAAACAATTATAATGTACTAATTATACACACGTTGTAGCTTTTGTGTTCTACAAACTTCAAAAAAGTGTATTAAGGTGAGAGAGTGTCCAAGAAATTCAGTTATCGCCGGCACAAAATTGGCGACGCATCTAGAACGTGTGCCCAAAGATGGAGGTCGAGGCTCACACCAAATTGAGCCTCTGGCCTCATCTTCATTATACTGGTGAGCTGTGGATGCCAATGCAGGATGCCGGTCGGGCCTTCCAATAATGGGCCAGTTCAGACATGAGCCAGCCTGCAAATAATTCCTGCGGTGGTGGGGGTGGGGCGGGAGGAGGTGAACGGGAGGGGTGTGAGGATAGGCTGGCAGAGGCCCGCAGTATTGCAGTAAGTAGTGGCCTCCAGCAGCCCTTTAAGAACTGCTGTCGACCCTGAAAAACTGCCAAATTGGCAGCCAATGCACTTTAGGGGGAGATCTTGGCTGCAAATTGATCCCCTCAACCTGCACTTCGCACCCAAAAATAGGCGCAAGGAGACCAATTTATTCTCCAGTGTGTATTTCCTTATGCTAATGTTAGTTAAATTTTCAGAAAGAAAAGCTAAATTTTGAAGCCAATTAATTATCTCTCCTGAGTTTTGTTGACAGATAATGTTGTAATTGCTTATACCTTTGAGTCAGAAATCTAGAAATTCGAGTGCACTGCACCCGTTTTACAGGCCTAAAACAGGCATCCAAGGGTCTAATATGACGGGCAGTGTCCACACACACATTCTGTGCTGGGAGTGCACTGCCTGCCATTTTGGATCGGGCATGTGCTCGAAACTGGCGTTTGGCCTATTGCATATGCAAAACAAGAGCCTCCACAGGACAGAGTGTTATGTCTGCACACTGGGTTACAGTGCTGCATTAGAGTTACTCTAGCACATGAAGTTTGATAGTGCTGTTATCGTTATATTATGTCTGACATTGGTGATTGGTACTCGATTGCCTTGGCCTGTAGGGGTTAGTTGGATCGGGCATTAAAACGACACGAGTTGATTTCTACATGCTGTCATTGAGTTACCCTTGCAAACGCAACATTTGGCGATGAGGATGGCTGAAATCTCTCTTCCACCACCTCCTCCCTTCCTTGCACTACCCGGTGAGCCCCCGATCCCATGGGTTCACTGGTTACAGTCCTTTGAAACCTACCTCATCGCTCTCGGACTAGAAAATGTGAGTGCAGCACGGAAAAAGGCACTGTTATCCCATTGCTTGGGAGCGGAGGGCCAGCGTGTTCTTGGGACATTATGGACAGCAGACTCAATACAAATATATGATGTGGCTGTGGCTCTGTTAAGCACACACTTCTCTGCCCCACAAAGTGCCCTCCTCCGGCGATTCATTTTTAGACAGCGTCACCAACTCCCCGGCGAGTCTGTGCATCAGTACGTGGCTAATTTGAGGGGGTTAGCTAGCTCGTGCAAGTTCGGTGCACTACAAGATGAGATGGTGCGTGATCAACTAATAGAGCACACCAACAACGTGAGAGTGCGTGAAAGACTGTTACTTGAGTCCGACAATCTGTTGTTGTCACAGGCAGTTAACATTGCCTTTCAAGTGGAGTCTGCAGTGAAACTAGCAAGACATCCAGTGAGCGGCTTCTCCAGCATCCCCTTCCACTCTGAACTCTCACACACGGCTCAACCACACACACCCAGTGACAGCGCCCTCGGCCCCGACAGCTCTGACACTGTAATGCTCGCACGACTGCAGCAACGCGTGCTACCGCGGCAACAGTGTGGAAACTGGATCTCATTCACATGCTACCAGAGCGCAGAATTGCCCCGCGCGCGGCCAAGCCTGTCGCAATTGTGGAAAACAAAATCACTTTGCAAATGTCTGCCACTCTGCCCCTGTTGCTACAAATGAACACTGTCAGTCCTCAAGCACTATAATTCACAACGTGAGCTCTGGGCCAGTAGCGGCTTTCAAGTCATGCACAATTAACCTGAATGATGTGTGCATTCCTCTGTTGTTGGATACCGGTGCCAGTGTCTCACTGCTGAATGTGGACACATTCAAACATTTTTTCAGCTCCCTGCCACTCTCTGCGCCCTCCACTGCCCTCTGCGGGTATGGTAATTCGAAAATTGAACTAGTGGGCTCAGTCAACCTCACTGTACGCTATGGAACAAAAGTTTTGCCAGATTTTTGTTTTCATATGGCACGCCAAGGAGCTAACCTGATGGGACTGGATCTTTTCACTGACCTGGGCTTTTCTCTCTTGGACACCGGCGGGTCTGCGATTCTGCACATCGCCTCACCGTGGCGCCAAACATGGCCAGCACTCTTCGAGGGTCTGGGCTGCCTGACTGCCTTCACCCACCAGCCCATGGTTGACTCCACCATTACCCCTGTCATTCAGCCACTGCACCGCATCCCGCTTGCTCTCCGTGACGGGGTCACAGCAGAACTAAAGCAGCTACTGGAAGCTGGCATCATCGAACCAGTTGATGCCTCCCCATGGGTCTCCAACCTGGTGGTCGCAAAGAAAAAGTCAGGTGGTCTACGCGTCTGTGTCGATCTTCGAGCAATGAATAAGGCCGTAATACCTGACAAATATCCACTGCCCACGTCAGAGGAACTCACAGCGCAGTTCTATGGCTCCATCCTGTTCTCGAAACTGGACCTTCGACAGGGCTATCTATAGGTTCCCCTCCACCCCAGCAGCAGGGACCTCACTGCTTTTGTGACACATGCTGGCGTCTTTAAGTACACCAGGATGCTATTTGGACTTAGCTCTGCACCCAGCTGCTTCCAAAAGGTGATGTCCTCTGTGCTCGCGGGCATTCCTGGGGTGGCCATCTACCTGGATGACATCGTCGTGCATGGGCCCTCGACCTCCACTCACGACGAATGCCTTCACAGAGTTTTCACGGCTCTAGCAAAACACAAGCTCACACTGAATGGCGAAAAGTGTGTCTTTGCTGTTTCAGAGATCGAGTTTGTGGGGTTTCGGTTGCCGGCTGACGGTATGTCCCCACTCCAGTCAAACGTGGATGCCATTCACAGCATCCCAGAACCGAGCTCTGCAGCACAGGTTGCCTCCTTCCTTGGCATGGCTGGGTACTACCTGAAGTTTTTGCCCCAGTACTCAGCCACCACAGCCCCACTGCGCCAGCTCCTGCGAAAGGATGAGCCCTGGGTGTGGTCACAAGCCTGTACGGAAGCTGTACATCTCCTCAAATCGCAGCTCACGTCGCCTCCAGTGTTGGCTCACTTTGACGTCACCAGCCCCACCCTCGTCACCTGCAACGCGTCCGCTGCAGCTGTGGGGGCAGTATTATCACAGATACAGAATGGAGTGGAGAAACCAAGCGCCTTTGCCTCCCGAGCCCTTAGCCCCACTGAACAGAAGTACTCAGTAGGCGAGCGTGAGGCACTGGCGTGCGTCTGGGCATGTGAGCGGTGGCACCTGTACACATATGGCCGTGCCTTCACCCTGCGAACCGATCATCAGGCTCTCACTGCCCCGCTGTCGACATCCGGCACGGGCCACAGACCACTGCGTCTGCACTGCTGGTCTGATCACCTCCGCCAATACAATTTCAGTCTCCAGTTCACGCCAGGACATGACAATGTTGTTGCAGATCTGCTCTCCCGCACTGTCTCTGCCCCAGCCCCACTCGTCGGTTTTGAACATGTGGAACAGGATATCATACAGATGCTGCACACGCCTCTCCAAACCACAGTCTCTCTCCAGGAGCTCAAAGAGGCCTCTGAACAGGATCCAGCCCCCTCCCAGCTGTGCACCTTCATCAGAGATGGCTGGCCTCACAAGGTGCCTGAGGAACTGTCTGCCTACTCCAGAGTTAAATAGGAGCTCTCCTGCTGGAATGACTCCTGTGTTGCGCGTGGGCTCTGCACTGTGGTCCCAAGTGCCCTTCGTGCGCGTATTTTATCCATGGCGCACGAAGGCCACTTGGGCATAGTGAAGCTCAAACAACGATGCTGAGACCTAGTGTGGTGGCCGGGTATCGACAGGGAAATTGAGGCCCTGGCCAAGGACTGTGCAGCCTGCCTTGTAAGTGGCAAGACTGGCCACCAAGCTCCTCCACCCCTGCAACCCCTTGCCTGGCCCTCTCAGCCCTGGGAGCACCTGCAGCTGGACGTCTGCAGGGAGATCCATGGTGTCCCCCACCATCAACGGTTCCTAGTGGTGACCTATGACCTGCACTCAAAATGGCCAGAGGTCACTGCCGTGGCCTCCGTCACCTCTCGGGTCATCATCGATATCTTTGAGTCCCTCTTCTCCCGCTGGGGGCATCCAAAGGCCATCACCACAAACAATAGCCCCCAAATGGTCTCTTTGGAACTCTCCTCCTACCTTGAGAGCAAGGGTATCCGTCATATACTACCACCCCGAGTCAAATGGGGGGATGGAGCGTTTTAACCAGACACTGAAAAATGGCCTCAGAGCACACCTATCCCAGGGGTGTGCATTTGACAAGGCCCTCCTCCACACACTGCTGCACTACAGAGCCTCCCAGCATTCCACTACAGGGGTCTCACCTGCATCTCTCATGCTAGGCCGTGAGCTCATGCTGCCCCTTGGCAGGCTCCGCCCCTCGCTAGCTCAGAGCCCTGCTCCACGGGCTCAAGCCACAGTCGCCAGACAGCAGGAGAAGATGAAACTCCGCTTCGACCAGTCGAAGAGGGCCAAGGCGCCCAACATCTCAGTCTCCGATTGGGTCAGAGTCCGCAGGCCTCACCGCAACAATAAGATGGCCTCATTCTGGTCCTCCCCTCTCCAAATCAGCCACCAACTTGGACCAGCCACTTTCTGCCTCACTGACGGCTCTCGGTGGCATGCCAGCCGCCTTCGGAAGGTGCCAGCACCCCCTGATGCAGGATTACACGGATCTAACCCCCAAGCCTTACCCCTGTATGGAATTAACAGCGGGGTTGGGGTTATTTGTCTCTGGCCAGTCAGAAGCCTCTGAGCTGCTCCAGGGACCCCCTTGCGGTTTCGAAGCGCTCCCCTATTCCTGAGTTCCAGACTTATTCAGTGGCGATGTAGACAGAAAACAATGTGACTCGTGGTTTGGGTGCAAAACAGAGCAGTATTTATTGAAAACAAAAGAAAGAAACAACTTAGAAAAATCGATATGGCTCTTATGCCTGGTACAGCACTTTTGCTTAACGCAGTGCACTTAGTGTCCACTAGAGGGCTCCCTTTCCGTGCAACACTCCTTTATTTAATACACGCAGTACACTCAGTGTCCACTAGAGCGCTCCTTGCTCAGTGCAACACTGCTCTTATTTTAAATCCAGCACTTTTTACTTAAAACTCTTTTGCTCACTACAGCACCATTGCTTAGTGGCTTTTACTTAAAAACACAGCACTTTAATTCAGTTACTTTAAAAACAGCTAACAGCGTTCACCACAGCACTAATTTGCTTGGTGCAACACTCCTCTAAATACAGCACTTTAAAAATAGCTACAGAAGTCAGTGTTCATCACAGCACTTGAGCTTGATGCAACACTCCTTTAAATACAGTTTTAAATACAGTACTTTAAAACAGCTACTCCTCTTTTAATACAGTTTTAAATACTGAATTCAATGTTCACCATCACACTTCTCTGCTAGGTGCAACACTGTCTTACTTAAATAGGGGAGGAAAAACAGACACAACGAGGGAAATCGACTAAAATCACAATTCTAATGAAATTCCCACTTTACTCCCACCCCTATGCCTATCCTAAGTTGCCTTGTGGAAGGCCAGAAAAATATATGCTCACCACTGCAATGTCAGCTCCGTGCCCTGCGAACTTAGATCTTCACTGCCCCGAAGTGAAAAACACCCCAGTGTTTTAAAAGTAAACTGCTGGTGTTTTGCTTCCACAGGCAGACTCCCACGCTGTGGAGGCACACGGAGGCAAGGCCAGAGAGAGAGAGAGCTTCTGGGAAGCTATCTTTTATACCCTCATTTGGGGCCCGCCCAGCTCTGGAGGTTTCTGGGCTAAAACAAAAGGGATCCAACTGCCCCATTGTCCAGTAATGGGTGATTCATCCAAACCCATTCATTTTAAACTGTTCCTTTTCTTAGTTCAAATGTCTCTTCTGTGCTGAGCTTTGAATGTAAAGCTGCAGTTTGGATGTGTCTTCATTGTGTGTGATGGGCTATTGAACCATTTCCATTCATCCTGATGGGTTTTGAATGGAGCTGTATTACTATGTAAACAGCTTGGGAGGAGTGTAAACAGAAGGCCATTGTTCTGTGGTCACCTGAAACTGCAGTCTGAAGTGGATAATCCCTTGTGTACACAAAGTAGCAGTTCCTGTAAACAAACATCGATTGTCTCTGCAGGGAGGGAACTCCCCGAACTGCCTTTGATTGGCAGTTTAGTCAGCCATCTTTGATCACCCCTTTTTCACAGACACACACTCAAGCTGCTTCCAAGTCCCTTTGTCTTCGGCCATGCGGTCTGACGGCCTTTTTTATCCCTGGAAATTTAAAGGCACATCGCCCAGGGATTCTTTAATCAAAAAAATTAATCTTCAGAACTGTAAATTATTGCAAATTCTTACACCCCCAGAGTGGCGGGATGCACGTGGCTCAGCCAGCCAACCCTCAAGCAGATATTGTGCCTCAGCCACAACCTCACCAGTCCCCACCTCGGCTTGCTCCTCACCAGTCCCCACCTCGGCCTACTCTTCACCAGTCCCCACCTTGGCCTGTTCGTACACGTTCTCGCCCTGGCCACCTACAGGACTTTGTCACTACATTTCATGTTTGAAATTCTGTGAGGGGGAGGAAATGTTATGTCTGCACACTGGGTTACATTGCTACATTAGAGTTACTCTAGCACATGAAGTTTGATAGTGCTGTTATCGTTATATTATGTCTGACATTGGTGATAGGTACTCGATTGCCTTGGCCTGTAGGGGTTAGTTGGATCGGGCATTAAAACGACACGAGTTGATTTCTACATGCTGTCATTGAGTTACCCTTGCAAACGCAACACAGAGGGCATCAGCACAGGGCTACACGGCGCTGGAGGCGATACCCCCAGCCCAGGGTATACAGGCAGAGGATGAGCTTCCTCAACATGATTGAACAGCAGTGCCAAAGGAGGCTCAGGCTATCGTGCCAGGTCATTGCAGACATTTGCACATTGCTGGAGCAAGACCTGCAGCCCAGAGGAGCGGGTGGCCATACCTTACCAGTGGCTGTCAAAGTCACCAGTGCCCTCAACTTCTTCACCTCAGGCTCCTTCCAGGGATCTGCAGCAGACATTTGCGGGATCTCGCAGTCGGCCGCCCACAAATACATCACATAGGTCACCAATGCCCTCTTTGGCAAGTCAGCCAATTATATCAACTTTGCCACTGATGAAGCCTGTGTTACTGAGCGGGCGCTCGGCTTTGCCACTCTGGCTGGCTTCCCACAGGTGCAGGGTATCATCGACTGCACACATGTGGCCATCAGGGCACCCCATCATAAATCATAACCCAGGAGTCTCTGTCAACCACATGGGCTTCCACTCCCTCAATGTACAGCTGGTCTCCAACCCTAGGAAGATCATCATGCACATGTGCGCCAAATTCAGTGGCAGCTGTCATGACTCTTTCGTCCTGCACCAGTCCACCCTCCATCAGCTCTTCGCACCCCCAGATGTACCTTCCGGCTGGCTGCTTGGAGACAAGGCCTAACCACTGAAGACATGGCTCATGACTCCCCTGAGGAGGCCAAGTACTGAGGCCGAGGAGAGATATAATGAAAGCCACATCTCCACCAGATGTGTCATGGAGCAGACAATAGGTATGCTGAAAATGCAATTCAGATGCCTTGACACATCTGGTGGAGCCCTTCAGTACGCACCACCAAGGGTCTTCAGAATCATCGTAGTCTGCTGTGCCCTGCACAACATAGCGCAGCAGTGAGGATTAGCGCTGCATGAGGAGCAAGGCTCTGAGCGCACAGCCTCTTCAGAGGAGGAGGAGGAGCATCAACTGGAAGACAAGGAGGAGGAGCTGGAGGAACCTGTGGAGCAGATGGCACCAGCTCGTGAGCACTATGCTGCTCGGGAGGCCAGGGATGACCTCATCATGGCCAGATTTACTTAACTTTACGTAGTTCACCCATATGGCTGCCACATGCTTCGCTAGGTTGGCAACACCCCACAGTCACACCGTTAAGCATCACTACAATGACCAATCCATTCCTTTCCCAGTCACCGCCATTGCTGGAGATAACGTTATGTCTGACCCTTCAATCCAACTCACTAAACCACTTCCAATGGTGCACACAAATTTGTCCAAGACTGGAAAGTTTTGAAAAGAAAGAAATTTATGGTTCACATTACATAAACTGAAACTTCACATCAACATAGAATAAAACACCCAAGTGTCTACCCTTGAGAATCTACATGTGTGGCATCTTTCTCTTACTTGTGCTTCTATGTGGAGCTACCCCTGTGGCTTCAGCAGGCAGTCTCCTCACTTCCCTGCTGTGACTACTTAGACACTTTTGGCGGTCGTCCTCTGGGTTTTGGAGCCTGTGATGGCCCTGCCAAAGTCTGCTCCTCCTGCGAATGTGCAGGTGCAGGCTCAGCCATCGCTGTCCGGGGAGGCATCTGGGGCTCTGACTGAGGGGGTGGCAACAGGGGAGAAATGTGAGTGCTTTGAGAGGAGCCCACACTTCCTTGTGCCCTCTCACCATCATCCCTCTCATGGCCAACTGTAATTCCCTGCTAGCAAGGAGCTGCAGAGCATTTTGCTGAAAATCAGTGGGGCCATGAGGACCCACGTCTACACTCACATCGCTCCTAGAGAGGACATCTATGAGCCTCTATAGATAGCCATCTATCCTCCATAGATAGCCATCTATTCTGTGTAGGTAGCATGTGCTCCTCTGAGTGTCGCATTAGCTGCTCCATGCAGGTGGCCATCCTATCCATGGAAGAGCCTACAGTCGCCATTGCGGTGCTCATGTTGGAGATGGACTCCTCCATTCTCTGAACACTGGCAGTCATCGCGCTCGCAAAACCTGTCAGAGCCTCATGCAATTGTTCTTGCAGCTCCAGGATCGCCCACTTTCTGGATGGCCCCTGAGGCTCAGCATCTGCATGCAGCTGAGCAGAGCTAGGAGCGTCCGGCACCCTCCGACGAGGAGTCTCCACTGCTGTCCCTGTCTCCACTATCTGCTGTTGCTTGGTTGTGATTTGTGACGCACCAGGTGATAACACTACTCTATCTTGCGAGGGACCCACTGTGGTGTGAGTATCTGCGCTGGTGCTGGGTGCGCTTCTGTCTGGTGACGGTGCACCCTCAGAGGCTGGAGGCTCCTCTGAGGAGTCATCTTCCTGTTGCACCTGGACAGTGGGGCGGGGCTCTTGATGGACCTGTGGGAGAGTAAAGAGATGAGTTAGATATGTCATATATAGATTGGGTACAGAAACCATTATGCACATAATGACCATTCAATGGCTGCTGACATCAACCCCTATATGAGTGACTGATGTATGCCATGTAGCTGTATGATATGTAATTCTGTCACCAGGTTGCTGAGATGGCCCCCTCCAGATGCTTGTCGACTCCCACCAGCTCTAAGGCAGCCTCCTCTGCTGTGGTCAGGGTGGCCATTGATGGGGTTCCACTGCCAGTTCTCTCTCTCTCCCTCTTATTGTGGGCTCTCTTTTCCTGCAAGGAGGGAAAGAAGGGACGGTTGAGTGAGAGTCATGGAATGAGAGTAAGGAATGAATGGGAGGCTTAATAGGCCCCATTAATGTAAAGTTGTTTTGTGGAGTGGGATGGAGCCAGCAAAGGGGTCGCGACCCGCCATGGCGGCCGCCCGCACCAGACCCACCCAGATAGGGAAAATTCCAGCCAATGTCAGTGTTTCCCACTACTTGTCACTACTTATGAGCTATTGAAAAGTACACTCCTCTTTATGACTTTAAAAAAATAAAATTTTGATTTAAAAGCTACATCTTTTTCTCTATTCATATCATTTGAAAATGTGCAACTTGGATTATGATTGAGAGGAAGTGCAGGCAATTACAGATATTTTTACCTCTCTGGCAATGAATGATTTTCTCACTGGTTGAGTGGTAAAGTGTAGCTTGAAGTAATTTCCCCAGCCTTTGCTCAGATAGTCATCTTCCTATTGTTCAGTGCTACTCTCGGCCTAATTTTGACTACTTTTCATGTAAATAAACATGAAGTTGGAATTCAAACCCAGGCCTTCCTATCTGTGTTACAGAACAACTAAAAATCATTCTAATGAAAAATATAGTGCAGTTTTACTCTAGTTTTGTTACTGCTAAATAGGCATGCAGCGTTTATGCTGAGCCATGTAAAAATAACAATGGGATAAAAATTCGTCCAGGCCTTTTCTCGGGCCCAGAATTGATGCTGCGCATGCAGTGCACGCCCCAACCAGGAGGCCTAAAGTTGAGTCTCAGGCCTCATTTCAATGACTTGGACGAGGTGTCGACACCTGTTGCACTTTCACAGGCAGTTCGCCGATTTCCAAAGAAGTAGTTCGGGCCACTTGCCCCGCCGGCAGCGGCCCTTAAGAAAGTGCCTGTGGAGGTGGGAGGACAGTGGGCAGGTGGCAATAACCGTCAGGAGTGCTGTGGAGTCTGGAGGAGGACTCCTGTTCTGCCTGGCTTCACATGAATTTAAAAATAATAAATTTACTTACCTTTTCGATGGCAGCTGCTGGTTAGGCTGCATCCTGAGCGGAGCAGCTCAACTTCCCTGAAGGTTTCTAAAACAAGCATCAGGCCCCTCATTAACATATGCAAGGGGCTTAACGCCTGTATTGGGTGGCCACTGAAAAATGGCCCAGCCCAATCTCGAGTCAGAAGTTTTTCAGGTGTCCTTGAGATGCAGGACATTTGTGCCCAAAATTGGGCCTTGCTGTGCTTGTACCATACCCGTAAAAAGGGCTCAACTGGGTTAAATTTCTACCCCAATGTAACCGAATTCTACCAATAATAGTGGTACAGCATTTCAAACCGCTACATTCTTGGCATGTGGGCATCGCTGGTAAGGTCGGCATTTATTGTCCATCCCTAGCTTCTCTGAGAAGTGGGTGGTGGTTGTGGGCAAGGACAAGCAAGTCATTATCTAATGCCACTGTTAGCACAATAGTGCTAAAATATATTTATTCTATGATGCAACACAAAATTATGCACCATTGTGTGAATACTTGTATTCTAACTCAAATTTATTTCTGATGTACTGCCATGGTGCCTGGTGTGTCAGTGAGGAATGGCCAGACACGCTACCAACAATTACAGGGACTATTTCCCATAATCTTGCAAAGTTGAACTGAAGGAAAATGGTGAGTAATATAAAGAATAGCAGTTAGGATTCTTGTTCAGTCGGAACAAACGTAATGCAAGTGTCCTGTCTCTGTTCACCTGGTCTAAAGAACACTACCACTGGAATTTTATTTCTATGGTGTTGCACAGGCTTTGCACCAGCAACACTCATGTACTTGGAGGAAAATTATGCATTTTCATTAACTCTATATTCAGCAACACAAAGCTTGTTTTTTTTTAAAAAGGTAGAAAACCTGCACTGTCAGTACTTGCATTGCCGATATGCACGTTGATGTTCAGGAGCACTGCCCCTGTGCCGCCTTCTTAACTGAAAAGGGTACGTGAGGAAAGGTAAAACAACTGGGAACCAATCAAAAATGTTTAATTCATAATTCAATCAAAGGGTTAAAGGAAGAATTGTCACTTCACATTCAATTTGAATCAGCATCAATTTCCAGTGCGATCCTGTTGCTGACAAGTCCCAGATGGTCACCAGCTCATAGCTTCTTTCATTTCAGTCAATCTTCTCATCATTTTCTTGGACAGAATAATTGAATTAGAAATATATTTTGCATCTGACTGGTATTTGATTTAATCAAAATAGGCTGTTCAAAGAATCTGTAATCCTGATATTTTCCACTGGGTTAACTGACATAGCATCAACCAATTCAGAAATAAATGCAGATAAACAAAGAAGCTGAAAATGCAATCAGAGCCTGACAACCATAATGAGCACAGTCACTTGTGGTTTTGAAGTTGGAATTAATAGGAATTAATGCCGCCTGTCATTCCTCAAATGATGAATTTAATATATTTAGAAATTAAGATGATAATGAAGCTATTTCAAACATATGTTCAGACCTTAGTATAACTCCTTAAAACTGTTCAGCTATATTTTCCTGTCTTATGTTTGTTACAAATGTTTGTATTTAAACAGTTTACAATATCTTAACATAATATTAGGTAAAATATGCAAATATACAAATTAATACAATAGAAAATCATAACATACAAATAATACTATTTATATGTGTATTTTGTAGTTACCCAGTGTTCAGTTTATGTACAGCCTTACATTGAGAGGGATAATATCTCAGTCGCCACATACTAAATATCCTAATAAGTGAAATTGTTAGATCAGCCTGATAACTGTGACACAAATTAGGTATTTTTGTTCTAGTGCTTTAGTGGCTGTTCCTGTAAATCCAGTCACAGTGCGTTAGAGTCTGGAAATTCACAGAGCAGCCGCTGGGAAGGGGGCGGGGGCGGAGAATTAGGGATTGAGTGGAACTTCTCTCCTCCCCATGGATGCATCCCTGACCGTTTTCTGAAATCCCAGAGTGAGGGTCATTAGCATATTTTGGTCATGTGCTCAAACTACTTACAGCACAACTGGGGGATTCACTTCAATGCGGGTAGTGGAGCACATTGCTACAGCGTATGTGAAGCCGTTGTACTGGCTGAAGATCTTTCAACATTTTTAATATGTCTAATTTTGAATTTGCCTTTTTTCCACTGATTGCTGTGGGTAAACTGGCCTTTAAAAGAAAAACCAGCCCCATTTCCTTGCACGCCAGTACACCTAGTTCACGTGGGCATACATAGTGCTGGGGACAGGGGGGACAGAACGGGGTGGATTTCTGACAGATGACATCACCCTATTACTCCCACCTCTTTCTGTGATGCCCACATAGAAAGGTGCGGACACAAGAACTGCAAATCCCCTCTGGCAGAATTTTAAATGGGTGAAAAAAGGGGCAGATATCCAGCGTAACCATGTCCCACCCCAAAATCCTCTCTTTTCTGTCCAAGTAATGGCAGCTTTGTATCATAAGGACCCAGGAATTTCAGGGCTAAGCAGTTTATCAAAAGAATAACTGCAGTTCAGATCGCCATACCAAGTTATTTTTTGATATAATGTTACAAGTTTCATTGGTTGCAAAGAGGAATAATTCATACTTAAGCAACACTGTGTGATTGCTTCAGTTTGGATATGGTTGAACGGTTCCCTTTTAAATTGGGGTGGTGGGATACTGAAAAACGAGGAAATCCCTTTAACTCTTTTCTGGGAAATAAAAGACCGATTCGGTCTGAATTGGGGGAATCAATTTGAAACTCCTGAAAGAAAAAAAATCGGTATGAATTTCAAAGGAACAGATTTGATTAATTAGAAATTCCAGGAAAAGAAACTCTGAGGGAGATTTTGATGTGTAGCGCACAGCGTGTGGGTGGTGGGAGAGTGATTGGGACACCCACCACTGTCACCAGAGGAGGCTCAAACCATTTTGATGATCAGGCCTAATTTTAATTTGACAGGTACAATCTTTTTATCATTTTGTCCACATGAGGAGTTAGGTGAAAGGATGTTCACTGTAAATGTATAACTATGTACTGTTATTTGAATGTGTTTGTTATTTTTAATTTAAAATATGGTCTGATGTGATGCTCTACTGCTTTTGAAAACTGGGGTGAGATCTTAACGGGGGCACAGGACAAGCCTAACAGTTAAAAGCAATTACCAGACATAATTTGCCGTTCATTTCCCAGATATGTTACTGAAAGCTTACCTAGATATCAAGGCAAAGATAGACATTCTCAAAAGTAATGTGAGTTGAGACTTACCCATATAGGGAGATACAGCCAAAATAATCTAAAGTAAAAAGTTAGAAATGATACAAAAAGGTAACAGTAACTACAGTGCTGGAATATAAGGGGGTTATTTTGAAGGGATAATTACAAGTCCTAGCCCTTTTCGGGCTACCCCAGATCAGGTGTATTCCCCAGACATTCACCTTCAACTAAAGTTAGAGATAGATGAATTCTATAAGATGCTTAAATGGGTCTAAAGGTTCAGGCTATCTCTCCCTAAAGGAAAGGAACGACTGAAGATGTTACCGTCCTCCGGATAGCACTTTTAATAAGTTTAACTAGACTGTAACCTTCCGGATATTATGAGGGTCCGGAATACCCCCCAGAATTCTGCAACTCCTTACAAAAGAGTGTACAGAAATTGGGTTCGCGAGATTGATACAGAAATACTCTGTGAGACAATTCTAAAAATATATAGTTTTATTTAAGAACCGACATTCAGTTAACAGCTGTTGAGTCAGTCGCAACATTAACAATTCAAAATACAACTAGCTTACATTTCTTATCAGAGATCCTTATTCTCAAATCTTAACTTCGTTACATTTCCACACTTCTACTTATTCTTAATCCAGAATATCCACCAAAATCAAATACCTTGATTACCCGAGACTCAGAGTTGTAGGCTTACAGAATGGTTCTGAAGCCAAGAATCGCTTGCCTGTTTCCAGCGACTTCTATTTTCCCATTTGAAAATCCTATCTTTTATACTCTTTTTTAGTGGTTTATTCTTTGAAGTTTTCTGCTGATGTAAGCTAATTATCTTTAAGTCATTCCTTCTGTTGACTTCTTCCTAGTCTTACTGTCCATTTAGCTGCTGCATGCATAATTATGTCTCTGTGTTTAGGTGTTTCAAAAACTTATCATAAAACACTATGACAGTAGTATTTATTTGATGCCATTCTTATCGAAGGACTTTCATTCAATTCTTAATACTGGCTTAACTGGTTATAAGCAGGCGTTGTGACTCCATGGTGTTCCAAGTTCAATACAAAAACCATGTGATTGCTTGGTGTATCTATTGAAGTCATATCTTCAAAGTGTTCTATAGATATCATATTTACAATATGTAAATTAAAACCACTTTAACCAGGGTGTTTCATGCATTTCTAGCTATCTCAATTGGTTGCATATCAGACTTCAGGACTCCATATTTCAAGCTTAACATAAAAACTATTTGACCAGCAGGTGTTTCTTTTACTTGATGTTCCCTGTTCCTGGGACTAGGGACAGGGTCACTGGTCAAGGCTTGGAAGTCTAAGCAGAGCCAGGCCTGGTTAGTACCTGGAGGGGTGACCATCAGGGAAGACCAGGTGCAGAAGGTCACGAAAAGAGCCCCAAGGAGGGGCGGTTGGTGAGAAGGTCATGGAAGGAGGGGCGGCTGGTGAGCAGGCCCGGGCGTTGGGCTGAAGATTGTCGTGAATGGTGGAAATGGAATGGCGGTGCGCACAGACGCAGCGGCTTTGCTTCTCCCAGGACGGTGCTATTTACGTTTAATGTTAATGTTATTTGTACTGGACTCATGGGAGCTTGCAAGATCACATTTCGTTGTTCATGTACTTGTGCAATGACAATAAAGTTGAATTATTATTGTCATTTTTTCAAAAGGCACATGCCTCTTTTAATGTTTCTGTGTTTCTGTTCAACGTGTTGGTTTTTAACACTTTACTTGGGTCATTCCATTGTGTTTCTCCCAAACTCCAGACCTCCTGGAAACGCCAAACTGCTATTTCAATAGGGCCATTGTTTTAGCATATTTAACCAATTCCCATTTCAAAAGCTTATGGTGTTTACAACTTTGTTAACAACTGATCTTTATCTCAGAAACCTGTATTTCTGTTTACAGCTTGTGTCTCCGAGGTTTTTTCGATTTTTAAACCCAGTATATCATGTATTAATATTGTCAGAAATCTGTTCATATTATAGTATATCTCTTGGAATATGGCTTATTCCGTCACAATTTTAGCCAAAGGTGAAAACAGGTGCTAAATGGGTGCAGTGCTAATAAGACTAGCCTGTTTGAAAGCCTGGATTTAGCGCACAATTTTGGTCCTAATTGCTGATTACCATATTTTGAACCTGTCTGGTGCTAACCAGAAACCTGCAGGTTTAGCACTTAAATGCTGATTAGACATAATTTTCGCGGTGAAGTATATAGAGTCATAACAGCACAGAAGAAGGCCATTTGGCCCATCGAGTCCATGCCAGCTCTCTGCAGAGCAATCCAGTCAGTCCCATTCCCCCGCTCTATCCCCATAGCCCTGCAAGTTTATTTCCCTCAAGTGCCTATCCAGTCTCCCCTTGAAAACATTGAGTGTGTCCGCTTCCACCACTTCTGTCAGCAGCGAGTTCCAGGTCCTCACCACTCGCTGCGTAAAAAAGTTTTTGCTCACGTCCCCCCTGAATCTCTTGCCCAAAACCTTAAATCTGTGTCCCCTAGTCCTTGTACCATCAACTAGTGGGAACTGCCTTTCCCCATCTAGCCTATCGAAACCCGTCATAATCTTGTACACCTCTATCAAATCACTCCTCAACCTCCTTTGCTCTAATGAAAACAAATCCAGCTTCTCCAACCTGTCCTTCTAGCTAAGATCCCAGATTCCCTGGAACCATTCTGGTAAATCTCCTCTGCACCCTCTCAAGGGCCTTCACATCCTTCCTAAAGTGTGGTGACCAGAACTGGATGTAATACTCCAGTTGTGGCCTAACTAGTGCTTTATAAAGATTCAGCATAACTTCTCTACTTTTGTACTCAATACCTCTATTTATGAAATGCAAGATCCCATATGCTTTGCTAACCACTCTCTCAATATGTCCTGCCACCTTCAGCGACCTATGCACATTAACTCCCAGATCCCTCTTTTTTTTAATTTGCTTATGGGATCTGGGCGTCGCTGGCAAGGTCAGCATTTATTGCCCATCCCTAGTTGTCTTTGAGAAGGTGGTGGTGAGCCGCCTTCTTGAACCGCTGCAGTCTGTGTGGTGAATGCACTCCCACAGTGCTGTTAGGTAGGTAGTTCCAGGATTTTGACCCAGCGACGATGAAGGATCAGCGATATACTTCTAAGTCAGGATGGTGTGTGACTTGGAGGTGGTGGTGTTCCCATGCGCCTGCTGCCCTTGTCCTTCTAGGTGGAAGAGGTCGCGGGTTTGGGAGGTGCTGCCGAAGAAGCATTGGCGAGTTGCTGCAGTGCATCTTGTAGATGGTACACGCTGCAGCCATAGTACGTAGCTGGTGAAGGGAGTGAATGTTTAAGGTGGTGGATGGGGTGCCAATCAAGCGGGCTGCTTTGTCCTGGATGGTGTCGAGCTTCTTGAGTGTTGTTGGCGCTTCACTCATCCAGGCAAGTGGAGAGTATTCCATCACACTCCTTTCTTGTGCCTTGTAGATGGGGGAAAGGCTTTGGGGAGTCAGGAGGTGAGACACTCGCCGCAGAATACCTAGTCTCTGACCTGCTCTTGTTGCCACAGTATTTATGTGGCTGGTCCAGTTAAGTTTCTGGTCAATGGTGACCCCCAGGATGTTGATGGTGGGGGATTCGGCAGTGGTATTGCCGTTGAATGTCAAGAGGAGCTGGTTAGACTCTTGCTTGTTGGAGATAGTCATTGCTTGGCACTTGTGTGGTGCGAATGTTACCTGCCACTTATCAGCCCAAACCTGAACGTCATCCAGGTCTTGTTGCATGCGGGCATGGACTGCTTCATTATCTGAGGAGTTGTGAATGACGCTGAACACTGTGCAGTCATCAGCGAACATCCCCATTCCTGACCTTATGTTGGAGGGAAGGTCATTGATGAAGCAGCTGAAGATGGTTGGGCCTAGGACACTGCCCTGAGGAACTCCTGCAGCGATGTCCTGGGGCTGTGATGATTGACCTTCAACCACAACAAACATCTTCCTTAGTGCTGGGTATGACTCCAGCCAGTGGAGCATTTTCCCCCTGATTCCCATTGACTTCAGTTTTACTAGGGCTCCTTGATGCCACACTCGGTCAAATGCTGCCTTGATGTCAATGACAGTCACTCTCACCTCACCTCTGGAATTCAGCTCCTTTGTCCATGTTTGGACCAAGGCTGTAATGAGGTCAGGAGCCAAGTGGTCTTGGCGGAACCCAAATTGGGCATCAGTAAGCAGGTTATTGGTGAGTAATTGCCGCTTGATAGCACTGTCGATGACACCTTCCATCACTTTGCTGACAGTTGAGAGTAGACTGATGGTGCGGTAATTGGCCGGGTTGGATTTGTCCTGATTTTTGTAGACAGGATATACCTGGGTAGTTTTCCACATTGTCGGATAGATGCCAGTGTTGTAGCTGTACTGGAACAGCTTGGCTAGAGCCATGGCTAGTTCTGGAGCACAGGTCTTCAGCACGATAGCCGGGATATTGTCGGGGCTCATAGCCTTTGCTGTATCCAGTGCACTCAACCGTTTCTTGATATCATGTTGAGTGAATCGAATTGGCTGAAGACTGGCTTCTGTGATGGCGTGAAGGGATAATTACAGTCCTAGCCCTTTTGGGCTACCCCAGATCAGGCGGATTCCCCAGACGTTCACCCTCAACTTAAGTTAGAGATAGCCGAATTCCATAAGATGCTTAAATGGGTCTAAAGGTTCAGGCTAACTCTCCCTAAAGGAAAGGAATGTTTAAAGATGTTACCGTCCTCCGGATAATACTTTTAATAAGTTGAACTAGACTGTAACCTTCCGGATATTATAAGGGTCCAGAATACCCCCCAGAATTCTGCAACTCTTTACAAAAGAGTGTACAGAATTTGTGGGTTCGCGAGTCTATACAGAATTACTCTTTAAGGCAATTCTAAAAATATAGGGGGGAAAATTCAGCTGGTTGCACCTCCCGTTAGTGCCTTAAGAGGGCGCTAACGGGACGCAAACCAACTAGCGCCCGGGCGCGGCACTGCCCACGCCTCCCGCAAAATTCAGCGGGAGGTTAGTGGTGTCGCTAACCGGTAGCGCCCTGCGCCGCTGCGCTGCTGGCGATGATGTCATTGGCGTGCGCAGCACCCCGCTCACGCCCCGGCCACGATCTTCTGGAGCGCCCCCTGACTTACCGCCGGACGCTATGTCCGATGGGGTCAGGGGGGCGTACCTGCGGCCGGGGAGGCGCAATTTAAAGGTGCGGTGCGGGGCGGCCATTTTTGTTGCTGGCCGCCTGCCAGCAACTGCCTGCGCTCCCGTCCCAGACCTCCTGAAACGCCCCCCCCACTCCGCGGAGTGCTGGCTGCGCTCCAAGAGCCCGGCACTTCTCTTGAGTGCCGGGCTCTTTTGCCTGCACTCCCGATCCCCGGGGTCCGAGCTGGGCCCCAGGTCGCGCTGCACAAGGCCCCTCCCCTTTAAGAAGGGGAGGAAGGCCTGCAATACCGCGGCGCGACGTGCTGCAGCGACATAATGCCGCAATATTGACTCGCAGTGCCCCAAGAGGGATGCAGGGCGCTTCCAGTAGCGCCCCGCTTCCCCCTTGGGGGCGCAACCACTCAAGTTCCCATGCGGGGGCGCTACTCAATTTTTAGCCCATATAGTTTTATTTAAGAGCTGACATTCAGTTAACATCTGTTGAATCAGTCGCAACATTAACAATTCAAAATACAATTAGCTTACATTTCTTATTTCTCAGAGATCCTTATTCTCAAATCTTTACTTCGTTACATTTCCTATTTCTTATTTATTTCTAAATCCAGAACATCCACCAAAATCAATCTGACTTCCCGGGTCTCATAGTTAAAAACTTACAGAGATGCCTCCGAAGAGTTGAGAAATGCTCTGCCCGTTCAGTGTGTTCTGACTTTTCTGTTAAAAAGGTCTTATTTTATACCCTTTTGGCAGTGGTTTCTTCTTTGATGTTCTCTGCTGATGTTAGCTAATTGTCTTTATTGATACCTCTTTCGAATGCTTTCTATTTTACTATCAATTCAACTATTGCATGCATAATTATTTCTCTACCTTTAAGTGTTTCAAAAACCATCATAAAAACAACGACAGCAATGGTTTCTGTTTGATGTCATTCTTATCAAAGATTCTTAATATTGGCTTTACTGGTTTTTAGCAGACATTTTGACTCCCCTTATTCTCCAAGTTCAATACAAATGCGTGGTGTCTCTACTGAAGTTATATCTTCAAAGTGTCCTTGTTGGTATGGTTTTTATTATGTATATATTAAAGATACTTTGACCTGGGTGGTTCATGCATTTCTATCTATCTCAATTGGTTGCATATTTAATCTTATGGTTCCTGTTTTCCAAGTTTAACATAAAACTATTTGACCAGCAGTTGTTTCTTTACTTGATGTCATGTTTTCAAAGGCACTTGCCTCTTTTAATGTTTGTATTTCTGTTCCAATGTGTTAGCTCTTAACACTTAAACTGGGCATTCTCATTGTGTTACCTCCAAACTCTAGACTCTTCGGAAGCAAGTCTTTGCTTTTCAATAGGGTCTTAGTTTCTTGGTCAATATCCCTTTCCCATTTCAAAGCCTGTTTACAACTTTGTTATCAACTGATCTTTATCTCAGAAGCCTGTATTTCTGTTAACAGCCTTGTCTGCTTAGACTTGTATCTTTTAAACCCAGTATGTCTTTTATTAATAATATCAGAATTCTGTTCATGGTATCGTGTATTTCTCTGAATCATGGCTATTCCTTCACAGGTGGGGACCTCGGGAGAAGGCCGATATGGATCATCCACTCGGCACTTCTGGCTGAAGATGGTTGCAAACGCTTCAGCTTTGTCTTTTGCACTCGCGTACTGGGCTCCGCCATCATTGAAGATGGGGATGTTCATGGAGCCTCCTCCTCCCGTTAGTTGTTTAATGGTCCACCACCATTCACGACTGGATGTGGCAGGACTGCAGAGCTTTGATCTGATCCGTTGATTGTGGGATCACTTAGCCCTGTCTATAGCGTGCTGTTTCTGCTTTTTAGCATGCAGGTAGTCCTGTGTTGCAGCTTCCCCAGGTTGGCACCTCATTTTTAGGTTTGCCTGGTGCTGCTCCTGGCATGCTCTTCTACACTCCTTATTGAACCAGGGTTGGTCCCCTGGCTTGGTGGTAATGGTAGAGTGAGGGATATGCCGGGCCATGAGGTTACAGATTGTGGTGGAATACAATTCTGCTGCTGCTGATGGCCCATAGCATCTCATGGATGCCCAGTTTTGAGCTGCTAGATCTGTTCTGAATCTATCCCATTTAGAATGATGGTAATGCCACACAACACGATGGAGGATGTCTTCAGTGTGAAGACGGGACTTCGTCTCCACAATGACTGTGCGGTGGTCACTGCTATCAATGCTGTCACGGACAGATGCATCTGCGACAGGTAGACTAGTGAGGATGAGGTCTGTTAAGTCTGTGTGTTATAGTGAGAATTACTACACAGACCACAAGAGTAAATTTTAACAGGTCTTTACTAGTCGAAGGTCAGGGCGGAACTGCCCAATAAATCCTTACACAGCACTTATATACCGGTGTGGTCACCACCGGTATTACAGTATACAGCAGCCAAGATAAAGTAGTGCAACTCTTAAAATAGTTCTCTTAAAGGTGGAACGGTTACATACACCACAAGGTCAAGTAGGTTTTCCCCTTGTGTTCGTTCTCTCACCACCTGTCGCAGGCCCAGACTGGCAGGTATGTCCTTTAGGACTCGGCCAGCTCAGTCAGTATTGGTGTTACCAAACCACTCTTGTTGTTGGACATTGAAGTCCCCCACCCAGAGTACATTCTGTGCCCTTGCTACTCTCAGTGCTTCTTCCAAGTGTTCAACATGGAGGAGTACTGATTCATCAGCTGAGGGAGGGCAGTAGGTGGTAATCAGCAGGAGGTTTCCGTGCCCATGCTTGACCTGAAGCAATGAGACTTCATGGGGTCTGGGGTCAATGTTGAGGACTCTCAGGGCCACTCCTTCCCGACTGTATACCACTGTGCTGCCACTCCCGGTGGGTCTGTCCTGCCGGTGGGACAGGACATACCCAGGGATGGTGATGCAGGAGTTTGGGACTTTGGCTGAAAGGTATGATTCTGTGAGTATGACTATGTCAGGCTGTTGCTTGACTAGTCTGTGTGACAGTTCTCCCAATTTTGGCACAATTTCCCATCTGTTGGTGAGGAGGACTTTGCAGGGTCGACTGGGCTGGGTGTGCCGTTGCTGTGTCCGTAGCCGGTACCGTGGTCGATGCCGGGTGGTCTGTTTTGATTCTTATTATGTTTCGTAGCAGTTAGTTACAACTGAGTGTGCCTCTGTCCCTGCACACTCTTTAAAACTGTGCCATTAAGTGTATATTGCCTCTCCCTGTTCCTTCTGCCAAAATGCATCACCTCATACTTCTCTGTATTAAATTCCATCTGCCACTTGTCTGCCCATTCTGCTAGCCTTTCTATGTCCTGTTGCAGTCAATTGGTATCATCGTCACTGTTTGCCACACTCCCAAGTTTGGTGTCATTGGCAAATTTAGAAATTCTACTTTGTATTCCAATATCCAGGTCATTTTTATATATCAAAAAAAGCACTGACCCTTGGGGAACATCACTGTCTACCATCCTCCAGTCTGAAAAACAGCCATTTACCACAACTCACTGTTTTCTGTCCTTAAGCCAATTCCTTATCCAAGCTCCCACTGACCCTTCTTCTCTTCTTCTTCACCTATTCCATGAGCTTCAATTTTGTTTACCTGCCTTCTATGTGGTACTTTGTCAAACGCCTTCCTAAAATCCATGTAGACAACATCCATTGAATTCCCTTCATCGATCCTATCTGTTGCTTCATCAAAAAAATTCAATTAGATTAGTCAAACATGATCTGCCTTTTACAATTCCGTGTTGGTTCTCCTTAATTAGCTTAAACCTCTCCAAGTGCCCGTGAATTTTTTCCTTGATTATGGTTTCTAAAACTTTACCCACCACTGATGTTAAACTGACTGGTCTGTAGTTACTAGGATTGTCCTTGCACCCTTTCTTGAACAATGGTGTCACATTTGCCACTTTCCAATCCTCAGGTACCTCCCCGCATCTAGGGAAGATTGGAAAATTATGGCAAGTCCTTCCGCTATCTCCTCCTTTTCCACTGCTACCGATCTTTTGTCAGCATCCATCTCCTTAGGAAACACCGATACAAAGTACTCATTGAGGATTCTAGCCTTGCCCTGCACCTATAAGCATGTAATACCTGACATGAATTTTGCCATTCATGTAGAAATGACTTATGAAATAATACTAGGTGGCCTGCTGGTGACGCTGTCCAGGGAGAGTATAAATACTCGGGCATGGGCCCAGCTTGCTCAGGACATTTTGTAAACTGGAACTAGTGAAGGACAACTAGACCTCCATGTTGTGAAACAGTTGATTAAAGCATTGTTTAATACTCAGACCAAATGCCTAGTAGTTTTCTTACGTCAATTTAATCAACTGGACCTGCTCCATGCTCTGAGTGGTTTTGGAAACAGACGGCTACGACTCAAACGGTAGAAGGGAACCAGAGGTAGTAATCAATCCATCATGGAGAAACTACTCCGACCCACCCGTCTTGACCTGGACCTGAATTCACCTACAACTGCTAAGGTATGGAAACACTGGTATCGTACCTTCAGCAACTTCCTCAGCGTGTGTGGTGAGAATGTTCCTGATAAGTTAGAGATACTTGCCAATTATGTATTCCCTCATGTGTTTGACTATAATGAAAACTGTGTAGACTATGACTCCGCTATCCAAATACTACAGCAACTATATGTTAAGGCCCCAAACGAAACTTTTGCTCAGCATCTACTGGCCACAACTCGACAACAACTCGAGGCATCACTTGATGAATTCCTTCAAAAGCTTCACAGTCTCAGCAAGGATTGTAATCTCAAAGCTGTCTCAGCTGAGCAGTAAGTACCAGGAGTTAATTCGTAATTCTTTTATTAATGGAATTGCGTCTCCCTTCATACGCCAGCGTCTGTTGGAGAATAAAACCCTCAAGTTACAAGCTGTCTATGACCAGGCATGTTCTCTGGACTTAGCAAAAAAAATGCAGAAGGCTATCTTTTACCGCGTGCACGGACTGCTGCTATCACTTTTGGTGACTCCTCCAATGGGCCTCGGGCGGAAGCCCTCACTGATGATGACTCTATCCTAGCTGATGACGACCTACCCTAGACGCTCTCACTGATGACGACTCTGCCCTAGCGGCATCTTGGCAATCTGGAAGGAAGTGTTTCTTCTGTGGAGGTGCATTCCACTATCGGAAATTTTGTCCTGCTCATAATGCAACCTGCAGTCATTGCAGTAAGAAAGGTCACTTTTCTAAGGTATGCCAGTCAAGAGCCTCTGTTAGTAAGAAAGGTCACTTTTCTAAGGTATACCGGTCAAAAGCCCCTGTTAGTTTTGCAGCGGCTATCTATAAAACTGCTCCTCCCCCAAGAGCCACTACTAAGTTTACAGCTGCTATCCATAAAACTGCTCCTCCCCCAAGAGCCACTACTAAGGTTACAGCTGTCAAGGGTAAAACTGCTCCTCCTCCCATCACAGCTGTTTTTCCCCCAAAGCCTGTCCCATGCAGCCACAAAGGTTTCGGTAAATGGACACATTTTGAGTGCACTAATCGACTCATGCAGCTCTGACAGCTTCATCAGTGAGCAGGCTGTCAGCAAGTTAAAACTGCGTATTTAACCCTCGGACAGGGAAATTGCAATGGCTCTGACGACACTGACCACCAACTCTTCTGGCTTTTGTCTTGTCGACCTTATTCTCAATGGCCGCACTTACTTCTCCACCCGGCTTGGGGTGCTCAAAAACCTATGCAGTGATGTGCTCCTGGGACAGGATTTCCAGAAACAAAAGACTCACTTTCAAGTTTGGAGGGTCAAAGCCGGAGCTTACTATTTCCAAAGTACCGTTTTGTGCGCTTTTGGCGGTTTCGCTTGGCGAGCCCTCCTTGTTTGCCACTCTTTCCCCCCGATATACGCCCATAGTCACTAAATCACAACGTTTCAGCCAAGATGCTCTATCCTTTATCGAGGCAAAGATCTCTTGCCTTCTAGCTGACGGTATCATTGAGCCATGTTCATCTTCCTGGCGGGCTCAAGTCGTCGTTGTTAAAAATCCTCTGAAGCAACACAAGAAACGTCTTTGCATCAATTACTCGCAAACTATTAATCAGTATACCGACCTGGATGCCTACCCTTCGATGACATGATCAATAAACTTGCCAACTACAAGATATTTTCAACTTTTGACTTAAAGAGCGCATACCATCAAGTACCGTTAAAGGACTCTGACAAAAAGTATACGGCCTTTGAGGCCAATGGTTGGCTTTACCCATTTTGTCGCCTTCCATTTGGGGTCACCAATGGGGTGGCCATCTTCCAATGGGCAGTGGATAGCCTAGTCAAACAGGAGAACTTAACGGACACGTTTCCATATCTGGATAATATCACTATTGCTGGTCATGACCAGAAGGAGCATGATGTCAACCTCCAGAAATGTTTTGACGTTCTCCGTCGTTGCAACTTAACCTTAAATGAGTCCAAATCTGTCAAATTAGTACCATCAGTCAACATCCTTGGCTACTGGGTGGGCAATGGTGTCATCAAACCGGATCTGGAGCGACTTCGGCCGCTTCAGGAGCTCCCTTCCCCTACGAATCTCGGCTCTCTTCTTCGGGCCCTCGGCATGTTCGCCTATTATGCGAAGTGGATACCCCACTTTTCCGACAAGATCCAGCCCCAGCTTCACGCGAAGTCATTTCCGTTGGAGGCAACGGCTATTTCAGCTTTCGACCTCCTCAAGCAACAACTGGGAAAAGCCACGCTTCGTTCCATCGATGAAAATCTCTCTTTCGTGGTCGAGTGTGATGCATCGGAGGTGGCGATCTCGGCTACCTTGAATCAAGGTGGTCAACCCGTTGCATTTCTGTCCAGAGCTTTGCAGGGCAGCGAGCTCCATTATCCTCCTGTCGAGAAGGAGGCTACGGCTATCATTGAAGCGGTACATAAATGGAGTCATTTTCTCGCTCGTCGCCATTTCATGCTTATAACCGATCAGCGCTCCGTGGCCTTTATGCTGGATAACCGGAAACGCACTAAGATCAAGAATAACAAAATACAGCTCTGGAGGATGGAATTGGCCGCCTTTGGCTACACCATACATTATCGACCTGGCAAAGAGAATGTGGCCCCAGATACCCTCACGCGTGCATTCTGCTCTTCCATGTCAACTTCGACTCTTGTGGATCTTCATACTGACTTATGCCATCCTGGTGTTACCCGTATGTTACACTTTGTGCGATCTAAAAATCTCCCCCATTTTCTACTGAAGACGTGAAAAGAACATGCTCCACTTGTAGAATTTGCGTGGAATTAAAACTGCAATTCTTCCGTCTGTTGGATGGCTCGCTCATACACGCTATACAGCCTATGCAGCGACTCAGCATTGACTTTTAAAGGGCCACTGTCTTCCTCAACGCGAAACACCTACTTGCTTACTATGGTGGACGAATATTCATGCTTTCCCTTTGCTTCCCCTGTCCCCATATGCTTACTTCCACAGTGATCAAATGCCTCGATCAGGTCTTTTCCCTTTGCGGTACGGCCAATTTCATCCACTCTGATTGGGGTCCCTCCTTCATGTCAAGCAAACTCAAAAGTTATCTTTCCCAACGGGGGAATCGCCACAAGTAAAACGACACTGTATCATCCTATTGGAAACGAACAGGTTGAGAGATACAACGCTATCATTTGGAACGCTGTTCATCTTGCACTGAGGTCACACAACCTATCAGGTCAGCAGTGGGAAACTATGTTCCCTGACGCATTGCATTCCATCAGGTCTCTTCTTTCTACAGAATGCTACTCCTCATGAACGATTCTTTGGGTTCCAGCGTCGCTCCACTCATGGGACGTCGCTACCATCATGGTTGGCAGCTCCTGGACCCGTGCTGCTCTGAAGATTCATCCGATCCTCTAAGAGTGATCCCCTCATCGACGAAGTGGAACTGACGGATGTCAACCCCATGTACACGTACGTGCGGTACCCTGATGGCCGGGAATCCACAGTGTCACTTCGGGATCTGGCTCCCTACCCAACCGGTCCCACGGACCCAATCGATAGTGGGATCCGTATTAATGATGCCGATACCCTGCGCTCCTCTGAGGATGACGCCCTACCCGGGACATCAAGGGATCTGCCAGCTATTCCGCCGGATCAACCCGGGGAACAGAGCGCTCCCCGCGGGATGGCCAACCGAAGCCAGGACGCCGGTCAGTCACCGACTACTGGGCAGTGTGAAGCCAGCTCTGCGCCTGTGGGGGCCCGCACCCGGAGCCACGATCTCCCCAGTCCCCCTCAGGACGATCAAGGCGACACGGACTCTGCCAGCCCGCAGGTATGAACTAAGCGACCCAGGGACCAAAACACAGTCCGAGGAGATGTGCCTTCCAGTCACCGATGGAGATCCAAGCGACTGCATCTATTCTTAGTCTGATTAATTCGGTAGAAGGAAGTCGCCGGACTTCCAATCTTTCAGGTGGGAAGAATGACATGAATCTTGCCATTCATGTAGAAATGACTTATGAAATAATACTGGGCGGCCTGCTGGTGGCGCTATCCAGGGAGAGGATAAATACTCGGGCATAGGCCCAGCTTGCTCAGGACATTTTGTAAACAGGAACTAGTGAAGGACACAACTTGACCTCCATGTTGTGAAACAGTTGATTAAAGCCTTGTTTAATACTCCGACCAAGTGCCTAGTAGTTTTCTTACCTTCAATACCTTCTTTGTCGCTAATCGGCCCCACCCCGCCTCTTACTACCCGCTTACTGTTTACGTGCCGGTAGAAGATTTTTTGGTTCCCTTTTATGTTAACCGCCATTCTACTCTCATATTCTCTCTTTCCGAATCTTATTTTCATCTTCACTTCCCTCTCAACTTATTCTATTTGGTCTGGTTCTCCCTTGAAGAATTCACCTGACATGCATCATACACCCTCTTTTTTTTCATCATCTTCTTATCTCCCTCGTCATCCACGGAGCCCTTGCTTTGGTTCCCTTACCCTTCCCTCTTGTTGGAATGTACCTAGCTTGTACTTGGAACATCTCCTCCTTAAAGATCACCCATTGTTCCATTACAGTTTTTCCTGTCTGTCTTTGGTTCCATTTTACCCTGGCTAGATCCTTTTGCATCAACATTGAAGTTAGCCCTCTTCCAGTTTAGAAGTTCCACTCTAGATTGTTCCTTGCTCCTCTCCATTGCTAATCTAAATCTTATGATACGATGATCACTCGTACCCAAGTGTTCTCCCACAGACACTTGGTCGACCTGGCCCACCTCATTCCCCAGCACCAGATCCAGCAATGCCTCCTTCCTAGTTGGGCCAAGAACATACTGGTCAAGGAAATTCTCCTGAACACATTTCAGAAATTCCTCCCCCTCCTTTCCCTTTACCCTAGCATTATCCCAATCGATATTTGGGTAATTAAAGTCCCCCAATATCACCACTCTATAACTCTTGCATATCGCTGTGATTTCCCTGCAGATCTGCTCCTCTACCTCCCTCTCACTATTTGGAGGCCTATAGAATACCCCCAATAGTGTGATGATACCCTTTTTGCTCCTCAGCTCTGACCAAATGGATTCTTTCCTTGTCCCCTCAAGAACATCCTCCCTTTCCAAATCTACAATGTCTTCCTTAATCAGCACTGCCACCCCACCTCCCTTTTTTCCTTCCCTATCTTTTCTGAACACCTTGTACCCTTGAATATTAAGTGCCCAGTCCTCACCGTTTTTAAGACACGTTTCCATTATTGCCACAACATCATATTGCCACATGACTAATTGTGCTTGTAGCTCACCAACCTTATTCACCACACTTTGTGCATTTACGTACATGCATTCTAAACCCATTTTTGAATTTTTCATAGTCTTTCTTAGTCTGCTCCTATCTAATATGGTACTACTACCGCCTCTAGTACTATCTTCTCTAGTACTATCCAACACACTCACTCTTTTATGCACCTCGCACCCACTTCCACTGAAGGTGTGGAGTGTTCTGGCTGCACATTGCAGGATGGCTCAGGGAACGAGGGAGAGGACGCACAGTTTGTTGGATGCGGCACTGGAGCTCCTGGTGGAGGAGGTCCAGAGGAGAATGGATGTTCTGTACCTGCAGGGGGGAAGGAGTTCACCTCACCCTCCTGTGCCTCACTCTTGCAGCAGCTGGCGCTGTTCTACCTGGCCTCATGTCCTCCTCCCATTCCTCCTGCAGACCAAGGGGGACCTCTCGCAAGATGCCAATGACCAAGCACTCCATTTCTCCTGGTGACTCCTATAAGGTGTCCAATAAGGTGGAGCAGCACACCACTTATTCTGTTTAGGTGAAGTCCTCTGATA
The DNA here is from genome assembly GCF_052327205.1 of Somniosus microcephalus. Taxonomy (NCBI): domain Eukaryota; kingdom Metazoa; phylum Chordata; class Chondrichthyes; order Squaliformes; family Somniosidae; genus Somniosus; species Somniosus microcephalus. Next base: position 251,862,828 of record NC_140990.1, on the reverse strand, counting down.
CTCTGCCACTAGTGAATACTGCTGATCCTTCCACTACTCCCTTTGAACAACATGAAAATCCCCAGCTGGCTGATCATTTTTCAACCAGTAGTATAACTACTAAAAGGGAAGCAGAGATGGTATTACCACTGATATGTAGCCAAGAGGTGAGAAGAAGTATGCAGAATCACAGTGGAAGACCATGGTGTACACAAAGAGTTATTAAAGTTACTTAAAATCATCATATTTGCCTTTGCCTCCTCTTTTACATGTACTTTTGACTAAGCTAGACACAACAGCAAGTTCAGGTAATAAAAATAATTGCTGGTGTAACAATAGAAACAAGAAGGTTATACTATGACAGGCAATTTATTTTTTCTTGCCCATGTGTATGTTATGTTTCACATGGGTGCAAGATTGATTGGTATGATGGGTCTGTCTATATGTGTGAGCTGGTATCAGCCACACCAGTATATGAAGTTTCTTGCCTTGGCACTGGAACCCCATTCACTGAAGTGGGTGGCAAACCAATCAGCCCTTGTTGCTGATGCTAAAGCTTTCTCATCTTCTGCTGGTGCGCATTGTTGAAGTCCTTCATCCTGCTTCATCCTAAAGACACCAAACTTTGGCTTAACGTTGGAATTGGGGATCTTGTGTACCTAATTGTATTGGTGCATGGCCCATTAATATTGAAGTGGAATTCCTTGTTAATAGCAAGGCTTTGTAACATAAAGCAAACTGCAGTCTTCTGCACACCTTAGCTAAAAAGATGATGGAAAAGGGAGCAAATGCCATGTTACTGTCATTTAGCAGTTATTCAGTTAGCTAAGTTTAAAACTGACATGCAAATAATTAGAAACTGTAACGTATTCCTCCCATCAATTAATGGCCTTCGGTTCTGCTCTTCTAGCAGCTTTGGAAACCCATTTACAAACCGTGAACCTCTATTAGAAACTGAAACCTCTTCACAATGGATGATTGGTTCAATACATGTACCACTGTTGTTTCGACATGTTGTTAAACTATCAGAACTCCAGGCATTTATACAAAAGTAAAATACTGCAGATGCTGGAAATCTGAAATAAAAACAGAAAATGCTGGAAATACTCAGCAGGTCAGGCAGCATCTGTGGAGAAAGAAACAGAGTTAACATTTCAGGTCGATGACTCTTCGTCAGAACTGGAAAAAGCTGGAGATGGAACAAGTTTTTAAGCAAGTGTAGGGGCAGGGAAAGAGGGGAGGGGAGGAAAGAACAAAAGGGAAGGCCTGTGATAGTGTGGAAGGCAGGAGAGATTAAGAGACAAAAGGGACGATGGTGCTTTTGCTGAGTTAGCTGATCTCAGCTGGGTGGAGGTGGGGCACTACAATTGGCTACAGTGTCCTTGGATGGAGAAAAAATTGGTCACGATTCTATTTCTGATCATTATCCAATGACCTCTGTTGGAACTGTGTATATATGTTAATGTTGTATGGGGACAGGATGAACCACATCTGTAATGCCTCTATGGTTGAATATCATGCTGTCAGGGCTCACACATGAATAATGGCCACTTGGGCCAGGTATTGGAGGGCAAATAATGCCCATGGATTGTATCCTAGCAAGGTGTCAACACCTTCAGGACGGGAGGGGATAAAATTAGCAAGGAAGAAAAAAATGCCAATACTGTCATGGGATCAGGCTTTACAAGGAAACAATGGGGGGAATTTTAACTTTTGGATCCGCTGAGAGCGAGGGGGCCGGAAGTCCGGGTCTCCCCAAACACAGTAGAGCTTTAACTCCAGTGTACGTGTGTCATCACTGACATGTTCCCCGCTCAGAAGTCAGCCTGATTGACAGGTTTGGCTTCCAGTCAGGAGGGGTATGCGAGAGAAGAGGAATCAGCCCCAGATAAGTCCGAGCCCCGACCCCGGGGGGTGGGGGAGTTCCAATCCCAGAGGGGGTCCGATCCCTGAATCCGGGTGGGTGGGGGGGGTTGTGATCCTGGGGGCGGTGTTTGTATGGGGGGGGGGGAGGAAGTTGCCGGGATTCCCAGCCACAGTTAAACCTGCAAAGCAGGTTAAATCTGAGGCTTCCAGCCTCATTATCATATTAAAAATGGCAACCTGTCTTCTGGGAGCGGGTTGGCTGCCCGCCACTCATACCACCTCCGTTAAACTGAAAATGGTCGGGTTGAAGGCAGGTTGGATTCAGGATTCAGATTTTTAACACTTTAACCTCCCACCCGACCGAAACCTTCCCGATTTTTGGGGTTAAAATTCCTCCCAATCAGAGTTGCATCATCATTTACTAATCACTCCTTGTAGAAAAAATATATAATGATAGCCGAGGTGTCCCAAATCAGTGAGCAGAATTATCAGGCCAAAGGAATAAATACAAAAATAAGAGAAAAGATCCTAGTAATTAAACAAAAAGACTAACAAGTGATTAAATAAAAGAAATGGCTACAACACTCTAGCGGCACAGCACGTTGGTGCACCTATACAGTGCCAATGGATCTTAGAAAGCTGATTCGTATTATTCATTCTCACCAGAAGAGATAAAAAGCTGAAAGGCAAATTATAAGTACCTCCAAGCAGCCAATAATAGTTCAACAGGTTACCTGCCTACCCTCAGCTAGTAAATATTTAATGACACATGGGGATTTAAAAGTTTGCAACAATACAGGTTTTTTTTTAAATCACATAGAAAGGAATCCTTTCATTACTTTGGTTTCGTTTTTCTTTAGCAGCCATCCCGGCAGACTACAATGCATGTAAAATGGATAATAGGTAATAAAATCTTTCAAATTCTACCAATTGCAGAAAATGAACACAACTATTTACAATTGATTTGCATGTTATCATTTGGCATATTTCCATATTCAATTTTCAGTATGAATTCTGTTATGGTGTCTATAAATATCACAGTAACTTTAATAATCTTCATTTTTTATTTTAGCATGAAGTGTATTTTAATATTTAAATTCCTATTCATTAATTTCAATTACATGGATTGAAATCTATTCCTGGTTATTAAATGAAAGTAGTTAAACTTCATGGTGGGAAGCTTGGTCATAAATTATGAATTTGATATTAAACTTTGTTTAAAAGCTCTGAAATTATGATTGTGAATTATATATGACATTGTTATGTTTAAATGTGCCCTCTAATTTATGTAATACACCTGACACAATGGATAAAGTATTGAATTACCATTCAGTACTGACAAAAAGAAAATTCAAGGATCCATCTAATCTAGCAAAAGGTCTCATCTTCAGCACATTTTAAGGTCAAATGGAATGGCTTTTATCATATTGATGCAACGCTTTTATCTGTGTCACAAATGAATTTCTCAGGGTTGAAGTGCTCAACCGCAAAGGAAAGATTAAATTTTGGGGCAAAAGAACAGCAGTCAATTTTTTTATCATTGGAACCAAAATGAAAGACCCACAGAGGATTTCAATCAGTACCGAGACAGAGAGATGGCAGTCAATCAGTGAGGAGGCAGGGTCATAACCCATCTTCCATAGCAACCTATGTAGCCACCTAATCCTGTATGTTCCAAACTGGTGCATAGAAATGAAGGATTTGCTCTCTCGGGTCAGTCAATGGCACATAAATGATTATTTTAGTAAAGGTTTTTGATAAGTGTGTAAGTGGCATCTGAAGATTTGCATTTTGATTTCTTATTTCTCACAATGAAACTTTTCCATAGCTAGGACTGAAGACAGAGCTTAAAACATTTTCCATCTCACGTCCATCAGTACTATAATTTTATACGACCATTTATGTGGTTTGTGTTAGGTTTTACACAGCTGTCTATATTTTGCCTATATAGAAACATAGAAGATAGGAGCAGGAGTAGGCCATTCGGCTCCTCGAGCCTGTTCCGCCATTTAATGAGATCATGGCTGATCATTCAAATTCAGTAACCTGTCCCTGCTTTCTCCCCATATCCCTTGATCCACTTAGCCTTAAGAAATATATCTAACTCCTTGAATATGTTTAATGAATTGGCCTCAACTGCCTTGTGTGGTAGAGAATTCCACAGGTTCACCACTCTCTGGGTGAAGAAATTCCTCCTCATCTCAGTCCTAAATGGCTTACCCCTTATCCTTAGACTGTGACCCCTGGTTCTGGACTTCCCCGCCACCGGGAACATCCTTCCTGCATCTAGTCTGTCTAGTCCTGTTAGAATTTTATAAGTTTCAATGAGATCCCCTCTCATTCTTCTAAACTAGCGAATACAAGCCTAATCGACCCAGTCTCTCCTCATACGTCATTCCTGCCATCCCAGGTATCAGTCTGGTGAATCTTCGCTGCACTGTCTCCATGACAAGAACACCTTTCCTCAGATAAGGCGACCAAAACTGCACACAATACTCAAGGTGTGGTCTCACCAAGGCCCTGTACAACTGCAGCAAGACATCCTTGCTCCTGTACTCGAATCCTCTCACTATGAAGGCCAACATACCATTTGCCTTCTTAACCACCTGCTGCACCTGCATGCTTACCTTCAGCGACTGGTGCACAAGGACACCTAGGTCTCGTTGCACTTCCCCTTTTCCCAATCTATTGCCATTCAGATAATAATCTGTCTTCCTGTTTTTGCCACCGAAGTGGATAACCTCGCATTTATCCACATTATACTGCATTTGCCATGCATCTGCCAAATCACCCAACCTGTCCAAATCATACTGGAGTTTCTCGGCATCCTCCTCACAGCACGCACGCCCAACCAGCTTTGTGTCGTCTGCAAACTTGGAGATATTACATTTAGTTCCCTTGTCTAGATCATTTATATATATTGTGAATAGCTGGGGTCCTAGCACCGATCCCTGCGGTACCCCACTAGTCACTGCCTGCCACTCGGAAAAAGACCCGTTTATTCCAACTCTTTGCTTCCTGTCTGCCAACCAGTTCTCTATCCAAGAGAGTACCTTACCCCCAATCCCATGTGCTTTAACTTTGCAAGCTAATCTCTTATGCGGGACTTTATCGAAAGCCTTCTGAAAGTCCAAATACACCACATCCACTGGTTCTCCCTTATCTATTCTACCAGTTACATCCTCAAAAAATTCCAGATCAGTCAAGCATGATTTACCTTTTGTAAATCCATATTGACTTTGTCCGATCCTGTCACTGTTTTCCAAGTGCTCTGCTATTACATCTTTTATAATGGACTCTAGCATTTTCCCCACTACCGATGTCAGGCTTACCGGTCTATAATTTCCCATTTTCTCTCTACTACCTTTTTTAAATAGTGGGGTTACATTAGCTATCCTCCAATCCATGGGAACTGTTCCAGAGTCTATAGAATTTTGGAAGATGACCAGCAATGCATCTGCTATTTCTAGGGCCACTTCCTTAGGTACCCTAGGATGTACATTATCAGGCCCTGGAGATTTATCGGCCTTCAATCCCATCAATTTCCCTAACACCATTTCCATACAAATACTGATTTCATTCAATTCCTCTCTCTCATTAGAACCTATGTTTCCCGACATCTCTGGGAGTTTATTTGTGTCCTCCTTTGTGAAGACAGAACCAAAGTATGTATTTAATTGGTCAGCCATTTCTTTGTTCCCCATTATAAATTCCCCTGATTCTGACTGCAAGGGACCTACGCTTGACTTCACCAATCTTTTTCTCTTCACATATCTATAGAAGCTTTTACAGTCAGTTTTTATGTTCCCTGAAAGCTTACTCTCATAATCTATTTTCCCCCTTTTAATTAATCCCTTTATCCTCCTTTGCTGAATCCTAAACTGCTCCCAATCCTCAGGTTTGCTGCTTTTTCTGGCCAAATTATATGTCCTCTCCTTGGATCTTATGCTATCCCTAATTTCCCTTGTTAGCCACGGTTGAGTCACCTTTTATGTTTTATTTTTATGCCAAACAGGGATGAACAAATTCTGTAGTTCATCCATGCAATCTTTAAATGTTTGCCATTGCCTATCCACTGTCAACCCTTTAAGTAACGTTCCCCAATCCATCCTAGCCAACTCGTGCCTCACACCATCATAGTTTCCTTTATTTAAATTCAGGACCCTAGTTTCTGAGTCAACTACTTCACTCTCCATCTTAATGAAGAATTCTATCATATTATGATTGCTCCTCCCCAAGGGGCCTCGCACAACAAGATTGCTAATTAATCCTTTCTCATTACATAATACCCAGTGTTATAAATCTCATCATCAAGAAACTACTTCTGAAATAACGCTGGACGGCCAGCTGGTGGCACCGTCCAAGGAGTATAAATACTCGGGCGTGGGCCCCAGCTTGCCAGGGACATTTTGTAAGACAAGGAACTAGTGAAATACAACTAGACTTCCATGTTCTGAAACAAGTTGATTAAAGCCTTGCTTTATGCTCAAACCAAGTGCGTAGTGAGTTTTATTACGTCAATCAGTCTAAGATGGCCTAATCTCTAGTTGGTTCCTCAACATATTGGCCCAGTAATTCCTGTCACAACGCGTGAGTACGGACGGGGTACTCACGTGTGTGACCGGAGGAATTGCCGGTTTTCAGCATGCACAGCGCATGCGCTGAAAACCGGCATTTCCTGTCCTCTGACCCAAGGGGTTAAGAGGCAGAATGCGTGCGACTGCACAGGCAGCGCGTACGCAGTAAAATTCCTTTTTTTTTTCAGAGTTGCCCGAGTAAAAGGCCTCCGGTTTTTACGCGTGGAAAAACCAGACGTAAGTACTTAGTTTTACAGGTAAGTGGGCTTTTAGTACAATTTAGAATTTTTTTTCCACAGGTTTATTATTTTTAAAGAATTTACAGTAAGGTAAGTTTAGTTTTAGACCCTATTTTTTTAAAATTTATTTTTTTCAAAAAATTGATTAATTGTTTAAAACATTTTTTAAAACTTATTTATAGTTAATATAATCAGTGGGATGTTTTTAAAAATTTTATTTAAAGTTTAAGTAGTGTTTTGGCAGCCCATACTTTTCATGAGTTTGACAGTTCTTACTCTCAAACTCATGAATGAGTTTCCCCTCCCCTGATTGGCTGCACAGTGCTCACCTGATCCCAGCTGGCACATCGCACTAACTACGCCGCTGGATCAGGTTAGCACAGCGCGCCGACATCTGAACCGGGCCAGTCACAGGAAATGCAAGCAGGCCCGGGCTTCAGATGTCGGCGCGCAGGGTGAGTGCAGATCGGGGGCTTGCACGCGCGGCAAGCTCCCGATCCTAATTTCAGGGCCAATGGTTCAGGAAACCATCCCATATACACTTTAGGAATTACTCCTCCATAGTATTGTTACTAATTTGGTTAGCCCAATCTATATGTAGATTAAAGTCACCCATGATAACTGCTGTGCCCTTATTGCACGCATCTCTAATTTCCCGTTTAATGCCATCCCCAACCTCAGCATTACTGTTTGGGGATCTGTATACAACTCCCACTAACCTTTTCTGCCCCATGGTATTTCTCAGCTCTGCCCATACAGATTCCACATCATCAGAGCTAATATCCTTCCTTCCTATTGTGTTAATCTCCTCTTTAACCAGCAATGCTACCCCACCTCCTTTTCCTTTTTTCCTGTCCTTCCTGAATATTGAATACCCCTGGATGTTGAATTCCCAGTCTTGGTCACCCTGGAGCCATGTCTCCGTAATCCCAATTATATCATATCCGTTTACATCTATTTGCGCAGCTAATTCATCCACCTTATTACGAATGCTCCTCGCATTAAGACACAAAGCCTTCAGGCTTGATTTTTTAACATTCTTAGTCCTTTTAAAATTATTATTTACTGTGGCCCTGTTTGATTAAACCTTGATTTCTCTGCCTTCCACTTTTGCTTTTCTCCTTCCTGTCTTTTGTTTCTATCCTTGCTTCCTTTCCTCTGTCTCCCTGCACAGGTTCCCAACCCCCTGCCATTTTAGTTTAAATCCTCCCCAACAGCACTAGCAAACACTCCCCCTAGGACATCGGTTCCGGTCCCACCCAGGTGCAAACTGTCCAGTTTGTACTGGTCCCACCTCCCCCAGAATCGGTTCCAATGTCCCAGGAATTTGAATCCCTCCCCCTTATATCAGTCCTCTAGCCATGCATTCATCTGAAATATCCTTCTATTTCTACTCTGACTAGCACGTGGCACTGGTAGCAATCCTGAGATTACTACCTTTGAGGTCCTATTTTTTAATTTACCTCCTAACTCCCTATATTCAGCTATTAGGACCTCATCACGATTTTTACCTATATCGTTGGTACCTATATGCACCATGACAACTGGCTGTTCATCCTCCCCCTCCAGAATGCCCTGCAGCTGCCCCGAGACATCCTTGACCCTTGCACCGGGGAGGCAACATACCATCCTGGAGTCTCGTTTGCTGCCGCAAAAACGCCTATCTATTCCCCTTACAATAGAATCCCCTATCACTATAGCTTACCTGCTCTTTTTCCTCCCATCCTGTGCAGCAGGACCACCCATGGTGCCAGGAAGTTGGCTGCTGCTGCCTTCCCCCGATAACCCATCTCCCTCAACAATATCTAAAGTGGTATATCTGTTGAAAGGGGGATGGCCACAGGGGGCCCCTGCTCTACCTGCCTGTACCTACTACTCTGTCTGGTGGTCACCCATTCCCTTCCTGCCTGCGCAGCCTTTACCTGCGGTGTGACCAACTCCCTAAACATGCTATCCACGATGTCCTCAGCATCTTGAATGCTCCAGTGTGTATCCATTCGCAGCTCCAGCGCTGCAATGCGGTCTGTCAGTAGCTGCAGCTGGATACACTTCCCGCACACATGGTCGTCAGGAACACAGGAAGTGTCCCTGATTTCCCACATAGTGCAGGAGGATCATGCTACCGGGCCGAGCTGTGCTGCCATGACTTACCCTTTAATTAATTCAAATTAAATGAAATCAAATCAATACCACTAACTACACTACAATTAAATGATATACTCAAGGGCCCTTGTTTACTAGCACTCCCCGCTCCACAACAGAGACCCTAGAAACTATAAACCACAAAAATTAAGTTTGGAAAAAAGTGAGAAAATCACTTACCTGCTTCCTAGTGATGTCACACTTCAATTATTTTTTACTTCTCTCTGCTGCCACCGGTGAGTCTGGGGTGCTCTCTCTCTCCCCGCTCCTTAACTCCTCAATCTCCGTGCTCAGTCTCCACCCAGGGCCGCTCTCTCTGCTGCCGCCAGTGAGTTTGGGCTGCTCTCTCTCCCCGCTCCTTAACTCCTCGATCTCCACGCTCAGCCTCCACCCAGGGCCGCTCTCTCTGCTGCCGCTGGTGAGTCTGGGCTGCTCTCTCTCCCCGCTCTTTAACTCCTCGGTCTCCGCGCTCAGTCTCCACCCAGGGCTGCTCTCGCTGCTGCCGCTGGTGAGTCTGGGCTGCTCTCTCTCCCCACTCTTTAACTCCTCGGCCTCCGCGCTCAGTCTCCACCCAGGGCCGCTCTCTCTGCTGCCGCCGGTGATATTTTAATAAAATATTTTTAAAGCCTCAAAGTCAAAAATCAGATTGTCATGAGGGGTTTATAATAGCTTTAGCTATTTTGTTATATTTAAACTAGAAAAATCAACAGTGCCTACATCTCTGTCCTGTGTAGGCATATATAATGATTGATTCTGCAAGTTTTTGTAATTTGACAAAATTAATAAAATAAAGCAAAATAAATTCTCTTTCACACACTATCTTGAGAAAAAATAATGTAATTCTTTCAACTCTTACAGGAATTAAATCAGGGGGAAATGGCTCTCGTTGGACCTCAACCATCGTGTGCTAGATGTGATCTCCTAGCAAGGCTTTTAGGTTGACTTACAAAAGCTTTATTTAAATATTATAATACATTCAAATTGTTTAAATAAAGCTTGCAGTGATTTGTGTGGTGCTCCATTGTCCCATCTGGAGTGGACCTAAGGGAAGCACCGTGTCTATTTTTTAAAATTGTTTTTGGATCTTCATTTTCTACTACATTTTTAGGCTTTTTCTTTATTTTGTGTATTTTTTTGAAAATTTTCTAATTCTGTTTCTTTGTTTTTATTTGTTTTGCGATTTTCGAGGGGTTTATAATAGTAGGCCAGGTTTATATTAACTTGAAAAAAACAAACATTTGCAAATTTACTGGGAAACTAATTGTAGTTTACAAGACTTCAGGAGAACAGGAAGCGTGGAACAGGATGAGGCCCATCCTGGTTCCGGTTAAAAAATTGCTGTATTATATATTCCTTCCTTGGTTCATAATATAGGGAATAGATAAATGATGTTTTGTATTAGGTAATGTTAAACTGAATGCTGAGAAGGCTGCCTGTGAGGGAGCAGGCTAAATAATTTGATCTGACAATTCATCAAATAAAGAAATACGATATTTGTATGAGTGGGCAGGTGTACATTGTGTCCGCATTAATATTTCCTGAGCACATAGGTGTCACTACTCATTAACATGTAACGCAACAACAACAACTTGTATTTGTATAGCGCCTTTAACGTAGTAAAACATCCCAAGGCACTTCACAGGAGTGTTATAAATCAAAATTTGACACCAAGCCACATAAGGAGAAATTAGGGCAGATAGAGGTAGGGTTAAGGAGTGTCTTAAAGGAGGAAAGAGAGGTAGAGAGGCAGAGAGGTTTAGGCAGGGAATTCCAGTGCTTAGGGCCTTGGCAGCTGAAGGCACGGCCGCCAATGGTTGAGCGATTAAAATCAGGGATGCTCAAGAGACCAGAATTAGAGGAGCACAGATATCTCGGGGGGTTGTTTCAGCTGAAGGAGATTACAGATATAGGGAGGGGTGAGCCATGGAGGTATTTAAAAACAAAGATGAGAATTTTAAAATCGACGCGTTGCTTAACCAGGAGCCAATGTAGGCCAGTGAGCACAGGGGTGATGGGTGAACAAGACTTGGTGTGAGTTAGGACACCGAATGCCAAGTTTTGGATGACCTCAAGTTTACGTAGGGTAGGATGTGGGAAGCCAGCTAGGAATGCGTTGGAATAATCAAGTAACAATGGCATGGATGAATGGAAATACAGCAATCTAGTACCATTCTACCTTTGCTCTAATTTGATTATTCTGATTTTGCTTCGTAGTCAGAAGCTACATGAATCAGGGAATAAGTTTGACAGTTCCTGGTGACTGCTTTCATTCATGTGATTCAATAGTTTAGCTCCACATCACAGAGGTGAAACGGAATTTGATGTTACTTAGAGCCACTGCATGGCTTAATACATTGGTTAAAGAATTCTGATAAAAGGACACAAAGAATCTTATTGCAATTTATTGTAATGGATTTAACAGATTAATGTACCTGTGAAAGTTAAATAATGTATTATTGATTTATTCTTGCTTCTGTACAATTTACTTCTTACAATAAATTCATATTAGTAGTTTAGCCTGAGCTGTCAGTGTGAGGTTTTTCCATTGATTATAAGAATTCAGGAGTGTATTTTGCTAGTCCATACTGCTTCCAGTGCGTATCCCAATAGTAGAAGGATTCATTGTTCACCCTGTTGTCTGTAATCCCAGATATTGTACACATAACGTCAAGTTTCCGTTCAGATTCAGGCTTATCTATGGAAGCTGACTTTCATTGACAGCACAAATAAAAAGAATTAGAAATCAGCCTAAACTATAAGAAATAACTCAACAAGGAGGACATGTCAAGGGGTTCTTTGTATATAAACTTTTACAGGAATTCTGGGAGCAACAAAGCATCTACAGTATTAAAAGCTGCAGAGTCCCAGTTAGAGGCTGCCATCAAGTTAAGATGAATGATCAGAATTAGGTTTAAATCACCCCAAATACAATATTTCATGGTTAAAATGATGCAAGATAGAAGAGCGCATACCAGACAGATTAGCAAGCACTGACTGGACTGCCTGCACCAAATCATTGCGCCACCAATCATATATGCAGGTTTTGGCATACCTGTCTGGCAATGACTGAGGTCAACAAGGTCTACAGGTTCCATCTGCTTCAAGGAGACAGGCAGTCAACTGGTGCCATAGGAATGGCACTAATGGTGGCAGTCAAGGCCACCAGAGCCCTCAACATTTTTGCCTCTGCTTCCTTTCAGGCTAGCATAAGGATCAACTGCAGTATCAGCCAATGTGCTGCCCACACATGTATTAAAAAGGTGACTGAAGCATCTGTCATCATGGCCAGCACTTTGGTCTTCTTTCCCACTTACTAGCAATAGGGAGCATGACAAGGCTGTCAAATTTTACAGCTGCATTTCCCAAAGGTGGTCATTGAGGGTGCATCCAGTAAGTTCCTGCTCTTCCCATCTGCCACCATCAGATGTTCCTTTTCTACTGTGGACTGTGAGTCACTTGATGCTAATCCTCGAGTTCACTGCCTGCATTCACCAGGAAGTGACTAGTTGTTCTGGTGCTTACAAACATTGGTGAGAGAAACACAGGCATTTATAAGATCGTGCCATATTATAGGCCACTGGTAGTGCTGATAAGCTACTCTTCAGACCTACAATAACAAAGAAGAACAAATGTCCATGGAAAATCTCCATGACACACGTTTAGCTGGAACTTGCATTGGAAGATAATAGGGCTAATTTTAACTTTTGGTGGTGGCAGAAAACTAGCAGTAGCATATCGCCTGCCCCTTGTACACCCTTCTCAATTTTCCTTTCCATTGGGCCGGGCGTATAACTGGTGGCCGATCTGCTACGATCCATTGCAGCTGACAGAATTCACGTGCAACTCAAAGCCCTATATGGCAAGCCCCTTAAAAAAAGGCTAAATGCCACTCTCCAGAGACACAGTAACATCTGGGGCCACTCCTTGCAGCTGATTGATGCTGGGCACCGGCTCAAAGGAGCTACTGGTCAGTTTCAGTACAGACCAAATTGTCCTAACCAGGTCTTGGAAGTCATGTGAAAGTGTTCTGTTTAAAGCATCTATTGCAGCACTCTGGAAACCACCAATATCCTTAGAAGCGGTTCCTGGAGGCCTGATGTCACAGAAATCTCACGGGTTGTCAGTCTTTAGGATGTTCTGTAAGTTGTGTGAAACTTCATGCAATGTCTTACAGATGCGGAAAGTGGACTCCTCCCATTTCTCCATCAATCATATTAGTGCATGCATCCTATGATGATGTGATGTGCAGGTGTTTTGTCCTTTTAAATGCAATATTCTTGAAGACTAGCAGTAGCCCTTGTGGCAGGCAATGTGAGTCACCAGAAGTAAGTTCTCTGAAACCCAGATGCTGAAAGTGTATGATAGATAAGGAGGTGAGTGAAGGCTCTATGAGTGGCAGGGGATATATATTGGCAACAGTGTTGTGATTTATCTCTTCAACCTTGTGAGGTCATTGAGCTTCTTCCTGCACTGTGTGGCTAATCATAGGGTCGAGCAAATTGCACTGACTGCCTCTGCCACCTCCCACCAGACTGTTTGTACTTCCCTCTAATTGGAATTCTTGCTTTCAGTGCCCAGCAATCTTCCATTTCTGACCCTCATTTTAGCCAGCAACATCCCCAGAGTTGCATCTGAGAATCTGGGTGCCCTTGAAGTTTCTGACCGCCCCTTCCCAAAGGATGCTCCTGCTTCATATATTGCTGCCATTCTTGTTCTTCCTGTTGTTCACAAAGTGATGTTGCCTGTTAACTGGCTGCAGCCTTTTAAGTAGTCAAGGCAAGCAATGTTGTGCAGGTGGATATAGTCAGACTCAGCGATGGATAAGATGTGGGGTTTGAAGCTCAGTTTTGAATCAAACAGGACACAAAGATTTTGCACAGTATGGCCCAGTCTGTGCAAGAACCTAAACAGGGGAATGCAGTCAGTAGCAATGGAGCAAAATTTATGGTGATGGGCAAAAAGTACAACAGCAACTTTCCATCATGTGCATGTATGTCTGAAGCTGCTATTTAATGGTAATGTTCTAGCATTATTTTAGTGTTTTTCCTTAATTATTGGAATTTTTCCCACTTCCTTTCTAGTCCTTTTAGTCTTTGAGAAAGTGTTCACTGTCTGGATAACATACTACCACCTATGCCTCCTTCGGTGCATATTTGATAACATCCAGGCTTGGGCTGACAAGTAACAGGTTAATATCCATGCTACATAAGTGCCAGGCAATACCATCTGAAACAAGTGAAATCCCAGCCTCTCCCCCTGATCTTCAATGACACCACCATGACCGTTGTAATGATCAGTAACATGTCATTCTAGAATGGTACACTAGGTGGAGCTGTATGTATATAAGAGTGGGACTACCCACGATGCACTAGGCTACCCACAAGGCAGTAGTCAAGATGGATGCTGTACAAGTCCACATGGCTGAATAAAGTGACTAGCTCAAGCTAGCTGTTCATAATAAGAATGTCTATTTATTTATGAACATAATATGGTACCAGGATTGGTAAAATCTGCTGAATATTGTGAAACGCGACATGGAGAATTTGAAACCACCGGAGGGTTTGAAACTCACGGGGAATGTCGACTGCAATTGGCGGACTTTCAAACAATTCGAACTCTACATTGCTGCCATCGGGTTTGGTACGAAGCCAGATGCAAGGAAAATAGCGTTACTGCTCATGGTTGCAGGCCCGCAGGTGATAGAGGTATTTAATACGTTTGTATTTGATCAAGAGGAGGACAGAGAAAAACTGGACAATGTGCTAAAGAAATTTGATACACATTGTTCTCCCAAAAAGAATGAGACCTATGAGAGGTACGTGTTCCGTTCACGGACACAGCAGCAAAATGAGATTTTTGATAGCTTTGTGACCGATCTGAAACTGAAAGCACAGACATGTAATTTCTCTGAATTGAAATCATCCATGATTCGTGACCAGATTGTGTTTGGTATTCATGATAAAAAAGGTCAGGGAACGTTTGTTGAGAGAAACTGAACTAACATTGGAGAATGCTATGAAAATATGCCATGCCAGTGAGCTAGCTCAGAAGCACGCGAAGACTTTCAGTGAAATTAATAATAATGCGACTGTAATGAGTGACTGTGCTGCTGTTGGTGCTGTGTTCTACAAGGGGAAGAAATGTGGGCAGAACAGAAATGCAAAGCAATCGGAGGAAGGAATTTTTAATTGTAAACACTGTGGTTACAAACACCAGTCACGACAATGCCCAGCGTTTGGAAAAATGTGCACAAAATGTCATGGAAAGAATCACTTTGCCAAACAATGCTTTTCAAAAGTAAAAACAAAGGGCAACAAGTCAATGTGATTGAGGACACCGATTTAAGTGAGACATTTTCTGTAGGAATGGTGTCATGTGACAATATAGAAAAGGATACAGAAAATGCGCAGCCCTCAGGAATGGACAATGCTGAACATAAAGTTAATGCAGTAAAAGAGGACAAATGGATAATGTCACTGCAGGTAAATGGAGCATTAGTCACATTGAAACTAGACACTGGGGCAAAAGCAAACTTAATCAGTATGAGTGACATTAAAAATATGAAAGAAAAGCCCAAAATACAGAAAAAGTCAGTACTACTGAAGAACTATAGTGGACAGAAAATAGATAGCTTAGGTGTATGCAGACTTAAAGTGACAGTCAAAGACAAAGTGCATCATCTCATGTTTTCTCTTGTGGCTGAAGGACTTGATTCACTACTAGGTGACAAAGCTTGTGAGGACTTAGAACTGGTCAAGAGAGTCTACCGTATAAACTGTGCCATAAGCAGACCAGATGACTCGGTGGATTCTGTAGTGAGTAATTTCCAGGATGTGTTCAAAGGATTTGGAGTTCTACCATTCACTTACAAGATCCAGCTAAAGGAGGATGCTCAGCCAGTGGTACATGCTCCACGGAGAGTTCCAGCACCCCTGCATGACCAGCTCAAGAAAGAACTGGACAGAATGACCACACTAGGAGTCATCAGGAAAGTCGAAGGGCCAACAGACTGGGTTAACTCCATGGTATGTGTAAAGAAAAAGAACAATGATCTAAGAATATGCATGGATCCAAAGGACTTAAATGCAAATATAAAACGTGAACACTACCAGATTCCCAAGCGAGAAGAAATCACCAGTGAAATGTCAGGTGCTAGATACTTCACAAAGCTCGATGCCTCACAAGGATTTTGGCAACTAAAACTGGATGAAGAGAGCACCAAATACTGTACCTTCAACACACCATTTGGCAGGTATTGTTTCCTCAGAATGCCTTTCGGGATAATATCTGCATCTGAAATCTTTCATAGAGCGATGGAACACATAATTGAAGGTCTGGAAGGAGTTCGGATCTATGTTAATGACATCATCATCTGGGGCTCCACACTGAAAGAACACAATGAGAGACTGACTAAAGTGCTACAGAGCATACGCCGGAATGAACTGAAGCTCAACAAAGCCAAGTGTCAGTTTGGCGTCCAGGAAGTCACTTTCCTAGGAGATAAGCTATCTGGTAAAGGAATAGAGCCAGATATGGAAAACGTAAATGCCATACTCAAAATGCCCTGACCCACTGACAAAAAAGGAGTGCTATGCATCATGGGGATGATAAACTTCATTGGAAAGTTCATTCCTAACTTGTCAGCCAAGACAGCCTGTCTGCGAGACCTGCTACATAAAACAAATGAGTTTGCATGGACAGAAAGCCATGAACAAGAGTGGATGAACCTTAAAACAGTGCTGACAACCACACCTGTACTCACCTTCTTTGGCCCAACAAAGAGAATCAAAGTGTCAACGGATGCATCAAAAGATGGCCTAGGCGCGGTCTTGCTACAAGCAGAGGGTGAAGATTGGAAGCCTGTTGCCTATGCCTCCAGGTCTATGACTGATTCTGAGTGTCGATACGCCCAGATTGAAAAGGAATGTCTAGGCTTGGTAGTTGGACTAGAAAAGTTCCATGGCTACATATATGGACTTCCCACCTTCACAGTTGACACAGACCACTGCCCACTGGTTGCCATCATAAAAAAGAACTTGAATGAGATGTCTCCAAGGATTCAATGACTCATGATGAAGCTGCAAAGATATGACTTTGAACTGATCTACACACCAGGCAAACACATAGTGTTAGCAGATGCACTATCCCGAGCACCCACAATGAGTCATGTGAGCTCTACTGAGGAAGACGTGGATGTTCATGTGAGTATGGTCACTGCTGCGCTGCCTGTGTCAGACACAAAATCAAAGCAAATAGCAAAAGAAACAGTAAAAGACACAGTGTTACAAACAGTAATAGAGAACATTCATCATGGTTGGCCAAAAGGTTCCTGTCCAAAGTACTTTCACATAAGGTCAGAGTTGAGTGTCGCAAGTGGACTATTACTAAAACAGAACAGAATAGTCATTCCACAGGCTCTACATCAAGACATGCTCAAAAGGATTCATGAGGGACACCTCGGAATTGAAAAATGCAAAAGGAGAGCAAGAGACACTGTTTATTGGCCTGGCATAAATAAGGACATTGAGAACATGATAGGCGAATGTGAGACATGTCAGAAACACCAAAACAAACAAGCAAAGGAACCAATGATAGTAGCTGACTTACCAAAAGCACCATGGCAAAAGGTTGGTATGGACCTTTTTCATTTGAATGGTAAAGACTATCTAATAGTGATTGACTACTATTCTAACTATCCTGAGATGGCGCTGATCTCAAGCACATCAGCAAGCAGTGTCATAATGCATGTTAAATCCATCTTCGCCAGACATGGAATTCCCAGGATTGCCGTTAGCGACAATGGTCCGTGCTTCAACTGTAAGGAGTGGCAACAGTTTGCAGCACAGTATGACTTTCAGCACATCACATCCAGTCCTTTGTATGCTCAGTCGAATGGTAAGGCAGAGAAAGGGGTTCACGTTCTCAAACAGCCACTGAAGAAAGCGACAGAAAGCAAGTCTGATCCTTATCTCGCCCTGCTGAGCTACCGAGCCTCACCTTTAGACTCTGGTTCTTCACCTGCTGAACTCCTAATGGGTCACAAGTTGCGCACCACGCTACCCTGCTGTGCAAAAGAAAAGCAGAGTAAGGAACTGAGACAGAGACTTCAACTGTTAAAGCTGAAACAGAAATCACACTATGACAAGTCATCCAAAACTCTGAAACCATTGACAAGGGATGATGTTTCAGGATTGAGGATCCAGATGCATGGAACAGGAAAGCTACAGTTCTTGAGTAAATAGGACCAAGGTCATACACTGTTAGAACTGAGGAAGGACAGATTCTCAGGAGGAACCGCCGTTCCCTCCTGAAAACACAAGAAACTATCCAAGAGCAAATCGATGACAATGCCGCAACTGAATCTTGTCACTCACCACCAGAACAATCTAACACAAACACACATACAAGCTCTCAGGAAAACACATCAGACTTACCTGTGCTGAGAAGATCCACACGTGAAGTAAAAAAGCCTGATAGACTTAATCTTTGAGTACAAAGAAAACTATATTGAAAATGTATTGACTGTTGTGAAGATGTTTATGTCGTTATGACTGATTGATATTGATTTTGTTTAACCTCAAAGAAAGGGGGATGTAATGATCAGTAACATGTCATTCTAGAATGGTACACTAGGTGGAGCTGTATGTATATAAGAGTGGGCTACCCAGGATGCACTAGGCTACCCACAAGGCAGTAGTCAAGATGGATGCTGTACAAGTCCACATGGCTGAATAAAGTGACTAGCTCAAGCTAGCTGTTCATAATAAGAATGTCTATTTATTTATGAACATAATAACCATGTCCCCCACCATCAACATCTTGAGAGTCACCATTAACCAGAAGCTTTCAGCAGTAAATCCCTGTCAGGAGCAGGCTGCCATGAGAGGAGGGCCATATCAGTCCCATGACCAGTCAAACATCTCTTGCAATACTGGCCCTCAGGTTGCACCTAGGAGAAGAATTTAAAAAGGTGATAGAAACTTCATTTTGTATTTGATGTGTGCTTCACACATTAGTTTCTTACATTTCTTTCAACCTTCTTGTAGACTTATAAAATATAACAAAAAGTTATATGTATTATTATTTTAGAACTTTTGCTTTTAGCACAAAAAGAAACAGTAGTTACTGTACTTTGAATATTATGAAAGCAAATAAAATACTAGGGTAGGATCTCCAACTGGCTAAGCTCAGGAACAATTGCTTAGCATGCTTGTACTACACTTCTGTGTACACTAATTTCAAGCAGGCATTAACCCATTTCTTTTGATCTGGTTAATGCCTGTATAAAAATAGCACACACCCAAAATGGAATTTCTACCCTGTTACATGAATAAAGTGCTATTAATAAGAAACATAAAGCTATTTTAAGATCAGATAACCTTTGTCATGAATTTTTTGACTAATAGTCTTACAAGAGAGAGCAAAAGATTTCATTTTCAATTAAGATTATTTTCTTAGACAAATATTTTTGTAAAAAGAACCTTTTGTAATTTTGTCTTCCAAAAATGATCAGAATTCTGAAAGTATTTATAAAATAAGAACACTTGGAAAAGCTTTTAGTGTGGCCCTGTACTATGGTGCGCTGACCAAAGCTGAAGATTTATGTAAAAATGATCATCAGTAGTAGCACACACTGACATTCATTCATGGCCCATGAATACTGCAGGTGTGATGAACACATTACGATTCTGGCAGCTGTGCTTTGCTTCTGCTGTTTGGTGGTCTTCTCTTCACTGCAATTCCCCACTGCCTAAACAAATCAATAACCCAAGCCTCTGTCAAAACAAACTGCAGAATCCTGACTGCAGATGGAAATGTGTGGCTGCAGGCTGGGATCTTAACAGAAAGAACATTCAAGGAAGAAACCGTGTAAGTAGTCGAAAAAAAATGCTGCCTTCTGACAGTTAACCCTTTGAATACTAAAAAAAAACTTTTTCAATTTTCAAAATAAGCATCTGTTTTCTATAGCTGCAAATATGACTTTCTGTAGATTTTTCAAAATTTAGTGAAATGTACAGAACTAATCAACATGTTGAACTAATGCCACCTTTGGAACAAATTAAATTTTTAAAATATTATTTGAGTTTCAGAATAGGAAAGTTCATGCAATCCTTAAAGGGTCAAATAGTGCAAATTGCTTGTAGATGCTATCATATTCATATGCTATGTGGTTTATGTCAAAATAATAATTAATGGAAATAAGGAAATTCATATTAATTGTTCATTAATTCATTTTGATTAATGATAAACTTAAATCAATATGGTACAAAAAAATTCTGACCAGTTCAATACCACTCCTTAATTTGAAGATCTATTTATATATCTAACATAGATTATGTTATGTGCACACATTATGTTCACTTTCTGTGTCACAATTTTGAGTTGCACTTTTTATGTTGACATTTAACATTGAAACTGTGCACGAATTGTAGGGTCCGAGGATTCCAGATATTGGGCCTTGGCCCTCATTTCCATTCGAACAGCCCTGTGTGAATTGGTGGACCTTGGGAGAATTGTGGGACTCGGGCGGTGGGGGGGGGGGGGGGAGGCCAGCACCAGCCCGCTGGATCGGGGCCTGGGTCCGGGATCTTGGGGCCGGGGGTGGGGTGGAGATCAGAGGTCAGAGAGCCTGGTGATCAGGGCCGGGAGTGGGGTGGGTTGGAGATCAGAGGTCAGAGAGCCTGGTGCTCAGGGCCGGGGGTGGGGTGGGTTAGAGATCAGAGGTCAGAGAGCCTGGTGCTCAGGGCTGGGGGTAGGTTGGGGGGAGATCAGGGATTCTGGAGGTCGAGGCCAGGGGCGGGAGGGAGAACGGGGAGTCTGGAGGTTGGGGCTGGGAGGAGGAAGATGGGGAGTGGTTGGGAAGCCTGGAGGTCGGGGATCTCGGGGCCAAAAGAGCTGGTAGTGCCATTCGGGAGGGGGTTTTAATGTGGGGTCAGGAGGAGCTCTCCTGCTCCTTCTGGCTCCACATTCAAGTTTTGTTGCAGGCATTCTGCAGGGTTAGCTGCCACAGGGTAAACCAATCTTGCAGCGGGGACCACAAGTAGGTGTTAGGCCCCTTATTTGCATATGCAAAGGGGCTAACGCCTGCTTCAGGAATGGGTAAAGGATACCTCTTGTTTTTCCTGGTCCAATATGGCAGGCGCTGCACTTCCGGTTGGAAGTGTGCGTGGGCTTCCTGCCTACTAATTTGGGGACTGAAAAACGGGCACTACGCTGCCCAGTTTCGAGGAAATCAACATTTCACCATCAATTTATGTCGATGAACCAATCAAAGCCATCAAAATTTGCAAAGATTTTCATCTGACATTTTTTCTCAGTAACTGATATTTTAATGACTGAAATAGGTTTTAACAAAATAAAAAATAAAAAATTATATATTTCTCAATATTATGATGAGATGTAAATGACAATGACAGAATCATCAACAGCTGTGAGAGAAAAAAGAAAACATAGGGGCCGAGGTTATAGTCTGAAGTTGTTGAACTTGATGTTGAGTCCAGAAGGCTGTAAAGTGCCTTTCCCCTGCCCCACACTTGCTTAAATATCTGTTACTTCTCCAACTTTTTCCAGTTCTGATGAAGGGTCATCGACATGAAACGTTAACTCTGTTTCTCTCTTCACAATGTTGCCTGACCTGCTGAGTATTTCCAGCATTTTCTGTTGTTGTTTCAGATTTCCAGCATCCACAGTACAGTATTTTGCTATTGTATTAGTGTTTGGTTTACTGCCACTTCTCTTCTAGGAATGCCCAGTTCGAGGAATAGCACCTCATCTTTCGATTAGACACTTTACAGCCTTCTGAACTCAACATAGAGTTCAACAATTTCAGACAATAACCTTTGCCCCATCTTTTTCTTCCATTTATTTTTTTCTCTCTCTCACATGGCAGCTGTCTTTCACTCTGCCAATGCCATTTACACTTCATCTAGAGCCATCTTTTGTTTCTTAACTTGTCCCATTACCATCTCCTTTTGCATTGCACCGTCATCCCTTTTGTCTCTTAATCTCTCCTGCCTTCCACTCTATCACAGACCTTTCCTTTTGTTCTTTCCTCCCCTCCCCCCTTTCCCTGCCCCTGCACTTGCTTAAAAACCTGTTCCATCTCCAACTTTTTCCAGTTCTGACGAAGGGTCATCGACCTGAAACGTTAACTCTGTTTCTCTCTCCACAGATGCTGCCTGACCTGCTGAGCATTTCCAGCATTTTCTGTTTTTATTTCAAATTTCCAGCATCCACAGTATTTTGCTTTTGTTGAAGAAGTTCTGCTCTTCTCTCCGACGGGATTTCCGTTCATCTCTTCAACCTTGTTCATCTTCATTGCTTTCTGATTCCCTTCTCATGTTTGATCAGGTCTCTCCTGCCTTCCATCCTATCACAGACCTTCCCTTTGTTCTTTCCTCCCCTCCCCCCTTCCCCTGCCCCAGACTTGATTAAATATCTGTTATTTCTCCAACTTTTTCCAGTTCTGACGAAGGGCCATCGACCTGAAACGTTAACGTTAA
Source organism: Somniosus microcephalus (assembly GCF_052327205.1). Classification (NCBI taxonomy): domain Eukaryota; kingdom Metazoa; phylum Chordata; class Chondrichthyes; order Squaliformes; family Somniosidae; genus Somniosus; species Somniosus microcephalus. The sequence goes on along the minus strand of NC_140990.1, from coordinate 251,840,523 downwards.
CCCTGTTTCTCTCTCCATGATGCTGCCTGACCTGCTGAGTGTTTCCAGCATTTTCTGTTGTTGATTAAAATCGGGATGCTCAAGTGGTCAGAATTAGAGGAGCATAGGTATTTCGGAGGGTTGTGGGGCTGGAGGAGATTACAGAGATAGGAAGGGGTGAGAAATCTTCAAAATCGAGGTGTTGCTTAACCGGGAGCCAATGTAGGTCAGCGAACACAGGGGTGATGGATAACGTCTCCCGTAAGCTGCTCTGCCTCCCTCCCCGAATGCGCGGCACATTCAAATTTTTGCGCATGTGCAGTATCTACAATGGAAAAGCCGGTGAGCAGCCTGTGCGGGACCTTGAAGGTGACTGCACAGCCACACGGCTTAGCGGGAACATTGGTGATGGATGAACGGGAGTTGGTGCAAGTTAGGACACGAGCAGCAGAGTTTTGGATGACCTCAAGTTTACGTAGGGTAGAACATGGGAGGCCGGCTAGGAGTGCGCTGGAATAGTCAAGTCTGAAGGTAATAAAAGCATGGATGAGGGTTTCAGCAGCAGATGTGCTGAGGCAGGGGCGGAGCCGGGCTATGTTCCGGAGGTGGAAATAGGCGGTCTTAGTGATGGCGTGGATATGTGATTGGAAGCTCAACTCGGGATCAAATATGACACCAAGGTTGCAAACGTCTGGTTCAGCCTCAAACAGTTGCCAAGGAGAGGGATGGAGTCGGTGGCTAGGGAACAGAGTTTGTGGCAGGTTCCGAAGACAATGGCTTCGGTCTTCTCAATATTTAGTTGGGAGAAATTTCTGCTCATGTGGTACTGGATGTTGGGCAAGCAGTCTGACAGTTTAGTGACAGTGGAGGGGTCGAGAGAAGTGGTGGTGAGGCACCGCTGGGTGTTGTCAGCATACATGTGGAAACTGACACAGTGTTTTCGGATGATGTAGCTGAGGGGCAGCATGTAGATGAGAAATAGGAGGGGGCCAATGATAGACCCTTGGAGGACACCAGAGGTAATGGTGCGGGAGCGGGAAGAGAAGACATTGCAGCTGATTCTCTGGCTACGATTAGATAGATAAAAATGGAACCAGGCAAGTTCAGTCCCACCCAGCGAACGACAGTGGAGAGACGTTGGAGGAGGATGGTGTCAAAGGCTGCAGACAGGTCGAGAAGGCCGAGGAAGGATAGGTTACCTTTGTCACAGTCACATAGGATGTAATTTATGACTTTGATAAGAGCTATTTCGGTACTGTGGCGGGGCAGAAACCTGATTGGAAGGATTCAAATATCGGGTTCCAGGAAAGATGGGTATGGATTTGGGAGACGACAACACATTCAAGGACATTGGAGAGCAAAGGGAGGTTGGAGATGGGACAGTAGTTTGCAAGGATGGAGGGGGGTCAACGATTGTTTTTTTGAGGAGAGGGATGATGATGGCAGATTTGAAGGAGAGGGGGACATTACCTGAGGACAGAGAACAGTTAACAATAACAGCTAACATGGGAGCCAGGAAGGAAAGTTAGGTGGTCAGCAGTTTAGTGGGAATAGGGCCAAGGGAGCAGAAAGTTGGTCTCATGGACAAGGTGAGCTTGGAGAGGGCATGAGGGGAGATAAGAGAGAAATGCTGAGGTTGGGGATGGCATTAAATGGAAAATTAGGCATGCGTGCAATAAGGGCACAGCAGTTATCATGGGTGACTTTAATCTACATATAGATTGGTCTAACCAAATTAGTAACAATACTGTGGAAGAGGAATTCCTAGAGTGTATACGGGATGATTTCCTGGACCAATATGTTGAGGAACCAACTAGAGATCAGGCCATCTTAGACTGGGTATTATGTAATGAAAAAGGATTAATTATTAATCTTGTTGTGCGAGGCCCCTTGGGGAGGAGCGATCATAATATGATAGAATTCTTCATTAAGATGGAGAGTGAAGCAGTTGATTTAGAGACTTGGGTACTGAATTTAAATAAAGAAAACTATGAGGGTATGAGGAGTGAGTTGGCTAGGATGGATTGGGGAATGTTACTTAAAGGGTTGACGGTGAATAGGCAATGGCAAACATTTAAAGATCGCATGGATGAACTACAGAATAAAAATAAAACAAAAAAGGTGACTCAACATTGGCTAACAAGGGGAATTAGGGATAGCATAAGATCCAAGGAGAGGACATATAAATTGGCCAGAAAAAGCAGCAAACCTGAGGAGTGGGAGCAGTTTATGATTCAGCAAAGGAGGACAAAGGGATTAATTAAGAGGGAGAAAATAGACTATGAGAATAAGCTTGCAGGGAACATAAAAACTGACTGTAAAAGCTTCAATAGATATGTGAAGAGAAAAAGATTGGTAAAGTCAAGCGTAGGTCCCTTGCAGTCAGAATCAGGGCAATTTATAATGGGGAACAAAGACATGGCAGACCAATTAAATACATACTTTGGTTCTGTCTTCATAAAGGAGGACACAAATAAACTCCCAGAGATGTCGGGGAACATAGGGTCTAATGAGAGGGAGGAACTGAATGAAATCAGTATTTGTAGGGAAATGGTTGTCAGGGAAATTGACGGGATTGAAGGCTGATAAATCCCCAGGGCCTGATAATCTACATCCTAGGATACTTAAGGAAGTGGCCCTAGAAATAGTAGATGCATTGCTGGTCATCTTCCAAAATTCTATAGACTCTGGAACAGTTTCCATGGATTGGAGGGTAGCTAATGTAACCGCACTATTTTAAAAAGGTGGTAGAGAAAAAACGGGGAATTATAGACCGGTAAGCCTGACATCAGTAGTGGGGAAAATGCTAGAGTCCATTATAAAAGATGTAATAGCAGAGCACTTGGAAAACAGTGACAGGATCGGACAAAGTCAACATGGATTTACAAAAGGTAAATCATGCTTGAGTAATCTACTGGAATTTTTTGAGGATGCAACTGGTAGAATAGATAAGGGAGAACCAGTGGATGTGGTGTATTTGGACTTTCAGAAGGCTTTCGATAAGGTCTCGCATAAGGGACTAGCGTGCAAAGTTAAAGCACATGGGATTGGGGGTAAGGTACTGACTTGGATCGAAAACTGGTTCGCAGACAGGAAGCAAAGAGTTGGAATAAACGGGTCTTTTTCCAAGTGGAAGGCAGTGACTAGTGGGGTACCGCAGGGATCGGTGCTAGGACCCCAGCTATTCACAATATATATTAATGATCTAGACGAGGGAACTAGATGTAATATCTCCAAGTTTGCAGACGACACAAAGTTGGGTGGGCGTGTGTGCTGTGAGGAGGATGTAGAGAAACTCCAGTACGATTTGGACAGGTTGGGCGATTGAGCAGATGCATGGCAGATGCAGTATAATGTGGATAAATGCGAGGTTATCCAATTTGGTGGCAAAAACAGGAAGGCAGATTATTATCTGAATGGCAATAGATTGGGAAAAGGGGAAGTGCAACGAAACCTGGGTGTCCTTGTGCACCAGTCGCTGAAGGTAAGCATGCAGGTGCAGCAGGCGGTTAAGAAGGCAAATGGTATGCTGGCCTTCATAGCGAGAGGATTCGCGTACAGGAGCAAGGATGTCTTGCTGCAGTTGTACAGGACCTTGGTGAGACCACACCTTGAGTATTGTGTACAGTTTTGGTCGCCTTATCTGAGGAAGGATGTTCTTGCCATGGAGGGAGTGCAGCGAAGATTTACCAGACTGATACCTGGGATGGCAGGAATGACGTATGAAGAGAGATTGGGTCAATTAGGCTTATATTCGCTAGAGTTTAGAAGAATGAGAGGGGGTCTCATTGAAACTTATAAAATTCTAACAGGACTAGACAGACTAGATGCAGGAAGGATGTTCCCGATGGCAGGGGAGTCCAGAACCAGGGGTCACAGTCTAAAGATAAGGGGTAAGCCATTTAGGACTGAGATGAGGAGGAATTTCTTCACCCAGAGAGTGGTGAACCTGTGGAATTCTCTGCCACAGAAGACAGTTGAGGCCAATTCATTAAATATATTCAAGGAGTTAGATATATTTCTTAAGGCTAAGTGGATCAAGGGATATGGGGAGAAAGCAGGGACAGGGTACTGAGTTTGGATGATCAGCCATGATCGCATTGAATGGCGGAGCAGGCCTGAGGGGCCGAATGGCCTACTCCTGCTCCTATCTTCTATGTTTCTATGTAAATGCAAATGAGTGCTCCATGCTTGTTGCTAAAATGAATAGTGATAAGAAAAATTAAACAACTACTATAAAAACAATTCTAGAAATGTACCACAAATCAGTCAGCATTTGAAAGGGAAGGGATAGTTTAATGTTAAAAGTGACCCATAGATTCAGGCTGTGGTCCACAGCCTAAAAGCTCATCAAGGATAACCCATGTAGCTTGAAGCTCAAACAGGTTTGTGCAACATTTAAACTCTGATAAAATTCAGAAGCTTATGCTTTATACATCCTCCATGTGAGCCTCCGAGCCAAATCAAGGCTACACTGATCCTATCTTCTATGTTTCTATGTAAGCTAGAGTAAAATGTGAATTCAGGGCTTCAGAATTATAGAAATTGTATATTGTACAAGAAACTTAACAGCAGCAACAATAGATTTCATTGTTTTTTTCACCATGTAACATTTTGCATGTTATGTATTATTTGTTCAAAAATAACTTGGAATACATCCACAGAAAATTTGCAAATATGATTTAATTTTTAATCATATTAATTAAGGGTGATAATGGCCCTGAACTTCCACCCACTGATCATCTCCAGTACTAACCTTACTGTAGTTTGCAGGATTAGCTCATTTAGATCCACTAGTGATTCAGTAGCACAACTCCCACATAAAATGGAAACAGTACATTGGGCAGCGTTATTGAATGAATGAAAGTAATGAATAATACTAATTGATTTACACATCTACAGCAAGTCCATTCCTCTCTACTGCAAGCAGAATTATAAAAATTGTATATTATACAAAAACTGCACAGCAGCAACATTATGAAAATTAGGAATGCAGCCTTTAAAAAGCCAAAAATGTCAGAAGATTACAGTAGCAGGTTGAGGAGGTAGCTGGTATGTAGCACAGTGAGTTGACAGCCAGGTAACTGTAATGGAGGGCTCATGTGTGATTTTGTGCCACTTATAAAGCATTTCTTCAAGTGCAGGACCAAAGAAGGGATTAGAAGGAGGGCGACCTTCAGTCACACCTAGATAAAATGCAGCATGGAGAAATAAACTGCTGGGTACCCATGGGAGGAAGCCACAGAAAAGTGTCTCATGAGCCATGTGAAGGGAGGTGGCAATGGCACTGAGTGTCATCTCTCTCATCCCTCAGAACTGCATGATCTGCATGGAAAAAGTTCAATGACCTATTAAGGGCAGGCAAGGTAACACATTGGCCACTCTCTCTGGGTACCAACACAATGTTCACTCTCTAAGATTAAGAGCTGCACAAGCTCTGTGGTTAAGTAGGGTACTAACTCAAGGTCTTATAGCGCAAAAACACAAAAGGAAAAGCGGTCCAACCATGGCTAACAAAAGAAATTAAGGATAATATTAGATCCAAAGAGGAGTCATATAATGTTGCCAGAAAACGTAGCAAGCGTGAGGATTGGGAACAGTTTAGAGTTCAGCAAAAAAGGACCAAGAGATTGATTAAGAGGGGGAAAATAGAATATGAGAGTAAACTTTCAAGGAACATAAAAGTAGACTGTAAAAGCTTCTACAAGTGTGTAAAAAGAAAAAGATCAGTAAAGACAAATGTAGGTCCCTTACAGTCAGAAACGGGAGAATTTATAATGGGGAACAAGGAAATGGCAGAGCAATTAAACAAATACTTTGGTTCTGTCTTCACGGAAGAGGACTCAAATAACTTCCCAGAAATGCGAGGGAACCAAGGGTCGAGTGAAAAGGAGGAATTAAAGGAAATTAGCATTAATTAAAAAAATAGTGCTGGAGAAATTAATGGGACTGAAAGCTGATAAATCCCCAGGGCCTGATAATCCGCACTAAAAGGAGTAGCAATGGAAATAGTGGATGGTGGTTGTCATCTTCCAAAATTCTATAGATTATGGAACAGTTCCGGCAGATTGGAGGGTGGCAAATGTAACCCCACTATTTAAAAAAGGAGGGAGAGAGAAAACCAGGAACTACAGATCAGTTAACTTAACATCAGTAGTAGGGAAAATGCTAGAGTCTATTATAAAGGATGTGATAACAGGACACTTAGAAAATATCAACGGGATTAGACAAAGTCAACATGGATTTATGAAAGGGAAATCATGTTTGACAAACCTATTGGAGTTTTTTTAGGATGTAACTGGTAGAATAGATAAGGGAGAACCAGTGGATGTGGTGTATTTGGATTTTCAGAAGGCCTTTGATAAAGTCCCACATAAGAGGTTGGTGTACAAAATTAAAACACATGGGATTGGAGGTAATATACTGGCATGGATTGAAAATTGATTAACAGACAGGAAACAGAGAGTAGGAATAAATGGGTCTTTTTCGGGGTGGCAGGCGGTGACTAGTGGGGTACCGCAGGGATCAGTGCTTGGGCCCCAGCTATTCACAATATATATCAATGATTTGGATGAGGGAACCAAATGTAATATTTCCAAGTTTGCTGACAACATGAAACTAGGTGGGATTGTGAGTTGTAAGGAGGATGCAAAGAGGCTTCAAGGCGATTTAGGCAAGTTGAGTGAGTGGGCAAATACATGGCAGATGCAGTATAATGTATATAAATGTGAAGTTATCCACTTCGGTAGGAAAAACAGAAAGGTAGAGTATTATTTAAATGGTGATAGATTGGGAAATGCTGATGTACAAAGGGACCTGGGTGTCCTTGTACACCAGTCACTGAAAGCAAACATGCAGGTACAGCAAGCAGTTAGGAAGGCAAATGGTATGTTGGCCTTCATTGCAAGAGGATTTGAGTACAGGAGCAAGGATGTCTTACTACAGTTATACGGGGCCTTGGTGAGAACACACCTGGAGTACTGTGTGCAGTTTTGGTCTCCTTACCTAAGAAAAGATATACTTGCCTTAGAGGGAGTGCAGCAAAGGTTCACCAGACTGATTCCTGGGATGGCAGGACTGTAGTATGAGGAGAGATTGGGTCAACTAGGCCTGTATTCACTAGAATTTAGAAGAATGAGAGGGGATCACATTGAATCGTATAAAATTCTGAGAGGGCTAGACAGACTGGATGCAGGGAGGATGTTTCCCATGGCTGGAGGGTCTAGAACGAGGGGTCACAGTCTCAGAATACGGGGTAGGACATTTAGGACTGAGATGAGGAGAAATGCCTTCACTCAGAGGGTGGTGAACCTGTGGAATTCTCTACCACAGAAGGCTGTGGAGGCCAAGTCACAGAATATATTTAAGAAGGAGATAGATATATTTCTAGACACAAAAGGCATCAAGGGATATGGGGAGAGAGCGGGAATATGGTATTGAGATAGAAGATCAGCCATGATCATATTGAATGGCAGAGCAGGCTCGAAGGGCCGAATGGCCGACTCCGGCTCCTATTTTTCTATGTTTCTATGTGCGCTGCCATCTTCCCTAACAACAATTACTTTCATGCAAAACTTTACAACCCCTTCCTTCACTTTAAGAGGGTGATACCAGCAGATCTATTACATTAGCTGTCTAATGCCACCTGGGAAACATGCCTCAAATACTAGCCCTCACCTAATCCACTCATTTGTGTTGCAGGGCATACAATCACAAAGCAAAGGGCCAGATGGAGTATTCTGACATCAGAGAGGTCACTGTTTACAAGAAGCAGAGCATGGAGGTGCTGAGGAGGATGGCCAGGTTGAAGGGACATTGCAATTGCTAGATTAGTGAGTGCACACCTACATATCCCTGTGAAATAGCACACAGCCACAAGCTTCCAAACTATCTTTAGTCACAAAGGAGTTACACTTTTTAGTTTATGCACTCTTTTCCTGCAGATTCAAAAGAGCAACAGAGGAGGGTAGAGAATGATGAAGAGAAGGAAAATGATGATGAAGGGCAGGAAGAAAATGAAAGAAGAAATTTCTTCCTCGTGGACTATGATGACGAAAATCATAGCCTGGAATTTCCTCAGTTTCCGCCGCACAGTGGGAGCAGGTCCAAGAAAATTCCCAGCCCGTGATTTGACAAAGAGGGTTTTGAGGATTAAGGTTGCACAGGAGCCTCAGGAACTGTATCCTGCCCCATGTTTCTCTGCCACAAATCCCTCCATAGTATCCCTGCATCATTTGCTTTTTCACTCACAGGCACCAGCTCATATACTTTCACTTGGGTGGTGGGGGAAGTGGATGGTGAAATTAAATAGTGTTACTGAGGATGTGGCACTGGGTGATTCATGGAAGCAAAGACTGCAGTTCTGGCAGCAGTAGAGGAGCAAATAGACAGTATCCTGCATGCCAGCTTCCAGCCCCTTGAGCCCTGGCTGCAGGCTGCTGTCTCTCAAGGCTTTCAGGATTGGTTAGCTGCCAATTGACCAGCCATCCTGGTAAACAATAGGGCCACAGATCCAGGGCCCAGTGGGATGATGATGGTTGAAGTCGACCAGTATAGGGCTGCCATTTCTCAGGGCAGCAGCATATGTCAGACATCTGATCTTCCCCGTCAGAGCACGTGGTACATAGGAGGCAAGACCAGGCTGCCCAGGCACGGGTTCCAGCCAACAACGGCTCTCTCCCTGCCATGAGAGGGGGGCCCTCTCAGTCCCATGAGCCCTTTGTACCACAGCAGCAGTTAACCATCTATCACAGTACTGGCCCTCAGGTTGCTCCTAGGAGATGCAAAGCAATAGGAGAAAGAACACAGGTTTGGTTATTTGGTTACATAGGAAAACATGGAGTGAGGAAAGAGTAAGTTGACTTTTGGTCTCTTTTGAGTTCCTTGTGTTATAAAAAGCTGGTGTTTTGCTCTCAGTTTATGAGATAATCCGAACTTTCTCAATGAACTGAACACTTTGTAATAATTCACAGATATCTATTTTTATTCTATGTTATTTAGCTATTCCTTTTTCATGTAATCACTACAGTATTGTTTTTCTTAGTCATAAATGAAGAATAATCTCATCTACAGGTTTGATCTGTAAACTATTGCTAACTAGAATACCTTTGTCATTTATCTTTGTTCTCAACGCGATGTTGAAAGTAATACCCATGAAGAACAGATTGATCATTTACTAACTCTTCATCACAAATGTTAACAATAGAAATACTACAAACAATGAGAAGCCCCCATCATCATTAAAGCAATTCAAAAAAGCAATCCATCATCACTGTTTAGTTGAGCAGAGTTACTTTAATTATAGGCTCTGTGACTGCATCCAAATACCATGATTAGCATAATGTAATCAGTAGCCACTCTTCTCTCAAATTATACAACTGTTCTATTTTTGGACTTGGCAACAAAGGAATGCATATCAGGAGCCTTTATTGAGAACAGGCCTGTTTGACATAGCAATTGATCACTGCCTGAATTTCTACTAACATACCATGAGCATTACATACACTGCAAATATAGTCCATTTGGCCCCGGAAAACAAATTACAATTTGGCAGAGAGGACGGAACAATCTTGCAGTGCGAATTCCTCCTCTCAAGACACAGTCAAATAATTCTCCCTCATTCATTACCAGTTTCAGATGGAAGTGGAGCGAAACAGGTGAACAAGCAAATGACGCAAAAGTACCACACTGCATACACGCTGCAGACACAAGTGAAATACACTAGCCTTGAAATGAGATGCACTCTCTTTTGGGCACGCGTAGGCGCAGGGGTCTATCCCTGCGACGAAATGGTAAGGCCCGAAGCGCACCTGGTATTGGGCCTTGTGCCTCATTATCAAGCCGGCGAGCTGTGGTCACCTAATAGGCGACCCCAGGCAGCTCACTTGTGAGGAGGAACGGAAGATTCTAACAACGATGCCAATAGCGGCTCTCAGGTAAGTGATTAAAGGAGACCAGGAAGGGTGGGCACTGCACACAGATTTTTTGGCCTTTCCCAATATGGTAGGCAGCGTACTTCTGGCTCAAAACGAGCCTGCGCTTCCTGCCCACCATATTGGATTCTTAGGAGGCTGTTTAGCGCCCCAAAAACAGGCACTGCACGGTCGAATTTCTTGTCCAACCGCTACAGTTCTACAAGATTACATCTGATCTTACTATTACATATTCCTATCTTCAACTGCCACCTGTACTGTTAAGGACACAGAGAGAGAGGGAGAGTCTGAATTGAAGATTCAAGAACTGTGGGGAGCAGGACAGGAAGGAAAGAGAGAGAGAGACTGCACAGAGAGAGACTCAGGTTGCATCTACAGCTATACCATGTGATAATTTTGACGGTGGGGGAGATGTAACAAGGAGAGGGATTAGGGAGAGAATTCAGAGAGTGAATGCAATATGACTGTAGGTCTTGCCACCAGAAGTAGAGCGGAGAGAGGGAATAGCATACAGTGAAGCAGACTTGAAAAAGCAGAAAATGTGAACAGGAATGTAGGACTGGAAAATATTGCAGAGGTAGGTTAAAGCGAAGCTGCAGAAGGATTTGTAGACAAGGACATGGATTTTGAAGTTAATGTTTTAGGAACGGTGAGCCAATGGAGGCTGCCAAGAATAGGGATGATAGGTGAAAGGGACTTACTGCAGAATATGATAGAGTTCTGGATCAGTTGCCATTTATGTTAGGTGGAGCTCAGGAGACAGGCAAGGAAGGCATTGGAAAAATCAAGTCTGAATGTGATAATGACATGAATGATAGTTTCAGCTGTAGTAGGGACAAATATATTTCTGAGGTGGAAATAGGTGCTCTTGGGTGATGGACTGGATGTGCAATTTGAAGCTCAAATCAAATATTGTGGATGCACACTGACCTGTTGTTTTTGAGCAATCATCAAAAAAGGAATGGGATGAGGGGCTAAGACATTGAATTTCTGCTGGGAGCAAACACAATGGCTTTGATCTTGCCGGTGTTGAGCTGAAGAAATTTCTAGCTCATTGATGACTTGACAGGCAGTTGGACAGCATAGCGGCATTTGTGGAATCAAGGATGGTGGTGGACAGGTAAAGCTGGATGAATCAAGGATAGTGGTGGACAGGTAAAGTTGGATGAATCAAGGATGGTAATGGACAGGTAAAGCTGGATGAATCAAGGATGGTGGTGGACAGGTAAAGCTGGATGAATCAAGGATGGTGGTGGACAGGTAAAGCTGGATGAATCAAGGATGGTGGTGGACAGGTAAAGCTGGATGAATCAAAGATGGTGGTAGACAGGTAAAGCTGGATGAATCAACAATAGTGGTGGAGAGGTAAAGCTGGATGAAGTAGCATATATAAAGCTTATGAATTATGCCACTGAGGGGCAACATTGAGACGAAGAATAGGAGGGGGCCAAGGTTGGAACCTTAAGAAACACCAGAGGTGACTATGCAGGAAGGGTGAGAGAAATCCATTGTCGGAAATATACTGGCTGGGTTGGGGCAGGGAGGAATGGAACCATATGAGGGTAGTGCCATAGAGGAGTGTTGGGAACTTTGATCGGCCAGTCTCAGTGCTGTAAGCAGCATGGAAACCAAACTGGTGAGACTGGTGGGCATTGAAGTGAGTCGCAATGACATATTCCTGGACGTTGTAGATTAAGAGAATATAGTAGATGGGTGGCAGTTGGAAGGATGCAAGGGTTGAGTGTAGTCTTTTAAAGGAATGGGGTGATTATGTCAGCATTTTTGCTGGAGAGTATGAAAGGAAAAACAATGGAGGAGAAGCTATTCCAGCAACCATAGCAATAGTTAAAAGGCTTCTGAACTGGGGTGTCCAAGATTTTGTGTACGGGGGTCTCGCTTTGAACCTGACTCCAAAGCATTTTAATCATACGTGGCCCACACAGGGATCTGTACTGGGGCCTCAGCTTTTCACTATATTTATCAATGACTTAGATGAAGGAATAGAAAGCCGTATATCCAAGGTTGCTGATGATATCAAGTTAGGTGGCAAAGTATGGAGTGTAGATGGGAGCAGAAAGTTGCAAAAGGGACATTGATAGATTAAGTGAGTAGGCAAAACTGTGGGGAATTGTGAGATCACCCACTTTGGAACTAAGAAAGATAAATCAGAACATTTTCTAAATGATGAGAAACTAGGAACTGTGGAGGAACAGAGAGGTTATAGGTTCCATGTACAGAAATCAATAAAAACTAGTGGACAGGTACAAAAAAACAATTTAAAAAGCTAATGGAATGTTAGCCATCTCAAGGGGGCTGGAATACAAAAGGTGGAAATGATGGTCTAGAGCTCTGGTTAGACCACACCTGGAGTTCAGTTCTGGGCAGCACACCTCAGGAAGGATATATTGGCCTTGGAGAGGGTGCAAAGCAGATTCACCAGAAAGACACCTGGGCTTAGAGGGGTAAATTATGAGAACAGTTTGCATAGACTAGTTTGCATTCCCTTGAGTGTAGACGATTAAGAGGTGATCTAATTAAGATGATTAAAGAATATGATAGGGTAGATAGAGAGAAATTATTTCCTCTGGTAGGGAGTCCAGAACTAAAGGCATAATCTTAGACCTAGGCCGTTCAAGGGTGATGCCAGGGATCACTTCTTCACAGGTAGTGGAAATCTGGAACTCTCTCCACCACAAAACTGTTGAGATTAGGTCAACTGAAAATTTCAAAAATTAGATTGATAGATTTTTGTTAGGTAAGGGTATTGAGGGATATGGAACCAAGGCGGGTAAATGGAGTTAAGATACAGATCAACCTTGATCTAATTGAATAGCGGAACAGGCTCAAAGGGCTGAATGGCCTACTCCTGTTCCTATGTCCCATTCACTAGCTGTTATACGTGGATCTGGCCCCTTGCTCCAAAATGTGGGACACTCCAGCTCTAAACTATAGGTTTAAATAGAGGGCTTTCACTATTGCTTTGGATACTGGGATAGCCCCACCTCCATAGTATTCTGTAGCTTTCTTTTACTCTTCAGGGAGAGAAAGTAAGAAAAACACTTGTAAATCTCAGTCAGGGAGGCTGTGAAAAGAGACAGAGTGGAAAAAGTGGGTAAATGAGAATATAGTTGGGTCTATTTTAACAGCAATGCAAATGGGAGTTGTGTTTTCATTGCTTCCTGACATTGCTGTATAGTTAGCAAAGGCAGAGCTCCATGCATGCATACATAATGAAACTCATACACAGGGTCTTACTCACTAGCTTCCTGCTGCCAGTGAGATTTTAATGATTGAAAACAGCTGATAAGATATTAAGCTCTATTCAGTCATTAAGATGTGAATTTTGGATTTGGTTCAGTGGTATCACTCATCATGAGTTTGAGCCCCAATCGAGGATCTGAGCACATAATCTAGGCTGACCCTTCCGTGTGGAAGTAATGAGGAGTAATGCATTGTTGGACCTGCCGTCTTTCAGATGAGACTTGGGTTCAGATACACAATTCTTTAAAAGTGGGAGGACAAATTGATAAAAGCATAAAAGAAGCATATGGGTTCCTAGGTTTTATAAATAGTGGCATTGGGCTGAATTTTAACAGCCAAAAACAGGTGGGCTAGGACAGATGATAAAATTTTAAAAATCTGAAACTCAACCCCAACCGACCCACTTCCGGGTTTAAAGGAGGCAGGACAAGGAGCGGGCAGCCAACCCGCTCCCAGGAGGCAAGTTGGCAATTTTAATATTTTAATGAGGCTGCCAGCCTCTGATTTAACCTGCTTTGCAGGTTTTATAGTGGGCGGCCGGGTTTCCAAGACCGCAGGAAACCCGGCAGCTGAAGGGAGGCGAGGATAACTTCGGGCAGAAGGTAAATGCCTTTACAGCACTGCTTGTGGGCCAGGAGGAGCAGGAATGGTTCTCCTTGGCCCCCCAAGCTCCTCCTGCCCCCCCCATACAAAGATACTGGGTTCGGACCCCCACCAGGGTCGAGAACCGGCCCCCTGGATTGACGCAACCCCACCCGGGTTGTGGATCGGATCTACCTGCTCCTGCGGCCTGCTCCAGAGTCCTCCCTGCCTGACTGGAAGCCAAGCATGTCAATCAGGCTGACTTCCAGGCGAGGAACCTGTCAATGACAAAAGACGCTGCTGTGGAGTTAAAACTCCACAGTATGCGGGGAAATCCGGACTTCTGGGTTTCCTGTCCGAATCTCGGCCCTGCCTACATAACCTGTTAATATCCAGGCCATTGAGTACAATAACAAAGAGTAATGCTAAACCTATATAAATCATTGGTTAGGCTACAGTTAGAATATTTTGTCCAGTTTTGGCCACCTTACTTTAGGAAGGATATGAAAGCCATGAAGAAGTTGCAGAAGAGATTCGCCAAAAGATACCAGAGATGAGAGGCTTTGGTTATAAAGAAATTCTAAAGAAACTGAGTCTTTTTTCATAAGAACAAAAAAGGTTGGGGGGACCTAATTGAGGTGTTCAAATTATGAGAAGTTTTGATAAAGTAAATTGAGAATAACTATTTCCACTGATTGGTGAGTTCGCTACAAAAGAGCATGAATTTAAGCTCATGACCAAAAACACAAAGGGACAGGTTAGGATATTTTTTTACACAGAGAGCTATTATGACATTCTGCCCTGCCAAAAATTGATGCAAGTAGAAACTATAATAAGCTTTTAAAAGAAAGTGGATAAATATTTGAAAAATAAAAAATTAAGACTATGGAGTGAAGGGGGATGAAACTAACTGGATAGCTTTTTCAGAGAGCCGGCACAGGCTGGATGGGTTGAATGATTTCCTACTGTGTTGTAAAGTTCTACGAGTCAGCTGTATATAAAAGACCCCATGGCACTATTTGAAGAAGAGCAGGGGAGTTCTGCTGGTTCTGGGGTTAAATTATGAGGACAGGTTGCATAATTTTTTTTTTATTAGTTCATGGGATGTGGGCGTCGCTGGCAAGGTCAGCATTTATTGCCTATCCCTAATTGCCCTTGAAGAAGGTGGTGGTGAGCTGCCTTCTTGAACCGCTGCAGTCCGTGCGGCGAAGGTACTCCCACAGTGCTGTTAGGGAGGGAGTTCCAGGGTTTTGACCCAGCGATAATGAAGGAATGGCAATATAATTCCAAGTCAGGATGATGTGTGGCTTGGCGGGGATCTTGGAGGTGGTGGTGTTCCCATGTGCCTGCTGCCCTTGTCCTTCTAGGTGGTCGAGGTCACGGGTTTGGGAGGTGCTACCAAAGAAGCCTTGACGAGTTGCTGCAGTGCATCTTGTAGATGGTACACACTGCAGCCATGGTACGCCGGTAGTGGAGGGAGTGAATGTTTAAGGTGGTGGATGGGGTGCCAATCAAGAGGGCTGCTTTGTCTTGGATGATGTCGAGCTTCTTGAGTGTTGTTGGAGTTGCACTCATCCAGGCAAGTGGGGAGTATTCCATCACACTCCTGATGGTGGAAAGACTTTGGGGAGTCAGGAGGTGAGACACTCGCCACAGAATACCCAGCCTCTGATCTGCTCTTGTAGCCACAGTATTTATGTAGCTGGTCCAGTTAAGTTTCTGGTCAATGGTGACCCCCAGGATGTTGATGGTGAGGGGTTCGGCGATGGTAATGCCATTGAATATCAAGGGGCGGTGGTTAGACGCTTGCTTGTTGGAGATAGTCATTGCCTGGAACTTGTGTGGCGCAAATGTTACTTGCCACTTATCAGCCCAAGCCTGAATGTCGTTCAGGTCTTTCTGCATGCGAGCATGGACTGCTTCATTATCTGAGGAGTTGCGGATGGCACTGAACACTGTGCAGTCATCAGCAAACATTCCCACTTCTGACCTTATGATGGAGGGAAGGCCATTGATAAGCATCTGAAGATGGTTGGGCCTAGGATATTGCCCTGAGGAACTCCTGCAGCGATGTCCTGGGGCTGATATGATTGACATCTAACCACCACAACCATCTTCCTTTGTGCTAGGACATACCTGGGCAGTTTTCTACATTGTTGGATAGATGCCAGTGTTATAGCTATACTGGAACAGCTTGGTTAGAGGCACGGCTAGTTCTGGAGCACAAGTCTTCAGCACGACAGCCAGGATGTTGCCGGGGTCCACAGCTTTTGCTGTATCCAGTGCACTCAGCCTTTTCTTGATATCACATGGAGTGAATTGAATTGGCTGAAGACTGGCGGAGACCTCAGGAGGAGGCTTATATAGATCATCCACTTGGCACGTCTGGCTGAAGATGGTTGCAAATGCTTCAGCTTTGTCTTTTGCACTCATGTGCTGGGCTCCACCATCATTGAGGATGGGGGATATTCATGGAGCCTCCCCCTCCCGTTAGTTGTTTAATTGTCCACCACCATTCACGACTGGATGTGGCAGGGCTGCAGAGCTTTGATCTCATCCGTTGATTGTCGGATCGCTTAGTTCTGTCTATAGCATGCTGCTTCCGCTTTTTAGCATGCATGTAGTCCTGTGTTGCAGCTTCCCTAGGTTGGCACTGCATTTTTAGGTACAATTCCACTGCTGCTGATGGCCCACAGTGCCTCATGAATGCCCAGTTTTGAGCTGCTAGGTCTGTTCTGAATCTATCCCATTAGCACGGTGGTAGTGCCACACAACACGATGATACAATTCTGCTGCTGCTGATGGCCCACAGTGTTAAGTCTGTGGGTTGTATTATAAATAATCACAGACTCCACTGTTAACCAAATAAAACACGTCTTTACTATTCAGAGGCTCGGGCGATTCTGCCCTAGTTAACGTATCACAACCCTTATATACTGGTGTGGTCACTATCGGTATTACAGTATACATGAGCCAATAGATAGTGCCACCCTAAAGTAGTGCTCTTAAAGGCGAACGGTTACATTCTATAGTTCCCTTAAAGGTAAACGGTTACATACACAACACTCCTCCCTTCCTAGCTTATTACTTACAGAATCCCGTTAAACATACAATCTTCAACTTTATATAAACAGTTTGCAGATATACTCTCGATGGAGTCAACGTCATATAACAATTTACAGATATACTCTCAATGGAGTCAACGTCATATAACAGTTTACAAACATACTCTCAGTGGAATCAGTTTACAGGTTCAGTCTCTGTGGGAACAGTTCATAAATTCAGTCTCTGGTATTAATTCGTTCCAGACAGCATCCTCCATAGCCTTTTTTTTTTTTTTTTTTTTTAACAGCTTGTACTTTTGTCCTGTTGAACCAGCAGTGCGGACTTATACAACCCACTGGCTGTCTTGATAATGTCCCTGGATTTTTTTTACAAATTTAGCACCTTTCGTAGTGTTCGGACTGAGGTAGTAGAAGTAATAATATTTTAAACAGTTATTATTTTCTGCTTCTTCTTTTTCTTTTCTGCCTTTTTGAAACTCTCCGAGCTCTTTTCCCGGCTGCCATCTGTAGCGCCACCAACTCTCTATGTTCCTTAGACCTTAAGTGCTTCCTCAGGATTTCAGCACTTTGGGAGTTCCCATCACAATTTGGGCAGACCACATCCTCATAACATTCGGTGTCACTCAACAGGTCAAAACCCTTCTTCAAGCAATCATATTCATCCTGCTCTTCCTCGGATGTCTGCCCTTCCTTCCCTCCTGGCCTCATTTGTGCGTTCAATCCTTTCCCTTCCTTCAGGGATTTCGTTATCAGGCTATTTAATCCTTCTACTGAAGTAGCTGTTTCCCCATTCTCCTGTTCCCCTGGACGTAATTCAGCGTACTCCTCCATTTCATCCATCATTTTCTCCAATGCTTTCATCTTCTCTTCCTCTTGTACTTTGGCTTCCAGTGCTTGGAGAAGTTGCGCCTCGATGCTCTCTAGCTCATGTTCAGGGCCCATTCCCAGTTGAAACTGTTCTTCAAGTCGGTCAACCTCGGTAATTGCCGCCTCATATTTGTCTTGGGCTTCCTTCCATATTTTTATGAGTTCTGCCATGTCTTTCACCTCTACATCCTCATCTATGTATGGAACTTCTACCGATGAGTCTGTCTTGGCCCTGAGCTCCTCAAGAATTTCCTGCAGCCTTTGGACTTCTTGCTCATGTTCAACCTTTAGTTGCTCATATACTTCCAACGAAACTAGCTTTTCGGAGGTTGCTGAGTTAACCCCCTCCAGAATTGTAGTCTGGGCCTGTTCATACTGTTTTTTCAACTTCTCGCACTCTGCTTGTAAGGAGTCGTAGAGAAGAACTGGAATAAAATCCTGGCTTCCTGAAGATTCCTCTTCATTTGTTTCTTTCGCAATTTCCTGTTGGAGTTCAGCCAAGGCTGCTATGCTATCTGCCTCTCGAAGTCTCACTGCCATCAACTCTTCTTTATTCTTGCAGTCCATCTCAGCCATTTCCCGTTTACTTTCATTTAACTGAGTGAGTAGTCCCTTATTTTGGGCTGAGAGATATTGCACCTTCTCATGTAGACCCTTGCACTCCTTCTCTGCTTGACATAGCTGATTACCGCTGATTTGGTTCTGCGTTTCAAGTTCCAACATCCTTTGCTTAGCTTCTTTCAGTTTCGCCCCTATAAGCTCCTCTTGCAACATGGCCACATTATTCTCATCAGGTAAAGAAGCGTTTCTCTTTTCCATGTCCAAGATTTGTTTCTGCATCTCCTTAAGAGCACCCTGTGATTCAACTTCTCTTAACTTTGCCTGCACTAGCTCCGTCTCTAATTGCAGAACAAAATCTTCAGTGCAGCGTGATTTGCCCTTCTGCTGTATCTCTAGATCATGCAAATATTCTAACCCCTGAACATCATCAGGGAGATGTGATCGGTAATTGGTCACGATGGCTCTATGGTCGCTCTCTGCTTGAGCCAGTAGGTTCTGTTGTCTTTCCAGACTCTCCCATTCGGTGTCATAGAACTTTTTCATTGTTTTCATCTCTTGTACGAGGCGGTAACTTAATTGTTCTAATTGTTGTTGTACTTTGAAATAGCGTTGAGTTCGAGCCCGGTGTTCCTCCGTAATGCATATGTCTGTAGCTTGAACAGACTCAGAATTCTCTGTCTTTATGCATGCCATCGATTTTCCAACCTTAGTCCGTGAGTTAATGTTAACCTTGTTTTTCATACATAAGCTGGACTTATCGTCTTCCGGCTCAGAGTCTGAGCTGCTTGTCTGCACCGAGTCCTCACTCGTCATTGCTTGTCGGTAGTGCCATTCCATGTCTATTTTCTTGATCCACTCCCGTCCTAGAAGTGGTGGTCCTCCCTCAGGTAGTACGTACAATTTCATTCTTGGGTGTACTTTACCCCTATCTCTCACCTTGACTCTTATTTTCCCCATGGGGTATACGCGATGCCCCGTGTATGTCTGTAATACGAACTTGGTATTTCTTAAGGGTATGTGAGAGAATAGTCGGTGGTAGTCCTTTTGGTTGATGACTGATACAGCTGATCCCGTGTCCAGCTCCATTCGTACTTGGACTCCAGCTATTTTTAGTGTGACCCAGATCGTCTGTAGATCAGTTACTTTACCCACATTGTGGATTCTCAGACTATCCAACTCCTGGCTGTTTGGGTCTGAGTCTGAATTTTGTTCGTCTGAACTCTTTTCAGCCACCTGATGCACCTTGTTGTACTTTTCTTGTGGTGGTGGCTTCCTTTGTTTGTTGGTCTTCTTTCTGGACCTGCATACCTTCGCGATGTGACCCAGTTTGCCACATTTCCTGCACTCTTGATTCTTAAACCAGCACTGATTCTGGTCATGCGTTGTCTTTCCACAACGGTAGCATTTGGAAATGCTTGCAGTAATTTGATCCTTCAGCACTGCTACGATCTCTTCGAAGGTCTGGTCCACTGGTTTAACTGGTGCTATTAGATGTTTCAAGAGCCCGTATGTTTTTGCTCCCATCGAATTTAACAAAGTTATTGCCTTGGCGTATATGGCTACGCAATATATTCCTATGCGTTCCCCATACGTGGCCCTGTCTTCTATTTCAGCATTAAAATCATTAATATTTCCTCGCTTAGGCATCTTCTTCTCTTTCCGAGAACAGCACAAGTATTTCTTTACTTATTATTAATTTTCTTCTCTTCTTGAGAACACCACAAGTATTGCTTTACTTATTTCTTGTTTCTGAAAATTCTAATTAATTTTCTTCTCTCTTCTTGAGAACACCACAAGTATTGCTTTACTTATTTCTTGTTTCTGAAAATTCTAATTAATTTTCTTCTCTCTTCTTGAGAACACCACAAGTATTGCTTTACTTATTTCTTGTTTCTGAAAATTCTAATTAATTTTCTTCTCTCTTCTTGAGAACACCACAAGTATTGCTGTACTTATACTTATTTTCCCTCTCTTCTTGAGAACACACCAGCCTTTCTGAAAAATCTTATTACTTTCCTGAAATTCTTAATAATTTCCAAGATGGCGGTTTCCCGCTTCTTCCTTCTTCTTCAGCGGTTTCCCCGCGAAAAATGGCGGCTTTCCCGCGCTTCTCGCTCTCCCCGCCCACTTCGATGGCGGTTTTCCCGCGCTTCTCGGCGCTCTCCGCCCACTTCAATGGCGGTTATCACCCGTTCCCCGACGCTGACTTTCAGCCCGAGTGCGGCCCTTATCAGCGGATGCGATCGATGGGCCGGCTGCGCCTCGCACTTGAAAGCGGCCCCCGGCCTCTGGCTCACCCGCTCGCGCGGCTCTTGCTCGCTCCCTCCCGGGCTCTGGCTTACCCGCTCGCGCGTTTCACCGTGGCTCTTATCAGGGATTGCGATCGCCCTGTCTTTGCAGCCAACGCTGCGGCTTACCCACGAGGTTATGGAGGCTTCAGGGTCCTAATGCCTGTCGCTTCCAGCCTGTCGGTTCCAGACTGGTGAGGATTGAAACCTCTCTTCAACGTCCTGTCTTCGGACGAAGCCGCCGTGGAACAACTGCCGCAGGGTTCGAATCCTGACTCGTCGCCAATGTTAAGTCTGTGGGTTGTATTATAAATAATCACAGACTCCACTGTTAACCAAATAAAACACGTCTTTACTATTCAGAGGCTCGGGCGATTCTGCCCTAGTTAACGTATCACAACCCTTATATACTGGTGTGGTCACTATCGGTATTACAGTATACATGAGCCAATAGATAGTGCCACCCTAAAGTAGTGCTCTTAAAGGCGAACGGTTACATTCTATAGTTCCCTTAAAGGTAAACGGTTACATACACAACACACAGCGCCTCATGTATGCCCAGTTTTGAGCTGCTAGGTCTGTTCTGAATCTATCCCATTTAGCATGGTGGTGGTGCCACACAACATGATGGAGGGTGTCCTCAGTGTGAAGATGGGACTTTGCATGGACTAATGCATGGACAGATGCATCTGCGACAAGTAGATTGGTGAGGATGAGGTCAAGTAGGTTTTTCCCCTCATGTTGGTTCTCTCACCACCTGTCGCAGGCCCAGACTGGCAGCTATGTCCTTCAGGTCTTGGCCAGCTCGGTCAGTCGTGGTGCTACCAAGCCACTTGGTGATGAACATTCAAGTCCCTCACCCAGAGTACATTCTGTGCCCTTGCTGCTCTCAGTGCTTCTTCCAAGTGGTGTTCAACCGCCGTAAGTGCCCCGCAAGTTCCAGGTTTCCACATGCGCGAAAACCCGCAACTTGCAATCTGTCAAGTTTCAGCTTGACAAATCCACCGCATCCCGGGAAATGGACATTTGCTGGCGGAGAGTTGGGCTATTTACCCATAATGTCCGTGAAACTCTTAGGTTTGGTAAAAGCAGGCGTAGGGCCTTCGTGTATCAGTGTAACAGTTAAAATAAATATTAAAATAATTTTTTAAAAATTATTTAAACATAAAAAAACTTTAAAATTAGCTTTGGTTATTTTTAGCCCCTTTAAACATTTAAATTTATTTTTCAAAAAATTATATTTGTGTTCATTTAATTGTATTTTAATTAATTTTGAACATATAATGATTTATTTTTATTTAACTAGTGATTAATTATGTTTTTTAAGGGATTCCTATTCATGCTTAATGGGAATCCCCTTTTTTGATTGGTTGGGCGTACGCGTAGAGGCCCAGGAGCGTTAGTCTACAATCCTCCAGGACCATCAGGTAGGTTCGTACTTTTCTTGTGGTTCAGAGGCATTCGATCGTGGGAAGCCTCCGACCGCAAATTCAGGCCCATCGATTCAACAAGATTTTCAAAGATACTGTGGCAGAGCCACTGAGGGACTTTGAGCAACTGTATATAATTCCCTTTAACGAGGTTTTACTCCAACCTAAGCCTGTACTAGTCTGTTAGTGGTTTCTGTGTTTGTACATACTGTTTGCATGCATGGGGCACGGTCCCTTTAAGACTGCGGCAAAGCACGGGTAAACGCGATGGCGTCATGCCGCTAATCACGTGACCACCCAAGCGTGGGAGAAACGTGATGACGTTGTGATAAAAATGATAACATCCGGGAAGTTATGTCATCACTTCCTGTGAACTATGAACTATGAACTGTGTACATACCTCACTTCCTGTAAATGTCACTTCCTGTTGGACTGGTATAAATACTGGTCTGTTCAGTATTGTAAGAGGCTTCTACCAGAGGCATGGTAAAGACCTCTCTTGTATATAGTGTGTTTATAAGTTACTTAAAGCTTACTTTAAAGTTACTTGATGGTAAGTCTCCTTTTTCTTACATCAATTTAAGTAACTTAGTATTTACACTGACAAATACTAGACCTTCAGACAAACTCGGAAGTTAAGGATCCAGGGAACCACCCATCATGGAGAAAATCCTTAGACCTATTCGTCTGGACTTGGACCCGAATACACCAGCAGCTGGCAGGGTATGGAAGCATTGGTATCGTACTTTTGAGAATTTTCTGGATGAATGTAAAGTGGATGCTCCTGCTAAATTGAAGATACTTGTCAATTATGTGACCCCAAAAGTGTTCGAATATGTTGATGACTGGGATAGTTACGAAGAGGTGATTCGGGCACTTAAGAAACTGTATGCGAAGACCCCAAATGAGGTCTATGCTAGACATCTACTGGCCACAGCCCGACAAGGGCCAGGGGAATCAATTGACGAATTCCTGCAAGAACTTCGCAGGCTCAGCGTAGATTGTAACTTTCAGGCAGCCTCAGCTGAACTGTACCGCCAAGAAATGATTCGTGATGCTTTCATCTGCGGGATTGCCTCTCCATTTATACGCCAGCGTCTACTAGAAAGTAAAACACTTGAGCTACAAAAAGCTTTTGACCTAGCTTGTTCACTGGATTTGGCAAAGAGAAATGCAGACCTCTATCAGCTGCCCAGATCTCGATCTGCTGCTGTAGCTGCAACCAGACAATTCAAGCGGTCTCAGGTGAACCCTATCATGGGGGAATCTAATTCTGATAATTCTGATGAAGAAGAGGAGGACGACCCCACTTTAGCAGCCTCTTGGCAATCTAGGAAGGAATGCTTCTTTTGTGGAGATGCTTTTCACCCTAGGAAAACCTGCCCTGCTCGCAATGCAATCTGCAGTTATTGCGGGAAAAAAGGACACTTTGCTAAAGTTTGCCTATCAAGGGCCTCTACGAGGGCCAATCCAGCTAAGGCCTACCGAACTGCCCCAATTAGGGCCTATCAAGATGCTCCAGCTAGGACCTATCAAGCTTCCTCTCGAGCTCTCTCCCGAAGAAGCACACCGAGAGTTTTAGCCACTCTCTGTGCAACGACACCAATTACAGCTGCTTGCCCACAGAACCTGTCTCAGGCAGCCACAAAAATTTCAATTAAAGGGCATACCTTAGATGCCTTAATTGACTCAGGAAGTACTGATAGTTTCATTAAGGAACAGATTGTTGTGAAATTGAAACTACATGTCTTCCCATCGGACCAGGCAATTGCGATGGCCCAGTCATCACTTAATACCAGAATCTCCGGCTTTTGTGTTGTTGATATGACACTTCATGGTCGTATGTATCCCTCCACCCGACTTTCGGTGCTCAAAGACTTATGTAGTGATCTCCTCTTAGGGCTGGACTTCCAAAAACAGCATAAGAAACTCACCATTGAGTTTGGTGGATCCAAACCCGGACTTACTATTTCTAATATACCATCTAAATTACCATTTTGTGCATTATCAGCAGCTTCACTTAATGAACCCTCATTATTTGCCAGTATTCCGCCTCAATGCCAACCGATAATAACGAAATCGCGGCGCTTTAATCAGGAAGACCAATCTTTTATTGCGGCTGAAATCTCTCGACTTCTAGCAGAGGATATCATTGAACCATGTTCGTCGCCCTGGCGGGCTCAAGTCGTCATTGTCAAGAACCCTCTAAAACCTCACAAACAGCGACTATGCATCGATTATTCGCAAACCATCAATCAATATACCGACTTGGACGCCTACCCATTGCCACGCATTGATGATATGGTTAATAAACTGGCCGAATACAAAGTGTTCTCAACTTACGATTTAAAAAGTGCCTATCATCAGTTACCCTTGAAGGTCTCAGATAAGCAGTACACAGCCTTTGAGGCTAATGGACGGCTGTACCAATTTCGTCGCCTCCCATTCGGGGTTACTAATGGAGTGGCTGTCTTTCAACGGGCAATGGATGGCCTGGTTAAGCAGGAAAACCTAAGGGACACTTTTCCCTATCTTGATAACATTACCATTGCAGGTCACGATCAACAGGAACACGACTCCAACCTCCAAAAATTTCGGGATGCCCTCCATCGCCGTAATTTGACCCTGAATGAATCCAAATCTGTTGAGTCGCAACCGACCATCAACATCCTTGGCTACTGCGTAGGCAATGGTATCATTAAGCCAGACCCAGAAAGACTTCGCCCGCTCCAAGAGCTCCCGTCACCTAAGAATCCGGCTTCTTTACGTCGGGCTCTCGGTCTGTTTGCATACTACGCTAAATGGATTCCTCATTTTTCGGACGAAATCCAACCCTTGCTGCATGCTAGATCATTTCCACTGGGAACAGCGGCTGTTGCAGCCTTTAACCTTCTCAAAAAACAGTTGGAGAAAGCGGCTCTTCACTCCATTGATGAGAATCTCCCTTTCGTGGTTGAATGTGATGCCTCGGAGGTGGCGATCTCGGCTACTCTGAATCAGGAAGGTCGTCCTGTAGCATTTATGTCCAGGACCTTACAAGGTGCCGAGCTACATTATCCTCCGGTTGAGAAAGAAGCCACAGCCATCATAGAGGCAGTACGGAAGTGGAACCATTTTCTAGCTCGCCAGCACTTTACGTTGATCACGGACCAACGATCAGTCGCCTTCATGCTCGATAATCGAAAACGAACCAAAATTAAGAATAATAAAATACAACTTTGGAGGATGGAACTGGCCTCTTTTGGTTATACCATTCTCTATCGGCCTGGCAAGGAGAATGTGGCCCCGGACACCCTCACACGGGCATTCTGCTCCACTATGTCATCCTCCACTCTCATGGATGTCCACAATGGTTTGTGTCATCCTGGCGTTACGCGCATGCTACATTTCGTACGATCACGGAATCTCCCTTTTTCCACTGGAGATGTAAAGAAAATATGCTCAGAATGCCGGCTTTGTGCGGAATTAAAACCTCAGTTCTTCCGCCCCTCAGATGGTATACTCATACATGCAACCCAACCGATGCAACGACTTAGCATCGATTTTAAGGGCCCAGTGCCCTCTTCAACTCGGAACACATATTTGCTCACCATGATCGACGAATATTCACGTTTTCCGTTTGCCTTCCCCTGCTCCAATATGCTGGCGTCCACAGTAATCTGCTGCCTTGAGCAGGTATTTTCTCTCTGTGGCATGCCGGCTTATATTCACTCAGATCGGGGTCCATCCTTTATGTCAAGGGAACTCAAGGACTACCTCTCAGAACGGGGAATTGCTACAAGCAAAACAACACCATACCATCCCATCGGAAATGGGCAGGTAGAGAGGTATAACGGTATCATCTGGAATTCCGTACGTCTCGCTTTAAGATCTCGGGGCCTACCAGACCAGCAATGGGAAACAGTGCTTCCGGATGCATTGCACTCTATACGGTCCCTGCTTTCTACAGCCACAAATACTACACCTCATGAGCGGTTCTTTGGATTCCAGCGTCGCTCATCTCATGGGACATCACTCCCGTCATGGCTAACTACTCCTGGACCTGTATTACTCCGAAGATACGTTCGGACGTCTAAAAATGACCCTTTGTAGACGAGGTCGAACTAACCAATGCCAACCCCACCTATGCAAACATACGATATTCCGACGGCCGAGAATCTACCGTATCATTACGGGATCTGGCTCCCTGCCCACCAGGACCTAGTGGGACATCGGGTGATGGCATTTCACCAGGAAACTCTTGGGACCTATCGGGTACCCCTCTCCAGGATCCTGATCGGACACCAACTAGCTTGGTGCCGGTAGAACCCCGTGCTCAAGGTTGCGACCCTCCCAGTACCGCGCATGAAAGTACTGATCCGCCACAGACCAGCTCTGCACCTCCCTCTGAACAGAGGCAGTCCGACTTTGAACCTATTGGGGCTCGTACTCGAAGCCATGATCTCCCCGACCCTTCACAGGGCAATCCAGGCCACACAGACTCTGACCAATGGCCAACCGCATGTAAGCGGACCAGCGACCCTCTACGACGGGAATCCAAACGGGTGCGACTCTTCCTTGTTCGGCGGCTGCGGACCAAAAGGTAGACCACAGCCTCCTAATCCTGCAGGAGGGAAGAATGTGATAAAAATGATAACATCCGGGAAGTTATGTCATCACTTCCTGTGAACTATGAACTATGAACTATGAACTGTGTACATACCTCACTTCCTGTAAATGTCACTTCCTGTTGGACTGGTATAAATACTGGTCTGTTCAGTATTGTAAGAGGCTTCTACCAGAGGCATGGTAAAGACCTCTCTTGTATATAGTGTGTTTATAAGTTACTTAAAGCTTACTTTAAAGTTACTTGATGGTAAGTCTCCTTTTTCTTACATCAGACGTCATGATGCCATCCACGGGATCGCCCTGGCAGTCCTCGTGGAGCCTCCGACCAGCAAAGACCTGTTTTCGTGGTTCTCCTGTATCGATCTCGACAAACTGTTTAAACTCGTTAGTTCTGCATTAAAACTTTCAGCGAACGAGGCCCGACCAGAGCGGACCTGCGAGCGAGCAGCTGAGGGTTTTCAAAAACCGGCGGCAGTTGGGGAGCGGCGGCTGATTCAGCGAACGAGGCCCGACCAGAGCGGACCTGCGAGCGAGCAGCTGAGGGTTTTCAAAAACCGGCGGCAGTTGGGGAGCGGCGGCTGATTCAGCGAGGAGAGGCCCGACCAATTCAACAGCAGGGGAGAGAGGTAAAAAGTAATCCAAGTGTGACGTCACCAGGAAGCAGGTAAGTGATTGGTTGGTGAGTATTTCTTTCTTTCTCCTTTTCATTACAAACTTAAATTCTGCGGTTTATATTTTCTAGGGTCTCTGTGGTGTAGTGGGGACAGTTGGTAAATAAGCGCCCTCGAGTATATCTTTAACTGGTGGTATTGAATTAATTTAAATTAATTAAAGGGGTAAGTCATGCCAGGAGAGCCCAGCCCTGTGTTATGCTCCTCTTGCTCTATGTGGGAATTCAGGGATGCTGTCAGTGTCCCTGACGACCACGTGTACCAGAAATGCATCCAGCTGCAGCTACTAACGGGCCGTATTGAGGTGCTGGAGCTGCGGATGGATGGGTTGTAGAGCATTCACAATGCTGAGAGGGTCGTGGATAACACGTATAGTGAGTTGGTCACACCGCAGGGTAGGGCTGCACAGGCAGAAGGGAAATAGGTGACCATCAGGCAGAGCAGTAGAGACAGGCAGGTAGTGCAGGGGACCCCTGTGGCCATCCCCCTTTCAAACAGGTATACTAATTTGGATACTGTTGAGGGGGATGACTTACCAGAGGAAGGCAGCAGCAGCCAACTTCCTGGCACCAGGGGTGCTTCTGCTTCTCAGGAAGGGAGGAAAAAGAATGGGAGAGCAATAGTGGTAGGGGATTCTATCGTAAGGGGAACAGATAGGCGTTTCTGTGGCCGTAGACGTGACTCCAGGATGGTTTGTTGCCTCCCTGGTGCCAGGGTCAAGGATGTCACTGAACGGCTACAGGGTATTCTGAAGGGGGAGGGTGAACAGGCAGAGGTCGTGGTTCACATTGGGACCAACGACATGGGTTGGAAGAGGGATGAGGTCCTGCAGCAAGAATTTAGGGAGCTAGGTAGCAGATTAAAGAGTAGGACCTCAAAGGTTGTAATCTCTGGATTACTCCCGGTGCCACGTGCTAGTGAGTATAGGAATAGGAGGATAGAGCAGATGAATGCGTGGCTAAAGAGTTGGTGCAGGAGGGAGGGCTTTAGTTTCCTGGATCACTGGGCCTGCTTCTGGGGAAGGTGGGACTTGTACAAGTCGGACGGGTTGCACCTGAACCACAGCAGGACAAATATCCTTGCGGGGAGGTTTGCTAGCACTGTTCGGGGGGGTTTAATCTAAAATGGCAGGGGGTTGGGAACCTGAGCAGGGAGACAGAGGAAAGGAAAACAGGGATAAAAGCAAAAGATAGGAAGGAGAAAAACAAAAGTGGCAGTCAGAGAAATCAACGGTTTAAATCAAACATGGCCACAATAAATAATAATTCTAATAGGTCTAAGAGTGTTAAAAAACAAGCCTGAAGGCTTTGTGCCTTAATGCGAGGAGCATTTGTAATAAGGTGGATGAATTGGCTGCGCAAATAGAGGTAAACTAATATGATTTGGTTGGGATTACGGAAACGTGCCTCAAGGATGGCCAAGACTGGGAACTCAACATCCAGGGGTATTCGATATTCAGGAAAGATAGGCAAAAAGGAAAGGGAGGTGGGGTAGCATTACTGGTTAAAGAAGGGATTAATACAATTGTAATGAAGGATATTAGCTCTGATGATGTGGAATCTGTATGGGTAGAATTGAGAAATACCAAGGGGAAAAAAGCATTAGTGGGAGTGGTATATAGACCTCCAAACAGTAAGGCGGAGGTTGGGGATGGCATTAAAAGGGAAATTAAAGAAGCGTGCAATAAGGGCACAGCAGTCATCATGGGTGACTTTAATCTACATATAGATTGGGCCAACCAAATTAGTAACAATACTGTGGAGGTGGAATTCCTGGAGTGTTTACGGGATGGCTTCCTGGACCAATATGTCGAGGAACCAACCAGAGATCAGGCCATCTTAGACTGGGTATTATGTAACGAGAAAGGATTAATTAGCAATCTTGTTGTACGAGGCCCCTTGGGTCGGAGCGATCATAATATGATCGAATTCTTCATTAAGATGGAGAATGAAGTACTTGACTCAGAGACTAGGGTCCTGAATTTAAATAAAGGAAACTACGATGGTCTGAGGAGCGAGTTGGGTAGGATTGATTGGGGAATGGCACTCAAAGGGTTGACGGTGGATAGGCAATGGCAAACATTCAAAGACCGAATGGATGAGCTACAGAATTTGTTCATCCCAGTTTGGCATAAAAATAAAACAAAAAAGGTGACTCAACCGTGGCTAACAAGGGAAATTAGGGATAGCATAAGATCCAAGGAGAGGACATATAAATTGGCTAGAAAAAGCAATAATCCTGAGGATTGGGAGCAGTTTAGGAGTCAACAAAGGAGGACAAAGGGATTAATTAAGAAAGGGAAAATAGAATATGAAAGTAAGCTTTCAGGGAACATAAAAACTGACTGTAAAAGCTTTTATAGATATGTGAAGAGAAAAAGATTGGTGAAGTCAAGCGTAGGTCCCTTACAGTCAGAATCAGGGGAATTTATAATGGGAAACAAGGAAATAGCAGACCAACTAAATACATACTTTGGTTCTGTCTTCACAAAGGAGGACACAAATAACCTCCCAGAGATGCCGGGGAACATAGGGTCTAATGAGAGGGAGGAACTGAAAGAAATCAGTATCTGTAGGGAAATGGTGTTAGGAAAATTGATGGGACTGAAGGCCGATAAATCCCCAGGGCCTGATGGTCTACATCCCAGGGTACTTAAGGAAGTGGCCCTAGAGATAGTAGATGCATTGCTGGTCATCTTCCAGAACTCGATAGACTCTGGAACAGTACCCATGGATTGGAGGGTAGCTAATGTTACCCCACTATTCAAAAAAGGTGGTAGAGAAAAAGCGGGGAATTATAGACCGGTAAGCCTGACATCGGTAGTGGGGAAAATGCTAGAGTCTATTATAAAAGATGTAATAGCAGAGCACTTGGAAAGCAGTGACAGGATCGGACAAAGTCAACATGGATTTACAAAAGGTAAATCATGCTTGACTAATCTATTGGAATTTTTTGAGGATGTAACTGGTAAAATAGATAAGGGAGAACCAGTGGATGTGGTGTATTTGGACTTTCAGAAGGCTTTTGATAAGGTCCCACATAAGAGATTAGCATGCAAAATTAAGGCACAAGGGATTGGGGGCAAGGTATTGACTTGGATAGAGAACTGGTTGGCGGACAGAAAGCAAAGAGTTGGAATAAACGGGTCGTTTTCCGAGTGGCAGGCAGTGACTAGTGGGGTAGCACAAGGATCGGTCCTGGGACCCCAGCTGTTCACAATATATATTAATGATCTGGATGAGGGAATTGGATGTAATATCTCCAAATTTGCAGACGACACAAAGCTGGGTGGGAGGGTAAGCTGTGAGGAGGATGTCGTGAAACTCCAGTACGATTTGGACAGGTTGGGTGATTGGGCAGAAACATGGCAAATGCACTATAATGTGGATAAATGTGAGGTTATCCACTTTGGTGGCAAAAACAGGAAGGCAGATTATTATTTGAATGGCAATAGATTGGGAGAAGGGGAAGTGCAAAGAGACCTGGGTGTTATTGTGCACCAGTCGCTGAAGGTAAGCATGTAGGTGCAGCAAGCGGTTAAGAAGGCAAATGGTATGTTGGCCTTCGTAGCAAGAGGGTACGAGTACAGGAACAAGGATGTCTTGCTGCAGTTGTGCAGGGCCTTGGTGAGACCACACCTTGAGTATTGTGTGCAGTTTTGGTCACCTTACCTGAGGAAGGACGTTCTTGCCATGGAGGGAGTGCAGCGAAGATTCACCAGGCTGATACCTGGGATGGCAGGAATGACGTACGAGGAGAGATTGTGTCAATTGGGCTTATACTCACTGGAGTTTAGAAGATTGAGAGGGGACCTCATCGAAACCTATAAAATTCTGTCTGGTCTGGACAGACTAGATGCAGAAAGGATGTTTCGGATGGCCGGGGAGTCCAGAACCAGGGGTCATAGTCAAAGGATAAGGGGTAAGCCATTTAGGACAGAAATGAGGAGGAATTTCTTCACCCAGAGAGTGGTGAACCTGTGGAATTCTCTGCCACAGAGGGCGGTGGAGGCCAGTTCATTAAATATATTCAAGAAAGAGTTGGATATGTTTCTTGAGGCTAAAGGAATCAAGGGATATGGGGAGAAGGCAGGGACAGGGTACTGAATTTGGATGATCAGCCATGATCTCATTGAATGGCGGAGCAGGCTCGAAGGGCCGAATGGCCTACTCTTGCTCCTATCTTCTAAGTTTCTATGTTTCTATTTGATCGCCTGAGTCGACCTCAGTTCTTAGATCGGAATTTGGCAATTCCTACCTTGGTGACCCCGTCTTTTGCGAACGTTTTTCGCGAAAAGAACACTACATGGAGGCCAACGCCGTTTCGTTGAAGCTACCGCAGTTCTGGGAGTAGCCGGCGACCTCGTGGTTCATCCAGGTCGAAGCCCAGTTCACTTTGAGAGGCATCGTTGCAGATCAAACTAAATACTTCTACGTGGTCTCGGCACTCGAAAGCTCCACCGCCTCGCGGATCATCAGCCTCCTCGGGAACCCTCCAATGGAGGGCAAGTATGATACCATCAAGGCACGGTTGCTGCAAATATTCGGGCTCACTAAATCAGAGCGCACACGTCAATTGCTCGCCATGCCCGGGCTGGGGGACTCCAAGCCTTCGGAATTGCTGAGCCAAATGCTCACACTCCTGGGCTCTGAACCGGAATGCTTCCTTTTCCAGGAACTATTCCTCAGCCAGCTGCCTGAGCAGGTGCAAGCTGCCCTGGCCAGATCCAAGGTAGAAGACTGCGCGGCACTCGTGGCAGACAAAATATTCGCGGTCACGCAGCAGTACTGCACCGCCACGAGGCGCCCATCCCCCGTGGAAGCCACCACGAGGCGCCCCTCCCCCACAGACGCCGCCACAGCTCGTCAGTCAACAGGGCTGTGTTTCTACCACGTGCAGGTTGGCGTGAAGGCAAGACGGTGCCGTCCTCCCTGCAGCTTTCCCCCCCAAAAAACTACTGTGAATAATGAGGAACGGGTCTAATGGGCGCCCTGCGGCCGCCATGGCGATCGGCAACGCAGGCAAGGTGCTTTTCATTACCGACACGCTCTCCGGCCGTTGTTTTCTGTGCCACACCGGAGCGCAGTGCAGCATATTGCCAGCTTCCCCCCTCGTTGTTCAGGCAGGGAAGCACGGCCTCGCCCTTCAAGTGGCCAATGGCAGAGCGATTCGGACGTTCGGCAGACGGCGTGTGGAAGTTTGCTTCGGGGGGCAACATTTCCACTGGGAGTTCGTTACGGCCAAGGTTTCTCAACCCATTCTCGGCGCGGATTTCCTGTGCGTCAACAGCCTCCTGCTCGACGTGAAAAACCGACGGTTGATCAACGCGGCAACCTTCAATTCCATCCCGTTACCGCAGTAACACTACGTCCCACACGGTCGCCTGTGCTTTCCCGACTCCCGACGAGTTCGCCCGTCTGCTCGCAGAATTTCCCGACCTGACGAGACCCACGTTCTCCTCCACAGCCACGAAACATGGTGTGGAACACCACATCACCACCAACGGTCCCCCGGTCGACGCGCGAGATCGGCGCCTGGATCCTGGCAAGCTGGCGGTTGCAAAGGCGGAGTTCGCCACCATGGAACATTTAGGGATTATTCGCCGGTCGAATAGTCCCTGGTCTTCACCCCTTCATATCATTCTGAAGCCTGGCGGCGGATGGCGACCTTGCGGCGACTATCGACGCCTGAACGACGCCACCACTCCAGATCGGTACCCGATCCCCCACATCCAAGATTTCTCTGCCCATTTGGCAGGAAGCAACTTCTTCTCCAAAGTCGACCTCGTCCGGGGCTACCACCAGGTCCCAGTGCACCCACAGGATGTCCAGAAGACTGCGGTCATCACCCCATTCGGCCTCTTTGAATATCTGCACATGCCGTTTGGCTTAAAGAACGCCGCCCAGGCTTTCCAGCGCCTGATGGATTCCATGCTGCGGGACCTCAACTTCATCTTTCTGGATGACATTCTGATTGCCAGCTCCACCAAAGAAGAACACCTCTGCCACCTACGCTCCCTGTTTCGACACCTCAGCCAACACGGCTAAGTGCCAGTTTGGCCTGCAACAAATCGATTTCCTGGGGCATCGCATCACCGCAGAGGGGGCGGTTCCTTTGCAAACGAAGGTAGAGGCGGTGACATCCTTTCCACGCCCGCAGAACATAAAGGCCCTGCAGGAATTCCTAGGCATGGTAAACTTTTATCACCGTTTCGTGCCTAAGGCAGCACTGCTCATGCAGCCCCTGTATGAGGCCCTCAAGGGCAGGACTGGCAAGGACCCGGTAGACTGGTTGGTTGACATGGACCGAGCATTCGCCGACACCAAAAGCGCCTTAACCAGCGCGACCATGCTGGCACACCCATTACCAGGAGCCACCATCGCCCTCACCACCGACGCGTCAGACTACGCAATCGGCGCCGTACAGGAGCAATGGGTGAACAGGACGTGGCAGCCGTTGGCGTTCTTCAGCTGACAACTTAGACAGAACGAAAGATCCTATAGCACTTTCAACCGGGAGTTGCTAGCCCTTTTTCTGGCCATCCGCCATTTTCGGTTCCTGCTGGAAGGACGTTCTTTCACCGCTTTTGTGGACCACAAGCCACTCACCTTTGCCATGGCCAAGACCGCCGAACCGTGGTCATCCCGACAGCAGCGTCAGCTGACTTACATATCCGAATTTACTACGGATATCCAGCACGTGGCCGGTAAGGACAACCTGGTGGCAGACTGCCTCTCCCGCGCGACTGTCAATGCAGTCCATCTGGGCATCGACTACGCCCTCATGGCGGCGGACCAAGTCTCAGACCCAGAAGTTCAGGCTTACCGAGCCAACATCACTAGTCTCCAGTTAGCTGACGTCGAGTTCCATTCGGCAGGTACCACGCTGCTGTGCGGCGTCTCCGTATGGGACCCTCGCCCTATCGTGCCGGTCGCCTGGTGCCGCAAGGTTTTCGACGCCATACATGGGTTGTCGCACCTGTTGTGTATGTACCTTTAAGAGAAGAACTGATTCTATACTGCAGTACCGGCAGTGACCACCCCTGTATATAAAGCCATAGCAGGCTTCTGTACTTCAGTCTTAAGTTACCCTCTGTTCAGTTTGCACAGCATTGTTGGCTGTGCAGCTGCAAGCACGAGCAGAGGGAGCAGCCAGACTTTGGAGAGTGGATTAAAGTGGTGGTCCCCTGACCAGGAAGAGGAGGAGAACATTGGACCACCACCACCACCAACATTACATCAACTGAGGTGCCTGGAGAGAGAGGACAGAGGAGGAGAAGGAGAAAGGAGGCCTACATCAACATCAACCAGGGGAGAGGCCTTTTCTATCACTGCCTCCCCAAATTGGCCTCCACTTCAGGAGAGGGAGAGAGGGGAGAGAAACCAACTGCTTGAAAGGAGGGAAGAAAACTTCATCCGGAACATCTACAGGTGGGTGTTATTTGGGGCACTCTCCCAAGACTTTGTATTTTAGGTGGGGGGAGAAAAGAAGAAGCAAGGCCGGATCATCAAGGGGTGTAGTGTGTGTGTGTGTGTGGCTCTTGTTAAAAGCTAGGCCACACACACCACTAATTAGCATCCCTTCTATTGCCTGCCCTGGGAGAGCTTGGAGCTGCCCAAGGTGAAGTCCTTAATTTAATTTAATTACATCGTTAAGACCTGTTGCAGGACTGAGCCTGGGCTTCTCCAGCTTTTCCAGGTGAAGACGTCTTCTCCCCCTGCCAGAAGACCACCACCACCAAAGACTTTTTCCATCGGAGAGTGCAACCCTGCCAACACCCACCCACCATCCTGAGTGGCAACACTGCCCTTTGCGGCCTCCCTCCTTCCCACCCCCCCACCTCTCTCTCTCTCTTTGTCTCTCTCTGCCTGTCTTTCTAAGGCACCTTAGTTTCATCTATTTTATTAATTGCCAATTGAGCAGAGGGGAGAGGGCCCCTCTCCCAATTTAAATCAATAAGGAGAGAGGTGTGTCCTCATTTTAATCAGCTCCCTCTGCTCAATAGAGGACAAAAAAAAAATATATACACCGAGGCCATTAACACCTTCAGGCCTGTGACTTGGGGTGAGTGTAGCCCTTAAAAAAAGCACCCCAGAATGGCGACTGCGTCTTCGCCGGTGGCGGGGCCAGCCGGGACCTATGCGAGAGTGGTAGCCACAGCCACAGCTGCTCCCGCTGTTCCTGCTGCCCCGTCACCTTTTCGATTAATAACAAAAAAGCTTGGGGTGAAGAGCTACACTCACCCCACTAGGACCATCGAGGCCTGCGTCAAGGCCATGGCTGGGGTTGTCGGCCCCTCAGCCATTGTCGCGGCCTCGAAAATGTATGGGAAGGCTGTGTTCTTCCTGGGGTCGGAGCGGGCGGTGTCCCTGGCTGTCGCCAAGGGGCTCACCGTGGGCGGGACCTTCCTGCCGGTGGATCCTCTCGAGGCCACCGCGCAGAGGATCATTATTTCCAACGTCCCGCCCTATGTTCCTGGTGAGCTCCTCCTTCCCCATTTGCGACAACTTGGGGAGGTGAGGTCGGGGATCACGCCCATCCCGCTCGGCTTCCGGGAGGCCAGCCTTCGCCACGTCTTCTCCTTCCGGCGCCAGCTGTTTATCCAGCTGGCGCGGGAGGAGGACACTGAAGGGGCGTTCGTCGTCCTCCACGAGGGGACCGCCTACCGCGCCTTTTGGACGTCGGACGGTGTGAGGTGCCATGCCTGCAGGGAGGTGGGGCACATCAGGAGGAACTGCCCTGCCTCCAAGGCCGCCGGATCATCTCGTGCGGCCGAGGCTGGCGCCGCCGCCGCCGCCCTTCCCCCCGGATCTGCCCACGCGTCAAGTACGTCTGATGCGCGGTTGACGTCGGGGGCCGATGCCACCAAGGCCTCCGGCGGGGGGGAGGGAGCGTGTCCGGCCGGAAAGAAGGCGCGGGGAAAAAAGAAGCACCTTAGGGCAGGTCCCCCCGTGGATGGTGAGCCCTTGCCCCTTGAGCCCCTTACACCCGCGCTCCTCGCGGAGTTGATCAGGGCAGATGTGAGCGGGAGGGGCCCCGTGCCCGAGCCTGTGGCCGCAACCGCCGCAGCGGTAATGCCAATACCTGCGGCCGGGCTCGGGCCCGAGGAACCCGACAAACCTGCTCCGCCGGAGGGAGTCGAGGAGGAGGCCTTTGCAGACATGGAGGTCTCCCTCGCTCCCTCCGTGCTAAAAAGGCGCGACCCCCTGGATGAGGAGGAGGACCGGGAGGAGGAAGGTCCCTCCGAGCAGGGGGAGTCGTCGCCCGCCGCGGGTACTGCGCCCCCCCGCCCCCCCAGCGCTGTCGTCATCACCAGCGATCGGCAGGGGTCGCCTGTCCCTCGGGAGGCTGAGGCAGATGTGTCTGTCCAGCACGTGCCTCCCGGGGATGGGGATGAGACCCTGCCCGTGGGGGGGGTTGCGGAACAACCCGCGGCAGTAATTGAAGTTGACCTTTTATCGGTGTCGTTACCCCTCGCCGGGTCGGGCAGCCTGGGGGTTGGGTCGGGCGAGCTCGAGGATAATGAGCTCGCCCAATGCGACCCGGACGTCTCCCAGGGGATGCTCGTCCTGGTAGAGCTTTTAATTCAAAACCCCCCGTCCGCTGGGTCGGAGGTTGGTGGCGGGGAGGAGGATGGCCCCCTGGCTGCGTCTCTGGTGCCGGACGTACTGGAGGAGCTGGAAATTGTTCTCTCCCCGGTTTCTCCGGTCGTTCCGGCGTCTGAGGCGGAGGGGAGCTCTGAACCGCTGCCGTCTTCTGGCCCGGCACCCCTAGAGGAGCCCAGGGAGAAATCCTCTGCCGCCGATCCTGGGGGTGGGATCCGGGCGGAGGCGGGGCTGGCTGGCGCGGCCGAGTCATTCGCTTCGCACTGCGCGGCGGACGGGTCGGCCGCTGGTGACGACCCCCTGGAGGAGGATGGGGACTCGGTGATGGGCACGGAGGACGATTCGGACTCCAGCGCCGACGTGGCGATGGATGACCTCGTGCCCCTTGCCAAGTCTCCCCTCATTTCCGTAAGGGAACTCCGGGATTTTATGGCCACGTGCCTGGGTCAGCGCAATAAGGTCCGGCTGGCCCTCGACAGGTGGTCGGAGCTGGCGCTGCTCATCGATTCCGTCCGCGCCGCCGTTAAGATCTTGGGCGCGGACGAGGGTGTGAACCCGCTCGAGCTGCGTCGGCTCACAACGTTTCTCACTGGGCTGCTGAGGAAGTGGCGGCGGACCAGCGGCTGCGCTTCCTCGCCCCGTTAGGTGTAGGTAGAGGTTGCACTATGCTTCTGACATGAAGATAACCATAGCCAGCCTCAACATCAACGGCAGCAGGGAGGCGCGCCGCAGATTCAATAACTTCTCGGTCCTTCGGGACGGGAAGTATGCGGTGTGCTTCCTGCAAGAAACCCACACCGTTCCGGGAGACGAAGCCACGTGGCTCCTGGAGTGGCAAGGAGGGGTCAGCATGAGTCACCTCTCCAACAATTCCAGCGGGGTGGCTATCTTGCTGGCCCCGCATTTTCAGCCGGAGATCTTGGGGGTCAAGGAGCACGTGCCGGGCCGCTTGCTCCATGTCACTGTTCGCCTGGGGGGCGTGCCGCTCCATCTAGTGAACGTGTACGCCCCTCAGACCAGTGCGCAGCAAGTGCGCTTCTTCGAAGAAGTGTCCGCTCTCTTGGGCTCCATCGACGTGGGCGAGTGCGTCATCCTCGGGGGGGATTTTAACTGCACCCTCGAGGCGAGGGACCGTTCGGGTCCCCCGCGAAGCCCGGCGGCGATGGAGAAGTTGAGGGACCTGGTTGGGTCCTTCGACTTGGTGGACGTCTGGCGAAATCTCCACCCCGACTCCAGCGCCTTCACTAGCGTGAGGTCTGGGGGAGGAAGGTCCAGAATCGACCGCCTCTACATTTCCCGGGCGTTCGTCTCCTGCGTTCCGGCAGCTTCCATGCGGCCGGTGCCGTGCACGGACCACCACCTGGTGTGGGCGGAGCTCGCTCCGCTGCGCGCGCGGGGGGGGTCCGTGTACTGGCATTTTAACAACCTGCTGCTGGAGGACGCACGGTTCCGGGATTCGTTTCGTCGATTCTGGGCCGACTGGAGAAGGAAGCAGGGGGGCTTCCCCTCCTTGAGGCTATGGTGGGATGTGGGCAAGGCTCACATCCGTCTCTTCTGTCAGGAGTACGCGAA
Organism: Somniosus microcephalus; assembly: GCF_052327205.1. Classification (NCBI taxonomy): domain Eukaryota; kingdom Metazoa; phylum Chordata; class Chondrichthyes; order Squaliformes; family Somniosidae; genus Somniosus; species Somniosus microcephalus. Next base: position 251,802,102 of record NC_140990.1, on the reverse strand, counting down.
GGGGTTGACCAAGAGGCGGGAGGCCCGGGTCGGGCGGTTGGAGAAGGAGGTGCTCGACCTGGAGTCCCGTCTCGGTCAGGTCGTCGAGGACCCGGCCCTGCGGAAGGTGTACGAAGAGAAGAAGGGCGCGCTGAAGGACCTGCAGCTCGTCGGGTCCCGAGGCGCGTACGTGAGGTCGCGGATCCAGCTCCTGCGGGACCTGGACCGCGGCTCCCCCTTCTTCTACTCGCTGGAAAAAAGACGGGGGGTCCGTAAGCAGCTCTTGGGGCTGCTGGCCGACGACGGATCTCTGGTCTCGGATCCGGAGGGAATCAGCGCGGAGACCCGCGCCTATTACGGGGCTCTGTTCTCTCCGGATCCGTCCAGCGAGGATGCGCGCAGAGTTTTGTGGGAGGACCTGCCGAAGGTTGGCCCGGAGGGCGCCGAAAAATTGGACGCTCCGCTAAGTCTGGCGGAGCTGACCGGCGCCCTCCGCCAGCTCTCTAGGGGAAAGTCCCCGGGGCTGGACGGGCTGACCGTGGAGTTCCACAGGGTGTTCTGGGACGTCTTGGGGGGCGACTACGCGCGGGTCCTGGGGGAAAGTTTGGCGACCGGGGAGATGCCCCTCTCTTGGCGCAGGGCGGTCATTGTCCTGCTGCCTAAGAAGGGCGATCTCCGCCTCCTTAAGAACTGGCGCCCGGTCTCCCTCCTCAGCACGGACTATAAAATCTTTGCCAGGGCCATGTCTGCTCGTCTTGGCACCGTGCTGGCCCACATGATCCACCCCGACCAGTCCTACACGGTCCCGGGCCGGACCATCCACGATAACATCCATCTGGTCCGGGACCTGGTCCACCACTCCCAGAGGGCTGGTCTGTCGGTCGCCTTCCTTTCCCTGGATCAGGAGAAGGCGTTCGACAGGGTGGATCACGAGTATCTCTTCGGGACTCTGCGCGCATTCGGGTTCGGGACGCATTTCGTCGCCCGGATCCGACTTCTGTACGCCGCCGCGGAGTGTCTGATTAAAGTTAACGGGTCCTTGACGGCGCCCCTTCGCTTCGGGAGGGGGGTGCGTCAGGGATGCCCCATGTCCGGCCAGTTATATGCCATTTGCGTGGAGCCTTTCCTGCGCCTCTTGCGGAAGAGGTTGACGGGACTGGCTCTGCAAGGGCCGGGCGTGGAGGTGGTCCTCTCGGCTTACGCCGATGACGTGCTCCTCACGGTCACGGATCCCGCTGACTTGCGGAGGATGCGGGAATGCCAGCAGATTTACTCGGACGCATCCTCCGCCAAGATCAACTGGGAGAAATGTTCCGGACTCCTGGTGGGTCAGTGGCGGGTGGACTCCCTGCCGGAGGAGTTCAGGCCTTTCGCCTGGAGCACCACGCACCTCCTCTATTTGGGAGTCTACCTTAGCCCTGCCGAGGACGCTTGGCCGGCGAACTGGCAAGAGCTGGAGGCCAAAGTCACCGCTCGCCTAGGACGCTGGACAGGACTGCTCCGAGTGTTGTCCTACAGGGGTCGAGCGCTGGTCATAAACCAGCTGGTGGCCGCCATGTTGTGGTACCGGTTGGTCACTTTGATCCCTCCCCCTGCGTTTGTCGCCAAGATTCAGAAGAAGCTCATCGACTTCTTCTGGGACAAAAGGAAGCACTGGGTCTCTGCCGCGGTTCTGTGTCTCCCGCTTAGGGAGGGCGGTCAGGCGCTGGTGTGCCTTCGCACCCAGGCTGCGACTTTCCGTCTTCAGACGCTGCAGAGATACCTGTACGTCGAGAATCCTCCGAGATGGTGTGCGCTGGCGACGTTTTTCTTCCGCCAGCTGCATGGCCTCAATTACGACACGCAGCTCCTGTTTGCGAAAGTGGGCAGCAGGCGTGCCGGCCTGCGGGAGCTGCCTGTCTTCTACCAGGAACTACTATGGGTTTGGAACTACGTCGCTTCCAGGCGGAGCTCTCCCCCGTCAGGAGCGGCGGCTCTCCTTCGGGAGCCGCTGCTCAGGAATCCGCACCTCCACGAACACGGGTTCGGGCGGCTGGCGGAGGGTAGGGCTGTGGCTGGCAAGGTGACCAGAGTCGGGGACCTGCTCGATGGCGGAGGAGCGGGCTGGATGGCGCCGGAGGAGCTGGCGCGGCGCCTGTCCTGGGCCAACGTCCGGCTCGCGGTCGAAACCATCGAATCGGTAAAAGCGGCACTGGGCCCCGACTCCACTAGGTGTATCGAGGCGGCTCAAGCACGTGGGGCGATCCCGTCCGAGCTTACCCCCGTTCGGACGGAATTCCTCATCGGCGCCCGGCCCCGAAACTCCCCTCGGGAACCGGCGCCTCACAACTTGAGCCGTCTCGAGGAAATACCCTCCGTGCCTTTTCATTCCGCGCGGAGGGGTTTCCTGTACGGGCTGCTCCTGCACACTCTCCACTTTGCCATCTTCGTCTACCGTCCGGACACGCCTTGGCGTGGCGTTTTGCCGACCGGCGGTAGCGGAGGTCCCCAATGGAGGGCTCTCTATGCGGGAGTCCTCCCTTGTTCCATCGGGGACTTGGCCTGGAGGGTGTTGCACGGAGCGGTCCCATGCAATAAGGTTTTAAGTAGGTTCACGGACTCCCAGGCCGCCTGCATTTTTTGCGGCCTGGAGGAGTCCGTGTTTCACGTTTATATGGATTGTGAGAGGTTGCAGCCCCTCTTTCACTACTTGAAGGGGCTGCTCCTCGATTTTTGGTTGCACTTCAGTCCCACGCTCTTGATCTACGGTCACCCGGTGCGGAGGGGAGTGGACAGGTTGGAGGACCTCCTTGTGGGCCTGCTCCTGGGCCTGGCTAAAAGAGCCATCAATTGGTCCAGGCAGCGGGCGGTCGAGGGGGTCGTCCAGCCGGATTGCCTGCATCTCTTCCGCGGCCATGTTCGCGCCCGGGTGGCCCTGGAGATGGAGCACGCGGTGTCCGCCGGTGCGCTTGAGTATTTCCGTGACCGGTGGGCGCCGCGGGGACTGGAGTGCATCATCAACACGGATAACCAAATTTTAATTTGATTTGTTAAGCTTTCGTTGAACTTTTGTTTATTTACAGTCGAATTGGTTTTTTTTGGGTCCAAATAAAAGAGTACCCTCTGTTCAGTTTGCACAGCATTGTTGGCTGTGCAGCTGCAAGCACGAGCAGAGGGAGCAGCCAGACTTTGGAGAGTGGATTAAAGTGGTGGTCCCCTGACCAGGAAGAGGAGGAGAACATTGGACCACCACCACCAACATTACATCAACTGAGGTGCCTGGAGAGAGAGGACAGAGGAGGAGAAGGAGAAAGGAGGCCTACATCAACATCAACCAGGGGAGAGGCCTTTTCTATCACTGCCTCCCCAAATTGGCCTCCACTTCAGGAGAGGGAGAGAGGGGAGAGAAACCAATTGCTTGAAAGGAGGGAAGAAAACTTCATCCGGAACATCTACAGGTGGGTGTTATTTGGGGCACTCTCCCAAGACTTTGTATTTTAGGTGGGGGGAGAAAAGAAGAAGCAAGGCCGGATCATCAAGGGGTGTAGTGTGTGTGTGTGTGTGGCTCTTGTTAAAAGCTAGGCCACACACACCACTAATTAGCATCCCTTCTATTGCCTGCCCTGGGAGAGCTTGGAGCTGCCCAAGGTGAAGTCCTTAATTTAATTTAATTACATCGTTAAGACCTGTTGCAGGACTGAGCCTGGGCTTCTCCAGCTTTTCCAGGTGAAGACGTCTTCTCCCCCTGCCAGAAGACCACCACCACCAAAGACTTTTTCCATCGGAGAGTGCAACCCTGCCAACACCCACCCACCATCCTGAGTGGCAACACTGCCCTTTGCGGCCTCCCTCCTTCCCACCCCCCCACCTCTCTCTCTCTCTTTGTCTCTCTCTGCCTGTCTTTCTAAGGCACCTTAGTTTCATCTATTTTATTAATTGCCAATTGAGCAGAGGGGAGAGGGCCCCTCTCCCAATTTAAATCAATAAGGAGAGAGGTGTGTCCTCATTTTAATCAGCTCCCTCTGCTCAATAGAGGACAAAAAAAAAATATATACACCGAGGCCATTAACACCTTCAGGCCTGTGACTTGGGGTGAGTGTAGCCCTTAAAAAAAGCACCCCAGAATGGCGACTGCGTCTTCGCCGGTGGCGGGGCCAGCCGGGACCTATGCGAGAGTGGTAGCCACAGCCACAGCTGCTCCCGCTGTTCCTGCTGCCCCGTCACCTTTTCGATTAATAACAAAAAAGCTTGGGGTGAAGAGCTACACTCACCCCACTAGGACCATCGAGGCCTGCGTCAAGGCCATGGCTGGGGTTGTCGGCCCCTCAGCCATTGTCGCGGCCTCGAAAATGTATGGGAAGGCTGTGTTCTTCCTGGGGTCGGAGCGGGCGGTGTCCCTGGCTGTCGCCAAGGGGCTCACCGTGGGCGGGACCTTCCTGCCGGTGGATCCTCTCGAGGCCACCGCGCAGAGGATCATTATTTCCAACGTCCCGCCCTATGTTCCTGGTGAGCTCCTCCTTCCCCATTTGCGACAACTTGGGGAGGTGAGGTCGGGGATCACACCCATCCCGCTCGGCTTCCGGGAGGCCAGCCTTCGCCACGTCTTCTCCTTCCGGCGCCAGCTGTTTATCCAGCTGGCGCGGGAGGAGGACACTGACGGGGCGTTCGTCGTCCTCCACGAGGGGACCGCCTACCGCGCCTTTTGGACATCGGACGGTGTGAGGTGCCATGCCTGCAAGGAGGTGGGGCACATCAGGAGGAACTGCCCTGCCTCCAAGGCCGCCGGATCATCTCGTGCGGCCGAGGCTGGCGCCGCCGCCGCCGCCCTTCCCCCCGGATCTGCCCGCGCGTCAAGTACGTCTGATGCGCGGTTGACGTCGGGGGCCGATGCCACCAAGGCCTCCGGCGGGGGGGAGGGAGCGTGTCCGGCCGGAAAGAAGGCGCGGGGAAAAAAGAAGCACCTTAGGGCGGGTCCCCCCGTGGATGGCGAGCCCTTGCCCCTTGAGCTCCTTACACCCGCGCTCCTCGCGGAGTTGATCAGGGCAGATGTGAGCGGGAGGGGCCTCGTGCCCGAGCCTGTGGCCGCAACCGCCGCAGCGGTAATGCCAATACCTGCGGCCGGGCTCGGGCCCGAGGAACCCGACAAACCTGCTCCGCCGGAGGGAGTCGAGGAGGAGGCCTTTGCAGACATGGAGGTCTCCCTCGCTCCCTCCGTGCTAAAAAGAAGGCGCGACCCCCTGGATGAGGAGGAGGACCGGGAGGAGGAAGGTCCCTCCGAGCAGGGGGAGTCATCGCCCGCCGCGGGTACTGCGCCCCCCCCAGCGCTGTCGTCATCACCAGCGATCGGCAGGGGTCGCCTGTCCCTCGGGAGGCTGAGGCAGATGTGTCTGTCCAGCACGTGCCTCCCGGGGATGGGGATGAGACCCTGCCCGTGGGGGGGGTTGCGGAACAACCCGCGGCAGTAATTGAAATTGACCTTTTATCGGTGCCGTTACCCCTCGCCGGGTCGGGCAGCCTGGGGGCTGGGTCGGGCGAGCTCGAGGATAATGAGCTCGCCCAATGCGACCCGGACGTCTCCCAGGGGATGCTTGTCCTGGTAGAGCTTTTAATTCAAAACCCCCCGTCCGCTGGGTCGGAGGTTGGTGGCGGGGAGGAGGATGGCCCCCTGGCTGCGTCTCTGGTGCCGGACGTACTGGAGGAGCTGGAAATTGTTCTCTCCCCGGTTTCTCCGGTCGTTCCGGCGTCTGAGGCGGAGGGGAGCTCTGAACCGCCGCCGTCTTCTGGCCCGGCACCCCTAGAGGAGCCCAGGGAGAAATCCTCTGCCGCCGATCCTGGGGGTGGGATCCGAGCGGAGGCGGGGCTGGCTGGCGCGGCCGAGTCGTTCGCTTCGCACTGCGCGGCGGACGGGTCGGCCGCTGGTGACGACCCCCTGGAGGAGGATGGGGACTCGGTGATGGGCACGGAGGACGATTCGGACTCCAGCGCCGACGTGGCGATGGATGACCTCGTGCCCCTTGCCGAGTCTCCCCTCATTTCCGTAAGGGAACTCCGGGATTTTATGGCCACGTGCCTGGGTCAGCGCAATAAGGTCCGGCTGGCCCTCGACAGGTGGTCGGAGCTGGCGCTGCTCATCGATTCCGTCCGCGCCGCCGTTAAGATCATGGGCGCGGACGAGGGTGTGAACCCGCTCGAGCTGCGTCGGCTCACAACGTTTCTCACTGGGCTGCTGAGGAAGTGGCGGCTGACCAGCGGCTGCGCTTCCTCCCCCTGTTAGGTGTAGGTAGAGGTTGCACTATGCTTCTGACATGAAGATAACCATAGCCAGCCTCAACATCAACGGCAGCAGGGAGGCGCGCCGCAGATTCAATAACTTCTCGGTCCTTCGGGACGGGAAGTATGCGGTGTGCTTCCTGCAAGAAACCCACACCGTTCCGGGAGACGAAGCCACGTGGCTCCTGGAGTGGCAAGGAGGGGTCAGCATGAGTCACCTCTCCAACAATTCCAGCGGGGTGGCTATCTTGCTGGCCCCGCATTTTCAGCCGGAGATCTTGGGGGTCAAGGAGCACGTGCCGGGCCGCTTGCTCCAGGTCACTGTTCGCCTGGGGGGCGTGCCGCTCCATCTAGTGAACGTGTACGCCCCTCAGACCAGTGCGCAGCAAGTGCGCTTCTTCGAAGAAGTGTCCGCTCTCTTGGGCTCCATCGACGTGGGCGAGTGCGTCATCCTCGGGGGGGATTTTAACTGCACCCTCGAGGCGAGGGACCGTTCGGGTCCCCCGCGAAGCCCGGCGGCGATGGAGAAGTTGAGAGACCTGGTTGGGTCCTTCGACTTGGTGGATGTCTGGCGAAATCTCCACCCCGACTCCAGCGCCTTCACTAGCGTGAGGTCTGGGGGAGGAAGGTCCAGAATCGACCGCCTCTACATTTCCCGGGCGTACGTCTCCTGCGTTCCGGCAGCTTCCATGCGGCCGGTGCCGTGCACGGACCACCACCTGGTGTGGGCGGAGCTCGCTCCGCTGCACGCGCGGGGGGGGTCCGTGTACTGGCATTTTAACAACCTGCTGCTGGAGGACGCACGGTTCCAGGATTCGTTTCGTCGATTCTGGGCCGACTGGAGAAGGAAGCAGGGGGGCTTCCCCTCCTTGAGGCTATGGTGGGATGTGGGCAAGGCTCACATCCGTCTCTTCTGTCAGGAGTACGCGAAGGGGTCGACCAAGAGGCGGGAGGCCCGGGTCGGGCGGTTGGAGAAGGAGGTGCTCGACCTGGAGTCCCGTCTCGGTCAGGTCGTCGAGGACCCGGCCCTGCAGAAGGTGTACGAAGAGAAGAAGGGCGCGCTGAAGGACCTGCAGCTCGTCGGGTCCCGAGGCGCGTACGTGAGGTCGCGGATCCAGCTCCTGCGGGACCTGGACCGCGGCTCCCCCTTCTTCTACTCGCTGGAAAAAAGACGGGGGGTCCGTAAGCAGCTCTTGGGGCTGCTGGCCGACGACGGATCTCTGGTCTCGGATCCGGAGGGAATCAGCGCGGAGACCCGCGCCTATTACGGGGCTCTGTTCTCTCCGGATCCGTCCAGCGAGGATGCGCGCAGAGTTTTGTGGGAGGACCTGACGAAGGTTGGCCCGGAGGGCGCCGAAAAATTGGACGCTCCGCTAAGTCTGGCGGAGCTGACCGGCGCCCTCCGCCAGCTCTCTAGGGGAAAGTCCCCGGGGCTGGACGGGCTGACCGTGGAGTTCCACAGGGCATTCTGGGACGTCTTGGGGGGCGACTACGCGCGGGTCCTGGGGGAAAGTTTGGCGACCGGGGAGATGCCCCTCTCTTGGCGCAGGGCGGTCATTGTCCTGCTGCCTAAGAAGGGCGATCTCCACCTCCTTAAGAACTGGCGCCCGGTCTCCCTCCTCAGCACGGACTATAAAATCTTTGCCAGGGCCATGTCTGCTCGCCTTGGCACCGTGCTGGCCCACATGATCCACCCCGACCAGTCCTACACGGTCCCGGGCCGGACCATCCACGATAACATCCATCTGGTCCGGGACCTGGTCCACCACTCCCAGAGGGCTGGTCTGTCGGTCGCCTTCCTTTCCCTGGATCAGGAGAAGGCGTTCGACAGGGTGGATCACGAGTATCTCTTCGGGACTCTGCGCGCATTCGGGTTCGGGACGCATTTCGTCGCCCGGATCCGACTTCTGTACGCCGCCGCGGAGTGTCTGATTAAAGTTAACGGGTCCTTGACGGCGCCCCTTCGCTTCGGGAGGGGGGTGCGTCACGGATGCCCCATGTCCGGTCAGTTATATGCCATTTGCGTGGAGCCTTTCCTGCGCCTCTTGCGTAAGAGGTTGACGGGACTGGTTCTGCAAGGGCCGGGCGTGGAGGTGGTCCTCTCGGCTTACGCCGATGACGTGCTCCTCACGGTCACGGATCCCGCTGACTTGCGGAGGATGCGGGAATGCCAGCAGATTTACTCGGACGCATCCTCCGCCAAGATCAACTGGGAGAAATGTTCCGGACTCCTGGTGTGTCAGTGGCGGGTGGCCTCCCTGCCGGAGGAGTTCAGGCCTTTCGCCTGGAGCACCACGCACCTCCTCTATTTGGGAGCCTACCTTAGCCCTGCCGAGGACGCTTGGCCGGCGAACTGGCAAGAGCTGGAGGCCAAAGTCACCGCTCGCCTTGGACGCTGGACAGGACTGCTCCGAGTGTTGTCCTACAGGGGTCGAGCGCTGGTCATAAACCAGCTGGTGGCCGCCATGTTGTGGTACCGGTTGGTCACTTTGATCCCTCCCCCTGCGTTTGTCACCAAGATTCAGAAGAAGCTCATCGACTTCTTCTGGGACAAAAGGAAGCACTGGGTCTCTGCCGCGGTTCTGTGTCTCCTGCTTAGGGAGGGCGGTCAGGCGCTGGTGTGCCTTCGCACCCAGGCTGCAACTTTCCGTCTTCAGACGCTGCAGAGATACCTGTACGTCGAGAATCCTCCGAGATGGTGTGCGCTGGCGACGTTTTTCTTCCGCCAGCTGCATGGCCTCAATTACGACACGCAGCTCCTGTTTGCGAAAGTGGGCAGCAGGCGTGCCGGCCTGCGGGAGCTGCCTGTCTTCTACCAGGAACTACTATGGGTTTGGAACTACGTCGCTTCCAGGCGGAGCTCTCCCCCGTCAGGAGCGGCGGTTCTCCTTCGGGAGCCGCTGCTCAGGAATCCGCACCTCCACGAACACGGGTTCGGGCGGCTGGCGGAGGGTAGGGCTGTGGCTGGCAAGGTGACCAGAGTCGGGGACCTTCTCAATGGTGGAGGAGCGGGCTGGATGGCGCCGGAGGAGCTGGCGCGGCGCCTGTCCTGGGCCAACGTCCGGCTCGCGGTCGAAACCATCGAATCGGTAAAAGCGGCACTGGGCCCCGACTCCACTAGGTGTATCGAGGCGGCTCAAGCACGTGGGGCGATCCCGTCCGAGCTTACCCCCGTTCGGACGGAATTCCTCATCGGCGCCCGGCCCCGAAACTCCCCTCGGGAACCGGCGCCTCACAACTTGAGCCATCTCGAGGAAATACCCTCCGTGCCTTTTCATTCCGCGCAGAGGGGTTTCCTGTACGGGCTGCTCCTGCACACTCTCCACTTTGCCATCTTCATCTACCGTCCGGACACGCCTTGGCGTGGCGTTTTGCCGACCGGCGGTAGCGGAGGTCCCTAATGGAGGGCTCTCTATGCGGGAGTCCTCCCTTGTTCCAGCGGGGACTTGGCCTGGAGGGTGTTGCACGGAGCGGTCCCGTGCAATAAGGTTTTAAGTAGGTTCACGGACTCCCAGGCCGCCTGCATTTTTTGCGGCCTGGAGGAGTCCGTGTTTCACGTTTATATGGATTGTGAGAGGTTGCAGCCCCTCTTTCACTACTTGAAGGGGCTGCTCCTCGATTTTTGGTTGCACTTCAGTCCCACGCTCTTGATCTACGGTCACCCGGTGCGGAGGGGAGCAGACAGGTTGGAGGACCTCCTTGTGGGCCTGCTCCTGGGCCTGGCTAAAAGAGCCATCAATTGGTCCAGGCAGCGAGCGGTCGAGGGGGTCGTCCAGCCGGATTGCCTGCATCTCTTCCGCGGCCATGTTCGCGCCCGGGTGGCCCTGGAGATGGAGCACGCGGTGTCCGCCGGTGCGCTTGAGTATTTCCGCGACCGATGGGCGCCGCGGGGACTGGAGTGCATCATCAACACAGAAAACCAAATTTTAATTTGATTTGTTAAGCTTTAGTTGAACTTTTGTTTATTTACAGTTGAATTGGTTTTTTTTTTGGGTCCAAATAAAAGAGTACCCTCTGTTCAGTAAATACCTGTTTTATTGTTCTCCTGCAGTCCGTGTATTATTAAGGCGCGGACACTACAGTGGCGACGAACAGGTTCGAACTCACCTGCAGTACTGCATCACCTCACAGGGATCTTTCCCTGAGAAGAAGCTTCTTGGAGGTGAAAGTCAGAGCAACGGGCGTCGACCGCGGGCAACCGCCCAAGGATCCCTCGGAGTTCGGAGAGTTGCAGGAGAGGCTGTGGAGAGCTGGGCTTGGCTCCCCAGTCAAGGTGTTCCAACAAATCGTGCTGGTAGCAGGTAGTGCGCTGACCCTTCTGGACTGCGGCGGGCTCGAGCAGCTCTGCAAAGGGGCCATGCAGCGTCGTCAGGAGGAAAAGAGAGAGAGAGAGGGGGTAGAGTGCACAGGGCGCGGTTGGTGCTCAAGAACCGGGCAGCGTAGCGAAAATAAAACAAGGGGAAAGAAAAGTGAGACGCGCCGAAGCCACGGGTCGCCACCATTACCCTGCAGAACGCTAGGAGCAGCGTGGCAGCAAGGGGAAGAAGGAAAAGCGCGGGAGGCGCCATTTTATTCCATTGGGGAAGAAGGAAAAGCGCGGGAGGCGCCATTTTAATCCATTGGTGAAGAAGAAAAAGCGCGGGAGGCGCCATCTTAAATCACCCAAGATGCCGAAAAGTGGCAGTATCACTGCTTTCGACAATGAGGTAGAAGACTGGACCACGTATGTGGAAAGAATTGAAGTGTACTGCAAGGCAAATGAGGTGGCCAATGGAAAGAAGGCGTCGGTATTATTAAATTTGATGGGCGCGAGAACATACGGCCTATTGCGGAATTTAATTACCCCTGCTAAACCAATGGAGAAAAGTTTTGAAGAGATTGTTAATATCTTACAGGAACACCTAAACCCTACACCACTGCTGATAGCAGAAAGATTCAAGTTCCATAAAAGAAACCAGCACAAAGATGAGAGCAATGCTGACTATCTTACGGAACTATGCAAGTTATCGAAGCACTGCCAGTTCGGAGCAGGACTGACAGACACCTTACGGGATAAGTCTGTCTGCGGGCTCCAGAGTGAAGGAACCCAGAAACGACTACTTTCGGAAAAGGACCTGACGCCAGAACAGGTTTTCAGAGTGGCAGTATCCTACAAAGCAGCAGCACGGGGATCTGCGGAAATACAACAGAAACCACAAGAATACAGCGCTAACGAAATGGCGTATGGAGCAGAAAAGTGCTATCGCTGCGGCAGAACAACCCATGACCAGAAGGACTGCTGGTTTAAGGACAAAGTATGCAGGCAATGTGGGAAAATCGGACACATAGCAAGAGTCTGCAGGTCGGGAAAGAAAACCAACACTACAAGAACTACTAAGGAAATGTACAAGAAAGTAAAGAAATTGACAGACAGTAGTTCGGAAGATCAGGAGAGTGATAAGGACTCCGGGAGCAGGAGACTAAGTTGTCTAAAGTTACACAACGTGATCGCAAAGGAGGATCACCGAACCATTTGGGTCACCCTCATGATAGCAGGGTCCCCGGTAAAGATGGAATTGGACACAGGATCAGCCCTAACTGTCATGAATCGACGAGACTATGAGCGGCTATTCTCACACATACCCTTGAAGGACACGTCCATTGTATTGAAGACATACACGGGGCAAAAAGTCTATCCCAGAGGAAAAATAAGGGTGCCAGTTGAATACAACGGCAAGGAAACACAGAAACTGTATCTATATATACTACCAGATGGAGGACCACCATTATTGGGACATGAATGGATCCGAAAAATACAATTGGATTGGCCTTCCATTCAGGCGCTAACTGTGACTAATAAAAAGGATGATGACGTCACACCTGGACGACTGTCAAAAATTCTAACTGACGCGAAAGAGGTGTTCCAACAAGGACTTGGGACTCTAAAAGGAGTAACGGCAACGATAAAAGTCGAAGATAACGCAAACCCAAAATTTTTTAAGGCCAGACCAGCGGTCCACCCAGCCGTTGAAGCAGAGCTGAAGAGTCTGGAGCGTTCGGGTGTGCTGTCCAAGGTGGACTGGAGCGAGTGGGCCACACCCATCGTTCCTGCAATGAAGAAATCATTGAGCAGCATGCCTGGGGAACCGAAGAAGGTTCGCATCTGCGGGGACTTCAAGGTAACTGTGAACCCAGTCCTGCACACAGTACAATATCCACTTCCACGGATAGAAGATATTTTCGCCTCACTATCTGGAGGGAAACGCTTTACAAAGATTGATCTGGCCCAAGCGTATCTACAAATGGAGGTGGAAGAAGCGTCTCGGAAATACCTCACGATAAACACTCACAAAGGCCTTTACCAGTACAATCAACTGGTATTCGGGGTAGCATCAGCCCCGGCTATTTGGCAGAGGGCGATGGAACAAGCCCTGCAAGGGATCCTGGGAACCCAGTGTTATTTGGACGACATCCTGGTTACGGGCGCAAATGACAGTGAACACCTTGCCAACCTGGGGCAGGTGCTCACAAGATTACAGGAATATGGGCTACGAGCCAACCACCCCAAATGCGAGTTCTTCAGGAGACAAATCTCGTATTGTGGCCACGTGATTGATGAGGAAGGGTTGCATAAGTCGCCGGACAAGATTGAGGCTGTAGTCAAGGCTCCAGCACCGGAAAATGTGTCGCAACTGAGGTCGTTCCTTGGGTTGGTGAACTACTACCATAAGTTCTTGCCGAATTTATCTACAATTCTGCACCCACTGAATGCCCTACTGCAAACTGGAGTAACATGGAAATGGAGTGATGAGTGTAAGCGTGCCTTTCAGAAATGTAAATGCCTAATCACTTCAAAAGAAGTATTGGCCCACTACAATCCAACACTACCGATTCGGTTAGCATGTGATGCGTCTCCCTATGGCATCGGAGCGGTGCTGTCACACAAATTCCCTGATGGTTCAGAGAGGCCAATAGCCTTTGCGTCGCGCTCGTTAACCTCAGCCGAGCGTAACTACGCCCAGATTGACAGGGAGGCCCTCAGCCTGGTGTGGGGGGTGAAGAAGTTCAATCACTATCTGCACGGGCAGAAATTCACCCTACTGACTGATCATCAGCCCCTGGTCTCCATTTTTAACCCAAAGAAGGGCGTTCCGGTGATGACGGCGCAACGGCTGCAAAGATGGTCACTTTTTCTAGGGGCACATCAGTACGACATAGAGTACAAGGGTACGAAACAGCATGGAAACGCTGATGGGCTGTCGCGCCTACCGTTGCCTACGGTAGAGGAAGCACCTGCAGTGGACCCTGTTGAGATATTCCATGCGACCATAGTCAAATGTCTACCTGTTACAAACTCAAGTATAGAGAAGGAAACCCGAAATGACCTGACACACTCTCAGGTCTAAGATTTGACGGTGAAGGGATGACCAGCACATGGCGACTCACTGTTGCCAGCATTCTCGCCAAGGAGAGAACAGCTGTCAGTGTGCCGGGGGACCTTGATGTGTGGATCCCGAGTGGTAATTCCACCCAAGTTGAGAGATAGAGTGCTCAATGAGCTTCATGAGGGTCATCTGGGAGGGGTAAAAATGAAGAGCCTAGCCAGGGCGTTTGTGTGGTGGCCGGGAATCGATAAAGAAATCGAGGATATGACCAAGAGATGCACAGGATGCCAGAAGGTCCAAAACGCTCCACCACAGGCCCCGCTACATCCATGGGAGTGGCCCTCATCTCCATGGCAACGGGTACACATTGATTTTGCTGGTCCATTTATGGACTCGATGTTCCTAATCGCTGTGGACGCCCATTCGAAATGGCCAGAGGTCATCAAAATGTCCTCCACCACCACGGAGAAAACTATTGCAGTCCTACGGACCATCTTCGCCAGGAATGGCTTGCCAGAACAGATTTGCTCCGACAATGGGCCACAGTTTGTGTCAGAGGATTTCCGGAGGTTTCTGAGGAATAATGGGGTGAAGCATTACACATCTGCCCCATATCATCCAGCCACAAATGCATTGGCTGAGAGGTTTGTTCAGACCTTTAAAAAGGCCATAAAGGCAATGCATAATGATGACATACCACTACAACACAAGGTGGATAATTTCTTGTTTGCTTACCGGAATGCGACACATGCAGTCACCAACCAAGCTCCAGCCATAATGTTCTTCAACCGAAGGCTAAAATGTCGCCTGGATTTGCTCAAACCAAACATAAGACGAGATGTTGAGGATAAGCAATTCCAGCACATAAATGAGAAGCCAACCAGGAGCTTCAAGATAGGGCAACCAGTCTTGGCCCGCGACTACCGAACAGAAAAATGGCAGCCAGGAACGATATGCACACAGCAGGGACCACTAATGTACACAGTGGACGTTGGAGAGAGCATCGTGAGACGCCATGCTGACCAGATTCTAGAGTCACAGGAACAAGCCAAACCCATACCACGAGCAGGTGCACCTGGTAATCAACCCGAAGTACAGATTGCGTCTACCTCAGAAGCAGTGGTATTGGAAGCTGACGAACCAACCAATGACAATGAGCCAGAATCAACTCCGCCGCAAGAACAGGATACTCGAGAAAGGCGCTATCCAGTCAGGATCAGGAAGCCTCCTCAAAGACTGAACTTATAAATGATTATTTCAGTTGATGTATATAGTACAGAGAAAATTGTAATTGTAATTAGTTATGATTTAGTTGTTAAATGAATGTTATGTACTGTTTATCTAAAAGGGGAGGAATTGTTGTGTATGTACCTTTAAGAGAAGAACTGATTCTATACTGCAGTACCGGCAGTGACCACCCCTGTATATAAAGCCATAGCAGGCTTCTGTACTTCAGTCTTAAGTTACCCTCTATTCAGTAAATACCTGTTTTATTGTTCTCCTGCAGTCCGTGTATTATTAAGGCGCGGACACTACAGCACCCAGGGATGAAGGCCTCGCAGAAGCTCATGTCGGCTAAATTTGTTTGGCACGGCATGCATAAGGATGTCCGTGACTGGGCCAACACCTGCGTCGTCTGCCAAAAGGCCAAGGTACAGTGCCACATCAAGGCCCCATTGGCCACCTTCACGGTTCCAGAGCGGCGTTTTGACCACGTCAATGCGGACCTGGTAGGACCACTTCCACCTTCCCATGGTTTTTCTCACATTCTGACCATGGTCAACCGCACCACCAGATGGCCAGAAGCGGTGTCCCTGTCATCCACTACTTCAGCGGACATGGCCAGGGCTTTCATTTCTTCCTGGGTCGCCTGTTTTGGAGTGCCCACTGACATTTCTTCGGATCGAGGACCGCAGTTTTCCTCCGAACTCTGGAATGCAGTGGCTCAGGGACTCGGCGTCAAATTGCACCGCACTACAGCCTACCACCCTCAAGCGAATGGCCTCTGTGAACGTTTTCACAGATCGCTGAAAGCCGCATTGAGGGCCAGCCTCCAGGACGCTGGATGGGCGGACAAGCTACCATGGGTTCTGTTGGGCCTTCGCACGGCTGCCAAAGAAGACCTTCACTCTTCCTCTGCAGAGTTGGTTTATGGTCAGCCACTGTGAGTCCCAGGGGATTTCCTGCCAATGCCGACGGAGCCATGGTCCGCATCAGGCCAGCTTAACAGTCACCAGGAGGTGGCCGGATGTTTCGCGCTGGTCCCCACGTCACGCCACGGGCTTCAGCGATCGCACGTGCCCACAGAGCTTAAAAAGGCTGAATACATTTTCATCCGCCACGATGCACATCGGGATCCGCTCAAGGCCCCGTATACTGGTCCTTTCCGGGTGTTAGAGGCAGGAGACAAAACCTTCAAGGTCGATGTCGGTGGTAAACCGGACCACATTTCAGTCGACCGTTTAAAGCCGGCACACTTGGACCTCGACCGCCCCGTCGAGACAGCACAGCCGCCAAGACGAGGTCGACCACCCATCGTCGTCACACCGGATCAAGTGCAATCGCCCGCTCGACCGCCAGCCGTCCAGCAGCCTCCGCTTCGGGAGTACAGGAGTCGTTCTGACAGGCTTGTCAGACCCCCTCACCGTTTGACTTTTTCCGTTAAAGAGAATTCTGGGGGGGCACATGGCAGAGCCACTGAGGGACTTTGAGCAACTGTACATAATTCCCTTTAACGAGGTTTTACTCCAACCTAAGCCTGTACCAGTCTGTTAGTGATTTCTGTGTTTGTACATACTGTTTGCATGCACGGGGCGCGGTCCCTTTAAGACTGCGGCAAAGCGTGGGTAAACGCGATGACGTCATGCCGCTAATCACGTGACCACCCAAGCGCGGGGGAAACGTGATGATGTCATGATGCCATCCACGGGACCGCCCTGGCAGTCCTCGTGGAGCCTCCGACCAGCAAAGACCTGTTTTCGTGGTTCTCCTGTATCGATCTCGACAAACTGTTTAAACTCGTTAGTTCTGCATTAAAACTTGTTTATTTGATCACCTGAGTCGACCTCAGTTCTTAGATAGGAATTTGGCAATTCCTACAATACATGTATTGAGAATTAACGAGATATTGCATCTAGCTGTGGATACATGTATCTTTGTCCCGTGCTCATCAGTATTACGCTCTCAATTTAAGCAGGCACATGTGAAAACCCAGTCTGAAGAAGGATTAAAGTTTTGTACTGTACTATTACCAACTTTCCCCAGGATGCCTGATTCCTAACCAATCCCTTTGCACTCTGGAGTTTAGATGCTGTCATGGGATCTGAAGACCAAGATGAAAGGGATAGACTGTAACCCCTGGTGCTGAGAAGAGCTTCATACACAGTCTGAAACTTACAAACACTCCAGAGCCCAGCCATCAGACTCAGATAAAACATCACACAGCATAGGAAGTCTGGCACGGCTCGTTGCTTTTTCGGACTGCAGCTATGCATAAGAAAAGCCATCGCACTGAAAAAGGAAGTTGACTTTCGAGGTACACAGCAACATTAAATGGGGTCTGCGATCTAACTGTGCGGTCGGTACTGTACCTGTTTAAATGCTCATGGTCCGCGGCAGCCTTTGATCGTGCAGTGATCCCGGAAACCTCTCCCCCCCCCCACCCCCGCCATGGAGAACCCTGACCTAACCCACGTGCCCCCAGCAGCCAATCACAGGAGGGGGTGAAGAAGATGAATACAGCCAAAAAACATGATTTATCTGAGTGGAATCACGAGATCACGAGTTGGGGAGAATTTTCCTTAAATCCTTATATTCTTTAATCGTGTCTCATGATTAAATCGCAAGAGTTGGCATTACTGATGATGCATGCAGGTCTGATGCACCTATGTTTAACTACAGCTGCCTCTGTTGTTGTCAATGCCTCTCTATGTCTGTCAGTGTTTTTTTCTACTAATGACTTACTGTCTTTTAAATACAGGAACTCTCGTTTAAACGGCACCTAAATATCCGGAATTCTCTATTAACCGGCAAAATTCTCGCTCCGAAAACAACACCTCAATAACCGGCAATGTTGCCGAGTCAGAGTCTCCCGCGGTGGCCGAGTTAGTCAGTGGGGGTAGTTCTCCAAACTGCCACTACTCGGCTTCTTGGTGCTGTCGGAAGTCGGAACACCTCAATACCCCGTAACAGGAGTCTGACTCTCCCGCACTGCCGGTAGTCTCTTCTGATCCGCCATTTTACAGGGGTACTGTGTGTCTCCCATGCTGCTGGTAGCCATTGCTGTAGTGTATGTACCTTTAAGGGGAGAACTACTTTTTACAGCTCCTGTATACTGTATAGTACCGGCAGTGACCACACCTGTATATAAACCCTGAGTAGGGATCTGTATAGTTAGTTTTAGAGTAATCCTCATCCAGTAAACACCTGTTGATTGTTCCCTGCAGTCTCTTGTCTAATTATTGAAGGACACACAACATCAAGATACACGGATCTAACATTGGCGACGAGAAGATTCAAACCTACCTGCAACTCTGCATCACCTCCCAGGGATTCGCTCCTGGAGAACAGTGAAAGAAGAAGGCCGAGTCCAGAAGCACGGGCGTCGACCATCCAGCAGAGACTTGAGCATCGCAGGGGAGGCTGTTGAGAGCTGGGCTTGGTTCTCCAGTCACGGTGGTCCAGCGAAACGGGCTGGCAACAGGTACGGTGCAGACCCTTCCCGGACAGCGGCGGCTAGAGCTGATCGACAGCACAGAAAAAGGCCGAGCAGCGTCGACGGGAGAAGAGAGAGGGTAGAGCGCACAGGCCGCAGCCGGTGTTCAGGACCGAGCGGCGTCGACGGGAGAAGAGAGAGGGTAGAGCGCACAGGGCGCAGCCGGTGTTCAGGACCGAGCGGCGTCAACGAGAGAGAGCAGAGCATAGCCGGTGTTCAAGGGCCGAGCAGCGTCAAGGAGAGAGAGAGGCGCGCAGGAAAACGCGCAGAGCGCAGTCGGTGTTCAAGGGCCGAGCAGCGTCAGCGGGGAAGAAAGGAAAGCGCAGGAGATGCCATTTTGAGCCGCAGCGGAGAAGAAGGGAGAGCACGGGAGACGCCATTTTGAGCCAGTCTAACCACACCCAGGGATGCCGAAGAGTGGCAGTGTCACAGCGTTCGACAATGAAGTCGAAGATTGAACGACATATGTCGAACGCATAGAAGTGTACTGCAAGGCGAATGAAGTGCCAGATGACAGGAAAGCGCTGGTATTGTTGAATTCAATGGGTGCAAAAACGTATGGCTTACTGCAAAACCTAGTAACCCCAGAGAAGCCAGTGGAAAAGGATTTTGAAAACATAGTGTCAATCCTACAGGACCACTTAGACCCCACACCGCTGCTGATAGCAGAAAGATTTAAGTTTCACAAAAGGAACCAGCATAAAGATGAAAGTAATGCTGAGTTTTTAACGGAACTGCACAAGCTATCGAAACACTGCCAGTTTGGAACGGGACTAGCAGATACTTTAAGGGACAAGTTTGTGTGTGGGCTTCAAAGTGAAGGAACCCAGAAACGGCTTCTATCAGAAAAGGATCTTACGCTGGACAAGGCTTTCAGCGTGGCAGTATCACACGAAGCAGCAGCACGGGGCGCAGCAGAGATACAACGGAGACCGCAAGAATATGGCACAAATGAAATGTCATACGGAACAGTGAAGTGCTATCGCTGCGGCAGAACAACACACGACCATCATGATTGCAGGTTCAAGGACAAAGTGTGCAGACAGTGTGGAAAAGTAGGACACATAGCAAGAGTCTGCAGGTCGGAAAAGAAAACCAACAGCAAGAAATCCCCACAGGAGAAGTACAAGAAGGTACATAAGGTGACGGAGAGTAGTGCAGATGAACAGAAAAGTGATACAAACTCTGGAAGCAAGGAGCTGGGTTGTCTGAAACCACATAATGTGATCAAAATGGAGGATCACCAAACTATCTGGGTCACGCTCAAGATAGCAGGAGTCCAAGTGAAAATGGAATTGGACACAGGATCAGCCCTAGCAGTCATAAACCGAAGGGACTACAAGCGGCTATTCTCACATATACCCTTGAGAGATACAGAGATGGTCTTGAAGACGTACAAGGGGCAAAAAGTCTACCCCAAAGGAAAAATAAGGGTGAACGTTATATATAACGGCAAGGAAACACCAAAAATGGACCTATATGTATTGCCAGATGGAGGACCACCACTACTAGGACGTGAATGGATCCGGAAGATACAGCTAGATTGGCATTCCATACAAGCACTGACTGTAGATGCCAAAAAGGATGACGACGTCACACCTGGACAACTGTCAAAAATGCTAACTGACGCACAAGAAGTGTTCCAGCAGGGACTCGGAACACTAAAAGACATAACAGCGACGATCAAAATAGAGGAAAATGCAAGCCCAAAGTTTTTTAAGGCCAGACCGGTACCTTATGCGATCCGCCCAGCTGTCGAAGCAGAGCTGGAAGGTTTGAAACGTTCAGGAGTACTGTCCAAAGTGGACTGGAGCGAGTGGGCTACACCCATCGTTCCTGTAATGAAGAGGTTGTTGAGTAATACGCCTGGGGAACCAAAGAAGGTTCGCATCTGTGGGGACTTTAAGGTGACAGTGAACCCAGTCCTTCACACGGTACAATATCCGCTTCCACGGATTGAAGATATTTTCGCCTCGCTATCTGGAGGAAAACGCTTCACTAAGATTGATCTGGCCCAGGCGTACCTGCAAATGGAGGTAGAAGAAGCCTCGAAACAGTACCTCACGATCAACACTCATAAAGGTCTCTACCAATACAACCGGCTGGTGTTCGGGGTAGCATCAGCCCCGGCTATTTGGCAAAGGGCAATGGATCAAGTCCTGCAAGGGATTCCAGGGACCCAGTGTTATTTGGACGACATCCTGGTCACGGGCGAAAATGACAGTGATCACCTCGCCAACCTGGAGCAGGTGCTCACTAGATTGAAGGAATATGGGCTCCGAGCTAATCGCCACAAATGCGAGTTTTTCCAGAAGCAGATCTTGTATTGTGGCCACGTTATTGATGAAGAGGGGTTACATAAGTCCCCTGAAAAGATTGAGGCAGTAGTCAAGGCTCCAGCACCAGAAAATGTGTCACAACTGAGGTCGTTCCTCGGGCTGGTGAACTACTACCATAAGTTCATGCCGAATTTGTCTACAGTACTACACCCACTGAACACCCTACTGCAAACGGGGGTACCATGGAAGTGGAATGACGAATGTAAATGAGCTTTCCAGAAGTGCAAAGAATTGATCACATCAAAAGAGGTGTTGGCTCATTTCAACCCAGCACTACCAATTCGGTTGGCGTGTGATGCATCACCCTATGGCATTGGAGCGGTGCTGTCGCACAAATTCCTAGACGGCTCGGAGAGACCAGTAGCCTTTGCGTCTCGGTCACTAACCTCAGCCGAGCGTAACTACGCCCAGATTGACAGGGAGGCCCTCAGCCTAGTGTGGGGAGTGAAAAAGTTCAACCACTATCTGCACAGGCAGAAGTTCACCTTGCTGACTGACCACCAACCACTTGTCTCCATCTTTAATCCAAAGAAGGGCGTTCCGGTGATGACTGTGCAACGGCTACAAAGATGGTCCCTTTTTCTAGGGGCGAACCAATATGGAATCGAGTATAAGGGCACGAAACAGCATGGAAACGCTGATGGGCTATCACGCCTGCCACTGTCTACTGCGGAGGAAGCACCAGCAGTGGACCCTGTCGAAATATTTTATTCGACTATAATTGAACACTTGCCAGTAACTAACGCTGATATAGAGGAGACCCGAAATGACCCGACACTGTCTCGGGTATATGATTTGACGGTGAAGGGATGGCCAGCACATGGTGACTCACTGTTGCCAGCATTCTCATCCAGAAGAGAACAGCTGTCAGTATGCCAGGGGACCTTGATGTGTGGATCCCGAGTGGTAATTCCACCCAAGTTAAGGGAGAGAGTGCTCAATGAGCTTCACGAAGGCCATCTGGGAGGGGTGAAAATGAAAAGCCTTGCTAGGGCTTATGTGTGGTGGCCGGGGATCGATCAGCAAATCGAGGACCTGACAAAGAGCTGCTCAGGATGCCAGAAGGTCCAAAATGCACCACCACATGCCCCTCTACACCCATGGGAGTGGCCCTCATCTCTATGGCAACGGGTGCATATTGATTTTGCTGGTCCATTCATGGACTCAATGTTTTTAATAGCCATGGATGCGCACTCGAAATGGCCTGAGGTGATCAAAATGTCCTCCACCACCACGGAGAAAACTATTGCAGTCCTACGGACCATATTTGCCAGGAACGGCTTGCCAGAGCAGATTTGCTCTGATAACGGACCACAGTTTGTGTCCGAAGAGTTTTGAAGATTTATGAAAAGGAATGGGGTAAGTCATTACACATCCGCCCCGTATCATCCAGCCACAAATGGATTGGCTGAGAGGTTCGTACAAACCTTTAAAAAAGCAGTAAGGGCCATGTGCGATGACGACATTCCACTGCAGCATAAGGTGGACAATTTCCTGTTAGCCTACAGAAATGCGACACATTCAGTCACCAACCAGACCCTGGCCATGATGTTCTTTAACCGAAGGTTGAGATCTCGTCTGGATTTACTCAGACCAAACGTACGAAGAGATGTTGAGAATAAGCAATTCCAACACATCAATGAGAAGCCGACAAGGAGCTTCAATATAGGGCAACCAGTCTTGGCCCGTGACTACCGAACAGAGAAATGGCAACCAGGAACGATATGCACACGGCAGGGGCCACTAATGTACACAGTGGATGTTGGGGAGAACATTGTGAGACGCCATGTTGACCAGATCCTAGAGGCACAGGAACGAGTCAACCCCATGTCTCGCGTACCTGGTGATGAACCCGACGTACAGGTAGCATCTACCCCAGAAACAGTAGCATCGGAAGCTGATGAACCAACTGACGACAGGGGACCAGAATCGCCTCCGCACCAAGAGCAAGACACTCAGGAAAGGCGCTATCCAGAAAGGATCAGGAAGCCTCCCCAAAGACTGAATTTATAAATAGACTATTTTCAGTTAATGTTGCATGTTAAAAGTGTTAATTGTAATTAGTTGATATTTAATTGTTAAATGAATGTTATGGTACTGTTAATCTAAAAGGGGAGGAATTGTAGTGTATGTACCTTTAAGGGGAAAACTACTTTTTACAGCTCCTGTATACTGTAGTACCAGCAGTGACCACACCTGTATATAAACCCTGAGTAGGGATCAGTACAGTTAGTTTTAGAGTAACCCTCATCCAGTAAACACCTGTTGATTGTTCCCTGCAGTCTCTTGTCTAATTATTGAAGGACACACAACATCAAGATACACGGATCTAACAATTGCATTGCATTATGGAAATCCCAAAAGTTGGTCCAAGCAAAAGGAAGAGTGGTGTTAACTTTAAAACAGAAAATCAGCATATGCCAACGACTAGAAAGGGGAGAGAAGCGTATCAACATTATGAATGAATTCAAAATCGGTTCGTCAACAATCTATGACATCAAATCGCAGAAGGATAAGCTGCTCAAGTTTTATTCAAGCTCGGAGACATCTAAGGGTGTAGAGAAACGGCGTACGCTTCGTAAGCCTAAGCTTGAAGAGCTGGATACCGTGCTTTATGAGTGGTTTTCTCTTAAGCGTTCAGAGGGTGTTCCGATTTCCGGACCCATGCTAATCGAAAAAGCAAAGGATTTCTACGCAAAGATGGAGCTCACTGACAAGTGTGCTTTCTCCGAGGGATGGCTAATATGCTTCAAGGTACGGCACGGGATACAACAACTCGATATTTCTGGGGAGAAGAAATCAGCTGATCACGACGCCGCAGAAGAATACTGCAATTATTTCAATCAGATTGTGCAGCAACATGATTTGTCGCCAGCACAGATATACAATGCCGATGAAACTGGCTTATTTTGGAGGTTTTTGCCAGAATCAACGCTTGCTGGGGTTAGTGAGGCTAATGCTTCAGTTTACAAGAAAAATAAAGATCATGTAACCGTGCTAACATGTGCGAACGCTGCTCGATAATGTGATGAAATATATGCCTTCATCAGCCCCTGTGTTTTACCTGCTTTGTATTGTGTGTACCGCCCCCTTTTTCCTATTGTGTGTATTGGCTACGCCCCTGTCTTTTGTCATATAAAGGTCTCAAGAGCTGTATGAGTCATTCTATCAGACAAACCCGATGTGGAAAGACCTGCAATGTTCTTAGTGATTAAAAGCCTTCAGTTGAATCCTTTAAACTCCTTGTCTTTGAGTTATTGATGGCACATCAATTTTAATCACTAAAACACCAAGATGGATCGACTCCTGAAACCAGAGCGCTTGGATCTGGACCCCCATGCCTCAGACGCAGCCACACAGTTCGGACACTGGTTCCAATGCTTCGAATTTTTCATCGCAAACTCATCCACCGCCATAGCAGCCGCAACCGGAGACGTGAAACTGGGAATCCTGCGAAACTGGGGGAGCCATCGGGTCTCCCCTCTCATCCAAGATGCCACCAGCTACGGGGATGCCTGCACCATTCTGAAGGCCCACTACGTGCGGCCAATAAACGAGGTGTACGCCAGGCATCTTCTGACTACTCGCACGCAGCGGCATGGTGAGTCACTAGAGGACTTCATGCTAAGCCTAAAAGTACTGGGCAGAGACTGTAACTGTAAGGCCGTGTCTGCCATCGTGTACACGGAGGAGCTGATCCGAGACTCCTTTATTGCGGGCCTCAGTTCAAATTACATTCGGCAGAAACTGTTTGAAAAGGAGGGACTGGACTTAAAACAGGCTATGGGCATAGCGCGATCGCTGGATATGGCCCAGAGGAACTCTGAATCCTGTTCCTCAGGCCACGCGGCCCACTCCGCCTCATGCGCGCCGTGGGGGCTGCCATCTTGGAAGCCATCTTCACCTCCCAGGTCTCAGGCCAGCCCAGCACCATCGGAGCCCCAGCCCCCACCCAGGAGCCCCACTACTGCCGCGATGCATCGGGGCCCGAAATGCTACTTCTGCGGCCAGGACAAACACTCCAGGCATCTGTGCCCAGTGAAGGGCACCACCTGTTTTAAATGCGGGAAGAAAGGACATTTCAGCAAAGTCTGCAGAGGGAACCCCGCCTCCAACTCCACCACCACCGCGTGCGCGCCGTGGGGGTGGCCATCTTGGAAGCCATCTTGTCCACCCTCAGGGAGTCCACCATCTTGCCCCGACCTCCAGGACCCACTGGTGGCCTCGATCACAGTGGATCAATCCAGGCCGCATCCGTTGTCTAAATCGATGATGGACATAGAGGTAAACGGGAACAAGGTTAAATGCTTGATTGACTGCGGGAGCATCGAAAGCTTTATTCATCCTAGCCTGGTAAAAGGACTTTCACTAACGATAGTCCCCACACAGGGCAAAATCGCCATGGCTGATAAGACTCATACCTCAAAAATTACAGGTTTCTGCACGGTTATGTTGTCGGTAAAAGGCACTGATTACAGAGATTTTAAACTATTGATAATGCCAGATCTCTGTGTGAGCGTGATCTTGGGTCTGGACTTCCAGTGCCACCACCAAAGTATCACGCTTACCTACGGTGGGTCCCAGCCGCCCCTCACAGTGTGCGGTCTGGCTACCCTGAAGGTCAAGCCGCCCTCTCTGTTCGCCAACCTCGCACCCAACTGTCGACCCATAGCGACCAAGAGTAGGCGGTACAGCTGGGAGGATAGACGGTTCATTGCGTCGGAAGTAGAAAGACTCAAGCGGGAGGGTATCATCGAATGCAGTACCAGCCCGTGGCGCGCCCAGGTAGTAGAAGTTAAGGGCAGCGAAAAGAAGCGGATGGTGATAGATTATAGCCAGACGGCTAATCTATACACCCAGCTAGACGCCTACCCTCTGCCCCGCATAGCGGATATGGTTAACCAAATTGCGCAATACCGGGTGTTTTCCACCATCGACCTAAAATCGGCATACCACCAGCTCCCCATTAGGCCGGAGGACCGTCCATACACCGCCTTCGAGGTGAACGGACGCCTCTACCACTTCCTCAGAGTCCCCTTTGGGGTAACGAATGGGGTCTCGGTCTTCCAGCGGGAGATGGACCGCATGGTCGATGAGAACCAGTTAACAGCCACCTACCCATACCTAGACGACGTCACCATCTGCGGCCACGACCAGCAAGACCATGACTCGAACCTCGCGAGATTTCTGAAAACCGCCCTCAGGCTCAATCTCACTTACGAGGATAAGTGTGTCTTTAGCACCACGCGCCTCTGTATCCTGGGCTGCGTGGTGGAAAACGTGGAAATCGGTCTGGACCCCGACCGATTGCGCCCCCTACAGGAGCTACCCCTACCAAACACTCCCAAGGCCCTGAAAAGGTGCCTGGGGTTCTTCTCCTATTATGCCCAATGGGTCCCCAATTATTCCGACAAGGCCCATCCCCTCCTGAAATCAACGTCCTTCCCGCTCACGGCCGAGGCCCACGCCGCCTTCAACAGCATTAAACACGACATTGAGAAGGCTGCAGGCAGTGGACGAAAACATCCCTTTCCAGGTCGAAAGCGATGCGTCCGACTTCGCTTTAGCAGCCACCCTCAACCAGGATGGACGGCCCATAGCCTTTTTCTCACGAACCCTCCAAGGGCCCGAGATCAGGCACACCTCGGTAGAGGAGGCGGCCCAGGCCATAGTGGAGGCAGTGCGGCACTGGAGGCAGTACCTAGCCGGCAAACGCTTCACCCTGCTTACCGACCAGCGGTCGGTAGTCTTCATGTTTAACAACAAACAGAGGGGGAAGATCAAGAACGACAAAATTCTCAGGTGGCGGATCGAACTCTCCACGTTTGAGTACGACATAATATATAGGCCAGGGGCCCTCAACGAATCCCCCGATGCCCTATCACGAGGGATGTGTGCCAGCATCCAGGGGGACAGGCTACAGGGCCTCCACAATGGCCTCTGCCACCCGGGGGTCACCCGGCTATTTCACTTTATAAAATCCCGTAACCTCCCCTATTCCATCGAGGAGGTCCGGTCGATGACCAGGGACTGCCGCACCTGTGCGGAATGCAAGCCCCGTTTTTTCAGGCCCGCCCGAGCCCACCTGATCAAAGCTACACGGCCATTCAAGCGCCTGAGCTTAGATTTCAAGGGACCACTCCCCTCCACCGACCGCAATGTGTACTCTCTCAACATTGTGGACGAGTACTCCCGCTTCCCATTCGCCTACCCCTGCCCAGACATGACCAGTGCCACGGTCATCAAGTGCCTCGGCAACCTGTTTTGCACGTTCGGCATGCCTAATTACATCCACACTGACAGGTGGGCGTCGTTCATGAGCGACGAACTGCGCCAATACCTGCTGTCGAAGGGGATAGCCACGAGTCGGACCACTAGTTATAACCCCCGGGGTAATGGGCAAGTGGAGAGGGAGAACGCGACAGTGTGGAGGGCGGTCACCTTAGCACTAAGGTCTAAAGGCCTCCCCACCTCCCGCTGGCAAGAGGTCCTCCCAGACGTACTCCACTCGATAAGGTCGCTACTGTGTACTGCTACTAACGCCACTCCTCACGAGAAGATGTTTGTTTTTCCCCGCAAATCAACCTCAGGAGTGTCCCTACCTTCGTGGCTCTCCACCCCAGGGACAGTTCTATTACGGAAGCATGTGAGGGGCCACAAAACGGATCCCCTCGTGGAGGCAGTACGCTTACGTCAAGCACGCCGACGGGCGTGAGGACATCGTGTCCATAAAGGACCTCGCCTCGGCAGGAAGCGACGACGACCCATTACCACCACCCCCAGAAGAATCTCCACCATCCCCAGAAGTACCTGCAACACCCCCAACACATGGCTATGCCCAGGAGGGCACCACGGACTCCCGGTCGGAACCCGAGGTACTGTTGCGACGTTCAGGAAGGACTATCACACCCCCGGACAGACTAAATCTGTAGAAGGGGTGAATGTGATGAAATATATGCCTTCATCAGCCCCTGTGTTTTACCTGCTTTGTATTGTGTGTACCGCCCCCTTTTTCCTATTGTGTGTATTGGCTACGCCCCTGTCTTTTGTCATATAAAGGTCTCGAGCTGTATGAGTCATTCTATCAGACGAACCCGATGTGGAAAGACCTGCAATGTTCTTAGTGATTAAAAGCCTTCAGTTGAATCCTTTAAACTCCTTGTCTTTGAGTTATTGATGGCACATCAGATCACACCGGGTTAAACTTCTTGTCATTGGGAAGTATAAAAATCCCCGTGCATTTAAAAATGTGAGGCACTTACCTGTTGAGTACAAAGCTCAAAGAAATGCTTGGATGGATAAGGAAATCTTTTCGAATTGGTTCCATCATATTTTTGTTCCATCTGTGAAGGAACATTTCCGTAGAATAGGGAAACCTGAAGATAGCAAATGCATTTTATTGCTTGATAATTGTAGAGCCCATCCGCATGAATCAGAGTTGGTTTCGGGAAATATTTTCACCATTTATTTGCCACCAAATGTAACTTCTCTCATACAACCCATGGACCAGGGCATTATCCAAAATCTCAAGCGTCATTACAAGAAAGACTTCCTACGTAAACTGATAAGCCAAGATGACAATATTCACGCATTTCAGAAGGAATACAATCTTAAAGATGCCATCTTTAATGCTGCATGTTCCTGGAACTTGGTGAAAGGTCACACTTTGAGACAAGCCTGGCGCAAATTGTGGCCTTCTGTAATGTTTGCTGAAGGTTCTTCTTCAGAGGAGGAATTTCATGGGTTCAATGTTCGTCCCAAGAGTACAGTAATGGAAATGGCTGGCATGGTGAAAAATGTACACCCAGTAAACCCTCTACGTAACCTCAGTGAAAGTAATATTGAGCAGTGGGTTGCTGCAGATAAAGAAGTTACTGTTGTGCATATGCTAAGTGATGATGAAATAATGGAGAATGATTTGAATCCAAAGAAAAGGAAAGTGAGATGGAAAGTGAAGAGGATGAGATTTCTGAAGAGAAGAAGATTTCTTGAGCTAAAGCTGCAGAAGGATTTGCTTTATTCCTCAAATTTGCTGAAAGGCATCCTTGCTATTCTGCCCAAGAAGTTATGCACCTCCATATTCTGCATTCCACCTTTCTACAAAAAAGGCAAGAGTCCACTAAGCAAGCAGACATCCGGGACATGTTTATGAAAGCTTCAAAAAGAGTTGAAGTAATGGAAGTGCCTGAAGAATCTGTTGAAGTGCATGATCCTGATGACCCAGCTGACATGGATATTCCTGATGAACCAGTTGAATTGGAATAAGTGTACAGTCAACCACAGTACTTTCTCCTGTACTGTACAGTCATTTATAAGTTTTGTTTTACTGTTAAGTAATTAAAGAGTTATGGATTACCCTCAACTGGCAGTACTGTACTTAATCATAAGAACATAAGAAATAGGAACAGGAGTAGGCCAATCGGCCCCTCGAGCCTGCTCCACCATTCAATAAGATCATGGCTGATCTGATCCTAACCTCAAATCTTCTATCACTGTGCATCCACCCGAACCCATGTGATCTCCCGAAAAACCAGATAAAGACCCAATGGCCAATTTGGGAGAAAAAAATCTGGGAAATTCCTCTCCGACCCATCTAGGTGATCGAAATTCTTCCAGGAGATCACGCTGTCCCTATATTTGCGACAGTACTTACCTTCTGTAAAGGCGATCTCCACCCCAGCCAGGAACAGGAATAAAACCATCTCCTGAAATCTAACAGAATTAGAACACAGTAGGAGCAGAACCAGGCTACACGGCCCCTGGGCCCACTCCATTACCCACAGGGCCATGACCATTCCGAACCTAGACTCATGTCCAATTTCCTGCCCGCTCCCCGTAACCCTTAATTCCCTTTACTTCTAGGAAACTATCTATTTCTGTTTTAAATTTATTTAATGATGTAGCTTCCACAGCTTGCTGGGGCAGCAAATTCCACAAACCTACCACCCTCTGAGTGAAGAAGTTTCTCCTCATCTCAGTTTTGAAAGAGCAGCCCCTTATTTTAAGATTATGCCCCCTAGTTCTAGTTTCACCCATCATTGGGAACATCCTCACCGCATCCACCCGATCAAGCCCCTTCACAATCTTATATGTTTCAATAAGATCGCCTCTCATTCTTCTCAACTCCAATGAGTAGAGTCCCAATCTACTCAACCTCTCCTCATATGACCACCCCCTCATCCCCGGGATTAACCGAGCGAACCTTCTTTGTACTGACTCGAGAGCAAGTATGTCTTTTCTTAAGTATGGACACCAAAACTGTATGCAGTATTCCAGGTGCGGTCTCACCAATACCTTGTACAACTGCAGCAATACCTCCCTGTTTTTATATTCCATCCCCCTAGCAATAAAAGCCAACATTCCATTGGCCTTCTTGATCACTTGCTGCACCTGCATACTAACTTTTTGAGTTTCGTGCACCAGGACCCCCAGATCCCTTTGTACTACAGTACTTTCCAGTTTCTTGCCATTAAGATAATAACTTGCTCTATGATTTTTCCTGCCAAAGTGCATAACCTCACACTTTCCAGTATTGTATTCCATCTGCCAAATCTCTGCCCACTTACTTAGCCTGTCTATGTCCCTTTGCAGGTTTTTTATGTCCTCCTCACTCACTACTTTCCATCCCATCTTTGTATCATCTGCAAACTTTGATATGTTACACTCGGTCCCCTCCTCCAAATCGTTAATATAGATTGTAAAGAGTTGGGGACCCAGCACTGACCCCTGCGGAACACCACTAGTTACTGGTTGCCAATCTGAGAATGAACCATTTATCCCAACTCTCTGCTTTCTGTTAGAGAGCCAATCCTCCACCCATGCCAGAATATTACCCCCAATCCTGTGATTTTTTATCTTGAGCAATAATCTTGTGTGGCACCTTGTCAAATGCCTTTTGGAAGTCTAAATACACTACGTCCACTGGTTCCCCTTTATCCACCCTGTATGTTACTTCCTCAAAAAACTCCAGCAAATTTGTCAAACATGACTTCCCCTTCATGAAACTATGCTGAGTTTGTCCTATTAAATTATGTTTATCCAAATGTCCCGTTACTGTCTCCTTAATAATGGACTCTAACATTTTACCAGCCACTGATGTTAGGCTAACAGGTCTATAGTTTCCAGCCTTCTGCCATCCATTTAACACAACATTCTGTAGGTGAGTACCCAATTACTGTATACTACACATTTCTTGATTTTTTTTATTTTTCTTCGTTAAAAATAGCCTCGGCAGATAACCCTCTCCGTCATCCAGAAATTTTGATAAACCGGCAACACGTCGGTGCCGGATAAAAAAAGTTTCCTGTAGTCTGTCTCTCTGTCTACTCCTTTTTTGGCTATTAGGATGATTAAATCATCAATTGGAATCACTTAAACCATAAATGCTCCCCCCACCACTTCTCAAAGGGGCACAAACAGTAAGTTCCAAATTATAATAAAACTAACATAAAAACATATCAAATTATAATTTTGATTCCTGTATCCACTATGCACTCAAGGATTTTGGTTCTGCTATTTTGTCTCTCTTTCTATGTCTCTGCCATATTCAGTCTTTGCTAATCCATGCCCATCTTTTCCAGAACTCCATGTTTGAATCTCTCCAATCATGCATCTGCCCCTGCCACAGTACCAGAACGGCTCTTATCAAAGCCACAAATGACATCCTATGTGACTGTGACAAAGGTAAACTATCCCTTCTTATCCTTCTTGACCTGTCTGCAGCCTTAGACACATCCTCCTCCAATGCCTCTCCACCGTCATCCAGCTGGGATTGGACTGCCCTTGCCTGGTTCGATTCTTATCTATCCAATCGTAGCCAGAGAATCACCCGCAATGGCTTCTCTTCCCGCTCCCGCACCACTAACTCTGGTGCCCGCCAAGGATCTTTTCTTGGCCCCCTCCTATTTCCCATCTACATGCTACCCCTCGGCGACATCATCCAAAAACACAGCGTCAGTTCCACATGTACGCTGACGACACCCAGCTCTACCTCACCACCATCTCTCTCGACCCCTCCACAGTCTCTAAATTGTCAGACTACTCGTCCGACATCCAGTGCTGGATGAACAGAAGTTTCCTCCAATTAAATATTGGGAAGACCAAAATCATTGTCTTTGGTCCCTGCCATAAACTTTGTTCTCTAGCCATTCACGCCATCCCTCTCCCTAGCAATGTCTGAGGGTGAACCAGACTGTTTGCAACCTTGGTGTCATATTTGACCCCAAAATGAGCTTCCGACCACATATACGCGCCATCTCTAAGACCCCCTGATGTAAGAAAAAGGAGTCTTACCATCAAGTAACTTTAAAGTAAGCTTTAAGTAACTTATAAACACACTATATACAAGAGAGGTCTTTACCATGCCTCTGGTAGAAGCCTCTTACAATACTGAACAGTCCAGTATTTATACCAGTCCAACAGGAAGTGACATATGACAGGAAGTGAGGTATGTACACAGTTCATAGTTCACAGGAAGTGATGACATAACTTCCCGGAAGTTATTATTATCACATTCTTCCCTCCTGCAGGATTAGGAGGCTGTGGTCTACCTTTTGTTCCGCGGCCGCCGAACGAGGAAGAGTCGCACCCGTTTGGATTCCCGTCGTAGAGGGTCGCTGGTCCGCTTACATGCGGTTGGCCATTGGTCAGAGTCTGTGTGGCCTGGATTGCCCTGTGAAGGGTCGGGGAGATCATGGCTTCGTGTACGAGCCCCAATAGGTTCAAAGTCGGACTGCCTCTGTTCAGAGGGAGGTGCAGAGCTGGTCTGTGGCGGTTCAGTACTTTCATGCGCGGTACTGGGAGGGTCGCAACTTTGAGTACGGGGTTCTATCGGCACCAAGCTAGTTGGTGTCCGATCAGGATCCTGGAGAGGGGTACCCGATAGGTCCCAAGAGTTTCCTGGTGAAGTGCCATCACCCGATGTCCCACTAGGTCCTGGTGGGCAGGGAGCCAGATCCCGTAATGATACGGTAGATTCTCGGCCGTCGGAATATCGTATGTTTGCATCGGTGGGGTTGGCATTGGTTAGTTCGACCTCGTCTACGAGAGGGTCATTTTTAGACGTCCGAACGTATCTTCGGAGTAATACAGGTCCAGGAGTAGTTAGCCATGATGGGAGTGATGTCCCATGAGATGAGCGACACTGGAATCCAAAGAACCGCTCATGAGGTGTAGTATTTGTGGCTGTAGAAAGCAGGGACCGTATAGAGTGCAATGCATCCGGAAGCACTGTTTCCCATCGTTGGTCTGGTAGGCCCCGAGATCTTAAAGCGAGACGTACGGAATTTCAGATGATACCGTTATACCTCTCTACCTGCCCATTTCCGATGGGATGGTATGGTGTTGTTTTGCTTGTAGCAATTCCCCGTTCTGAGAGGTAGTCCTTGAGTTCCCTTGACATAAAGGATGGACCCCGATCTGAGTGAATATAAGCCGGCATGCCACAGAGAGAAAATACCTGCTCAAGGCAGCAGATCACTGTGGACGCCAGCATATTGGAGCAGGGGAAGGCAAATGGAAAACGTGAATATTCGTCGATCATGGTGAGCAAATATGTGTTCCGAGTTGAAGAGGGCACTGGGCCCTTAAAATCGATGCTAAGTCGTTGCATCGGTTGGGTTGCATGTATGAGTATACCATCTGAGGGGTGGAAGAACTGAGGTTTTAATTCTGCACAAAGCCGGCATTGAGCATATTTTCTTTACATCTCCAGTAGAAAAAGGGAGATTCCGTGATCGTATGAAATGTAGCATGCGCGTAACGCCAGGATGACACAATCCATTGTGGACATCCATGAGAGTAGAGGATGATATAGTGCAGCAGAATGCCCGTGTGAGGGTGTCCGGGGCCACATTCTCCTTGCCAGGCCGATAGAGAATGGTATAACCAAAAGAGGCCAGTTCCATCCTCCAAAGTTGTATTTTATTATTCTTAATTTTGGTTCGTTTTCGATTATCGAGCATGAAGGACTGATCGTTGGTCCGTGATCAATGTAAAGTGCTGGCGAGCTAGAAAATGGTTCCACTTCCATACTGCCTCTATGATGGCTGTGGCTTCTTTCTCAACCGGAGGATAATGTAGCTCGGCATCTTGTAAGGTCCTGGACATAAATGCCACAGGACGACCTTCCTGATTCAGAGTAGCCGAGATCGCCACCTCCGAGGCATCACATTCAACCATGAAAGGGAGATTCTCATCGATGGAGTGAAGAGCCACTTTCTCCAACTGTTTTTTGAGAAGGTTAAAGGCTGCAACAGCCGCTGTTCCCAGTGGAAATGATCTAGCATGCAGCAAGGGTTGGATTTTGTCCGAAAAATGAGGAATCCATTTAGCGTAGTATGCAAACAGACTGAGAGCCCGACGTAAAGAAGCCGGATTCTTAGGTGACGGGAGCTCTTGGAGCGGGCGAAGTCTTTCTGGGTCTGGCTTAATGATACCATTGCCTACACAGTAGCCAAGGATGTTGATGGTCGGTTGCGACTCAACAGATTTGGATTCATTCAGGGTCAAATTACGGCGATGGAGGGCATCCCGAAATTTTTGGAGGTTGGCGTCGTGTTCCTGTTGATCATGACCTGCAATGGTAATGTTATCAAGATAGGGAAAAGTGTCCCTTAGGTTTTCCTGCTGAACCAGGCCATCCATTGCCCGTTGGAAGACAGCCACTCCATTAGTAACCCCGAATGAGAGGCGACGAAATTGGTACAGCCGTCCATTAGCCTCAAAGGCCGTGTACTGCTTATCCGAGACCTTCAAGGGTACCTGATGATAGGCACTTTTTAAATCGGAAGTTGAGAACACTTTGTATTCGGCCAGTTTATTAACCATATCATCAATGCGTGGCAATGGGTAGGCGTCCAAGTTGGTATATTGATTGATGGTTTGCGAATAATCAATGCATAGTCGCTGTTTGTGAGGTTTTAGAGGGTTCTTGACAATGATGACTTGAGCCCGCTAGGGCGACGAACATGGTTCGATGATATCCTCTGCTAGAAGTCGAGAGATTTCAGCCGCAATAAAAGATTGGTCTTCCTGATTAAAGCGCCGCGATTTCGTTAGTATTGGTTTGCATCGAGGCGGAATACTGGCAAATAATGAGGGTTCATCAAGTGAAGCTGCTGACAATGCACAAAACGGTAATTTAGATGGTATATTAGAAATAGTAAGTCCGGGTTTGGATCCACCGAACTCAATGGTGAGTTTCTTATGCTGTTTTTGGAAGTCCAGCCCTAAGAGGAGATCACTACACAAGTCCTTGAGCACCGAAAGTCGGGTGGAGGGATACATACGACCATGAAGTGTCATATCAACAACACAAAAGCCGGAGATTCTGGTATTAAGTGATGACTGAGCCATCGCAATTGCCTGGTCCGATGGGAAGCCATGTAGTTTCAATTTCGCAACAACCTGTTCCTTAATGAAACTATCAGTACTTCCTGAGTCAATTAAGGCATCTAAGGTATGCCCTTTAATTGAAACTTTTGTGGCTGCATGAGACAGGTTCTGTGGGCAAGCAGCTGTAATTGGTGTCGTTGCACAGAGAGTGGCTAAAACTCTCGGTGTGCTTCTTCGGGAGAGAGCTCGAGAGGAAGCTTGATCGGTCCTAGCTGGAGCATCTTGATAGGCCCTAATTGGGGCAGTTCGGTAGGCCTTAGCTGGATTGGCCCTCGTAGAGGCCCTTGATAGGCAAACTTTAGCAAAGTGTCCTTTTTTTTGCAATAACTGCAGATTGCATTGTGAGCAGGGCAGGTCTTCCTAGGGTGAAAAGCATCTCCACAAAAGAAGCATTCCTTCCTAGATTGCCAAGAGGCTGCCAAAGTGGGGTCATCCTCCTCTTCTTCATCAGAATTAGATTCCCCCATGATAGGGTTCACCTGAGACCGCTTGAATTGTCTGGTTGCAGTTATAGCAGAAGATCGAGATCTGGGCAGCTGATAGAGGTCTGCATTTCTCTTTGCCAAATCCAGAGAACAAGCTAGGTCAAAAGTTTTTTGTAGCTCAAGTGTTTTACTTTCTAGTAGACGCTGGCGTATAAATGGAGAGGCAATCCCGCAGATGAAAGCATCACAAATCATTTCTTCGCGGTACAGCTCAGCTGAGGCTGCCTGAAAGTTACAATCTATGCTGAGCCTGCGAAGTTCTTGCAGGAATTCGTTAATTGATTCCCCTGGCCTTTGTTGGGCTGTGGCCAGTAGATGTCTAGCATAGACCTCATTTGGGGTCTTGGCATACAGTTTCTTAAGTGCCCGAATCACCTCATCGTAATTATCCCATTCATCAACATATTCGAACACTTTTGGGGTCACATAGTTGATAAGTATCCTCAATCTAGTAGGAGCATCCGCTTTACATTCATCCAGAAAATTCTCAAAAGTACGGTACCAATGCTTCCATACCCTGCCAGCTGCTGGTGTATTCGGGTCCAAGTCCAGACGAATAGGTCTAAGGGTCCTCTCCATGATGGGTGGTTCCCTGGATCCTTAACTCCGAGTTTGTCCGAAGGTCTAGTATTTGTGAGTGTAAATACTAAGTTACTTAAATTGATGTAAGAAAAAGGAGTCATACCATCAAGTAACTTTAAAGTAAGCTTTAAGTAACTTATAAACACACTATATACAAGAGAGGTCTTTACCATGCCTCTGGTAGAAGCCTCTTACAATACTGAACAGTCCAGTATTTATACCAGTCCAACAGGACGTGACATATGACAGGAAGTGAGGTATGTACACAGTTCATAGTTCACAGGAAGTGATGACATAACTTCCCGGAAGTTATTATTATTATCACACCCCCTATTTCCACCTCCGGAACATCGCCCCCTCTCCCCCCGTTTCTATCCATCCATCTGCCCCTGTTCCTGGCTGGCTGGCTACCTACCTATCCACCCATCTGCCCCTGTTCCTGGCTGGCTACCTATCCACCCATCTGCCCCTGTTCCTGGCTGGCTGGCTACCTATCCACCCATCTGCCCCTGTTCCTGGCTGGCTGGCTACCTATCCACCCATCTGCCCCTGTTCCTGGCTGGCTGGCTACCTATCCACCCATCTGCCCCTGTTCCTGGCTGGCTGGCTACCTATCCACCCATCTGCCCCTGTTCCTGGCTGGCTGGCTACCCATCTGCCCCTGTTCCTGGCTGGCTGGCCACCCATCTGCCCCTGTTCCTGGCTGGCTGGCTACCCATCTGCCCCTGTTCCTGGCTGGCTGGCCACCCATCTCCCCCTGTTCCTGGCTAGCTAGCTATTTATCTATCTATCTCCCCCTGTTCCTGGCTAGCTAGCTAGCTATCTATCTCCCCCTGTTCCTGGCTAGCTAGCTAGCTATCTATCTCCCCCTGTTCCTGGCTAGCTAGCTATCTATCTATCGCCCCCTGTTCCTGGCTGGCTAGCTAGCTATTTATCTATCTCCCCCTGTTCCTGGCTAGTTAGCTATTTATCTATCTATCTCCCCCTGTTCCTGGCTAGCTAGTTAGCTATCTATCTATCCATCTGCCCCTGCCCCTAGCCTGCTAGCTAGCCATCTATCTCCCCCTGTTCCTGGCTATCTATCTATCTATTTATCTATCTATCGCCCCCTGTTCCTGGCTAGCTATCTATCTATCTATCTCCCCCTGTTCCTGGCTGGCTGGCTAGCTAGCTATTTATCTATCTATCTATCTCCCCCTGTTCCTGGCTGGCTGGCCAGCTAGCTATTTATCTATCTATCTATCTCCCCCTGTTCCTGGCCAGCTAGCTATTTATCTATCTATCTATCTCCCCCTGTTCCTGGCCAGCTAGCTATTTATCTATCTATCTATCTCCCCCTGTTCCTGACTAGCTAGCTATTTATCTATCTATCTATCTCCCCCTGTTCCTGGCCAGCTATTTATCTATCTATCTATCTCCCCCTGTTCCTGGCCAGCTAGCTATCTATCTATCTATCTATCTCCCCCTGTTCCTGGCCAGCTAGCTATCTATCTATCTATCTATCTCCCCCTGTTCCTGACTAGCTAGCTATTTATCTATCTATCTATCTCCCCCTGTTCCTGGCCAGCTAGCTATCTATCTATCTATCTATCTCCCCCTGTTCCTGACTAGCTAGCTATTTATCTATCTATCTATCTCCCCCTGTTCCTGGCCAGCTGGCTATTTATCTATCTATCTCCCCCTGTTCCTGACTAGCTAGCTATTTATCTATCTATCTATCTCCCCCTGTTCCTGGCCAGCTAGCTATCTATCTATCTATCTCCCCCTGTTCCTGGCCAGCTAGCTATTTATCTATCTATCTCCCCCTGTTCCTGACTAGCTAGCTATTTATCTATCTATCTATCTCCCCCTGTTCCTGGCCAGCTAGCTATCTATCTATCTATCTCCCCCTGTTCCTGGCCAGCTAGCT
The DNA here is from genome assembly GCF_052327205.1 of Somniosus microcephalus. Classification (NCBI taxonomy): domain Eukaryota; kingdom Metazoa; phylum Chordata; class Chondrichthyes; order Squaliformes; family Somniosidae; genus Somniosus; species Somniosus microcephalus. Next base: position 251,764,087 of record NC_140990.1, on the reverse strand, counting down.
ATCTATCTATCTATCTCCCCCTGTTCCTGGCCAGCTATTTATCTATCTATCTATCTCCCCCTGTTCCTGGCCAGCTAGCTATCTATCTATCTATCTCCCCCTGTTCCTGGCCAGCTAGCTATCTATCTATCTATCTCCCCCTGTTCCTGGCCAGCTAGCTATTTATCTATCTATCTCCCCCTGTTCCTGGCTAGCTATCTATCTATCTATCTATCTCCCCCTGTTCCTGACTAGCTAGCTATTTATCTATCTATCTATCTCCCCCTGTTCCTGGCCAGCTAGCTATCTATCTATCTCCCCCTGTTCCTGGCCAGCTAGCTATCTATCTATCTATCTATCTCCCCCTGTTCCTGACTGGCTATCTATCTATCTATCTATCTATCTCCCCCTGTTCCTGGCCAGCTAGCTATCTATCTATCTATCTATCTCCCCCTGTTCCTGGCCAGCTAGCTATCTATCTATCTATCTATCTCCCCCTGTTCCTGGCCAGCTAGCTATCTATCTATCTCCCCCTGTTCCTGGCCAGCCAGCTATCTATCTATCTATCTATCTCCCCCTGTTCCTGGCCAGCTAGCTATCTATCTATCTATCTATCTCCCCCTGTTCCTGGCCAGCTAGCTATCTATCTATCTATCTATCTCCCCCTGTTCCTGGCCAGCTAGCTATCTATCTATCTATCTCCCCCTGTTCCTGACTGGCTATCTATTTATCTATCTATCTCCCCCTGTTCCTGGCCAGCTAGCTATCTATCTATCTCCCCCTGTTCCTGGCCAGCTATCTATCTATCTATCTCCCCCTGTTCCTGGCCAGCTATCTATCTATCTATCTATCTCCCCCTGTTCCTGGCCAGCTATCTATCTATCTATCTATCTCCCCCTGTTCCTGACTGGCTATCTATCTATCTATCTATCTATCTATCTCCCCCTGTTCCTGACTGGCTATCTAGCTATCTATCTATCTATCTCCCCCTGTTCCTGGCCAGCTATCTATTTATCTATCTATCTATCTCCCCCTGTTCCTGACTAGCTGGCTATCTATCTATCTATCTCCCCCTGTTCCTGGCCAGCTGGCTATCTATCTATCTATCTATCTATCTATCTCCCCCTGTTCCTGGCCAGCTGGCTATCTATCTATCTATCTATCTCCCCCTGTTCCTGACTAGCTGGCTATCTATCTATCTATCTATCTATCTCCCCCTGTTCCTGACTAGCTGGCTATCCTCTCTGAGAGAGCTGGTTCTATGTGTGACTCCTCTGTGAGCCTGACTGTTTCTCTGCCCCTGCGCGAGCACGCGCTCAGCTGGACGGAAGTGGCGTGCGGTGCGGCAGTTGGCGGCGCCATCTTGTGGGTCGGTCCGGTTGGAGCTGTGACTGGGGGAACGTGTCGATTCGATTGCTCAGGTCAGTTAATAACGGGCAGCTTGGCTTAATGCTGCTGGTCAGGGGACGGAGTTCAGGAGAGCCCCAGGCTGTGCCGTGTCAGTCCGGGACCAGGCCTGGCGGCCTGGGTTCTCCCTCAGAAGAAAGGGGTGTACTTTAGTTCGGTGTGTTGGCGCTGACAGAGGCCGTTGACGGCAAGTAGTCAGCTGGCCGAGGTGTGGCGAGCAGGGCGGAGATCCCCGGCACAGTGAGGTTCCCCATCAGAGCTGATGGCGACGAGTTGCTGTTCCTGAGGAAAACTGATACTGAGGGAGAAATAGAGGATTCTCTGGGGTCTTGTGTACATTGCTGTTATTGGTGCTATTTGTAGGTTGATCGACCCCAGTAGATACAGTAACTGTCTCTTGCATTTCATAGAATTACATAGACATTACAACAGGGAATCGGGCCTGTCAGCCTCACCAGTCAGTGTTGGTGTTCATCCTCCACAAGAGCATCTGTGGGTTCGGGTCCAAGCACAATGGAAGGGCAGCAAATTATGTCAGGAATGTGACTGTTTAGGGGCCCCTGATCAGTATCAGACAAGGGGGACTGAAGGAGGTGCAGCTAGCTTATCACACGCAAAAGTTTGGGGAAAGGCTTAGCGGAAGCTCACTTAATAGTTTATATTTTTAAAATGGTATTTTATCCAAAGAGCATATTCCCAACGTGACCAGGAAGCAGTTATACATTATACCTGTTCAGGATGACTTAGCATTGTGCATCTTCCTTGCTCAAGAGAAAGATGCAGCATTGAAGATTGAAGCAGCACCCAGTTACTCACTTGGGGGTGGGGGGAGCGTGGTACTTGGCCACGCAGCCAACTCAGTGCCAACTAGGCTGCACCAGTAGACACTGCTCCACAATACATGGAACCATGTTTGGAGCACGGTATCAGGCACCAGGAAGAGGAGTGGTATGTTTATCGGACAGGTTTTCATACAGGGGCATCCTGGGGCAAGTCAGCAGTTCTTACTCCCACGGTGTGTACTAAATAAGCAAGGTCAACAATTATTTTTCTGGGTTATTAAACCATTTATGGATGGGAGCTGCTAGCCTTGGATTTGATGTCACTGGGTTAGAAACTGTGATTGCAACAAGATTTTCCATTTATTTCCCTGTGTCTCTCTTTCCAATGATTGTTTGTTGTATTTGTTTAATCAGTGTTGTATTTGTTCAGTTTGGACAACATAATGTAAAGGAATATGTAGTACTTCTCCCGACACCCTTTCCTTATTGGGGATTTCCTCTCGTTATTGCCTCAGGCTTGTGTCTCTTCTGGATAGGGCCACTGGCTTTTCTGAAGCAACAAGGAAGACTGCCTAATCCCCTTTTACAGCACAGCCATTTACTTTCCAGGGGTCAACTTTTCAAATTTATCTCCATCTCTCCTGTCCTCACTCCACCTCATCCCTGGTCCTCCTGTCCTCTTAACTTCTCAGTGCATGTGATCTCTTCCCTTCTAAACCCTTGACCATCCCACCTCCGAGATCGTCTTAACCTCATCAATGAACACCCAAGCGGGAGAAGTGATCTGCTATTCAGAAGATTTTGGAGGGAAAGGCTCATCATAAGCTCCTGTTTACCACAACTGCCTATTTTGAAAGAACCTTCCTTCACACTCGGAATTCAAATTATACAGCTGATACTGAATCAACTCTCAATTTTAAAACAACAAAATTGGAATCAGTCCTTGGGCGTTAATATAAGCATTTTAGAACATAGTTCTTAGAGTTTAATAGTGATTGACATCTGTGTGCTACCTTTCTGCAATATTATTCATAAAGGAAAAAAAGAAAGACTTATATTTATATAACACCTTTCGCGACCACCGGACATCTCAAAGTGCCAAGGATGTACTTTTTTTTGGAGTGTAGTCAGTGTTGTAATGTGGGAAACGTGGCAGCCAATTTGCGCACAGCAAGCTCCCACAAATAGCAATGTGATAATGACCAGATAATCTATTTTTGTTATGTTGATTAAGGGAAAAATATTGGCCAGGACACCGGGGATAACTCCCCTGCTCTTCTTCGAAATAGTGCCATGGGATCTTTTACGTCCACCTGAGAGAGCAGATGGGGCCTCGGTTTATCGTCTCCTCCGAAAGACAGCACCTCAGACAGTGCAGCACTCCCTCAGCACTGGAATGTCAGCCTAGCTTTATGTGCTACCCACTGTGCCACAGCTGATACACAAGCATGGAGCCAGCCTCCTTACGTATACAGACAATGCCAAGCTTTACTTCTCTGCCACCACCCTCAAGTTCAGGATCATTGCCGTGTTTTTATTTATTCGTTTATGGGATGTGGGCACCACTGGCAAGGCCAGCATTTATTACCCATCCCTAATTGCCTTTGCGATAGTGGTGGTGAGCCGCCTACTTGAACTGCTGCAGTCCTTGTGGTGAAGGTACTCCCACAGTGCTGTTCGGTAGGGAGTTCCAGGATTTTCACCCAGCGACGATGAAGGTGGTGGTGTTCCCATGCGCCTGCTGCCCTTGTCCTTCTCGGTGGAAGAAGTCGCAGGTTTGGGAGGTGTTGCCGAAGAAGTCTTGGCGAGTTGCTGCAGTGCATCTTGTAGATGGTACACACTGCAGCCACGGTACGCCAGAGGTGAAGGGAGTGAATTTTTAAGGTGGTGGATGGGGTGCCAATCAAGTGGGCTGCTTTGTCCTGGATGGTGTCGAGCTTCTTGAGTGTTGTTGGAGTTGCGCTCATCCAGGCAAGTGGAGAATATTCCATCACACTCCTTACTTGTGCCTTGTAGATGGTGGAAAGGCTTTGGGGAGTCAGGAGATGAGACACTCGCTGCAGAATACCTAGCCTCTGATCTGCTCTTGTTGCCACAGTATTTATGTGGCTGGTCCAGTTAAGTTTCTGGTCAATGGGTGACCCCCAGGATGTTGATGGTGGGGGATTCTTTGATGGTAATGCCGTTGAATGTCAAGGGGAGGTGGTTAGACTCTCGCTTGTTGGAGATAGTCATTGCCTGGCACTTCTGTGGCGCGAATGTTACCTGCCACTTATTAGCCCAAGCCTGAACTTTGTCCAGGTCTTGTTGCGTGCGGGCATGGACTGCTTCATTATCTGAGGAGTTGTGAATGGCGCTGAACACTGTGCAGTCATCATCGAACATCCCCATTTCTGACCTTATGTTGGAGGGAAGGTCATTGATGAAGCAGCTGAAGATGGTTGGGCCTGGGACACTGCCTTGAGGAACTCCTGCAGTGATGTCCTGGGGCTGTGATGATTGACTTTCAACCACCACAACCATCTTCCTTTGTGCTAGGTATGACTCCAGCCAGTAGTGCGTTTTCCCCCCCCCCGATTCCCATTGACTTCAGTTTTACTAGGGCTCCTTGATGCCCACTCTGTCAAATGCTGCCTTGATGGTAAGGGCAGTCACTCTCACCTCACCTCTGGAATTCAGCTCCTTCGTCCATGTTTGGACCAAGGCTGTAATGAGGTTGGGAGCCGAGTGGCCTTGGCGGAACCCAAACTGGGCCTCAGTGACCAGGTTATTGGTGAGTAAGTGCCGCTTGATAGCACACTCGATGACACCATCCATCACTTTGCTGATGATTGAGAGTAGACTGATGGGGTGGTAATTAGCCGGGTTGGATTTGTCCTGCTTTTTGTGGACAGGACATACCTGGGCAGTTTTCCATATTGTCGGATAGATGCCAGTGTTGTAGCTGTACTGAAACAGCTTGGCTATAGGTGTGGCTAGTTCTGGAGCACAAGTCTTCAGCACGATAGCCGGAATGTTGTCGGGGCCCATAGCCTTTGCTGTATCCAGTGCGCTCAGCTGTTTCCTGATATCATGTGGAGTGAATCGAATTGGCTGAAGACTGGCTTCTGTGATTGTGGGGATCTCGGGAGGAGGCCGAGATGGATCATCCACTCGGCACTTCTGGCTGAAGATGGTTGCAAACGCTTCAGCCTTGTCTTTTGCACTCACGTGCTGGGCTCCACCATCATTGAGGATGGGGATATTCATGGAGCCTCCTCCTCCCGTTAGTTGTTTAATGGTCCACCACCATTCACGACTGGACGTGGCAGGACTGTAGAGCTTTGATCTGATCTGTTGATTGTGGGATCGCTTAGCCCCGTCTATAGCATGCTGCTTCCACTTTTTAGCATGCATGTGGTCCTGTGTTGCAGCTTCCCCAAGTTAGCACCTCATTTTTAGGTATGCCTGGTGCTGCTCCTGTACACCCCTTGTTGAACCATGATTGGTCCCCTGGCTTGATGGTAATGGTAGAGTGGGGGATATGCCAGGCCATGAGGTTACAGATTGTGGTGGAATACAATTCTGCTGCTGCTGATGGCCCACAGTGCCTCAAGGATGCCCAGTTTTGAGCTGCTACATCTGTTCTGAATCTATCCCATTTAGCACGGTGGTAGTGCCACACAACATGATGGAGGGTGTCCTCAGTGTGAAGACTGTCTCCACAATGACGGTGCGGTGGTCACTGCTACCATTGCTGTCATGGACAGATGCATCTGGGACAGGTAGATTGGTGAGGACGAGGCCAAGTAGATTTTTCCCTCGTGTTGGTTCTCTCACCACCTGTTGCAGGCCCAGACTGGCAGTTATTTTCTTCAGGACTCGGTCAGTAGTGGTGCTACCGAGCTACTCTTGGTGATGGACATTGAAGTCCCCCACTCAGAGTATATTCTGTGCCCTTGCTACTCTCAGTGCTCCTTCCAAGTAGTGTTCAACATGGAGGATTCATCAGCTGAGGGAGGACGAGAGGTGGTAATCAGCAGGAGGTTTCCTTGTCCATAAGCCATGAGACTTCATGACGTCCGGAGTGAATGTTGAGGACTCCCAGGGCCACTCCTTCCCGACTGTATACCACTGTGCTGCCACCCCTGCTGGGTCTGCCGGTGGGACAGGACATACCCAGGGATAGGGATGGTGATGTTTGGCTGAATGGTATGAATCTGAGAGTGATTATGTCAGGCTTGACTAGTCTGTGGGACAGCTCCCCCAATTTTGGCACAAGTCCCCAGCTGTTGGTGAGGAGGACATTGCAGGGTCGACTGGGTTGAGTGTGCTGTTGCCGGTGCCGTGGTCGATCGGGTAGTGTGTCTGGTTTCATTTTTATTATTGTGTTTCATAGTGGTTTGATACAACTGAGTGGCTTGCTAGGCTATTTCAGAGGGCAGTTGAGAGTGAACCACAGTGGGTCTGGAGTAACATATATATAGGCCAGACTTGGTAAGGATGGCAGATTTCCTTCCCTAAAGGACATTAGTGAACCAGATGGGTTTTTACGATAGTCTCATGGTCACGGTTGCTGATAGTAGCTTTTTATTCCAGATTAATTTAATTGAAATTAAATTCCCCAGTGGTGGGATTTGAACTCACGTCTCTGGATCATTAGTCCAGGCCTCTGGATTACTAGCCCAGTGACATTACCACTACGCTACCGTCCCCCTGACATTAAATCATGGATGAGCCACTTTGTTATCTAGTCAACTTTGGCAAGACTGAAGCAATCCTTTATAGCCCCTTTCTCCATTTCCCATTCCTGGAAGCTTGCCTTGAATGAACCTGATGACCCTACACAACCTAAGTGCTCTGTCTAGTCCTGAGATTCAAACCTCGCAACTCAGTCATTGCAAAACTGTCTACCATTTGTGAAATATCGCCCACTGCTGCTGAAACACCATTCATGCCTTTGTTACCTCCAGGCTTAACTTGTCTTTCTTTGAAGACCTTCCAAACTGTAAATTAACAAGGATTCCGCCACCTGCATCCTGTCATTTATTATGTTTTGCTCCACCAGTTGTTGTTGAGTCTTCAGTAATTATGCCCAAATATTCTGAAATCCAATTATTAAAGACCTATGCTTTGTTATATTGCTCCTCATTTTTAAAAGCCTCCTCAACTGTGCCTTCAGTTATCTCCCTAACTTTCCTTCCAAACTGCTGTTTGGTCTCTGAATCCTCCATTTGTAAAGCAAAGTAAGTATAACTTGTTGTCAGAGGAAGGCACACAGATGTCATTTGGGAGTTTGAATTTGGATCACAACAATTACATAAAAATCCCAAGGCACTTTTATAGGTTGGTGTAGTGAAAATGGACTTTGAGTTGGGAAAGGAGAGATTAGCAGGGGTGATGAGAGGCTTGGTGGAAGAGATGGGTTTTCAGGAGGTTTTTAAAAAGGTTTGTGGAAGGTGGAGGTAATTCCTGACAGGCGGTTTGAAGGCTCTGCCACCAATGGGTGGGTGGGGGATGGAGATGCAAACGAAGCTGAAGTCAACAGCTTATGGATTAAGGTATTATCTGGGTCTTTATATCATGGCATACTACTCAGTTTTGTTTGTAAGGATATTTGAAACCAGTAGAATTTAGGTACAATGCATTGAAATTAGGACTGCTTTCCTCGATCATCCATGATTCCAGTTGTAAAGTGTATTACGTCACTTTGAAATTTAATCCAGCATCCTGTTCTTTGACCCCATACAGTGTGATACATTATATGCTTTTGGCCCCATTTACTATCCATCAGCATACTTTCCATCCCCACAGCATTGATTGCTTTCACCCCTAACTCTCTCCTCAGCGGCTGTGCTTTTGTTGTCTCAAGACTCCCTTGCAAGCCTCCTGAGCTCCTCACTCCACAATCTGATGTGCTTAAAACTCTGCCTCTCACTTCCTGTCCTGCTTACACCGTTCTTGCCAACCTTTGCTGGCTTTCTGTCTCAGTGTACTGAATTCAGGTATCAACCAAAACTCGCTTTCACAGCCACATATATTTCCTCAGCAACTGTCTCTGGCTCTGACTTATTCCACGTGGATTCCAACTGAAATTCCACCCAGGACTACAGATATCTCCAAGATATTCAGCGTTCCTCAAACCACTGCTCTCGCCGTATCCTGAGATCCACGCTGAATGCTATGCGCCGCCACATGAACACTCTCGACACCTCTCTTCAGCAGCACCGACTCACTCCATCTCAAAGCTGTCCTGGTCCGCAGTTCCATTTCATCCTTCGCCTCATCCGGCGCTTTAACAAAAAACTTTTTTTCTTCCTTTCAGGTGTCGAGGATCGCAAGCTTCAACAACTCTTGGACACCAACGCCCCTCCGGAACCTTCTTCCCCCTTCACTTTCCTCTGACCCCATCCCCTCTCCCAATCTCACCCCTGCCGCGTTTTCACTATCCCCTCTGACCTTCTCTTCTCTGACCCTGAACAATCAGTTCTTAGCAAAGGCCTGAGCTTCATCCCCTTACGACCCCACCTCAATGAATTTTGAGCTTGGCATGATGCTGAGCTCTTTTTCCGCTGCCTTTGTCTCCCAGCCCACTTCTTTGGTCAGGAGTCTTGCCCCGCACACGGCTGACCCGTTCTCCCGCTTTCAGAATTCTTGTTCTACCTGGACCCCTCCCTCTGGCCTCTTAACCTCTCTAGATCTTTTCATTGCAAACTGCTGGCGTGACATCGGCCATCTCAATTTCTCTGCTCCCCTCATTCACTCCAACCTACCTCCCTCTGAACTTGCAGCACTCCATTCTCTCAGATCCAACCCCAACATTGTCATTAAACCTGCTAACAAGGGTGGTGCTGTTGTTGTTTGGTGAACCGACCTCTACCTAGCGGTAACTGAACGGCAACTCTCTGACACCCCCCCCCCCCCCCCCCCCACCTCTGCCTGTACCATGACCCCACGACTGAACATCAAGCCACCGTTTCCAAGACTGTCACTGACCTCATCCCCTCTGGAGATCTTCCCCCTACGGGGAATAGGTTATTGACAAACATTCACTACAAGCCCACTGACTCCCAAAGCTACCTGGACTACACTTCCTCCCACCCCGCTTTCTGTAAGGACTCTATTCCATTCTCCCAGTTTCTCTGTCTCCACCGCATCTGCTCTGACGATGCCACCTTCCATACCAGTGCTTCCGACATGTCTTTTTCCTCAACCGAGGATTCTCCTCTACTGTGGTTGACACGGCCCTTGACCTTGTCTGTTCTATCTCCCGCACTTCTGCCCTCACCTTTGCCCCTCCCTCCCAGAACCATGATAGGGTTCCCCCTGTCCTCACCTTTCACCTCACCAGCCTCCACATTCAACCGATCATCCTCCGCCATTTCCGCCACCTCCAACATGATCCCACCACCAAACACATCTTTCCCTCACCTCCCCTTTCAGCATTCCGAAGGGACCGCTCCCCCCGCGACACCCTGGTCCACTCCTCAATCACCCCCAACAGCCCTTCCCCTTCGCCCGGCACCTTCCCATGCAAGCGCAGGAGATGCAACACATGCCCTTATACCTCCCCCCTTCCCACTATTCAGGGCCCCAAACATCCCTTCCAGGTGAAACAGCGATTTACTTGTACTTCTTGCAATTTAGTATACTATATTCGCTGCTCACGGTGCGGTCTCCTCTACATTGGGGAGACCAAACACAGATTGGGTGACCGCCTTGCGGAACACCTCCGTTTAGTCTATAAGGGTGACCCCGAGCTTCCGGTCGCCTGTCATTTTAATTCTCTTCTCCGCTCCACTCCCACTCAGACCTCACGTTCCTCGGCCTCTTACACTGTTCCACTGAAGCTCAACGTAAGCTCGAGGAACAGCACCTCATCTTTCAATTAGGCACTTTTCAGCCTTCTGGACTCAACATAGAGTTCAACAATTTCAGATCATAACCTCGGCCGCTATCATTTTTTCCCCCCCTTTTTGTTTGTTTGTGTTTTCTTCTCTCTCACATGGCAGCTGTCTTTCATTCTGCCAGCGCAATTTACACTTCATCTAGAGCCATCTTTTGTTTCTTAACCTGTCCCATTACCATCTCCTTTTGCCTTGAATTTCTCTTAATGTCTCTTAACCTCTCCTGCCTTCTATCCTATCACAGGCCTTCCCTTTTGTTCTTTCATCCCCTCCCCTCTTTCCCAGCTCCTACACTTGCTTAAAAATCTGTTCCATTTCCTGCTTTTTTCCAGTTCTGACGAAAGGTCATCGACCTGAAACGTTAACTCTTTCTCTCTTCACAGATGCTGCCTGACCTGCTGAGTATCTCCAGCATTTTCTGTTTTTATTTCAAAATCCTTGTCCTTGTTTACACATCCTTGCATAGTCTTCTCCAATCTTGCATCTCAGCCTGAGCCTTGCAGTGCTCCAACTCTATGCTCCTATGTATTCTTCCTCCTGGCATTCCTCACTTCATGGTAGAGCCTTCTGCTATCCAAGAACTGCCTTCTGGAGCTTCCTCTCTAAATGTTTTTACCTTGCTACTCCTGTTCTTCCCTGCCCCCCCATTTTTTTAAAAGCCTGATTAAAACATATCTTTTAGATGATGCATTCGGCCACCTCTCCTAATTCTTCTGCTCCTAGATCTTCTACAAACTCTACTCCTGACTCAATCCCCTTTCCAGCTACTCTCTTGGGCTTAACTTGCCAACTTATAATATTTATGTCCTGTTTGACCTTGAATGGAGTTTTAAACCTACATCCTATCCATTGCCAAGAATGCTTGGGTCCACCTCAGTACATTGCCTGCCTTTGTGCCTCCCTCAGCCCCTCCAAAGCTGATAACTTTATGCATGCCTTTGTCACCTTCAGACTGAACTACTCTAACACTCTTTGCTGGTAACCCTTCCTCTACCCTCCATAGACACCCACTGCTCAAAACTGCTTCACATATTCTGTCCCACACTAACTTCTGCTTGCTCATTACCTCAGCCCTTGCTAACCTATGCTTTTTTCCTATCCCCAAATGCATTCAATTCAAAATTCTTGTCCTAGTCTATGAATGGGTTTGTCCCATCCTATATCTGCACTCTCCTACAGCCCTTAATTCTTTTCTGAATGATCCTTTTCTATGGCCTTCTGTGTATGCTCCCTCTCTTTGCTCCACCGTTGATAGCAGAGCCATCAGCCGCCTCGGTCCTTTTCTTTAGAATTACCTTCCTAAGTTTCTTCACCTTTGAAAACATCCTCAAAATCCAGCTCTTCCACCTAGCTTTCGGTCACCCCTTTAACCTTTTATTACTGTCTGTTTTAGTGCCTTGGGATATTTTATTACATTAAAGACACTTTTATAGTCATCATATTATATAGTTGTAATAAATTTAAAATATTGAATGTTTCATATCAAACATTGGACATGCAAAATTGAAACAATTAAGAGTGTATTGCTGCATCTTGCTACAGTAATAGATGCATCGCCGAGTTGTGAGATGTAGGCTCTTTCAAGTTTTGTTCCTTTTTGAACTTGTAATGTCTGTTGGGACCTTTGGTAAGGCATTAAGTGGGGGCTAGGTACTTTTTTGGTGGAAGAAATTATTGAAGCTGCTTTCATGCCCTGTTCAAGAGTTTTGTTGGCTGAGGTCTGGGAGAAGTTGCCTGCCTATTGCATTGGTCAGACAAATCGTATTTGGGGGAAAAAAAGGCAAAACACTGCATCAGAACACATTGGCCTGTATTTTCCGATCCCTGCGGGTGTGTACGAGCTGTGTACACACCCATAGGGACCTCGCAAATGCCGGTTTCAGGCATGTGAAGCACATGTGCTGAAAACCGGCATTTCCGATCTGTCAAGAATGCTCTTGACAGATCGGACGCCTGCCCTGGAGAAGGGCCTCTGCGGGTGGAGAGTTCCGCTTTCTGTAGAACTTCCGCCCGCTGAAATCCCTTAAAAATCTTACCAGCATAAGAGTTTAAAAAAAGTATTAAAAAAAAATTTTAAAAATTTCCCCATTTATAATTTTAAAATACTTGAAAATAAGGTAAGTTTATTTTTAGCCCTGTAAAAAACTTCAATTTTTTTTTTCAAAAATTACATTTTTGTTCACTTTAATTTAATGTAATTTTAACTAATTTTAAAAACATGATCTTAAAAAAAAAAATGTATAATGTTTTGATGTGTTTTTTCATTGATCTCCATTCATACTTTTGACAGGTCTAAGCTGTCAAAAGTATGAAGGGAGATTCCCTTCTCCCATTGGCTCCCCATGGCCCACGTGATCCCAGGGTCGCTTGCGAACCGCATGCGCTGCTGGGATACGTGGGCCATGTGCATTTTGTCGTGGAGAGGCCCAGGAGCAGAAATGGCCTCACCTCTGGAGCCCTCCGGTAAGGGCGTAGATTTTTTTCCAGATCGGAGGCCTCCGCACGCAGGAAGCCTCTGACCCGTATTTTCCGATCGATGTGCCACACTTGATTGGGGAATAGTGATTTCTGACCCCTAGGGGAGAAAAAAAGTAATATTACGGCAATGTTACGGAGGTGAAAGTAGGCGGTCTTTGTGATGGTTTTGTAATAAGGGGTTAGAAACACAACTCGGTCAAAATTGGTGGGTGAGCTGCTTGCAGGCCTGTGTCAATGCTGCTCTAGAGTTAACTAGCAGGACTGGCAAGAAAGCAGGATGGCTATGACTCGCCTTGCAATTTCCACTCCTATTGTCGAGCTCCTGAATTCTACTTGATGGCTTTCCACAGTAATGGAACTTAGATTGACAAGTCAGTAGAGGAGGGGATTGAAGTTGTCTCACCCATTGTATAGTGCTGTCTGGTTTTGTTCCAGTGCACGGTGATATTCTGTTGTCTGATTAGAGAATTGTTCTTTAAACAAAATTACAAATTAGATGGTCCAGTGCCTGGCACGTTAATGCAGTTCTCCATAAGTTCAGTTTAAAATCCCACCTATGCAGGAAGTTTGTGGGATGTGAAGAAGACTAGGTACTTCCTCACAGGGTAATTCAGGAATGTGTTTAAAAATCATAGAGGATTTAAATAGAGTTAGTTTATGTGCATCTCCTGTTTTAGGAAATGGCTGAGAGCAGATTTGCAAAAAATAAATGGCTGCATTTTTGTTCTCACTAAAGCAGCTAATGTTTTCAAATGGAATGAAATGGAACATTGACATATTTCAGTTCGCATCTACAGTTCCCAATCAAGTATAACTGCCAGCTGCATATTAACTTTCCCTGTACTTTACACAACAGTGTATCTTAGCCACAACCTCAGAAGAACACTTTTGTTGGTTGACCTTTCTATTTTCCTCAACAGTCGTCGATGTGGTTGCCAATTTTGCACCAATCAATCTCAAATTATGAACAGTTTGAGTTGTGGGATTATAGCTGAGTTGTGGTGGTACAGGGCACAATTTTGAAATTTGCAAAAGACACGATACTTGGAAGTGTAGTAAACAGTGAAGAAGATAGTAATAGACTTCAAGAAGACAGACACAGGCTGGTGGAATGGGCGGACACATGGCAGATGAAATTCAGCGCAGAGAAGTGTGAGGTGATACATTTTGGTAGGAAGAATGAGGGGAGACCATACACACTAAATGGTACAATTTTAAAGAGGGTGCAAGAACAGAGAGACCTGGGGTGCTTGTGCAGGTTAACAAAGCAGTTAATAAAGCATGTGGAATCCTGAGCTTTCTAAATAGAGGCATAGAATACAAAAACCAGGAAGTTATGCTAAACTTATATAAAACACTAGTTCGGCCCCAGCTGGTGTATTGTGTCCAATTCTGAGGACCACACTTTAGGAAGGACATGAAGGCTTGGGAGAGGATACAAAAGAGATTTACTAGAATTATTCTAGAGATGAAGGATTACAGTTACTGGATAGATTAGAGAAGCTGGGGTTGTTCTTGGAGCAGAGAAGGCTGAGAGGAGATTTAATAGAGGTGTTTAAAATCATAGAGGATTTAAATAGAGTAAATAAAGAAAAAGTGCTTCCAATGGCTGAAGGGTCAATAACGAGAGGTCACAGATTTAAGGTGATGGGCAAAAGAACCAGAGGTGACATGAGGAAAAACTTTTTTACACGAGTGGTTAGGATTTAGAATGCACTGCCTGATCGGGTTGTGGATACAGATTCAGTAATAGCCTTCAAAAGGGAATTGGATAAATACTTGAAGGAGAAAAAATTGCAGGGATATGGGGAAAGAGTGGGGGAGTGGGACTAATTGGATTGCTCTTTGAAAGAGCCAGGCAGACTCGATGGGCCGAATGGCCTCCTTCTGTGCTGTACTATTAATAATTCTATGATTCTAGCCACTGGGAACTGGGTGAGACTGTTCAAGTTGATTTTGTGTTAGGACCCAGCCAGCAGTGTGGGACATCATTATGCTTCTCTCTGTTTAATAGTAGAAATACAAGAATAGTAGTGGAAAGTGATGTCTCTACATCAGTTCATGTGTTCCTCAGTGCATGGATAAAACTCATCTGTTCTTTGCATAACTACATCTTGCATTACAAGACCTGCAGGTGAAAGAAAAAAAGCATTTAAGGCCATAAAGGAAAATGGCACAGAATTAAGATGGATCCAATATCAAAAGGTATCCCTGGAGTGTAAAAAGGGCATCAAAATGGCAAAGAACATTTTTGAATTTATTAGTTTTTTTAGTTATATTAAGAGAAAAAGAAAAAAGGGATGGAATGGGGCCAGTTAAAGTGGGATTGGGTGGAGGGGGCGGCATGGCAACTGAGGCACAGTCTGCAAAAGTTCTAAATAAGTTTTTTTGCCTCTTTTTACCAAGGAGGAGACAGGTAACCCATTAGATCTGGAAAGGTGACTATAGGGTGTGGCAGAGGTAAGCTGTGACAGTATTCACATTACTATTAGCCTTGGCTGTTGACTATCTGCAAACTTAAATTGAATAAATCTCAGGAGCTGGATAAGATGCATTTGAGGATTCTTAAGGAAATAAGGGAGGAAACTGAAGGAACTGTGGCGCAATCTTTCAGAAATCACTGAATACTGCAGAGGTGCCTGGGGACTGGAGAAAGCAGACGTTACTCCAATTTTTAAAAAAGGTAGCAAAAGTGACCCAGGAAACTACAGACCAGTGAGTTTGCCATCCATTGTGGGTAAAGTTATGGAAAGCTTTGTTAAAGATAAGATCATGGAGCATCTGGATAGAAATAAAACGATAGCCAATAAGAATTCATGAAGGGGAGGTCTTGCCAATCTAAATTACTAGTTTTCTTTGAAGATATGACAAAGAAGCTTTTAGGGGTAAGGCAGTGGAAAATGGTATATTTGGATTTCAGTAAGGCCGTTGATACAATTTGTCTGGAAAGGTTGGTATTGAAAATAAGGAAGGTGTGAATCGTTGGAAATATTTTACAATCAATACATAATTGGTTGACCGATAGAACTCAGAGGGTAGTGGTACAGGCATTATCATCAGCCTGGGCCAATGTTACTAGTAGGGTTTCACAGGGGTGGGTCAGTTTTGGGACCTCTTGTTTAATATCTTTATAAATGATCTGGAGCTAGGAGTTAGAAGCACAATGGCTGATACAAAGCTAATGGAGGTGGTAAACACCAAAGCTGAACAGGATAAACTACAGGAGGATTTGAATATACAAAGTATTACAAACAAAGTATTTACAGCACAGAAACAGGCCAGTCAGCCCAACAGGTCCATGCTGGTGTTTATGCTCCACACGAGCCTCCTCACCCTTCTTCATCTGATCCCATCAACATATCCTTTATCTCTCATGTACTTAACTAGCTTCCCCTTAAAAACATCTATGCTATTCGCTTCAACTACTCCTGTGGTAGCAAGTTCTACATTCTAACCACTCTCTGGGTAAAGAAATTTCTCCTGAATTACCTATTGGAAGTGGAAACATCTCTACGTCTACCCAATTAAACCCTTTCAGAATCTTAAAGACCACTACTGTATCAAGTCACCTCTCAGTCTTCTCTTTTCTTGAAAAGAGCCACAGCCTGTTCAGTCTTTCCTGATAGGTATAACCGCTTCGTTCTGGTATCATAAATATACTTGGGAATTGGGCAGACAGATGGCAGATGAAATTCAGTGTAGAGAAATGCAAAGTGCTTCATATAGGGACAAAAAAATTCAGGAAAGGACTATTACTTAAATGGAAAGAAAATAATGTGCATGGAAAATTAAAGAGATCTAGAAGTCCTGATTGACAATAAATTGAAGCTAACACTACAATGCTCGGTGGCAGTGAGTAATGCAATTCAGGTGTTAGGATGTATTATAAGGTCAATATTGAGTCAAAATAGTGAAGTAATCCTGCCCCTTTATAAATTATTGGTGCAACTGCACTTGGAATACCGTATACAATTCTGGTCACCACAGTACCAAAGGGATAGTGCAGCTTTGAAAGGATACAGAAGAGAGCAACCAGAATGATTAAGGGGACGGAATGATTGGATTATGAGGAGTGATTATGTAAATTAGGCATGTTCTCACTGTAAAAGAGAAGGTTGGAGAGGTGATATGATTGCTGTTTTTAGGACTCTTAAAGGAACTAGATAATGTAGATCATAATGTAGACCTTGTCCAGAACAGAACAGTAGAACCAGAGGACATGACCTGTGGAGGGGGGGTAGGGGTGGTTGTGGTAAATTCAAAACTAATATGTAGAAACAATATTTCAGTGAGTGAGCGGTCAAGCTATGGAACAGGCTCCTTAGGGAGATGGTGGAAGCAGTTATTATTGATTAATTCAAATGCAAATAGATTTCTTTCAGAAAATAACATTTTGGGATACAGTATGAGAGTAACTTGAGACATGATGTAAGTGTAGCATGCTTAGGAGGAACAGGTGAATTTGGACCTATGGTTCCCAGGGCTCTCCATCACTGGAGCTTTCTTTGCATCATATCTGGGTCTGTTGTAGACTAATTGATAGAGATTAATTGCTATGATTAGTCAACAACTCCATTATCGTTGCATCATGCGACTACCAGGATGGTCGAAGGCAAACTAGATGGACCTTGATCTTTTTACATCTAGCTGTTCCTATGTTACTATTTGACTTGCATTTATAAAAGATGCATAAATGGCATTGACAGATGCAACCTTTTCCACTGGGGGAAAATTGTTCAGTTACTTCCTTTGTTAGAAAATGAATTGGATTTCATAAATATCATTGTTAAAGAGTCATAAAGGAACTTCTCTGGGATTTTACCATTATGTGCAATTTCTTCTGCATTTGCATGGATTTATTCATACAAGCTGCAGAAATGTTGACAATGAGCAGTAACTAACACTGAGCAAAATCAAGCCTCAGAACAGAAACAAGGGCCCGTATTTTCCGATCCCTACGGTGCACCCGTAGAGACCTTGCAAATGCCGGTTTCAGGCATGTGAAGCGCATGCGCTGAAAACCGGCATTTCTGATCTGTCGAGCCCTCTTGACAGATCGGACGCCTGCCCTGGAGATGGGCCTCTGCGGGTGGAGAGTTACGCTTTCTGCAGAACCTCCGCCCGCTGAAATCACTTAAAAATCTTATGCCTGGTAAAAGCAGGCGTAAGGCCTGCTTTTACCAGCATAAGAGTTTAAAAAAGTTAAAAAAAATGTTTTCACTCATTTATAATTTTAAAATACTTTTTAAAAAAAGGTAAGTTTATTTTTAGCCCCGTAAAAAAGTTTAATTCTTTTTCAAAATGAAATTTTTGTTTACAATATTTAATTTAATGTAATTTTAACTAATTTTAAAAACGTGATTTAAAAAATAATTTATTTCATCTTTAGATTTTTTTTGGAGTGATCTCCATTCATACTTTTGACATGTCTAAGCTGTCAAAAGTATGACGAGAGATTCCCTTCTCCCATTGGCTCCCCATGGCCCACGTGATCCCAGGGATGCTTGTGAACTGCATGCGCCCCGGGATATGTGGGCCCTGCGCATTCCGTCGTGGAGAGGCCCAGGATCGGAAATGGCTGGACCGCGGGAGCCCTCGGGTAAGATTTTCACGTTTATTTTTCCATAGCAATTTGAATTCAGACAATTCCAAATAGTGGCTGGCAACTTCCTCTTGAGAAATGTTGAACACCAAAATGAAAGACAACAAAGATAAATTAAGGACACTGCATTGCTTTTGGTACTAGCCTAGTGCTAAAGTAACAGTGTAAGTTAGATATCTGCTGCTGTACACTTCAAATGATAAAATGGAAAGGATTCATTTGTTGTAATTCAAGAAATAAGATTTTGTACTTTATTAACCCTGTTGGCATTGTCACAATTTTTCTTATTCTGGGTCAAATATGTTTTTCTTTTAAATATTTATATATTGATGGATAAAATTTTGTGGTGAATCCCACAACATGTAAAATTTTGGATACGTTTGACTTCAGACTATCTGTCTAAAATACATTGTACAGTACTTGGAAATGTAGTAAACAGTGAAGACAGTAACAGACTTCAGGAGGACATAGACAGACTAGTGAAATGAGTAGATGAATGGTTGATGAAATTTAATGCAGAGAAGTGTGAAGTGATTCAGTTTGGTAAGAAGAATGAGGAGAGGCAATATAAACTAAACAGTACAATATTGAAGGGGGTGCAGGAACAGGGAGGCCTGGGGGTGTACGTACACAAGTCTTTGAAGGTGGCAGGACAAGTTGAGAAGGCTGTTAGAAAGGCATATGGGATCCTTGGCTTTATTAATCAAGGCATAGAGTACAAAAGCAAGGAAATTATGCTAAACCTTTATAAAACACTGATTAGGCTCTAGCTGGAGTATTGTGGTCAATTCTGGGCACCATACTTTAGGAAGGATGTCAAGGCCTTGGAGAGGGTGCAGAAGAAATTTACTAGAATGGTACCAAAGGTGAAATACTTAAGTTATGTGGAGAGACGAGAGAAACTGGGGTTTTTCTCCTTAGAGCAGAGAAGGTTAAGGGGAGGTTTGATAGTCGTGTTCAAACTCTTGAAGGGTTTTGATAGAGTAAATAAGCTAAACTGTTTCCAGTGGCAGAGAGGTCAATGACCAGAGGACACAGATTTAAGGTAATTGGCAAAAGAACCAGAGACGACATGAGGAAAACTCTTTATATACAGCGAGTTATGATCTGGAATGCAAGCAGATTCAGTAATAACTTTCAAAATGGAATTGGATAAATAATTGAAAAGGAAAAAAATTGCAGGGCTATGGGGAAATAGCAGGAGAGTGGGACTAGTTGGATAGCTTTCAAAGAGCTGGCATAGGCACAACGGGCCGAACACCACAGAAGGAGGCTATATCATTCTATGATTCTAATACGTCTGTCTCTGAATTATAAAATATATCAATAATAACAAACTTTTAAAGAAAATATAACCGTCCAGAATTTGCTGGAATAGGGCGTCTTGCTCAATTAGTTAGATTTCTCCCTGCACCCTTCCGCTCCAAATTTATTTGCACTGTAAGTTGCTGGAAGTGCGAGCTGATAACGGCGCACCAAGGGCAACAGGGTATCTGGAACTTGGTGAATCGTGTGACCAACAGTGTGTCTCCTTACCAATGATATTTAAGGATCAAGAAATAAACAGAGGAAGGACTGAGAAGGAGGGTGAATTAGAGTGGGTAAATTCTATGTCAAATCAGGTACAGAAAGACCTCTCAACCTTCTCTTGCCCAGAAAGTGAACAATTAAAAGTGTGGAGTCTCATTCGTTCAGTTTGTGAACTGTTGGAGATTTAAAAGTGTCAAATTTTAAATTTTACGATTTTCTTACTTTTAGGTTCTGTCTCTTTCTCTCTCTGAATCCAATCTTTCTTTCCTTCTCTTTACTTCACTTTCTGTATCTAATTTGATATGGAATTCACCCATTCTAATTCATCCTCCTTCTCAATCCTTCCTCTGTTTATTTCTCAATCCTTTAATTTTATTGGTTAAATAATGATTGTTTATCCAGATATCCTGTTGCCCTCGCCACACCGTTATCAGCTCGCACTTCCAGCAACTTTGTGGGCAAAAAATTTAAAACCTAAACGTGCATGAACAAATCTAATTAACAAGGCACACCACGAGATACTCCACTTCAGCAAAATCTGGGCCAATAAGTTTTGGGTTTAGTTTGCCCAGCAAACTTGAGAGTGTCACATGCAAGGAATGTGTCACACTGCTCAAATATATTCATCATAATAAAAAGAGTAACGTAAAAACTAAACAGAGATGGAAGCTGCTAATGAGTATATAGCAACTTAAAGGGAAAAGGTGCTTTCTTTTAAAAAGAGAAAGAAAGCCAATCATTTGGTGGTTTCTTCTGATGCTGACCTCCCCCCGAATTTGAGGTTGGGATTGGGCTGCAGGGATTTACAAGTAGCTGGCAATCCAAAGATGAACTTCCCTCTAACAGGAACGAGTCCCCATTAAACATTGGACTTCATGACCTTAAAGGAACAGGCTATACTAAACACAATTTCACCATCCCAGCAAACAGTTCTCCTGCAGGCTCTCCTGAAAAGGATAGTTAGGAAAAGGTTGTCAAAAAAATCTTTCATTTAAATACTGTAGTGCTTTTAGTGTAGAAATACATCCAAGATGTTTTACAGAGTGAAAAATGAGACCTAAACATTCTGTGTTATATAATACATTGTGCATTGCATAGTATAACATTCATATCATTATAAAGCAGAGTATCTTTCAAGTTACTATTAGCAATGCCACAATGTGTTTCTCCAACCAATGGAAACAGTCTTATTATTTGCCTTCTCAAAACCTTTCATAAATTTGAAAACCTCTATTAGATTCATTAAGCAGTTCTTCCCCCACCCCCCCCCCCCCCCAGTATTATGACAAGAAAAAGGTTATCAAGGCAGCATTGGGCCCTTAAGCATGTAAACTGGTTTGAAACTAAAAATCATTAACATATTAAATGATTATTTCCTGAAACTATTTTGTAGAGGTGACAGTGTTAACATGCCACCCAACAAAGAAGATTTTACAACTAAACTTAATGACTGACATAATTTGCGATGAGGTTCTAGACCAGCTCAAAACCAACACATTCCGAGGGATGGATAAAATGCTGACGAGTTCATAAGAGTTAATGAATACAAGGAAGATCCCACTGGACTGGTACCTATTTTCAAAAAAAGTTTTAAAAAAAACCTGAGTCTTACATCAACAACAATAATGAAATAGATTATTGAGAACAAACTTGAGGATTACCAGATGAAAATAACCTACTGAATAGCAGTCAGCATGGTTTCAAAAGGTTAAAGGGTTAAATTATGAGGACAGGTTGCATTAACATGGTTTGTATTCCCTTGCGTTTAGAAGGTAAGAGGGTGATCTAATTGAGGTATCTCAAATTATAAAGGGCATCAATAGGGTAGATGCAGCAAAACTATTTCTTCGGATGGGGGAATCCAAAACAAGGGAGCATAGTCTTAAAATTAGAGCTAGGCCATTTAGGAGTGATAGTGGGGAAGCACTTTTTCCACACAGGGTAGTGGAAATCTGGAAAACTCTTACCCCCCCCAAAAAGGTTGTGGATGCTGGGTCAATTGACATTTTCAAGACTGAGATTGATGGATTTTTATTAGTTAAGGGTATCAAGGGATATGGAGAAAAGGCAGGTGAATCGAATTGAAGTACAGATCAGCCATGATCTAATTGTATGGCGGAATAGGCTCGAGAGGCTGAATGGCTTACTCCTGCTTCTATGTTTCTAAAGGGAGGAAATCCTTCCTGATCCGCTGCCTTGACTTTTTTGAGGGGGGTTGGGGAAGAAAGATTGTGATTTTTCTCAAATAAGCCATTTTTTTATTAAGATACTCATTAAATATCCAATTGATGAAATGTCAATGAATCAGAAGTAACAAAAAAGCACCATTATGGGATGCAGAAAACTGAGCAAACAAATCCCTCAATTTTTTCCAAAGCTACGATTCACAAACCAAGTACAGTACTATTAAAAACAATCAAATTGCTAGAATAATTTTTCCACATTGTTTTAGACTGTCATTTTCCTTCTTCACTCCGGCTAAGGAAAATAACTAGAAATAAGATGTTCCCCTGGAGGGCTTTAAGGGTTGGATTTGGGACAGGGCAGATCCTCAGCTCGCCGATTGGACATGCTTCTGACCCTGTCCCAAATCTCAGGGTTGGGGCTATTGAATATTTTGAGCAGGCACCCATGCTGCTTTTGTTATAATTAGAACGTCCACTTCACTGGGACAGGGGAAAGGAATGTCATTACAGCACCTTTCTGCAGTATAAGTGGGCCAGCTATGCTTCCTGAAGATATTTTAAAAAAATTGTCAAAACTCTTAGTCTCATTTATCACTTTTCCCAACTACAATTGATTTGCCCTAGGAAAACAAGCCTTTGATATGACAGGAGACCCCACTTCTGCCAGGATTAGGTGCTGACATGCTAGTTTGCATGCAGGCATGCATAACATTGGTACAACAGAGGTGGAACTGACAAGAATTTTGGTGGATGATGTTAATCCTGCCAGTCGTGCCTCTTTCTGTGACAGTTGTATTGAAAGGTGGACAGGCAGGAATTGCAAGATCAAAAAATTGGGTGGTGACCCAGTCTAACAGCGTCCTGCCCTAAATTCTATCCCTGCCTACCAGATTACACAACCAGGATATTGCCTGGGCAGCTGAACTTTGGCCATGGCGTTTATAAGACAACATAGACCAAAAACAATCTGAAAAACATCATGGCCTGGAATTTGCGGTAGTAATAACGGCGAGGCTTTCAGCGCTCGGTGTTATTACTGGGTAAAACTTGCAGCAACTTCTGGCGTACGTACATGCGCAGTTTTTTTTTATTGGTTCCTGGGATGTGAATGTCGCTGGCATGGTGCCACATACAATCAAATGCTGCCTTGATGTCAGCTCTTTTGTCTATCTTTGGACCAAGGCCATAATGAGGTCTGGAGCTGAGTGGTCCTGGCGGAACTTAAACTGAACATCGGTGAGCAGTTAAACGTGGAAATCTGGAAGTTGTTGTCAGTGTTGCCCTGCTCCTCCATAGGGTGTGCTGTTGCAGTCTTTGCTGATGGAATCAACACAGAATCACTGATTTGGTGTGAACCTAAGCTAATTACCCACTATTTTTGCTTTAAAGACCGATGAACAAGGCTTAAATTTTTCAATCAGGAGTAACTGAGTTTTGAACGGTGTACTAAGTCATACTGCTGAACAACCTCTCTGGCCCTGAAAAATTAATTTTACTGGTGTGGAGTCTCTTTCTCTCATGGGAAAAAAAATTAAATGTTGCAGACTTCTTAAAAAAAAAAATATATATTTTTTTTAAAGTTTGTGTTTTGCTATTTAAATTTCTCCCTTAATCCCGTTTGTATTTCCCAATCTTTATTGCGCTTTCTGTACAATGATTTAAATGTAATTTTTATTTCCTGCTTTTTACTTCTTGCTTTGCCTTCTGTGAGAATTCTTCAATCTACCCGGTTGAGCAGCCTCCCTGCTGCCTGTCCTGTTCACAGACCCAACGGATCCACTGTAAAATGCGCCAAATTCAAACTGATGTTGGAAACGAGGAAGTCTGCGCTGTAGAGCCAGCTAAGACTTTGTGGGCAGCTTTTTTTGAGTTGAGCGGCAAGCACCATTCCTTCGCCGCTGACCGTAAAATCTGGGCCTATGAAACTTACCCATAAAATGAATTGCTTAATGTTCAAAATTCCTGCAGGAAGTTTTCCCTACAGAAGACTTGCCATTCTGGCTGGTGCCTGTGTCTTGAACTGACAATTTTAACTGGGCCTAAGTGCTGGTGGTTTACTGTTGAAAAATCCTGTGTGAATAGAGTTGCATTATAGGAGTTGTAGTTTTTAGCTGCTGCTGTGGAATGACAGAGAAGGGTTCTCCCAATGCATTTCTCCCTCGACCAACACCATCTCATCTGTAGGATATTGCCGCCATGCTACCCACCATCACTGCCTCACAGCAAATGTACTGAAGCAATACGTCAGAATTTACAAGGTAAAAGATTACACTTCATACTGACACTGAAAGACATGCACTTTACATATAGTGTACTGTGGCAATTAGACAGAAAATTTACAAATGACAACTGAGGTGGGAGTGGCAGAATTTTTTTTTCACATTTTATACCATAGACTTATTTAAGTTTAAACTTAAATTAAATTTCTGAGTTAACATGTTTGGGATCAGGTTTTTTTGTGTTGCTGAGGGAGATTGATGTTTGCGCCAGATGGTATGAGGAAGGAAGGTACTGACATCAGACATTGCAGCAGGTCAGTCAGCTTGGACTATAGATCTGTTTAGTGCTGGTTATTGGAGCTTCAGAGGTGGGAAAACCTCCCTGGGCAGGTGCATACCAACGTTGAACAGCTTCAGCTCGAAGTACAAATTCAACATGGGAATTAAAGGGGGAGAATTTATTTTTTATAATTGTAAAGTAATTGAGAAAAGGAAGATTTTGGAGAAGCAGGATGGAAGAACAAAGAAATAAATGAATTAGTTGCACCTGAAGCAAATAACTGCTATTCCACTGAGTAATATTTTATAATGTAAATAACTGAAAAGAGGTTTTATGGAGGGAAAACAGTTTAAGCAACTTTTGCAAAGTAGTAAGCAAATAGTATTGAAATATATTTGTAAGGGGAGTGAGTTTCAGGATTACTAAGATGTGTAATATTTTTCCTTGTCAGTTCTGATGTATTGCTTCAGTAAATTTGTTGAATGACAGCATGGGAGGCAAGATCCCACAAACAGGGATAAGATGGTGTTGGATAAGAGAGTAATGTTGGCCAGGACATTGGTAAACCTTTACTTTAATGTCCACGCAAACCACAAACAGACATACAGAGCCTAGT
This sequence comes from Somniosus microcephalus, assembly GCF_052327205.1. NCBI lineage: Eukaryota > Metazoa > Chordata > Chondrichthyes > Squaliformes > Somniosidae > Somniosus > Somniosus microcephalus. The sequence goes on along the minus strand of NC_140990.1, from coordinate 251,739,122 downwards.
TTTAATATCTATTTTGAAGGACGGCACATCTGATAATTCAGTACTTCCTTAGTAATGCACTGGATTTGGCCTTGAACCCACAAACTCAGACTCCGAGGTGAGAGTGCTATCAATTGAGTCAGCTAATAGTATATACTCTTGATGATTCAAAGTTTTTTGTGTTTAAAAAGAAGTTGAATTATCTCATTTAAATTAATGGTGTAAATAACAAAGCAAAGTGGTAATTATTGCTAAAAAAATTAAATTATCACATAACTTGAATTAAGCAACTTTGAATTAAGAGTCGGCTGCAGCTGGTTGCACAGATAAAATTACAGCTCTTCTGTTCCTAATTTACATCAGTGTCTTGGATTAAGAAATTTAATTTAGTGATATAACTTATTTGAATTAAACTAATTTGGGGAAGGAGGGGGCAATTGAGTGAAGCAGCAAAGGACCTACAAAATGTGGTGTTAAAATCTGTGATTGGATGAAACAATGGCAGGCGAGATTGAATATGGAAAAGTGTAAGGTATTGCATGTTGCAGGATAAAATGTCATATAATTTATGGTGTTCATTTAGTTCAGGATGAAGTTAAAAAAGATTGTGGTAGTAGATTTGATACTTAATAGGGCTGATTTTGCTGTGGAGTGCACAATTGAGCACAACAGTGGCGTTGCATGTCAGAAGTAGGCTTATCCGGAAGCACTGCAAGAATGCACCAATTTACTGGCCCCATGATTTGCATGAAGCATTCACGCTCCACGTGAGTGTGATGCGCAAGCATGGTGCAGCATCTCGTCTGTATTAGGTTTTGTGTCATTCATAGAATGGTTACAGCATGGAAGGAGGCCATTCGGCCCGTTGAGTCCGTGCCGACTCTCTGCAAGAGCACTTCAGCTAGTCCCACTCCCCTGCCCTTTCCTCGTAGCCCTGCAAATTTCTTTCCTTTAGATACATATCCAACTCCCTTTTGAAAGCTGTGATTGAATCTGCCTCCACCACCGTTCTTTCAGGCAGTGCATTCCAGATCTTAACCACTCACTGCGTAATTAAGTTTTTTCTTACGTCGCCTTCGGTTCTTTTGCCAATCCTCTGGTTCTCGACCCTTTTGTCAATGGGAACAGTATCCCTCTATCTACTCTGTCCAGACCACTCATGATTTTGAACACCTCTATCAAATCTCCTCTTAATCATCTCTGCTCCAAGGAGAACAACCTCAGCTTCTCCAGTCTATCAATGTAACTGAAGTCCCTCATTCCTGGAATCATTCTCGTGAATCATTCTCGTAAATCTTTTCTGCACCCTCTCTAAATTCACATCCTTCCTAAAGTGTGGTGCCCAGAATTGGACACAGTACTCCAGTTGGGGCCGAACCAGTGTTTTATACAGGTGGTTCATAATTTCCACATTTTTGTACTCTATACCTCTATTTATGAAACCCAGGATCCCGTAAGCCTTTTTAACTGCTTTCTCAACCTGCCCTGCCACCTTCAACGATTTATGCACACATACCCCCAGGTCTCTCTGTTCGTGCACCCCCTTCAGGATTGTACCATTTAGTTTGTATGTCCTCTCCTCATTCTTTCTACCAAAATGTATCACTTCATACTTTTCGGTGTTAAATTTCACCTGCCATGTGTCCACCCAATTCACCAGCCTGTCTATGTCTTCCTGAAGTCTATCACTCTCCTCCTCATTGTTCACTATACTTCCAAGTTTTGTGTCATCTGCAAATTTTGAAATTGTGCCCTGTATAACCACGTCCAAGTCATTAATATATATCAAGAAAAGCAGTGGTCCTAGAACCGACCCTTGGGGAACACCACTGTATACCTCCCTCCAGTCCGAAAAACAACTGTTCACTACTACTCTCTGTTTCCTATCACTTAGCCAATTCCGTATCCATGTTGCCACTGTTCCTTTTATTCCATGGGCTTCAACTTTGCTGGCAAGCATATTATGTGGCACTTTGTTCAAATTCCTTTTGGAAATTCATGTACTCTAGGTCAACTGCATAACCCTCTCTGTTACCTCATCAAAGAACTCAATCAAGTTACAGGAAACTTTGGTTTATCCGGAGGTTAACTGTCCAGAATGCTCGATCCACCGGCAAAAATCAGGAGCCGTTTCGTTAGGTTTTTTTTCTTCTCGTTGCTTTTTTTTCACCAGTCAGACTCTGCAAGGTCTAGCTGAAGCTGTTGCTAAGTTACAGAGACGCTTGCAAGGTACGGCCGACTGTTTAGAAGCTGTTGCAACAGGGTTTGTTGCCAGATACGGAGCTCAAAAGCTCTGTATGTTTCAACATTAGCGCTGGTTTGTCCGGCAGTTTTGATGGGACGGCAACAGCTCGGTCCCGTCGGTGCCGGATATCACAACGTTTCCTGTAGTTAAACACGATTTGCCTTTAACAAATATGTGCTGGCTTTCCTTTATTAATATTCCAAGTGACTGTTAATTTTGTCCCTGATTACTGTTTCTAAAAACTTCCCCACTACTGAGGTCAAACTGACTGGCCTGTAGTTGTGGGTTTATCTTTACACCTTTTTTTGAACAATGGTGTTACATTTGCAATTCTCCAGTCCTCTGGCACCACCCCCTTATCTAAGGAGGATTGGAATATTATGGCCAGTACCTCCACGATTTCCTTTCTCAATTCTATCAGCATTTTTAGGATGCATCCCATCCGCTCCTGGTGATTTATCTACTTTAAGTACAGCCAGCCTTTCTAATATCTCCTCTTTATCAATTTTTATCCTATCAAGTGTGTCCACTACCACCTCCTTCACTATGTCTATGGCAGCATCCTCTTCCTTGGTGAAGACAGAAGCAAAGTACTCATTTAGTACCTCAGCCATACCCTCTGCCTCCATGCATATGTCTCCTTTTTGGTCCCTAATCGGCCCCATCCCTCCTCTTACTACCCTTTTACTATTTATATGCCTATAGAAGACTTTTGGATTCCCTTTTATGTTGGCTGCCATTCTATTCTCATACCCTCTCTGCCCCTCTTATTTTCTTTTTCACTTCTCCTCTGACCTTTCTATATATAGCCTAATTCTCGGACATTCTCATTACAGAATAGCACCTGTGCCCTATTCGCCATACCCCTTGCTACACACCCTTTTATTCATCACATATAGGCAAATGATATCCTACTGACATCAAATCTTGTGCATGATTCAAATTCCTGACCCCTCAATCCTGTCGGTGTTCATCATCACACATTGGGTATCATCATTGCTTGTCCAGATGTTAATGAGACTGAAGAAAGATTGTTCCTTTTGAAGGTAGGGTGCACACAATTGGAGAGACAGAAATGGAGATCATCAAGTGGCATCTGATCTCCCCTCATTTGAAGCCAGGGCCCTTGATATTCAACAGCACGATTCCTTCAGGAGGCCAGAAATGGTGGAGCAGGGGGACATGTATCTGCGCAAGGTTTGTATAAAACAGTACCAACCAGAGGCACTACCACGCAGGCTGAGAACCACTTGATTCAGCTGAGCTGCTGCCTTGGGCAGCTATGCTTAAAGTTCAGCAGAGTTCTTTCTCCTAACTAGTGTCTCTTAATGTATTTGTAGACATGGTCCTTGAAGAACTAGCGCGACCCTTGAAGAACTAGCAGGTTCCTCTCTGGTACCGTGCAGTGTCACTTGCAAGCATTAATGCAGAAATGTCATCCCCTGTGGATCTAGATATCAGTTTGATAGACAGTTCACTGGATGATATACTGAATACAGGTGAGCAGGAAGGTAGAAGTGGACGAGGAGGAACAAGAAGTCCCTCGTTGTAGGGCGAGGTCACGTTTGTCCACAGTGGGTGAGGCCAGGGATCCCAATCTCTGGGGCCAGTCTTCAAAAGAAGAATGCATAGTGATCATGAAATATTGTTCAAGTCTTCTCAGCTTCCGACACATGGCGGCTAAGGTGGAGGACTCCAATTCCCAAATGTATAGCGTGCTAGTGTAAGGATTCCAAAGTATTCAGTCTGTCTGGGAGAAAAGATGGCTCCAGGGATAGCTGCTGATTTGAGGTATGCTGAATATTCCACTTGTCCTCTGAAGTTTTGTTGAACACACCCCCTTCCCCCCCCCCCCCCCCACCCCAAAACCCCAATCAAAATTTGTTAAGTTGTTCTATCATTTCTTTGAAATTAGTCCGTTTAAAATGATTTGTTCCTGGTCCTTGCTAATGATCGTGTTGAACAATAAGACTGATACGACTTCTATATGTTGTCTACGTCACTTATAAATACAGGTCAAGATGAGCATTGCCTTTCGTAGGTTCCCTGATGCACTGAGCCATGAAGCAGTCATGCATTACATTTACCAACTCTGACTCTGCACCATTTCATGCTTACCATTTTATATTTGGGTGATACATTTTGGTAAGAAAAATAAGGAGGTCGCATATTACTTGGAAAATAAGAATATAAATGGAGTAGAGGAGCAAAGGGATCTGGGAATACAAATACACAAATCACAAAAAGTAGCGATGGAGGTTAATGGAGGTTTATTTCTAGAGGGATAGAATTGAAAAGTAGAGAAGTTATGCTAAACTTGTATCGAACTTTCGTTAGACCACACTTCTAGTAGTGTACAGTTCTGGTCGCCATAGTATAAAAAGGATATGAAGGTACTGGAGAGGGTGCGAAAAAGATTACAAGGATGATACCAGAAATAAGAGGTTATACCCATCAGGAAAGGATGAACAGGCTGAGGGGTGACCTAATAGAGGTCTTTAAAATTATGAAAGGTTTTGATAGAGTATACACAGAGGGAGTGTTTTCACTTGTGGGGAAGAGCAAAACTAGAGGCCATCAATATAAGATAGTCACCATGAAATCAAATAAGGAATTCAGAAGAAATTTCTTTACCCAGAGAGTGGTGAGAATGTGGAACTCGCTACTACAGGGAGTGGTTGAGTTGGATAGTATAGATGCATTTAAGTGGAGGCTAGATAAACATATGAGGAAGAAGGGAATAGAGGGTTATGCTGATAGACTTTGATGAGGAAGGAGACTCGAGTAGAGTATAAACGCTGGCATGGACTGGTTGGGCTGAATGGTCTATTTCTGTGTTGTATATTCTATATGATTGAAGCTGCCGATAAAATAACTTTACTGTTCTCTCATGCCCTCCCTATGATCCTTCGTGTCAGAGGACTGAATTATGAGGAAAGATGGGAGAAACTTTGGCTCTTTAGGTTTAAAAGGAGAGTACTGAGAGGGGACCTCATAAGAGGTATATAGAATATTAAAAGAAATCTGATATACTATGTCAAGTTAAATGGTCACAGTGGGACAACAGGGTACTGATTCAAACTGACAAAGGCAAATTTACAACTGCTGTCAAGAATTCTACTTGCAGAGAGTGATGGACATATGAACTGAACTTCCAGGTGCTGTACTGGAGACAAAAACCTCAATCATTTAAGAAACAGTTAAGATGCTGTAATGGTGACTATAGATTTACTGGATGGATGAGCTAAGGTGGGCAGAATGGCTTTCCTCATCGGTATTTATTTTATGAACTTGTGAACATGAAAAGAGGGAGTTGCTATTTAACAGTAAGTTTTATTAAAGTGAGGTATGCATTTATGTTATAGCCTTCAACTAATAGAAAAGTAAAACGTAAGCAAGAACACCATTTTATAAATACCTTGCTTAAGGTTCTGTATATTTTTAAGAGGCTTGATAGCATTTCAGCTATTTGAAACTTTTGAGGTCTGATGCTGAAATGTTTGGAAATGTTATCATAATTTCATTTTCACCTGATGGAAACTGGCCTAAGAATTGACATTTCTATGTACTGCTGAGAATCCAAATTCTTAACAAATACGATAGGGTTAAATGATGGGTATGGAAGTTGCTGATAAGTAAAACCTTTTTTAAAAAAAAAAAAAAAAAAAAAAATATTGTGGATGCTCATTCCTGTATTTGAAGCTGTTAGAAGAGTATGTAGCAAGGCCAGATGGAGTTTGAAAATGGATTAAGTTAATTGCTTCAAGACCCTTATTACATTACATTTAGTGCCTTACAATAGTGTTGTGTTGGAGAAGATGTTTAAGCACTAATTTGGAACTCACTTACAAGGCACAAATGGTTTTGTAACATTAACTACCACAACTGTTTCTCAAATAAATGCTATGGCTCTTTGTACACAAATAGTTAAAAAAAATTCTCATTTGGTGTATATGGCCAAATCCACTTGTGAATAATGCAGCTGATAAATGAATACTTTTGTTAATCCATAACCTTTTCAAGGCTACTGTACATACCATTGCTCCTAATTTATAACTTTAGTAGTAAATTTCTGTACGTGCTTTTTGTTTCAGCTTCCTTGTTGTGTTTAAACCCGTCATCTTTTAAAAAAAATTCATTTATGGGATGTGGGCAGATAGTTAGGGATTGCCCATCCCTAATTGAGAAGGTGGTAGTGAACCGTCTTCTTGAACTGCTGTAGTCCGTGTGTTTGGAGGTACTCCCACAGTGCTGTTAGGTAAGGAGTTCCAGGATTTTGACCCAGCGACGATGAAGGATCGGCGATGTACTTCTAAGTCAGGATGGTGTGTGACTTGGAGGGGAACTTGGAGGTGGTGTTATTCCCATGCACCTGCTGCCCTTGTCCTTCTAGGTGGAAGAGGCAGCGGGTTTGGGAGGTGCTGCCGAAGAAGGCGAGTTGCTGCAGTGTAGATGGTGTACACAGCAGCCACGGTACACCGGTGGTGGAGAGAGTGAATGTTTAAGGCGGTGGATGGGGTGCCAATCAAGTGGGCTGCTTTGTCCTGGATGGTGTTGAGCTTCTTGAGTGTTGTCGAAGCTGCACTCATCCAGGCAAGTGGAGAGTATTTCATCACACTCCTTACTTGTGCCTTGTAGATGGTGGAAAGGCTTTGGGGAGTCAGGAGGTGAGACACTCGCCGCAGAATACCCAGCCTCTGACCTGCTCTTGTTGCCACAGTATTTGTGTGGCTGGTCCAGTTAAGTTTCTGGTCAATGGTGACCCCCAGGATGTTGATGGTGGGGGATTCGGCGATGGTAATGCTGTTGAATGTCAAGGGGAGGTGGCTAGACTCTCGCTTGTTGGAGATATTCATTGTCTGGCACTTCTGTGGCGCAAATATTACCTGCCACTTATTAGCCTAAGCCTGAACTTCGTCCAGGTCTTGTTGCGTGCGGGCATGGACTGCTTCATTATCTGAGGAGTTGTGAATGGCGCTGAACACTCTGCAGTCATCAGCGAACATCCCCATTTCTGACCTTATGTTGGAGGGAAGGTCATTGATGAAGCAGCTGAAGATGGTTTGGCCTAGGACTCCTGTAGCGATGTCCTGGGGCTGTGATGATTGATCTTCAACCACCACAACCATCTTCCTTTGTGCTAGGTATGACTCCAGCCAGTGGAGCGTTTTCCCCCCGATTCCCATTGACTTCAGTTTTACTAGGGCTCTTTGATGCCACACTCGGTCAAATGCTGCCTTGATGTCAGTAGCAGTCACTCTCACCTCTGGAATTCAGCTCCTTTGTCTATGTTTGGACCAAGGCTGTAATGAGGTCGGGAGCCGAGTGGTCTGGAACCCAAACTGGGCATCAGTGAGCAGGTTATTGGTGAGTAAGTGCCGCTTGATAGCACTGTCGATGACACCTTCCATCACTTTGATGATGATCGAGAGTAGACTGATGGAGCGGTAATTGGCCGGGTTGGATTTGTTTTACTTTTTGTGGACAAGACATACCTGGGCAGTTTTCCACATCGTCGGATGGATGCCAGTGTTGTAGCTGTACTGGAACAGCTCGGCTAGAAGCATGGCTAGTTCTGGAGCACAAGTCTTCAGCACGATAGCCGGGATGTTGTCAGGGCCCATAGCCTTTGCTGTATTCAGTGCGCTCAGCCGTTTATTGATATCACGTGGAGTGAATCGAATTGGCTAAAGACTGGCTTCTGTGATGGTGGGGACCTCAGGAGTAAGCCAATATGGATCATCCACTCGGCACTTCTGACTACTTTGAAAACTGCAGAAATAATTCCTAAAATTAAAGGTAGTATATGAAACATTTTACAGTTGCAAGATTTTCCACTGTAATATGCATTCGACAGTTCTTCCGAATATCTCTCTGTAAATTTCTGAAAATGTAGCAATTATACATACTAGCTGTTGCTTCTATGGTTTTCCATGATTTACCTAATGCAGCAAGTTCATAATGCCATATTTTTTTGAATTTGGAAGACAAAGGGTTTATTTATAAAGCTATTATGCTGATCTCTTTTCTGATTGTTTGTAAACAGGACTACAATCATGTCAGATAAAGATAAAAGTGAGCTTAAAGCAGAATTAGAGCGTAAAAAGCAGCGCCTGGCTCAAATCAGAGAGGAAAAGAAAAGGAAAGAAGAGGAGAGAAAGAAAAAGGAAGTAAGTCATAAACTGTAACCTGTATATGTGCATTCTCCATGGATATATTCTCTCTCTACATATGCAACATGAATTGTTTCACTTATATATATATTGTTTTATCCTGTGAATTAACAAAAATCTGTGCTACAACCAAATTAAATGGTACTTTTTAGGAGGCTTTAAAGTGGAGAATACACAGCTGGTACCTATTCTATAAGTATATCTAGTGAATTCCAAACAGATTTTTGTTTAAGAAATGGGTGTAAAAAGTGGATCAAATTCTGTATTTGAAAAGATTTAGTATTAGGAAATTGAAAATAGACTTCAGATGAAGAAGTATGTAATGGTGCTATGATGCTGTGGGGTTCCACAGAAATCACAGAAACCCCACAGTGCAGATAGAGGCCATTTCGGCCCATCGAGCCTGCACCGACACATATCCCACCCTATCCCCGTAACCCCGCGTATTTAATCCCCCTAACACTAAAGGTCAATTTATCATAGCCAATCAACCTAACCCGCACATCTTTGGACTGTGGGAGGAAACAGGAGCACCCGGAGAAAACCCACGCAAACACGGGGAGAATGTGCAAACTCCACACAGACAGTCGCCCGAGGCCGGATTCGAACCCGGGTCCCTGGCGCTGTGAGGCAACAGTGCTAACCACTATGCCACCGTTTTGTCTGATTAATATTTGTTTTTTAACACTAGAATGGTGGACAAACAACTGATTGCTGATTCAACATTTGGTACGCTGTAAGATACCACATAAGGCAAAAAAGTAGTTCCTTTGAAAGTCATTGACATATTGTGATCGATACCAGCTAGCTCTTATAATTATTTGACTATAAATTGAAACTGCACTGAGAATATATTCTTTCTACAAAGATGGGTTTCTTGAGGGGGAAAATATTAACGCAATATTAATGTAGTCAGCTTGATTCTAAACTTCCCTTACCTTTTATTGTTGAACATGAGGATGTTTATGGAGTCTCCTCCTCCTGTTAGTTGCCTGGTTGTCCTCCATGGTTCTTGACTGGATGTGGACTTGACTTGACTGGAAGCTGCAGAGCTTCTCTGTGATCCACCAATTATGGGACTGTTTTAGCGCTGTAAATAGCCTGCTGCTTTTGGTGTTTAACATGCAAGTAGCCCTGTGTAGTAGCTTCACTAGGTCCGTACCTCATTCTAAGGTATTCCTGGAGCTGCTCCTGGCATGTGGTAGGTTGGTGAGGATGAGGGCAAGTAGGTTATCTCCTTGTGTTGGTTCTCTCCACCTGATGCAGGTCCAGTCTAGCAGCTATGTCCTTTAGCTCAACCACCTTGGTCAGTGGTGGTACTACCAAGCTACTCTTGTTGGTGCACAGTGAAATCACCCCCTGACCTGTAATTTCCTTTCTCTTTTGTTGAACAGGGTTAGACCAAATTACAAAAGTCTGCAGTTATTTGAAGTACTTCATCTGTTTACATTGGTGTATAGTGCACGCAAAGTCTACACTGCATATAAAATTGATTATACATTTGTCCACTTACTGTGGGCGCAGACCATGACTACTTGGTTATTTTGAAGATTATCACTTTTGCCTGCACTGATCTTCCACCCAAAATGTTTATGATTCATTTATATGCAACAACATATAATATATACCAAATTAAGATACCATATAATGCAGTGCATGTGTTGCACTTTTGTGCAGGTTTTTATAGCCTGCAAACCCTAGCGCGTGCAAGTTAAGCACCTGCATAACTGGTATTTTACTGATCAGCTGCAGGCATAGCAGTTTATAAAGTAAATAAACAATATAACTATTGAAAGTATGAGCTCGACTTCTGAATCCAATACACTTTCTACTAGCTGATCATAAAGCAACAATACTAACAGTCATAGAGAATATCTAGAGTATTTTAGCTTTCACACTGATGAAACTGGCTGTGGGGATGATACAAAATTAAATATATCCAAAATAATATAGTTGAGGGAGGATTACAATGAATAATTCAGTTGAAGGGTTCTGATGAGTTAAGCTGCGGCTTCAAACTTTCAGTGGTGAAACTTGAGATGTTCCTGCATGTAATTCCCTACGACACATCTAGTATTTTTTAAATATTACAATTGACCTTCTGGACAAAGTAGGGAAAATCAGGTGAGTTCCTACTTTCTAAAGATTATTATTTGATGATCCCTGCTAGAAAGTGCTATGTAAAGAATGGATTGGGGTTGGCTGTGATGCTCCTCACAGTTAACTAACAACTCGGCTTACACATGAAGAATGAGCACCTTGATGAGGTACCAGAGGGCTGATGGCACCTGTAGAACTGTACTTCAGCAGCTCATGTGGGAAAGTAAGCTCTGAGGAGGGCGCACCGAGGCTGCAAAGGGATATAGACAGGTTAAGTGAGTGGGCAAGAACATGGCAGATAGAATGTAACGTGGGGAAGTGTGAAGTTAGCCACTTTGGTAGGGAAAGTAGAAGAGCAGAATATTTTTTAAATGGTGAGAGAATGGGAAGTATTTGTATTCAGAGGGACCTGGGTGTCCTCATACATGAATCACAGCAAGTTAACATGCAGGTACAGCAAGCAATTAGGAAAGCAAATGGTATGTTGGCCTTTATTACATTGCATTTTTATAATAGGCTACTCAGACGAAGCTTTAAAACTCTGGGAATTTGTTATATAAAGTAGTTAATTTACTTCAAGATGTACCAATGTACAGTGCTTGGGCATTAAAGGGGTTGAAATATTAAACCTGTATGCTGGCAGGGGTACGCAGGCAGCTGGTAGATTTGGAAAGGGTTACACGATAAGTAAAGTTTGGAAACCTCTGCCTTAGAGGGAGTGCAACAAAGGTTCACTAGACTAATTCCTGGCACAAGGGGATTGTCCTATGAGGAGAGATTGAGTAGACTAAACTTATAATCCCTGGAGTTTAGAAGAATGAGATGTGATCTCAGTGAAACATATAAAATTCTTAGAGAGCTTGACGGGGTAGACGCTGGGAGGATGTTTCCCCTGGCTGGAGAGTCCAGAACTAGGGGTCAGCCATTTAGGACTGAGATGAGGAGAAATTTCTTCACTCAGAGGATGGTGAATTTTTGGAATTCTCTACCCCAGGGGGCAGTGGAGGCTCAGTCGTTGGGTATATTCAAGACAGAGGTAGATAGATTTTTGGATACTAAGGGATATGGGGATAGTGTGGGAAATTGAAGTTGAGGTAGAAGATCAGTCATGAGCAGGCTTGAATGGCCTTACTCATGCCCCTATTTCTTATGGTCTTCAGGAGAGATAGGAAGAAAATTGTTTTAAAAATCACTGATAACGTGGCTTGAAACAAGTCATGCACCAAATTTATTTTTAAATTATAATATATAATTGTAATTTGTGGTTTTATTTTAAAATATTGCATTCATAATTATTTCTATTTTAGGCTGATCAGAAAAAAGAATTGGTACAGAATGAAGAATCTGATATTGAGAAGAAACGAAGGGAAGCTGAAGCCTTGCTACAGAGCATGGGCATTACATCCGAGCCCTCTGTTGGTATGTATGTGGATTTAATTTATAAGGTATGTTTCTTTTTGTGTGTTCAGGAACACATTGCCTTTCTCTTTATGACTATTCCACTAAGTCAGTGCAGTTTTGTTTTGTTTCATGGAGGTCAATTCAAAATGAGACTTGAATGTGAGACAAATGGCGATGAAGCTTAAAAATTGCTACTTATTAATTACCTACAATGAGAGTAGTATAATTTGTTACATTTCACTAATTATATACCTTCCATGTACTTTATTCCTTGAGCAGTTGAGTGGTAAACATGAGAAACGATCTTTTAAATCATTGCAGTGTGTACCCAAGGTATGTTCATTTTATCTTCATTTTTACCTGATGTCAGATTTGTTTGACGCAGCTGTCTAAACATGTCAAATGTTTATCGGAGTGAAGGTTTAACAGATTCTAATTATTATTGGCTTACTGAAATATTGAGAACTGAACTTTATATTTTTATCATTTTATTTTATCCATTTCAATATCAGTATAATAAATTAGCAAATGTTAACGTTTCAGAATGCTGCTCTTATCAGATAGTGATACTGGGCTATCAGTAGATGGCAGTAGAGCATCATTCTGTTACTCTTACCTCTGGGACACAATATAATTATGAATAAAAATGCATTTAAATCAAGTAAATAAGTTCTTCTGGAAAATTTGATAAAATAAACAATGTTAAAAAAATCTTGTCACATGTAATTTAACTTTCTCAAATAGTGATTCATTGTGAGTTAAACCACAAATAGAGCACTTGTTCTAGCTGGAGACATTAATTGGGCCTGACAGTGTTACAGCTTCAGCTCTCTACTCGTTGCTACAAAAGCATAGAACGATATATAGCAGATCTCCTATGGTGTTGCTCATGGTGAGTTGGAGAATATGCTGTTCTATAACAATAGGATTATCAACAGTGCGACAGCAAAGTGTTACATTGACTGGAAATACAGGCTATATGGAAAACTTATAATATATTAACAAGTGGATCTCCTGTGATGCTCCATGCTAAGTCGGAGGATGTGATTTTTCTTTTAACTGTCTCTGTTATCTTCATGTTGCTGTTTCTTTGCCTGCTTCTCTTCTCCTTTAAGACATTCCCTAAAATCTACCTCTTTGACCAAGCTTTTGGTCACTTGTCCTAAATCATCTTATGTGGCTTGGTGCCAAATTTCATTTGATAATCGCTCCTGTGAAATGATGTGGGGTATTTTACTGCATTAAAGGCGCTATATAAATGCAAGTTGCTATATAAATGCAAGTTTTTGTTGTGCTTCTTTGTCTGTCTTCTCTTCTGTTTAACTGTGGGTACCTCTTTTTGACTTGTCTCTCTTTCCTTTTGGGCATGGGTAGTGTAGTGGGGACAAGAAGGGAGAAAGCTGCAAGCTGCATTTTTTGGTGGAGAAAATATAGGCTGCAGCCAACAGTGGCTTCCTTCTTGATCTTGTTTTCTCCCTTGACGTAATCCTGTCCTCTATCCATTCATCTTCCCACTACCCTCTTATCATCATAGCACCCCATGCTCCCATACTTCTTTCTCTTTAGACTACTTGCTGAGCCCATGTATCATCCCCATCTTCTCGCTTTCCTATGCTTCCACTTCCATGTAACCCTCTATGTATACCCTACTGATTTTCATTTGCTCTCCTTGTTGGCAGGAGTTAAGTCCTGCTCATAGTTGCCTCCAACCTCAAGACTCCATCTCTTGCACTCCTCCTCCACTTTAATGTCTTGCACGCCTTTCCACCTAATCCCTCCCCTTACCCCTCACCTCTGTTTTCCCTCTCCACGGCCCTACCTGATTATCCTCTCTTCCTATTGGTCAAAGGCCAGCTCATCAGTGCCCTCCTTTGCTCTCGCCCTGCATTCTTTTCTGCTCTCTGCATTTATGCAGTTCCCTCCTCTCATCCCCTGTATCCCCTCTTTCCCCAATCCCCCATCCCATCCCCGTATCACCTTCAGCCTACTTTACACTGGCTATCCCCAGTGACGACCTCCCCATACCTCCTATCTCCGTATGTGTAGTCCTATGCCTCCTATCGCACTCCCCCATTCCCACTATCCTCCTCAACCCTTACTATTCCCCCCACAATAGCATGAGCAAAGCTAGTTACCAGAGCTAAGCTAGTAACCCATAAATTGTTTTTAAAGTGTTCATTGTGCTACAAATGGAATATAGCTCTTAGTGCTTGAAAAACAAATTGCCTGCTCCAAGCTTGGTCCTGGGAACTGCTGAAGAAAGACAACAACCAGGGTTGAAACTAGTTGAGGGAGTCAAGTGGGGTGGAACGAAGTTGGGTAAGGGAGGAAAGGTAGCAAGCAGGACTGGTGCAGGGCTAGCACAAGGTGGACAATGAGCAGGACCAAGGAGGGAACAGGGTGAGCACAGAGACTGGGATGGTGAGGCTGGAACGACAACAACAACTTCCATTTATATAACACCTTTAAAGTAAGAAAATGTCCCAAAGTGCTTCACAGGAGTGTAATTGGACAAAAATTGACACTGAGCCAAAGGAGGAGACCTTTGGACAGGTGATGGGTTTTAAGGAGGAGAGAGAGGGGGAGAGGTGGTGAAATTAAGGGAGGGATTTCCAGTGCATAGAGCCTATATGGCTGAAGGCACAGCTGCCAATGGTGGGGCGAAGGGAGTGGCGGATGTATATGAGGCCAGAGTTGTAGGAATGCAGAGTTCTTGGCGGGTTGTAGGGCTGGAGGTGGTTACCAAAATAGGGAAGGGTGAGGCCATGAAGAGATTTGAATGGGAGAATGAGAATTTTAAATTCAAGGTGTTGGTGGATTGGGAGCCAGTACAGGCCAGTGAGCACACGAGTGCTTGATGAGCTGGACATGGTGTGGGTTAGGATATGGGCAGCAGAGTTTTGGATGATCTCAAGTTTACGGAGGTTGGAAAGATAGTAGGCTGGTCAGGAGAGCATTGGAGTAGTTGTGTTTGGAGTTAACAAAAGCATGGATGAGGGTTTCAGCAGCAGATAAACTGCGGCGGGGTGGAGACGGGCGATGTTACTGAGGTGGAAATAGGTGGTCTTTGTGATGGAGAGGCTATGGGGTCGGAAGCTCAGCTCAGATCATATAGGATGGCGTGATTGTAAACAGTCTAAGACAGCGGCCAGGGAGGGAAATGGAATCAGTGGCGAGTGATGGTTGTTTAAGACTAGGGCCGAAGTTAATGTCTTCGGTCTTCCCAAAGTTTAATTGAAGGAAATTGAGGCTTATCCAAGAGTGGATTTAGGGGAACGGTAGCATAGTGGCTATGTTACTGGACTAGTAATCCAGAGGCCTGGACAAATGATCCAGAGACGTGAGTTCAAATCCCACCACAGCAGCTGGGGAATTTAAATTCAGTTTAAATAAATCTGGAATAAGAAATAAGAAACAGGAGCAGGAGTAGGCCATTTGGCCCTTCGAGCCTGCTCCGCCATTCAATTAGATCAGCAACCGTGACCATGAAACTATTGGATTGTCGTAAAAACCCATCTGGTTCACTAATGTCTTTTAGGGAAGGAAATCTGCCATCCTTACCTGGCCTATGTGTGACTCCAGACCCACAGCAATGTGGTTGACTCTTAACTGCCCTCTGAAATGGCCACAAGGTTGTAAAAAACTGCTACGAATAACAATAAGAATAAAACCGGACGGACCACCCGACATCGACCTCGACACCGGCTACAGACATGACAATGGCACACCCAGCCCCGTCGACCCTGCAAACTGGGGACTTGTGCCAAAATTGGGAGAGCTGTCCCACAGACTAGTCAAGCAACAGCCTGACATAGTCATACTCACAGAATCATACCTTTATGTCCCTCCATCACCATCGGCAGGACAGACCCACCAGGGGTGACAGCACAGTGGTATACAGTTGGGAAGGAGTGGCCCTGGGAGTCCTCAACATTAACTCCAGACCCCATGAAGTCTCATGGCTTCAGGTCAAGCATGGGCAAGGAAACCTGCTGATTACCACCTACCACCCTCCCTCAGCTGATGAATCAGTACTCCTCCATGTTGAACATCACTTCGAAGAAGCACTGAGAGTATCAAGAACACAGAATATACTCTGGGTGGGGGACTTCAATGTCCATCACCAAGAGTGGCTCGATAGCACAACTACTGGCCGAGTCCTGAAGGACATAGCTGCCAGCCTGGGCCTGTGACAGGTGGTGAGGGAACCAACACGAGGGAAAAACCTACTTGACCTCGTCAGCACCAATCTACCCACCGCAGATGCATCTGTCCATGACCGCATTTATTACAGTGACCACCGCAGTCATTGTGGAGACGAAGTCCCGTCTTCGCACTGAGGACACCCTCCATCATGTTGTGTGGCACTACCACTGTGCTAAATGGGATAGATTCAGAACAGATCTCGCAGCTCAAAACTGGGCATTCATGAGGCGCTGTGGAACATCAGCAGCAGCAGAATTGTATTCCACCACAATCTGTAACCTCGTGGCCTGGAATATCCCTCCCTCTACCATTACCATGACGCCAGGGAACCAACGCTGGTTCAATCAGGAGAGTAGAAGAGCATGCCAGCAGCAGCACCAGACGTACCTAAAAATGTAGTGCCAACCTGGGGAAGCTGCAACACAGGACTACATGCATGCTAAAGAGTGGAAGCAGCATGCTATAGACAGGGCTAAGCGTTCCCACAATCAACGGATCAGATCAAAGCTCTGCAGTCCTGCCACATCCAGTCGTGAATGGTGGTGGACCATTAAACAACTAACGAGAGGACGAGGCGTCATGAATATCCCCATCCTCAATGGTGCAGCCCAGCACGTGAGTGCAAAAGACAAAGCTGAAGCGTTTACAACCAACCTAAGCCAGAAGTGCTGAGTGGATGATCCATATCGGCCTCCTCCTGAGGTCCCTACCACCACAGAAGCCAGTCTTCAGCCAATTCGACTCACTCCATGTGATATCAAGAAACTGCTGAGTGCACTGGATATAGCAAAGGCTGTGGGCCCCAACAACATCCCGGCTATCGTGCTGAAGACTTGTGCTCCAGAACTAGCCGCGCCTCTAGCCAAGCTGTTCCAGTAAAGCTATAACACTAGCATCTATCTGACAATGTGGAAAATTGCCCAGGTATGTCCTGTCCACAAAAAGCAGGACAAATCCAATCCGGCCAATTACCGCCCCATCAGTCTACTCTCAATCATCAGCAAAGTGATGAACGTGTCGTCGACAGTGCTACCAAGCAGTACTTACTCACCAATAACCTGCTCACTGATGCCCAGTTTGGGTTCCGCCAGGACCACTTGGCTCCAGACCTCATTACATGGACAAAAGAGCTGAATTCCTGAGGTGAGATGAGAGTGACTGCCCTTGACATCAAGGCAGCATTTGACCGAGTGTGGCATCAAGGAATCGTAGTAAATCTGAAGTCAATGGGAATCGGGGGGGGGCGGGGGACTCCCCACTGGCTGGAGTCATACCTAGCACAAAGGAAGGTGGTTGGAGGTCAGTCATCACAGTCCCAGGACATCACTGCAGGAGTTCCTCAGGGCAGTGTCCAAGGACCAACCATCTTCAATTGCTTTATCAATGACCTTCCCTCCGTCATAAGATCAGAAGTAGGGAAGTTTGCTGATTGCACAGTGTTCAGTGCCATTTGCAACTCCTCAGATAATGAAGCAGTCCATGCTTGCATGCAGCAAGACCTGGGCGACGTTCAGACTAGGGCTGATAAGTGACGGGTATCATTCGCGCTGCACAAGTGCCAGGCAATGACTATCTCCAACAAGCGAACGTCTAATCAGCACCCCTTGGTATTCAACGCCAAATCCCCCACCATCAACATCCTGGGCAGGTCGTCATTGACCAGAAACTTAACTGGACCAGCCACATAAATACTGTGGCAACAAGAGCAGGTCAGAGGCTGGGTATGCTGTGGCGAGTGTCTCGCCTCCTGACTCCCCAAAGCCTTTCCACCATCTACAAGACACAAGTAAGGAGTGTGATGGAATACTCTCCACTTGCCTGGATGAGTGCAGCGCCAACAACACTCAAGAAGCTCGACACCATCCAGGACAAAGCAGCCCGCTTGATTGGCACCCCAGTGACCACCTTAAACATTCACTCCCTCCACCACCTGCATACCGTGGCTGCAGTGTGTACCACCTACAAGCTGCACTGCAGCAACTCGGCAGCACCTTCCAAACCCGCGACCTCTACCACCTAGAAGGACAAGGGCAGCAGGCGCATGGGAACGCCATCACCTCCAAGTTCCCCTCCAAGTCACACACCATCCTGACTTGGAAGCATATCGCCGTTCCTTCATCATCGCTGGGTCAAAATCCTGGAACTCCCTCCCTAACAGCACTTTGAGAGTACCTTCGACACATGGACTGCAGTGCTTCAAGGCGGCAGCTCTCCACCACCTTCTCGAGGGCAACTAGGGATGGGCAATAAATGTTGGCCTTGTCAGCGACGCCCACATCCCATGAACAAATTTAAAAAAAAGTCAGACCAGCAGTTTGACAACTCATAAGTAATGGAGGGATCGAGAGAAGTGATGGTGAGGTAGAGCTGGGTGTCATCATTGTACATATGAAACCAGACTTCATGTCTATGGTTGATGTCGCCAAACGGCAGCATGTAGGTAAGGATTAGAAGGATAGATCCTCGAGTATGACGAGATAAGTAAGAATGGAACCAAGCTAGGGTAGTCCCACTCAGCTGGACAGCAGAGGAGAAGCGTTGGAGGATGATGGTGTGGTCAACTGCATCAAAGGAGATAGAGTGGTCGAGAAGCATGAGAAGGGATAGTGCACCCTATTCAGTCACAGAGGTTGTAATTTGCTACTTTGATTAGGGCCGTCACAGTGCTGTGGCAGGGACGGAAACCTAATTGTAGAGGTTCAAACGTGGAGTTGTGGGAAAGATGGGTATGGCTTTGGAAGACGACAACATGTTCAAGGACTTTGAAGAAAGGGAGTTTGGAGATGGGGTGGTAGTTGGCAAGGATAGAGGGGTCAAGAGCGTGGATCTTTTGAGGAGCGGAGTGATGATGACAGATTTGAAAGGGAGGGGTCAGTACCTGAGGAGAGGGAACTTTTTGCAATAGCAGCTAGCATGAGGTCAGGAAGGCAAATTGTGTGGTCAGCCGTTTGGTGGGAGTTGGGTCGAGAGAGCACAAAGTGGGTCTTGTGGATAAGATGAGCTTGGAGAGGGCATGAGGAGAGATAGAGGAACTAGAGACTGATGAGTTCAGAGCTAGGGCAGGGGGGAACCTTGAGGGAAGTTTTGTTTGGGCAAGGGAGAAATGTGGCAGAGGTAGCTGAACTGATGGTCTCACTCTTAGAAGTCCATGAGCTCCTAGCACATTGTTGGAAGGGACAGGAAGAGTGGCTTAAGAAGACGGTTGGTAGTGGAGAAAAAAAGCCTGGGGTTATCTTTGCATTCCAGGATGATATTCGAGTAGTGAGCAGTTTTGGCAGAGAAGAGCAGGGCCTTATCGTGCTTTGTGGTTCAGCCAGATCTGGTAATGAATGGCTAAACCAGTTGTGTGCCATATACGTTAAGTCTGCGTCACTTGGACTTAAGGGAGTTGAGATGGGGGCTGTACCGGGAGAACTACCGGGGTCGGAGAGTGTAAAGGTTTTACTAGTGACACGGGCATCAAAGATGAGGATATGATTTGAGAAGATCAATAGCTGCAGAAATATTGTGGAACAGCCCCTCTCCAGAATTCCTGGACCCCAATACTGCACTTTGAATGCACTTAGATCTTCCCCAATGCTGTCAGACCCTAGGGCCCCTTCCCAGTCCTCCCTGATCCCAGGACTCTTCTTTCAGTGATCCCAGATCCCAAGAAAGCTCATAGAGTTCTGGAGATCCCAGGACCCCAATTAATGTTCCCAGATTCTGGGACTTGCCTCCTCAGTGCTGTGAGATCACAGGACTCTTATCCCTGATCCCAGGATCTGACCAAGTGTTCCCAGAACCCCTCTCTGCAGTGCATCTAGACCACAAATCTCCCTCCCAGTGCTCCTAGAACCCTGTTCAAAGTACCCTATCCCAGTAGTGCCAGACCCCAGTTTGTCCCATTGCTAATACATCCAGTAATACTGCTCAGCATGACACCCCTGTTCTTGGGGAAAAGAATCCTCTTAATGTTCCCAGATACTGGGACTTAACTTTCCAGTACTCAGACTTAGCATGAGCAAAGCCTTGGAACTTCATTTAGTATTGCAGATATATCTGAGCTCAGTCAAAATGAATGATTTTGATTTTCAAGTGGCCAACTTAGTAAAGAAAAACAATCTAGTTTTTATTTGGAGTAAGACAGGTTTGGCTGAATCTTGCTTAGATATACAAGTATTTAAAATCAGCATTGAAGGTTCATATCCATTCACAAAGGGGCAGAGCAGTAAACATGCTTCCAGGCCTTCGCTACCAATGCTATTAATCAAAAGTTACAATATGTAATGAATTGATCTTAATTTCTTTTGCTTATCTTTTTATTTTGTTAAATTATGCTGGATAAATTTTAAAAAGTAAAGCAAAATGTAGATGAAATTCATAAAATGTATTTTTGTCCATAGATTTTCATAGAAGACATTCATAATCTGTAACTGTGCCATAAATGTAGTCTCAAGTGCTCAGTACATTATTTTCTGGCCTGGAAATAACACTACTGATATCACAGAACTCCAGGCCACTAGAGTTCATCATACGACATTAGTGTGGCAATGTATATCTATAAGTAATTTGTGTATTTCCTGATGTAATTTCATGAATTATTTTTGCATGTGCCATCACAAACAATTTCTGTAATATGCGAATTGTTCTTGATGTTGAAGATACAATTTTCTGTGAATTGTTCTATTATACCGCCTTTTACTTCCATTATTCATCAATTTGTAAACAAAACATTATTGCATTTGTAGTACCTGTTGTCTTTCAATACCCCTAATTGCCGAAGGCATGTTAACCTAATAAAATAGACATTATCCCTTTTCTCTGACCTTCGTATGACACATTGGATTTTAGAAAGGAAACTTTACACACTTCATGAACAGGTGTGTGTAATATATGCACTGTATTTATTTTCCTGAATTGGCAAAGAGATGTGTTATCTGGTCTGGATGTAATTTTTTTTAATGTTAAGTAGAACAAAATGCTTTAGGATTCAGTAAAAATACTGTGTAATAGTTTTTGGTTCATGACGATCTATATAAGTCAGCAAAAGGGATTGTGTGTATTGGGCCCATTGAACAACCAGCAGGATGCCACTATTTCACATTCTAGGAAAGCATGACTAAAGTACACAGATGATTCCAAATCTGTTTCATCCACAGACTGAATGCATACATTGTAAAGTGCATGGAAATTCAGCATGGAATTTAACTTTGCCTTTCCTTTCTCTCTTTTAAATTTCATTTCATTCATGTATTTTTCTTTAATGCCATCACCTTTGTTTTATTCAATACTTCATGTTAAATTAATTTTGAAACATCATTACCAGTGCATCCACTACGGGTAGTAACAGCGGATACCTGTCTGTTTCACTATTTAGTCCCTCCTACATCTCCTCCCTCAAAATCGGTGAGTACACCAAGTGAGGCTGGAAGCCAGGATTCTGCTGATTGCACTCTTGGGGCAAGGTATGACCACTTATCATATTTATGTTTTATTCTATTTTCTCCAGTGCCTCTACATTTCTGCTGTGTGCATGAATTTTATCATTCCATTGTCCCAAAAGTATAATGTAAATGTTGCAGTTTGATGTCTAAATGTTGCAGTTTGATGTGTAGGTACGCTTTCTCATGAAATGTGTATTTCTGCCCTTTTTCCTCCCTGTATAGTTTTCAGAGGCTACATGTGTGATTTGCAGGTGGTTGTAAATGCCATTCTTCAGCCAGCTGCTGGCTGGTACATGATGCTAGCCTGGTGACAACTTTCCCTTTTTTGTGTTTTCTTTTCTTTTCCTCCTCACCTATAGTGAGGTGCACTGCCTTTGCTTGACATCATCCTGCAGTGATGGGGCTGAGATTAGAATCATGGTGAAGCGGGAACTAAAAATGTGTTTCATTCCATGTGGATAATTCTTCACTTATATTTTCATTTAAAAGGAGCTTTAATTGCATATTACCCATTAATGTTCAGTCTATCATTATCACACGGAAGCAAATGTAAGCACAGTGGGATGAACCTTTTTGTTACCAAAATAAAACATTCCACATTCTGTCATCTGCATGTTGCCTTTGACCTCCTTCCTTCTCCTGATAGTTTTTGAATGCTATTTTTAAATCGCTCGAGTGGGAATGATGAATAAGACTCTTATGTGGTGCACATTGATATATTGCTTTGTAGGTAAAGGGGATTTTTCTATGAAGTGCGCATTCCTGTTCACTTAAGAATACCCCACGCACCAAATTGCTTGTTTGTGATTTACATGCAAATAAAATGTTATGACGTAGATATGTTATGCTTGTATGTGGTCTCCTGTCTCTGCGCCCTAGGAAGTCCCAGGAGCTGTGCAATTTTACTAGTTAATTTTTCCCCAGCTAAAAAGGTTGTGTTCTCGTCTTCACATTGCGCCACTTGTTATTGAATTAGAATGATTTTTTTCAGCCTCTCCACGGAAGTAGGTTAGATTAGATTGTCCTTGTAGTCTTTCATAGTTTGCAGATGTATTCTGTTTCTAATCTGGACACTCTATTTTTAATCCTGTGAATTAGATAGTTGGTACTGTGACAAACCTCAAGAGAATATCGACACAAATAATGCAGTCCTTATTAGGTCATGCATAACAATATACAGTAGGATCATGACCTCTGCCAGATCACACTCTCTAACTCCTCACCAGAATCTAAGCAGAAGTGGCCCATTCTGTAGCGGGTACATTTCTGGTGTGGATCCATCATAAGGATGGTAGAGAGCTTTGCATGAAGGATTCAAATGCTGAACACATCAATTTGTACTCTGTGGTTCAATACAAGCTGTGCTTGTTGGGTTGGATGGGAAGTGGAGTGGAGGAAGACGGTGAGAAGTTTGCCCAAGGCTGATTTCAGTTCAGAAGCATTCAATGTGTGGGACACTCGGTGCCTTATAAATACACTCCAGCGGGAAGAAGTAGAATTCTTCCTCTAGATCTCGCACTGACAGCAGTCAGCAACTTTAAAAGTATTTGATATGCTCATTCCACTGTGAGCTAGGTCACAAGTGTAAGTTACCTGGTCTCATTGTAAAATAGACTGAGATTATAGGATCTATCACTACCCTCCTATCCTCCCTTAATCTCCCTCCATGTAAACTCCCCAACCCATATTCACTGTCACCCCCTCGACCTTGCCATCTCTCGTGGCCTTGCTACTCCCATCGTGTCAATTGCCGATAAGGCCATCTCTGACCACTTCCTCTTATTGCTCTCCACACACATTCCTTCCCCCCCCCCCCCCCCCCCCCCAAACCCTACTTCCTTCTGTGTCCACCCCTGGAAAAAAAAAAAATCTCTTACAACTGCACTTACGAAATCCTAACAGTCCAGTCTTTGGCCCTCCATTCACCACAACATTTCTACAGCTACTGATGTGGTCAACCACACCCTCCCCACCACCTTTGATGCCCTAGTCCCTATTAAAACAATTACTCTCTCTCACCCTGGCCGTTCTCCCTGGAACGGCCCTCATCTTCGCTCCCTTAAGTCCAAGGGATGCAGATATGGCAGACAACTGGCTGAGCCATTCACCGCCAGATCTGGCTGGACCACATAAAGCATTATCGGGTCCTGCTCTCCTCGGCCAAATCTGCTGACTATTTCAGAATCATTCTGGAATCGAAAGATAAACCCCAGCTTCTATTCTCTCCTGCTAGCCGTCGTCTTAAACCTCTCTCCCCTGTCTCCTCCACCGTCCCTCCGACAACAAATGTGAGAAAATCACTGACTTATTTGTCTCCAAGATTGAGACCATCCGTTCAGCTGCACCTTTCACTTCCTTTCTTTCCCCTAGCCAACCGGGCCAAACTTCCTCTAAGGTTCTCCCCTGCCGTTGTCCTAAACTTGCATCTTTCTTCAGTTTCTCTCTGATCTACCCATATGACCTCTCCGCGTTCATCTTGTCCATGAGACCCACTTCCTACTCCCTCGACCCTATTCCCACCAAACTGCTGACCACCCAACTTCCTTTTCTGGCTCCCATGTTAGCTGACATTGTTAACGGTTCTCTCTCCTCAGGTACTGTCCCCCTCTCCCTCAAATCTGCCATCATCACCCCTCTCAAAAAACCAACCCTTGACCCATCCATCCTTGCAAACTACCGCCCCATCTTCAGTCTCCCTTTTCTCTCAAGTCCTTGAATGTGTTGTCTCCGCCCAAATCCGTGCCCATCTTTCCCACAACTCCATATTTGAATCCCTCCGATCAGGTTTCTGCCCCGCCACAGTACCAAAACGGCTCTCGTCAAAATCACAAATGACATCCTTTGTGACTGACAAAGGTAAACTATCCCTCCTCGTCCTTCTCTAATTGTCTGCAACCTTCGACACGGTTGACCACTCTATCCATCTCCAATGCCTATCCACTGTCGTCCAGCTGGGTGGGACAGCACTCGCCTGGTTCCATTCTTATCTATCTAATCGTAACCAGAGAATCACCTGCAATGACTTCTCTTCCTGCTCACGCATTGTTGCCTCTGGTGTCCCCCAAGGATCTATCCTTGGCCCCTCCTATTTCTCATCTACATGCTGCCCCTTGGCAACATCATGCGGAAACACAGCGTCAGTTGCCACATGTACACTGACAACACCCAGCTCTACCTCACCACCACTTCTCTCGACCCCTCTGATTGTCAGACTGCTTGTCTGACGAGGAGAAATTTTCTCCAATTAAATATTGGGAAGACCAAAGCCATTGTCTTTGGTCCCCGCCACAAACTCCATTCCCCAGCCACTGACTCCTTCCCTCTCCCTAACATCTGTCTGAGGCTGAACCTCACTGTTCGCAACCTTGGTGTCATATTTGATCCTGAAATGAGCTTCCGACCACATATCCACGCCATAACTAAGACTGCCTATTTCCACCTCCATAACATTGCCCTTCTCCACCCCACCTCAGCTCATCCACTGCTGAATCCCTCATCCATGCCTTTGTTACCTCTAGATCTATGTTTCTATGTTTCTATTTGACTCTTCCAACGCACTCCTGCCTGGCCTCCCATGTTCTACCCCACGTAAACTTGAGGTCATCCAAAACTCGGCTGCCTGTGTCCTAACTCGCACCAAGTCCCGTTCACCCATCACCCCTGTGCTTGCTGACCTACATTGGCTCCTGGTTAAGCAATGCCTTGATTTAAAAATTCTCATCCTTGTTTTCAAATCTCTCCATGGCCTCGCCCTTCCCTATCTCTAGTCTCCTCCATCCCTACAACACCCCCTACCCCCCGAGATATCTGCGCTCCTCTAATTCTGCCCTCTTGAGCATCCCTGATTATAATCACTCAACCATTGGTGGCCATGCCTTCTGTTGCCTCAGCCCTAAGCTCTGGAATTCCCTCCCTAAACCTCGCCGCCTCTCTACCTCTCTTTCCTCCTTTAAGACACGCCTTAAAACCTACCTCTTTGACCAAGCTTTTGGTCATCTGCCCTAATTTCTCCTTATTTGGTTTGGTGTCAAATTTTTGTCTTAATACTCCTGTGAAGCGCCTTGGACTACGTTAAAGGTGCTATATAAATACAAGTAGTTGCTATCAGTAGTAGATTTTCATTACATAGATGCGTGTAGAACTGTAAAGTGCTATGTGTTAAGTATAATACAATTTTCAAAGTCTCGACACATCTAGTTATTTGGTTCTTGTAGTTCAAAGACCCAAGGCAAACTGATGACAAAGCAGCTGATAGTTAGGTGGATGGTTGGCTGCATTCTACATTGCTACCATATTGCAGGGAAGAAGCCTAGGGGCAGGTTAAAGGTTCTTCTGTTCATTCCAAGGTTACTTCCTGGGCATCTCAATCAAATTTTGAATTATAGTATTAACAAGGCTGCCACACAGAATAGTCCTGACATAATTAGTAAGCAGTGCTGTTTAGATTTGACTGCTGCATACAACAATGTACAGATTTGTCCTGGCTACGGTTGTTATGGCTTCTCTTCAGGGGCTTTCGCCTCCTGAATTGCATTACATTGTAATCTTGTGCTGTATGGTGGATGCTTAAGTAAAGAAGAGAGACAGATCTGTGTTTTTAAAATGATAAGCATCCATCCACATCACAGTCTTATCGAACCATTCCCTCAGGCCCTGCAGAGCCTTAGGTTTTTGAGGTTTTATTGTAAATTGAGCATTTACTAATTAGTACATTCAGTTTAGCCTTCGGTCAAAATAAACTGGTGACAATGATGCAAGGCACAGGGCTGCATAGCATGTGGGAGTTGCAGATCACAATGCAGCATCGCATTTCTACAATGTTGTGATTGGTTTATTCCAGAATTAATTGAGCTATGTTTTACTTCTATAGCATGTGGAGGATTTGTGTATTTTATGAAGATGATTTTACATTAGATTATTTTTTGGTCCCGCTGATATTGAAATGTACTATAAAGGCGTTGTGGTAAACATCAACAGACCTTCAAGATTCTTCACACCTGGCAATAGTATTCCCCTTCCTGAGCTTGCCACTAAAAAAAAAAAAAAAAAGATATGATACTCTGTAAAATAAGTAATGTAAATGTGCCATAAAGTTTTGAAGCTGTTTTGTTGTAAATGAGTTTAAACATACCAGAAACTCTCTTAAAATTAGTTCAGTCAACAGCAGCACTTTATTAAGATCATATGATGACTTTTATGTTAAAAGTATCATTGATTTAGAAGTGCTAATTTGTGATAAATGTAGGACAATTTGCACATCCTTGAAAATAAAGTTCCAGTTGATCCTCTGTGCTATGTTCTGCCCAATTAATAATATCATAAACATTCATGGAAATACAATAATAAGAGCTAATAGATTTCTCAGATTCTGGTCTACAGAGAAAATTTAAAATGCCCACTAGAAGTCAAACTAGAAATATTTTAATTAGTCAGACAGTGCTAAAACCTTTTGAAGTGTATTGTTAACTTGCATCCTGTTTCAGTCACACAGTATTATGCAATTATTTAGTTAACTTTAATGGAAAAGCCTTGTTCCTCATTAGTTCTAGTGAATACTTTTGCTTTAAAAATCGGGTGAGAAGCTTGGCAAGGGTGCAAAAACAGAAATTTTTGCTAAAGCCTAGGGCTGTAGTTAACCTATAATTACATCTGTCACATCTTGGCAACTGTTGACTTTTTTTTAATATCCCAGTGGAGCTGCAAAGATACTTCTTACCTGTGGGGTTATATGTTAACTCAGTTCCTGTACAAATGTTAAAATTTCCTGTATGCTTATTGCATTTTTTTTTAATGGAAGCAGTCGGTTAGTGCACTACAAGACAAGAATGCACATTTAGGCTGGAACTGAACATGAATTGATATACTTGTTAGTACAGTATATTTTAAATGCACAATTTTTTTCAGCTCAAGTACAAAGCATTCAAAAGAGTTTTAGCAACTGTTAATATAAGAACTATAACCCAAATTGTGACTGACTTTGTGTTTTAAACAAAACCAGATGTTTATTCTACAGGAAACTTTGGTTTAGCTCGAGCCACCGGCAAAAATCAGGAGCCGTTTCGTTAGGTTTTTTTTCTTTTCGTTGCTTTTTTTTCACCAGTCAGGCTCTGCAAGGTCTCGCTGAAGCTGTTGCTAAGCTACAGAGACGCTTGCAAGGTACAGCCGACTGTTTAGAAGCTGTTGCTAAGCAACAGGGTTTGTTGCCAGATACGGAGCTCAAAATCTCCGTATGTTTCAACATTAGCGCTGGTTTGTCCGGCAGTTTTGATGGGACGGCAACAGCTCGGTCCCGTCGGTGCCGGGTAGCACAAAGTTTCCTGTATTCCATAAATTCAAGAGTCCAGAGTATATATAGTTGGATAACTACAACACTATTTTA
Source organism: Somniosus microcephalus (assembly GCF_052327205.1). Taxonomy (NCBI): domain Eukaryota; kingdom Metazoa; phylum Chordata; class Chondrichthyes; order Squaliformes; family Somniosidae; genus Somniosus; species Somniosus microcephalus. The sequence goes on along the minus strand of NC_140990.1, from coordinate 251,711,213 downwards.
AAATGTGAAATATAAAACTAGCTATATTTAACAAACTAGAAATGAGGAACCCATATTGGTTCCAGGCAGAATAAAAGTACTTGAAAGTTATGCATTAACTGACTATATACATAAAGATTTTTATGGGGAGTTTTTTTCTGGGTCTGACCTAGGCGTACTAGGTTGCCTGAGCACAGTGAATATTGGAAAAGTAGAAGGGTTGGAGCGACTGCCTGTAAAGGAATCCGCCTGATTTTCCTCCCATTAATTTAAATGGAAGGAAAATCTGGTGGAGTTCTTTACAGGCGTGTGTTGCGACCCACCTAATTTTCCGTTATTCACTGCTCAAACAATCAGATCTGCCTGGCACAGGCCAAAGATGTGTTATATAACAGGAATAATAAATCTAATAATGCTGTAGTAATTGTTTTTAATTTGAGGCAGTGGTTTTCATTCAATTGTTGACCAACAGTGTCTGCACTGTATTCATGTGATTAACATTACTCATTATTATTGTTTTATGTAACTGTTTAATCCTTTGAGGGCTAGAATCATACAGCACAGAATGACATTCAGCCCACTGTGCCTGGGCTGGCTCTTGAAAAAGCTATCCAATTAGTCCCACTTCCCTGCTCTTTCTCCATAGCCCTGGAAATTTTTCCTTTTAAAATAAAATATTTGGTTACATTTGTCAACATTGTGGGGATTTTGAATACAAGTCAATGTATTGTTTCCAACATATCAATTGTTACATAAAACTGGAGGGTTTGATAGCAACAACAACTTCCATTGTAACGTTAATGTCATTTAATACTATTAATGATTAATGAAAAAACTCAATTTTTGATTTTTTATTACCCATCATGGGAGTAATAACTTTGTGTATGTTGCATGATAGAATTACTTAAACAATACTGAACTTGAAGATGCAGATATCAGGGGTTTTACCAGCTTAAGCTCTTGCTCAATCATTGGTATGGCAAAATAAAAGCTATTGAATTGCATGCACACTTTCAAAAGTTGCCATTAAATTCCATTCTCCATTTACTGATTTGAAATTAAAATACAATGCTGCTTTAACATCTTCTAACCCGCTAACTGATGCGCTAAATAGTTTCCAAACAAGTTTAAAGGGTCACTCCAGGATAGGATCCTACAGTGACCTTATTCTAGTACAACCACACAGGTGGATGATTCACTGCAGACTGAACTACTTTTTGAGACTCAAGATGAGACAAAGATGGACTTATTTACAGCTGTAAACAGCTCTTACTGTATTACATGAAAACTAGAGACAGGTCAGTGTGAATGCTGAATAGTCTATCCTTGTGGGAGCAGATATTTGTCGTCTTGCTTCTACCATTCTCTGTCAGAGTGCTGAACAAACTGTTGCAGGGAATGTCATCCATTACATCAATTTCATTATTTCAGTGTTACTGCTTTTAGTCCATCTCGATATGTTACTACCACAACAAACAGCTTACAATTATATAGTATGTTTCATCTAATAAGATGTAGCCAAAATGCCTCAGAAGAAAATAACCAGATACTGAGCAATAATGGATGAAGGATTACAGATAGTAACTGAAGTAATGATTAGAGGAAGGTTTTGAGGACGATATTTAAGTAGGGCAGCGGGGTTTAGGGAGAATGTTAGGGTGTGGAGCTGTGGTGGCTGAAAGCTCCAAGACTGAAGCAACAGCCAGAGAGGAGTACACAAAGGAGGCCAGGGTCGGACAAGTAGAGGGCACATGCTTGAACGTATGCAGGTACTAGACTTCTGGATGGGTTGCAATTTGTGAAGGACAACACTTGAGACTGGCATGGAGGTTGCTGGAGTAATTCACTTTGGTGCTGGCAAAGGCCTGGATAAGGGTTTCAGCGGCAAAGGGGATGAGGTAGGGTAAGAGGTAAGCGATGTTGAGATGGAAAGAGATAGTTTTGCTGGTTGCTAAGATGTGCGGTTTGAAGCTCAATTTGGTTAAACAGGACACTGACCCCATTGGGCTCAATGTGATTAAACTGCCAGGTAGGATGAAGCCAGAAACTACAGTGCAGTGTTTCTGGTGGGAGTTGAACAGGATGTCTTTGGCTTTGCTGATTTGGTGTTGAAAGAAAGTCTTACCAGTGCAGGACTTGTTGTCGGGCAAGAATCAATAATTGTTTACATATATTCTGTGTTGAGAAGCAATTTTGCATTGGCTGGAAGTGTTTTGAGGATCATTTAGAGAAGAATAGGTCCCAATGCCCAAGCCTTTATGGAACCTGCTGTGTATACTTGTATATACTAGAAATTTAGGCCATCTTTGGGTTGAAAACAGTGTAATTATCTTATATGGGAATCATTGTGTTGCATGTATTGTACCTGTTTTTAGCCCAACCCCATTCTAATTGTCTATTCTGGATTCTTAAGAATTCGGCTCTTTCCGGCTCCTGGTCATTTCCCCCCTCTCAAACCCTGGCCTTCCACCTCTTAGCTGTATGCAGAGGTGGCAGTTTAAAATCAAATTTACCAAATCCTGGGAGTCAGAGACTGGTAGACCGTCTTATATGGGGTGTGTGGGGGGGAGAGAGGTCATAATTTTCCCCCCACCTTTTTTGGCTGGAAAGTGATCGGTGCCTTAAATGCAAGTATTTTTTTTTTTTGTTGTGTGACTCTAAAATCGCAGCCTCCTGATGGAGTTTTCTCCCCTTAACTACAAGATCTCTTAAATATCTCCCTGCTAAAGGTGTCTCATTTATTTAAAGATTAAAGCAGATTTCCAAATATTATTGAGGTAGGAATATTGTTTGGTGCTACCCCTTCACACTATTCTGCTAAATTGACATATGGGATGGGTGAGTGTTTAAGGGATGCCTGGCTAAATAGTTTGGAGCTCCATATTTTGTTTGAAAATTGGAGGGCTACTGTACACTAATATTAGACTATTCAAACCACTGTACTACATTGAAAGTAGGTTGGGATAGACAATAATTAGAAAACATGTTGCAACTTGGGGAAGTTAGTTGGCATCTTGTTCTTTTTTGGGAGTAGTCAATGCTTGCCTTTTTTATTACATCTTCCATAGTATTTGGCACTTGCTTTCCTTATATTTCTTTGCCAAGCACCCCAACCCATACAACTCCCCTAATTTTAATAGGACTTATAGTTACTTGGTAAGATGATGCTTCAGAACTGGAAAATTCATTAAAACATTTTTTTGAGACCTGGTAGGAAAGTCTGAAGTTTTTCAGTGCGAGTGTTTTTCTTTTTCCATGTCAGAGAGCTGATCTTTTCTTTAAAATAAAAAACAAATAAACCTAGCAGCCACATGGACACACAACCTCCTTTTCTCCTTTCATTCCACTGGTCACCATCACAGTTGCCCCTTACCTGCTCTTAGTTTGGTTTACCTTTTGGATTTTTGCCATACCTATTCATTTTATCCTTTCCCATTCCTTGTTTCTTTAGCTGTGTGTTTTTTTCATACTAGTCTGCTTGTGTTCTTTCTCTAGAGATAAGTATCTGCCTGCTGATTTTTTTTCTCTATATATCTTTTGCTAATTGTAGAACTTAAAAACTTACTGCTATTATCGTTATCTTATGATGTACTACCTGTATTTGTCTGATGCTGTTTAGTTTAAATGTATTTTTCTTAAATGTTTTTAATTATTGTTTAGCTTTGTATCCTTTCCTGTACAACTATTAAGTAATACAGTTTTAGCTTTTATTATTTAGCACCTTGAACACATTACATAAAAGTGTTAAAGTACACAGAAAAATATAGTGCTCAAATAGTTAAGTTAATCACTTATAGAAAAAGAATTGTGTGAAATAAAATGTGCATCCGTACTAACATCACTAATTTAAACTTTTTTTTGATAATGCTGCATGGTTGACTTGTCAATCAATTAGGACCTTTCATTGGGATACCGATCCTTCAGTTCTGCAGCTTCAAGCTGACTCTGATCTTGGGTATTACCTACTCATTCTACTTTTTGTAATTTTTCAGTCATTAATTGACATATTTCTGATCTAATTTTGCCTTGTATTAACTTATGAAAAACTTGGGGATAAAAGTTACACTGTGCTTTGCTTTAAATATATTTTTCATATGCATTTCCTCTTGCTTTGTTATTTTTGAGATTCAAACCAATTGCGATGTATTAATACAATTTTAATACAATTCTCAAAAGTATATACTTGATTATTTTGTAATATAAGTCATAGTTTTAAATGAATGTGTCTCTCCTCCCAATCTTTTGCTGACAGACGAGGAGCAATTAAACTGGAGATGGCAAAAATCACACAAGTAGACTTCCCTCCACGAGAGATTGTTACATACACAAAGCAAACACAAACTCCAGTGATTACACAGAAAACTGAAGGTAAGATGACTTTAAAAAACACTGACTTTAGATGTTACTGGCAAAGTATGAAAAATAATTAAGCATTTTTCCTCTTAAAATTCCAATTAGCAATAATGTTTCGGCAGATATAGGGAATTTTCAATGGAACATTTGTCAACAAGCAAATTCTCGTACTGTTTAATGGACGGTATATGCCCTATAAATAAACCAAAAGTAAAACATTCAGGAATACAGAATTTATGTTCCAAAATGTTATGCATGGCAAATTCAGCTGAAGAAGTTGTTATAGCTTAATGCAGTATAGCATGTAGCATGAAGTGTAAGATATGAAAAACATATTACAGGAGCTTATGAGTGCAGGTACACATTTCATTAGCATTATCTGAACCTTGACATGTGTTTACATCCTTGAAATGCACTGGAGCATTTGTTATTTTTAGTAATATGTGTACAGGTAGAGTTTGTGGGAGCGTTTAATTTTAAATTCATCCAGTTTTTTGCTGGTGGCAGCTGTAATGGCATATAATCATAGACAAGTCTCCCATAATTCTACCATGTGATTGGAACTTCAGAATTGGGAATTCTTTCACCATATTATAGGAAATGGCATATATCATGTACATTGAAAGTTAACAGTTCTTCATAGGGCATCAAAAAGAGGTTCACATCACACAGACTTTCTAAAAGTTTTTTTTGCATTTGAATTGATCATTTTTTTGTGCAAATGAAAGGGCATTGTTTTTCCTTTTATCCTTAAGAAGTACTTCTATCTGAGGGAGAACGAAGATACATGATTTCTGATCTTACTGTGGGAGGTTAGCAGTCCATGATTAGAAAATGAGTTAACTCTACCATCATCTGTGATAGTCCTATCAGAAGGGATCAAAGCCAGGAATGAAATACCGTTGTTCACTGAGAGCCTTCTGCAAATATCTAGTATGTCTGGATTTTTAAAAGCTGCAACACGAAGAAGATCTTGTAATTTGACTTAAAGGCCACAGATGTTTACAAGTCAATTTACAGCCCATGTTCATGAGCAACTATCAGTTTGCTGGTAGACATAACCATCCCTATTTAAGGACAAATTTTAGATCATATAGTATAGAGGATTTGTGATCACTTTTTTCATTGCTCTGTAACTGTCAGGAATCTAAGGGTATCAGATATTTTGCTTTCCACTCTGGCATTGCCAAAAGAGGTTTCTGTGATATTTGATCAAGATGGTGGTACAGGTTGAGCGTCCCGAATCCGGCATCCTCGGGACCGAGGCCGAGCCGGTTTTCGTGTTTTCCCGGACTTCGGAATGTGTTTCTGATGTCCGAAGTCCGGAAACGCCCGAGCCCAGGTTGCGATATTTCCGGACTTCGGACATCACAAACATGTTCCGAGTCCGGAAATGCCTGGGCCCAGGTTGCAATATTTCCGGTTTTTGGTAAGCCTCCCTCAGGGTGTCTGGATTCCAGAACATTTTATGGATTCCGGACGACCCTGTCACCAATCGTCCTGGATTCCGGATTTTGGACGCTCAACCTGTACTGAATTTGCCTATTTGTGCATCACCTAATGGGAGGCAGAATTTATATTTTATGTTGATTAGTCAGGCACACCCAGACAACATAAGAATTAGGAGCAGGAGTAGGCCATACGGCCCTTTGAGCCTGCTCCGCCATTCAATAACATCATGGCTGATCTTCGACCTCAACTCCACTTTCCTGCTCGATCCCCGTATCCCTTGATTCCACTAGAGTTCAAAAATCTATCTCGCTCAGTCTTGAATATACTCAACAACTCAGCTTCCGCAACCCTTTGGGGTAGAGAATTCCAAAGATTCACAACCCTCTGAGTGAAGAAATTCCCCCTCATCTCAGTCTTAAATGGCCGACACCTTATCCTGAGACTATGCCCCCTATTTCTAGACTCACCAGCCAGGGGAAACAACCTCTCGGCATCTACCCTGTCAATCCCCCTCAGAATATTATATGTTTCAATGAGTTCACCTCTCATTCCTCTAAACTCAAGAGTATAGGCTCAATCTCTCCTCATAGGACAACCGTCTCATCCCAGGGATCAATCTAGTGAACCTTCGTTGCACTGCCTCTAAGGCATGTATGTCCTTTCTCAGATAAGGAGACTATAACTGTGCTCAGTACTCCAGATGTGGTCTCACCAAAGCCCTGTACAATTGTAGTAAGACTTCCTTACACTAGTATTCCAACCCCCTTGCAATAAAGGCCAACATGTTTGCCTTCCTAATTGCTTGCTGTACCTGCATGTTAACTTTTGGTGTTCCTGTACGAGGACACCTAAATCTCTTCGAACACACACCATTTAAAAAATATTCTGTTTTTCTATTCTACCTACAAAGTGAATAACTTCACATTTCCTCACATTATACTCCATCTGCCACCTTATTGCCCAGTCACTTAACCGGTCTATATCCATTTGCACGCTCCTTGTGTCCTCCTCACAGCTTACTTTCCCACCTAGCTTTGTATCGTCAGCAAACTTGATACATTGCACTCGGTCCCTTCATCTAAGTCATTAATATAGATTGTAAATAGTTGAGGCCCAAGCACTGAACCTTGCAGCACCCCACTAGTTACAGCCTGCCAACCTGAAAATGACCTGTTTATCCCTACTCTGTATCCTCTAATAAGTTCCTCACTATTTTTGGTATGCATTTTGTGTTTTCTACTGTGAAGACAGATGCAAAATGTTTGTTTAAAGTCTCGGCTATTAGGATCTGTCCGTTAACCAATTCTCTATCCATGCTAATATATTACCCCCAACCCCATGAGCTCTTACCTTGCAAAGCAGCCTTTTATGTGGCACCTTATCGAATGTCTTTTGGAAATTCAAATATACTACATTCACTGGTTTCCCTTTATCTACTCTACTAGTTACGTCCTCAAAAAAAAAACTCTAATAAATTTGTTGAACACGATTTCCCTTTCACTCTACCTAATCATATTATGATTTTCTAAGTGCCCCGTTACCACTTCCTTAATAATGGATTCCAGATTTTTCCCGATGACTGATTACAGGCCAGTTAGCCGGACGTTCCCTGTTTTCTCTCTCCTTTCTTGAATACCAGGGTTACATTTGCTACCTTGCAATCCGCTGGGACCGTTCTAGAATCTAGGGAATTTTGGAAGATCACAACCAACGCATCCACTTTCTTGGCAGCCATTTCTTTTAGAACCCTAGGATCTAGGATATCAGGTCCAGAGAATTTGTCAGTTTTAAGTTTCTCAAGTACAGGAAACTTTGTGCTATCCGGCACCGACGGGACCGAGCTGTTGCCGTTCCCTCAAAACTGCCGGACAAACCAGCGTTAATGTTGAAGCATACGGATCTTTTCAGCTCCGTATCTGGCAACAAACACTGTGTTGCTTAGCAACAGCTTCTAAACAGTTGGCCGTACCTTGGAAGCGTCTCTGTCGCTTAGCAACAGCTTCAGAGAGACTTTGCAGAGCCTGACTGTTGGGGAAAAAAAAAGCCACGAGAAGAAAAAAAACCTAACAAAACGGCTCCTGATTTTTGCCGGTGGCTCGAGCTTGCCGGACATTTAGCCTCCGGATAACACAAAGTTTCCTGTACTTTTTCTCCACTGATATTAATTACTTTAAGTTCCTCACTCTTAGCCCCTTGGTTCCCCACTATTTTTGGTATGCTTTTTGTGTCTTCTACTGTGTAGACAGATGCAAAATGTTTGTTTAAAGTCTCTGCCATTTCCTTATTCCCCATTATAATTTCACCTGTCTTAGTCTCTAAGGGACCAATGCTTACTTTGCTGCTCTCTTCCTTTTTACATACTTGTAGAAGCTCTTACCTGTTTTTATATTTCTTGCTAGTTTACTCTCATTCTATTTTCTCCTTTATCGATTTTTTGGTCATCCTTTGCTGGTTCTAAAGCTCTCCCAATCCTCAGGCTTACTACTATTCTTTGCAACATAAACCTCCTTTTAATCTAATACTATCCTTAACTTCTTTAGTTAGCCATGGATGGTTCACTTTTCCCATGGAGTTTTTATTTCTCTGGAATGTATATTTGTTGAGAATTTTGGAATATTTCTTTAAATGTTTGCCACTGCTTATGTGTCACCTGTGCAAACCTAGCACCTGCTGTACCTTCTTATCTCCCACCATCATCAATGGAATACAGTGCTGGTTGATGCCAGGGGGAGAAAACTCCACTGGCTGGAGTCATACCTAGCACAAAGGAAGATGGCTGTGGTTGTTTGACACCAATCATCTCTGCCCCATTGCTGCAGGAGTTCCTCAGGGCAGTATCCTAGGTCCAACCATCTTCAGCTGCTTCATCAGTGTCATTCCCTCCATCATAAGGTCAGAAATGGGGATGTTCGCTGATGATTGCACAGTGTTCAGTTCCTTTCGCAATTCCTCAGATGATGAAGCAGTCCGTGCCTGCATGCAGCAAGACATGGACGACATTCAGGTTTGGGCTGATAAGTGACAAGTAACATTGCATCACACAAGTGCCAGGCAATGACTATCTCCAACAAGATGGTGTTTAACCACCTCCTTTTGATATTCAATGGCATTACCATCGTTGAATCCCCCACCATCAACATCCTGGGGGGGGGGGGGGGGGGGGGATCACCATTTACCAGAAACGTAATGGGACCAGCCACATAATACTGTGGCTACAAGAGCAGGTCAGAGGCTGGGTATTCTACAATGAGTGACTCACCACCTGACCAATGTTCCCCCGAATTTATTTTGGGTGCGCGGTCCCTTTTACGAGCTGCGTGGCCCATTCAAAGTTTCACGCATACATGAAATTTCACATTTGAAAAGCCGGTCCTCGGCTGCACAGGCATGCAGCTTAGAGGGAACATTGTTCCTGACTCCCCAAAGCTTTTCCACCACCTACAAGACACAGTTCAGGAGTGTGATGGAATACTCTTCACTTGCTTGGATGAATGCAGCGCCAATAACACTCAAGAAGCTCAACGCCATCCAGGACAAAGCATTCTGCTTGATCAGCACTCCATCCACCACCTTGAACATTAAATTGCTCCACCACTGGCTTCAGTGTGTACCATCTATAAGATGCAATGCAGCAAATCGCTAAGGCTTCTTCGATAGCATCTCCCAAACCCTCGATCTCAACCACCTAGAAGGACAAGGGCAGCAGGCGCATGGGGGAACACCACCACCTTGAATTTCTTCTCCAAGTCACACACCATCCTGACTTGGAAATATATCACTTCTTTCATCATTGCTGGGTCAAAATCCTAGAACTCCCTACCTAACAACATTTTGGGAGTATCTTCACCACACGGACTGCAGCGGTTTAAGAAGGCAGCTCATCACCACCTTCTCGAGGGCAATTAGGGATGAGCAATAAATGCTGGCCTTGCCATCGATGCCCATATCCCGTGAATTAAAAAATAAAAATGTGCTGTAGGAGGACCAGCAGGATTACGAGGCCATTCAGTGTGTTACTGTAGTCTTTGTGTCTGTTTGAAAATAAGCAGACTATCACTGGTAGGAGTAGTGTATAGGCCCCCTAACAGTAGCTATTAATATTAATGAAGAAATAGTAGGAGCTTGCAACAAAGGTAATGCAATAATCTTGGGGGACTTTAATCTTCATATAGACTGGACAAATCAAATTGGCAAAGGTAGTCTGGAGGACAAGTTCATGGAATGCATTCGGGACAGTTTCCTAGAACAATGTGTCATGGAACCATCCAGGGAACAGGCTATTTTAGATCTTGTATTGTGTAATGAGACAGGGTTAATTAGCAGTCTCATAGTGAAGGATCCTCTGGGGCAGAGTGATCATAATATGATAGAATTTCACATTAATTTTGAGAGTGACTTGCCCAAGTCTGAAACTAGAGTCTTAAACTTAAATAAAGCCAATTACATAGGTATGAGGGGTGAGTTGGCTAAGGTAGATTGGAAAAATAGATTAAAGGGTATGGTGGTAGATAAGCAGTGGCTAGCATTTAAAGAAATATTTCATAATTCTCAACAAAAATACATTCCATTGAGAAAACAAAAACTCCACAGGAAAAGTGATCCAACCGTGGCTAACTAAAGAAGTTAAGGATAGCATTAGATTGAAAGAAGAAGCTTATAATGTTGCAAAGAATAATAGTAAGCCTGAGGATTGGGAGAGTTTCAGAAACCAGCAAAAGTTGACCAAAATATTGATATAAAAGGAAAAAATAGAATGAGAGAAAACTAGCAAGAAATATAAAAGCAGATAAGAGTTTCTATAAGTATGTAAAAAGGAAAAGAGTAGCAAAAGTAAACGTTAGTCCCTTAGAGGCTGAGACGAGAAATTATTATGGGAAATAAGGAAATGGCAGAAATGTTAAACAACTATTTTGTATCTGTCTTCACAGTAGAAGACACAAAAAGCATACCAAAAATGATGGGGAACCAAGGGTCTAATGAGGGCGAGGAACTTCACGTAATTAATATAAGTAGAGAAACTAATGGGACTAAAAGCCGACAAATCCCCTGGACCTGACAGCCTACACCCTAGGGTTCTAAAAGGTAGCTGAAGAGATAGTGGATGCATTGGTTTTGCTCTTCCAAAATTCCCTAGATTCTAGAATGGTCCCAGCGGATTGGAAGGTCGCAAATGTAACACTGCTATTCAAGAAAGGAGGGAGAGAAAAAGCAGGAACAAGAAGCCAGTTAGCCTGACATCAGTTGTCAGGAAAATGCTGTAATTGTTAAGGAAGTGGTATCAGGGCACTTAGAAAATTATAACATGATTAGGCAGAGTGAACATGGTTTTATGAAAGGGCAATAATGTTTGACAAATTTATTAAGAGTTTTTTGAGGATGTAACTAGTTGGGTAGATAAAGGGGAACCAGTGGATGTAGTATATTTGGATTTCCAAAAGGCATTCGATAAGGTGCCACATAAAAGGTTATTACACAAGATTAGGGCTCATGGGGTTGGGGGTAATATAGTAGCATGGATAGAGGATTAATTAACGGACAGAAAACAGAGAGTAGGGCCAAACGGATCTTTTTCAGGTTGGCAGGCTGTAACTAGTGGGGTGCCGCAAGGATCAGTGCTGGGGCCTCAGCTATTTACAATCTATATTAATGACCTAGATGAAGGGACCAAGTGTAATGTATCCAAGTTGCTGATAATACAAAGCTCGGTGGGACAGTAATCTCTGAGGAGAGCACAAAGAGTCTGCAAAGGGATATAGATAGACTGAGTGAGTGGGCAGTAAGACGGCAGATGGAGTATAATGTAGGGAAATGTGAGGTTATTCACTTTGGTAGGAAGAATAGAAAAACACAATTTTTTAAATGGTGAGAAACTTTCAAATGTTGGTGTTCAAAGAGATTTGGGTGTCCTCGTGCAAGAAACACAGACAGCTAGCATGCAGGTACAGCAAGCAATAAGGAAGGCAAATGGCATGTTGGCCTTTATTGCAAGGGAGTTGGAGTATAAGAGTAAGGAAGTCTTGCTGCAATTATACAGGGCCTTGGTGAGACCATACCTGGAGTACTGTGCACAGTTTTGGTCTCTTTTTATCTAAGGAAGTATGTACTTGCCTTGGAGGCGGTGCAACAAAGGTTCACTAGATTGATTCCTGGGATGAGAGGGCTGTCCTATGATGAGAGATTGTGTAGAATGGGCCTATACTTTAGAAGAATGAGAGGTGATCTCATTGAAACATACAAGATTCTGAAGATGATTGACAGGATAGATGCTGAGAGGTTGTTTCCCCCGGCTGGAGTGTCTAGAACTAGGGGGCATAGTCTCAGGATAAGGGGTAGGCCATTTAAGACCGAGATGAGGAGGGATTTCTTCACTCAGAGGGTTTTGAATCTTTGGAATTCTCTGTCCCAGAGGACTGTAAATGATGATCTTTGAGTATATTCAAGGCTGAGATAGATAGATTTTTGGACTCATGGGGAATCGAGGGATATGGAGATGGGGTGGGAAAGTGGAGTTGAGGTCGATGATCAGCCATGATCTTATTGAATGGCGGAGCAGGCTCGAGGGGCCATATGGCCTACTCCTGCTCTTATTTATTATGTTCTGATCACTTTAGAAGCATAGTTTTGCAGTGTCTCTCATTTTATATTTTGGGACTAAAATAGCTCAACTTAGCATGGTTCCTGACTATTACGATACAGTGGTTAAAGGAGTGGGTGTATTTTCAATATAATGTCCTGTTCTGTATTCTCATTCTCTTTGCTTATCCTGTGCATGCACTCAAATTTATACTATGTCTTATAACTTGAAAACTTTTAACTGTTGATTTGTCTTAATAATTGCTGTACTTCTTTCTGAACTAAACTGAATTTCTTGACTTCTCCAAGCATACATAAAGCAACCTGTTCTTAATGACTGTCTGATCAAAAACTGCCTTGCTTATATCCTAAGATCAAAAACAAAAAATGCTCAGGCAATTTGATATGTCAGTCACTTCTTCCCCATAATTAGAACACTTCCTTTCCAATGCAACATTTCAAAAAACCTTCAACTCTCATTGTTTCGAATGCAGTTGGCTGTCAGTGCTGATCGTCTGGGTCAGGGGTTGACCCCTGTTGAGCACAGAGGCCATCCTTCTTGCTTTCACAGGAAGGGTTTCTATAAAGACTGAGAATTTAGTCAAGTTGTAAACTAGGTGAAGGAAAAACTCTTGCTTTAACCCCTGTTGTCAAAAGGCTTTCTCAGGAACTATACCAATTTAGGTGCTTATCAATTAGGAACTGTTTATAAGGTCAAAGAACCTTTTTATTATAACTTCATTTGCCACTTGTTTATTGACCCTAACCTGACCTGGCTTTCAGTATCAATATCTTAACAGTCTTTGTTTGTAAGATTCTGATGATATAAAAAAACACTACGTTTTAATTCTATTCCAAGGCTTATGCTCCTACTTCTTCCTACAACGCCAACTCCAAATGCTTTGCTATCTCTAGAAACTATAGTGGTGTCTAGTTTGGAATGACTGAGAACAGTTGTGTTGCTGTTTAGCTGCTTAAATGTGATGGTTTGTCCTCATGTTTGTATGTTCATGCAGCACTGCAATAATGTGGAGCACAATACTAAGCAGAAATGTGGATGACTAAATCTCAGCTTTTCAAATTGCAATGCTTTTTCATCATAAAGTAAAATGAAACTGGAAAAGGGCCTTTGTAATATTAGGATTTTACTGGTGGATGAAGTTCTTTTAAAAGTACAATGTAACTTAGAAAATGTAAAATATATTTTAAAGGAAAAGTAAATGCTGGCCAGAGTACTTGGAATGTAAAGTATTTGACTTGTCTTGGAAAGAAGTTTTCAAAAACATGTTACAGTTCCAGAAAGGATTTAAAAATTTAGTCTGGTTATCCCTTACTTTGTAGAAATGTACTATTTTGGGTTTCATTATTGTGCAAGAATTTGTTCTGTATAGATGGCGTTCTTTCTGATCCCGAATGCTAATTGGGAATCACCCGAGTTGGGTATCTTCAGTCATAACATGGTGAAACTTTGTAAACTTAAATTCTGGTTAACTGTGAACAATTGTAAACTGTTCAAAACTTTTGCTTGTATGGAAGTATTTGTAGTAGAATTTTGCTTCTTTCTCCCTCCTTATTACATGGAGTTACATAGAAATTACAATGGCCCAGAAATTCGGGTCGGAGGCTTCCCGCGGGTGCAAGCCTCTGACCTGCGCTTACCTAGCGCGCCGGCCGTTGAGCTGTGGGCCCGCGTGGGATTCCGACCCTGGGCCTCCTTCAACTGCTGGCGCGCAGTGCTTACGTATCCCAGGGGCGCAGTTTGTTCAGTGCGTCCCCTGGGATCACGTGGGCCATGGAGAGCCAATGGTAGCAGGGAATGCTTCATTCATAAGTTTGACAGGAAGAGCTGTCAAAACTATAAATACTATAAGCCCCAAAACATCACTAAAATTTCAAATACATTTTTTAAAAATCACATTTTAAAAATAACTATAAATTATATAAAATAACTTTTAAACAATAATTTGAATTTTTGAAAAAATTAATTACATTTTTTAACAGGGCTAAAAATAAACTTACCTTTCTTTAAAGTATTTAAAAATAATAAACCTGTGGAAAAAATGTTTTAATTTTAATTAATTCACCACTTACCTTGTTAAAAGCAGGCCTTGCGCCTGCTTTTTATATGTGTAACTCCTGGAGACTTAGCCTCCTGGAAAAACCTGCAAAAAAAACGTAAGTTCAATGTGCACACGCTGCCTCTCCGGCGCACGCGTTCCACCTCTAAATCCCTTCTTTCAAGGGAACGGAAGTTCCGGTTTCCCACGCATGCGGTGCATGCACGAAACCGGCACTTCCATTGGGCTTACGGGTGAGTACCCCGTGCATACTCACCAGTGGAGACCCGAATTTCTGGGCCAGATTCAACCAGTCTGTTTTGAAGTTTATCCTCCACATGTTCAATAGAAATCGCTGACTAACCACAGGTGTGGCTATGGTGACTCTGTTTTAGCCCCAGCACTAACTTAAATAGAAAAAGCCTTACACACAATACAGGTAAATGTAAGTACGATAGCAAAATACTGCAGATGTTGGAAATCCGAAATAACAACAGAAAATGCTGGAAAAACTCAGCAGGTCAGGCAACATCCGTGGACAGAAATTTGAGTTGACGTTTCGGGTCGAACCCTTCTTCAAAACTGGAAAGAAAAGATAGATCGGAGGCAGGGCTGCGATCGGATAAAAGAAACAAAAGAAGTAAAAAAGAGACAATAAAAGGTGTTAGAAGCTAGACGAGATGGTAATAGGCTGAGATTAGGTGTAAAGTGTACTGGCAGGGCAAGGGATAGCTGCCAGGTGTGAGAGCGAAACAAAAGGAAAGGTGGCGGGGGGGGGAAAGGAGCGGAAAAATTACAAGAAAAAATGAAATAGGGGCCGAGGTTATGATCTGAAATTGTTGAACTCGATGTTTCGTCCGGAAGGCTGCAGAGTGCCTAATGCAGCCTTCCGGACTCAATATCGAGTTCAACAATTTCAGATCATAACCTCGGCCCCTATTTCATTTTTTCTTGTAATTTTTCCACTCCTTTTTCCCCCCCCCCCCCCCCCCCTTTCCTTTTGTTTCGCTCTCACACTTGGCAGCTATCCCTTGCCCTGCCAGTACACTTTACACCCAATCTCAGCCTATTACCATCTCATCTAGCTTCTAACACCTTTTATTGTCTCTTTTTTACTTCTTTTGTTTCTTTTATTCTTTTGTCCAATCGCAGCCCTGCCTCCGATCTATCTTTTCTTTCCAGTTTTGAAGAAGGGTTCGACCCGAAACGTCAACTCAAATTTCTGTCCACGGATGTTGCCTGACCTGAGTTTTTCCAGCATTTTCTGTTGTTATTACAGGTAAATGTAACTCGTGTATATTTACTTAATAAACATCTACCACCATTCTGTGTGAAACTTTGCAGTCTTTCTCTTTCACCAAAGATTGGAATTCTGGCATAAATTTATTAGACACACATCTTAATGCGGCTTCTAGGTTTTTGTCTAGCAGTTGTGAGCAGTACTTTAATTTTATCGGAGTGATCGCTGAGCATGTTGACTCGCAAAAATGAGACGTGCCAGAACCACCCCTGCTCTCCATCCAGAACGCAGTTGGATGTTGCTTACTCGTTGCCATGACGTGGCTTACTCGTTGCCATGTTGTAGCTGCTTGTAATTGGTTGGCTTGCTTCCTTCTACTGATCTGAATTGGTTGAACTGACCATGATGACAGCTTCCCTTCTACATACAATGTTGCTGGTGTTTCCATGGTGCTGAAGTCTGGCGTTTTCACTCATTGCACACCATTTTAGCAGATAACCAATAAGTAGTAACCAAAGAAGTAAAGCACATACAACGATCAAAAAACACCCGAACACACTGCGTTTTGTCATTTTGCCTACAAACACATAGAAAGGTTAAATACACATGCATATACACCATGTGAATGAGTTTGAGATCACATATCTATTACTCCTTTTTATTTACCAATCATAAATGTAATTAGCCACATCTGGTGGTGGGGGCAGGGTCACCATTGACTAGAAACTCAACTGGAACAGCCACATAATGCTGTGGCTACTAGAGCCGGTCAGAAGCTGGGTACTGTGCTACGAGTGGCTCACCTCCTGACTCCCCAAAGCCTCTCGACAAAGCAGTTCGCTTAATTGGCACCAATGTTCACGTTTTGGCCACGCAACAATCTGCAGGTCCTGTGCAGCTGGCACCTTGATGTTCTAATGTCAAAAAACCCACATCCGCAGTAATTTGAATAGGTCGCACACCAAAAAAATTATGGGGAACCTCGATTGGCACCTCATCCACCAGCTTGAACATCCCCTGCCTCCACCATCATCGTACTGTGGCTGCAGTTTCTACTATCTACAGGATGCGTGCAACAAGTCGCCGAGACTACTACTACATCACTGGGTCAAAATTCTGGAACTCACAATTCACAATTCACAATTCAAATCGCTTTATTGGCATGATAAGTTACATCTTATGTTGCCAAAGCATCAAAATACATTTATGGTTTAGCACATAAACGCAGTTCTATTCATACAGTGTATAAACAGGTATATCCCTGAGTGTATAAATATACATTTGCATTGTTTATATATATTCTTTTCTTAGTTTACTGGTTGTCCCTCTGTTCATGGCAAGCTGTAACATAGTGTGCCGCCAGTGTTATGCAGCTTCTCTCCTCTCCCAGTAGGAATGGGAGTTTTTGGTTGTCATTCAGATTTCTGAAATCAGGGCATATTTGTGAGAATTTTTGGTAGAAATTCTCCCTGATGCCCTGATATTTTCCACAAGCTGTGAGGAAGTGCATCTCTGTCTCCACCACTCCCTGACTGCAGTGAGAGCATATCCTGTCCTCTCTTGGCAGCCTGGTCTGCCTGAACTCCCTAACTAACAGCATTATGGTAGTACCTTCACCACATGGACTGCAGCAGTTCAAGAAGAAGGCACACCACCACCTTCTTGGGGGGAACTAGGAATGGGCAATAAATGCTGGTCTTGTCAGTGACGCACATATTCCAAGAATGAATTAGATCAAAAGGCCTCCTGTTTTTTTTAAATTAGGCCTGTGCTGGCTCTCTGAAAGAGTTGTCCATTCAGTCCCATTCCCAGTCCCATTTTTAAAAAAAATTTCTTTTTTAAATAGTTATCCATTTCCCTTTTAAAATCTATATGGATTGTGTTTCCAGCACTGTTTCTGGTAAGGCATTTCAGGGGAGAAATTCAGTATTGCCCATTTTGAGGCGCGAATATCGGCCGGGCGCAAATTATCGCCGCTGACTGCAAAATTTGCCTCTCTCGCCCCTGGAGGTGATTGGAGCGCTAAATCAGGCGCTTCACATCTATCTTAAGGCGCAAAGGCCAAGGAGCGAGGCGCTAACTCACAGCGCTGGCGAAGCTCGTGATATCAGTCAGCAATGGAACACAGACACACTGGCACCGGCCAATTCTTAAAGGGGAGTTCTGATGAATGTTCATCGACCTGAAACGTTAACTCTGTTTCTCTCTTCACAGATGCTGCTTGACCTGCTGAGTTTCTCCAGCATTTTCTGTTTTTATCTTAAAGGGGAGGGTTTATCTTGGTCTCCATCCACATCCTGTTCATTGCAGCCTTGAGTCTCTGCCTGGAGAGACCTGTACATCAAATCTGCTGGAAAGAACAATGGAGAGGCCCAGGGAAAGAGCTCAGAGTGCAGCCCCCACAGTCTCTTCTAAATAGATACAAGGAAGGGCAAATCAAAATGAATCTGCAAAGTGCTGCTCGGTATGCAAAACTCTTTCACACAGTGTAGAATCTCTCCAGAAGAGAGTCTCAGAATGCATGGTGCAAAAATGTCACCAACAAAAAAAGGCAGGAAGCGGTCGCCTTTAAATAGCGCTCCCCCAGTCCCTTCCCGACTGCAAAACGCTCCCCTCAACCTGTCGTTGCTAGCGGCAGGCATTAAGGCAGGGGGCGCCACTCAATTTCCAGTCCGGGGCACTACCGGGGCGTTGCGCACTCGACTGACGTCACGATCTGCCGGTGCAGGAGATCGTGGCAGTAGTGTTTAGCGCCACCGCAAAATGTCCGGTCAATTTCGCGAGAGGCGCAGATATCGCCGCGCCCGGGCGCAAGTTGGTTTGTGCCCTCTTAAGGCCCCTTCATGTCTTAACAGCCTCTGTGTGGGGGGGGGGGGGGGGGGGAAAAATCTCTTGATGATCATAAATTTATTCCCTTTACTGACTTATTGACCAGTTAAAATTGTTTTCTCTAATTTAGCTTACTAAAACCCCTCATAATTTTGAACAGTCTATCACATCTTGTCTTAACTTTCTCTGCTCTAATTAAAAGAGCCCCAGTTTCGCCAGCCTCTCCTTACAACTAAAGCCATTCACCCTGGCATCATCTTAGTGAACATCTTCTGGGTCTTCTCCACGGCCTTCACATCCTTCCTAAAGTAGGGTGCCCAAAACTGCACAATATTCTAATTTGAGCCTAAGCAATTATATTAAATGGATTTAACATTATGTCTTTGCTTTTGTATTCGATGCCCCTATTTATAAAACCTTGGATCTCATGCACTTTTTTTAACAGCTTTATCAACTTGCCCTCTCGCTTTTAAAGATTACTGTATCTGAACCTAAAGTCTCTGCTCCTCTACTCCGTTAAAGTTTTACCATTTAATATGTATTTCCTCTGCTTATTCTTCCTCCCAGAATGTAGTATCATGCATTTCTCTGCATTAAATGCCAATAGACATCTATCTGTGCAATCTCCTAGCTGATTTGTAAATATACAGCAGGGAACATTCTTAACTAGTTTGCATATTCATAAGTTCTAGAATCATGATATACTGAATTTGAGATAAATACTTCAGTTAGCTGCTATAATTAAGGGGATTTATCTACAGATAATGGAAATGAGCAGATAACGGGGTGTCCTTAAATTTACACTGCTGATTGATGCTTTGAACTTTGCATGCTCTGCATCTTTCTATCCGCCTGCTTCAGTTCTGCCCAATAGCAGTTGCCTCTGATGGTCCTGCCAGCAAGATTAGCTGGCTTTGCACATCTAATCCAATCTGTCTCAATGCTCCCAAACATAACCAGCATGTGACTCCAGCCATTAGACCCACCACAAGCCTGAGAGAGCTGACCAAAAATGCCATCTTGGTGCTCGCAGATCTACAGGGGCTGTGTACTAAGGCACACTATGGCAACCTCCTGTCTTCCTGACAGAATCATAGAATAGTACAGCGAGGAAGGAGGTTGTTAGGCCCGTGGAGTCTGCGCCGGCTCTTTCAAAGTGTAATCCAGTTAGTCCTACTCCTCTGCTCTTTCCCCATATCCCTGCAATTTTTTTCTCCTTTTAAGTATTTATCCAATTCCCTTTTGAAGGCTACTATTGAATCTATATCCACCACCCTATTGGGCAGTGCATTCCAAATCTTAACCACTCGATGAGTAAAGTTTTTCCTCATGTCGCCTTTGGTTCTTTTGCCAGTCACCTTAAATCTGTACCCTCTTGTTATCGACCCTTCAGCCATTGGAAATTGTTTCTCTTTATTTACTCTATCTAAACCCTTCATGATTTTAAACACCTCTATCAACTGTCCTGTTAGCCTTCTCTGCTCCAAGGAGAACAATCCCAGCTTCTCTAGTCGTAACTGTATCCCTCATCCCTGGAACCATTCTAGTAAATCTTTTCTGGACCCTCTCCAAAGCCTTCACGTCCTTCCTAAAGTGTGGTGCCCAGAATTGGACACAATACTCCAGCTGGGGCCGAACTAGTGTTTAGCATAACCTCCTGGCTTTTTTACTCTCTGCCTCTATTTGTAAAGCCCAAGATTCCATATGCTTTGTTAACATGTCCTGCCATCTTGAAAGATTTGTATACAAGCACCCCCAGGTCTCTGTTCTCGCACCCCTTTAAAATTGTACCATTTAGTGTGTAGGTCTCTCCTCATTCTTCCTACCAAAATGTATTACCTCCCATTTCTCTGCATTAAATTTAATCTGCCATGTGTCCGCCCATTCCACCAGCCTGTCTGTCTTGAAGTCTATTACTATCTTCCTCACTTTACTACACTGTAGTAGCCACAGCAACATTGATCTCGGTGGAGCTGCAGCGTTAAAATCAATAAGAAGCCTGCCTGCTTCAACATGCTCCTTACCAGCACATGCTACAGCAATTAGTTCATGCTGCTGCACGTTGGCACTCCTCTCTCCTCTTTGTAGATACTTGAGAAGGTGGATAACGGGAATGTGAGGTAATTGAAGTTGCACTTTATCGGAACCGAATCCCAGCAGGAATCAATATCCTAACAAAGAACTTGCATATATATAGGGCCTTATAACATCTCTCAAATGCTCCAAAGCACTTCACATACAATCTATTACCTTGTAGTGCAATCACTATTATTACGTAGGTGAATGTGGAACAGTTTACTATGGTCAACAGCAGTGAGATGAATGACCAGTTTTTTTTTTTTGATGTTGGTTGAGAGGCATATTGCTCAGGATACTACTATGAATAGTGCAGTGGGATCTTCAGTGTTCATTTGAATCACACCGGCAGATATGCCCTCGATTTAATGTCTCACCTGAAGGACAACACCTGAGATAATGCAGCATTCCTTCAGTACTGTGCTGTAGTGTCAGCCTAGATTATGTGCTGAAGTCTTGGAGTGGGGCTTCAACCCATAACCTTATGACTGAGGTGAGAGTACTATAAACTGACCAAAACTGTCACTCTTTAGGAGAGAAAGGGAAATGTATTTTTTTTCCATTATGAATTTTCATTATCGTTTAAAAGGCATCTTAGAATTGTAATTTATTTCTCACTTCAAATCGTTCAATGCTACAAAAATATGTATGATTAATCGTGCCTGTGTATGTAGGAAATAGAACGAGTCAAATGCCTTATATGCCTGGAAGGATACACAGACTCCCAAGTTAACAAAACACAGCCATTTCACAGATGATTTAACTTTGATTAACCTGCTCCATAGAAACACATCATCTAGACAACTGTAACTTCACTCATATCGTTATTGCTAGGTGCAGCCTAATTTACAGCAATGCTTTTCTTTCCACCTCAACGAAATACATCACAATTTTGATGTTAAGACAGAGTAAAAACTCAGTGGTTCCTTAACCTTGTGTTTGGTGTTCATTGACAATAGTTGGTCACTTTTGCAGTAACTGCTACTTTAGTACAGAGTCTATATTGTATAGTCTGCTGGAGTGAAATCTATTGATGAAAGCCAGACTGTAGTAAGTCTGAAAGCACATCGCATTTTATTTTAAAAATTGACAATATGGTACACAGCTGCTTTGATGGTGTCTGTCCTCTAAATTTGTTAGATATGTTATTATTGCAGAAAGGGAAATAATTTTCTTTAACTGATGCAAAATAACATTCCCATGTGCTTTCCTCACAAAACATTGGAATTGTGAAGGTTGAGGACTAATCAATATTAGTGTTGAGCTGATTGGGGTAGAGCTGGTTGTTACTGAAGGCTCAATACAACCAATTTTGGAGTATTTGCTTCTCTGCAATGGTGAATGTTTTTATTTGAACCTTAATATTCCAAATGGGAGTCAAAAATTGGCTGTCTGCATGATTCTGAAATTACGTATCTTGTGTCTAAAATTAGAAACTAGAATGTTGAACTTGTTAGGGTGGTGGAAGGACAGTTCTATCATTTTTATAGATATTGGAACCAAAAGGATGCAGTATTTAAATTTAAATTCTATTTCATTTTTTATTTCAATATATAGTATGAAATAACCACAATTTAATATTTTAAATTTGTTATTTGTGATTACAAAATATCAACTAGTGGGAAGCCAATTTTTAAAATTTTAACAATGCTAATAATGTTAATAAAGAGCTGACTGAAAAATTAGTTCTTTATTACCTTCAAAAAGTTCACCAGCATTCCAATATCAGTGAAACTTGAGCACTGTTTAAGTATGCATGTGCAAGCTCCACTTTGAGATCACAGCGGCGTAGTATAACTCAATACTGCTCTAAAACAGAACTAGGGTCAAATTGGAACCTGTTGTACAAAAGCACCATTAGTGGTGTAGGTGTGATTTTTTTTTGGGGGGTGTTTGCTATGAGCTTGTCAGACCAAACAAAACTACTTCAAATGGTCTATTTTTCAAATGGGCATTTCATAATATTCAAAAGAAATATTACTTCCATTAATCTAGCAATTCAAATAAAGCAAATCAAATGAAAATACAGTCTTGTTGGAAAAAAACTCTAAAGCACTAAGACCAAGCGCCGGTTACGTGTCACTAGTCTGTTAATGACTTTCCTACTATTCACTGCAATATCCCAGTGAACATTTAGAAGTGCAATCCCAACTAATTGGTTTTCACTGGGTGAATTGCAGAACTAACCAGCTATGGAAGAACATCTATGTTTCTGTGTTCTAACAAGTGATCTAAATCATGTTCTTTTTGAAAGAAAGAGTGGTCAGATTTTTTAAAAAAAATCATAGAAGTTTCAGGAGGTGTTTTAACCCCCTGTAGAGTTCCCACCCCCACCTATGCCTATAACCATTAGTATCCTGAAGATTGTGTTGCTCTTTTCTTTGGGATAATTTAGCTTCTATTTTTTGATTGGGGAGGGTATTTTCCCCATAGTAGGATAGTGTTGCTTTTCTGCCAGGTGAACATAGTGGGAAGAGGAACCAGGGACAGGAGAGGCCCAAACAGGTATTTAAAAAAAGATTTTGTTGCTTTCCTTTTGGAACCAGGAGGAGCCCCACAAGGAAGGTTTAGGCCTCCCCTGCCCCGGCTCTCTCCTGCCCCCTTCCCGAACATGAGACCCTCTCAAAAATCCCCTCCTCGCGAATTACCTGAGTTTCAGGTGGGGAGCTGACTGGGGGTGGGGGCCATGCAGATGAGGCTGGGGAGTTAAAATCTCCTGGGCTTCACCCTGCCCAGGTCAGGGGTGTTTAGTGCTTTCCTTGACCCCCACCTGCTCGATTCTTGCTCTGGGTTTTAATCGGGCCTAATGTGTCTGAAGAGTACCCTGTTCCGCACTACAGGAAACTTTGTGCTATCCGGCACCGACGGGACCGAGCTGTTGCCGTTCCCTCAAAACTGCCGGACAAACCAGCGTTAATGTTGAAGCATACGGAGCTTTTCAGCTCTGTATCTGGCAACAAACACTGTTGCTTAGCAACAGCTTCTAAACAGTCGGCCGTACCTTGGAAGCGTCTCTGTCGCTTAGCAACAGCTTCAGAGAGACTTTGCAGAGCCTGACTGTTGGAAGAAAAAGCCACGAGAAGAAAAAAAACCTAACAAAACGGTTCCTGATTTTTGCCGGTGGCTCGAGCTTGCCGGACATTTAGCCTCCGGATAACACAAAGTTTCCTGTAATTAGTGTTTCTGTTTCCCATACTAGCCTGCTTCTTGTTCAAGAGATATTGCTAATTTAATGCCGATTTCTGTTTTGTTATAGTGAGTTTTTTTTGTGCTACAAGAACTGGGTTGAGAGTACCCAAACTTATTTCACATCTGACTGTTACATCCAGTATGGAGAAGATCATCATCCCTCAGTGTGCGCTGAGGATTTTAATGCAGATTTTAGGGCTAAAAGAGCAGTGTGCCAATTCACTCTGTAAACTATTCCCCAGGATTTGATCTCCTAAATAAAACTAGTTATTTTCAGTCAGATTTCTGTGGATAGTTTTAAGTTATAGAGCACAAGCTAACTATTTTATCATATACTAACTGCACTGCAGGAGAGAGTATCTATAGTTTACTTCCCCAAAGCAAGTGGAGTTTATACAACCCAGCAGTCGATTTTGTATGAAACGTAATTTTCTTTTAAATAAAAAATAATAGACCGGATAAAGTTTCCATTAAAATTTAAGAAAATCTATCCAGATTTGAATGACCAATTAAAATGTCAATCATCTGTGAAGATCCAGATAGTCTTCTGATCCAGAAAATATGCGAAGTGCTTTATTTATATTATGGCTTAATTGGCAGCTTGGGTTGGTATTCAAGGAGCAATTTTCTCGAACAAAGTTGAGCATTCTTCTATTTTATTACTGTGTTATCCTTTTAGGTCTCTTATTCTAATAATGCAGCTTTATCTGACATTCATTTCCCTGGTAAGATCAGTTTTGCCTTTGGTTATCTCAAATATGTTACCATATTATTGGAAGCAAAAAGAAGAGACATTTTCCAGTGATGTATACAGATCATTTGAAGTATCACTGGTCAATTCTACAATGGTAGAAATATATTGTCATGAAATTACAGGATTAAGTAGGACTTAAGCTAGTCGATCAGCTTCTCGGTACTGTATGATATTTTCCAATAAACAAATGCAGGTGTATTCCATCATTTAGTTTAACATGACTCGCTTTTTGTGATTTTAAAATATAGTTATTACAGTATCGAGCTTTTGGTCTTGAGAAAATGTTAATTTAAAAATTATTCAGTGTAAAGGTTTTAGATTTGATGATTGTATGTAAAACTGTCAACAAAGTGACTAGGGGGGCAAGCACACCTGCAGAGATTATTTCAATCTTGGGTGTCGCGTTTTTGGTTTTGTGCTCGAACAACGTTGGACCCCTACTATGTCAGACTGCTTTCAGATTAATAGATTGTCCAGTGTATAAGTGATTTCTGTGAAAGGATGTACGTCTTCTGTGTCTCAGTGTGATTATTTTTGAAAAAAAGCTTTCATTTTTTAAGTAGCACAAAAGCTATAATTGGCATGCTTTGTAAGGAAGTGTCAGTGTGTGAGAGATCAGAATCACTGTGAATTCTTTTTAAGCATTTCTTCCCCTCTGCACCACCGCCTCCTCAGTGGGGTCATGCAGATCACTAGCTTCTCCTGAAATGGCCATTTTCTCTGGCAGGTGCATTATACCCTGTGTTTTCAGATTGTTTTTCCATTCTGAATGGATGGCAGGTTGATTGCTCTGGCTACATTCTTAGAGAAAGGGCTGACAAATGCAGCAGAGCTTGCTCAAAAGACAGTGATTACTGTTTTCCTTTGCAGCTGATTGAAGCCCTTGAAAGGAAAGATTTTAACTTCCCCATTTGGTTGAAAGTATGAGCATATCTGCAGGATATTGAAATTGTTCATGTTATTAACCCATTTCTGTAAACTTGTCAGAATGGTAGGCAGATTCAATTCCCATCTACTGTTAAATTTGCACATATGATTAATCATTTTGATAAAGCACAAGTTAACATCATAGTGTGCATTTCACTGTTATTTCTCTAAGCTCTATTACTTGCAGGCTTAATTATATTTTTATTGTCTGCCTAAATGTGTTTGTTGTGAAGGATATGAAAATGTGGCGGTTAGTGTGGTTTGGCAGCTGTTGTGGCCTACAAGATGTATTTTATTCAGTCTTCAGCCTGAATGCTTGCCTTTAACTCCCCTGGTGGGCCAGTAATTACACAGTCTTGCTGTCGGAGAAGAAGTGATTGGAGGCAGTCAGGCAGAAAACTTTGTGCCATCCCAGTGCCACCTTGTAGTGGAGAACACAATCCCAGCAATACCATCTGTTCTTTGTTGTCTAGTCATCTGGCCTGGCTGCTGAGACCTGATCTAGGCAGCTGGTTCCCATCCTCTGACCAGCCTATCTCATGTAGTAAAACAGCTTACAACACTCAGCAAATAAGCTGACCTGACAAACCAGTAGCTTCCCAAAATCAGAACTTGTGCTCGGTTTCTCGAAGTGCAGGGAAGTTTCCTGCTGTCATGTTTCTTTAGACAGATGATCTAACAAAAACAGTAACCTTTTACAGCATGGCCTCTGGGTTAGGAACAAAGAGAAAAGCAAGATGAGCTAGATTTGTAAAACAGATATCTAGAATATGTAGATTTTCAAATTTAAACCACATGAATTATAGCAATTGAACAAGCTGGGAAAATAAAAGTAATAACTACTTAAAGCAGTGTTGCTGGTGTCCCAGATTTATTCTGACCCCATGGACGTGAGCGGTTTTTTCTTGGTCAGTCCACTATTAAGTGCTCTTCGAGTGCACTACAGCAACTCAGCATGCTTACTTCAACAGCACCAATCAACCCCATGATCTCTAGCAGCAAGATCATGGGAACACTTTTACCTCCAAATTGCACAGCATCGCAGTTGGAGATATAATGCCACTGCTTCCTTTTGGCTGGATCAAAATCCTGCAATTCCTTACCAAATGCCATTGTGAGAGCGCCATTGACACACAAATTGCAGCAGTTCAAGGAAAAGGACCACTACCACCTTCTCAGTGCAGCTAGGGGTGGGCAATAAATGAGGCTTTACCAGCATCTCTCACATTGCAAGGACAAATTCAAAAAAAGATTGCCAGAAGGGAATCCTTTTTTTGGTTCAGATTTTGCTCCCTCCAACTTACCAGGCCAATATTGTGAACTTTGAGTCCCACTGTTAGTTGCATGCTAGAGCACTAGCCTCAAGGGGCTGGATTTTCCTGATCCCACTGTAAAAAGGTTTGGGCTGGATGCCCAGTTTTCTAGGTCAGGGAATTCCTGCCAACATAAGGGAGCCTGCCAAATGCTGACAGAAAGATCCAGGTGGTTCTGCAGCATCCAAAAAGACAGGAGTCACACTAAAGGGGCCACAGGGCCCCAAAGGCTGAACCAGCACATCAACTGAAGGCCTCTGGTGAGACCAAGCCCTTCAGAAGATAAGCTGTGGGGGAGGGGAAAAGGAGGCCAGTCCCTCCACTAACCCAGACCTACATCACGTGGTGGTCCCAGGAAGCAGCACTAATAGGACAAATTTCGCCCCCTTTTCAATTATTGGATGGTTTACTTCTTGTTCATTCTGTGCTGTTTGCTTTTTTGCAGAAGTGAACCATGCAAAAATTTGAGAAGGAAGGGCAGATAATTTTCAATTATGGGTAGTTAGTATAAATTTTGCAATGTGTTCGCAAATTTCCTTTTTCATTGTTTATTTTTACAACCTATATGTTGTACATTAAAAACAATTCATTTCTTAACCTTGTTTCCTTTTTGGAATTTGCATTACCAACCTGTGGCATCGTCTCTTGGGGTTGGACAGCCTAGTTGTTTTCAGTACAGCGGCACTTGGACACTCCTACAGTCAATGTCACTGGAGTGGCCTAGCAGGGAGGAATACCCGACTTGAAGGTCTCCATGCCAATGATAAAATTGGCATTTTTTTGTAACAAAAATTGAATAAATTCCTGGAACACTGTTTTCTTCTTTATAAAGGGTAAGAACTCCCCTTAGACTTTTCTTCCCCTTGTGTTCTACAATATCCAGGATTATATTATCTGATCTATTTTCCGGCCAGTCACAGTATTAGAATTGGGTCATGTGGCCTAATCACATGGTAATGCATGGCAAATAACCATAAGCATCAGCTAGGCTCAGTGGTAGTAGTCTTGCCTCTGAGTCAGAAGGTTGTAGGTTCAAACCTCATTCCAGGACTTGAGCATGTAATCTAGGTTGACACCTTAGTGCAATATTATGGGAGTGCTATATTGTTGGAGGTGATGTCTTTCAGATAAGACGTTAAACCAAGGCTCTGTCTGCCTGTCGACGTAGATGTAAAAGATTACAAGGCACTATTCAAGAAATACTTTGGGGAATCTTGAGGACCTGAAAGGTGCTACTTAATTGCAAATTCTTTCTTCTATTAGTCAGCGGTGCTCAAAATATATTGTATGTTGTTGCAGCACAGATTGTAAATCCTGTGTGCCATTTCATTAGAATTTCATAATTACTAACCGCTTTGATTTCAAAATTTACTCAATATTTCAGATATTATAACCATGAATCTGTAATGAAAATATAGTAATAGCCTTTAGTTGTGCAGAATATTCTCTGGCTTCCTAATTTTGATTGTATACCTTTGATTAGCCTGTGGCCCGACAGTTTAACTTGCACAGAAACCATATATTGCCTTGTATATTCCTGAAAAAATAAAGGTCATCAGTTGCAGATGTTGTTTTCCATGAGCTGTCAATAGAAGTGGCTTGTGTATATTTAACATTATCATTTCTCTCAATGCCCTTACAAGAACACCATTTGATAGACTAAATTATTTGTTTCCAATAAAGTTCAATGGGAATTCAGATTATTACATGGTTAATTGGTTCAGTTTTTTTTATTGATTTGTAACTGCAATATAAAATAACTTTTAATTTTCTACTTGGATATTTTAAATAATAATGTTAGTTAATTAATTCAATAGACTTATTGATGTGTGACAATCTAGTGTATTACTGAACACAAGACAGCTGGCACTGTAGCACTATCAAGAACTTTCTGACTTTTTAACTTTGGAAGAGTGAACCGTAGCATTTTTAAAGAGTTCCTTTCATCTGTTGGTAAGTTGAAATATTGTTGAAGAAAGCACGATGTGGTAATAAGTGTTGCTATTCCAGTATTGAACTGACTGGAAACATGAAGATTGTTGATTTTTTGGGAGCATTATTTTAGGTCTACGTTGAAATCTGTCTTCTATCTTTACATTGACTGACTAGCTTTGTGTTAATTATCTCCTTTCTTTGCATAAAATCCAATTAAGAATAATCTGTATTGCTTCCCTCCTATTATTGGTATTAGTCTTAGTTGATAATGCAGCTGTAGTAACTCATGTTAGTACTTGCAATTTCAAGATATGAAAATTACCTATGAAAGTTTAAAAGTCATTATATTTGAAATTCTGCAGTTTTTCTTACTGTACCATATTTCTAAAAAAAATTGTAAGTATTGGAACATGGGGGGATTTGTTTTTTTGTTGTGAATGTTTTAAATGGAATCTTTAAGTGTATTGTGAAATTTATTTTTCCTAGAATTCCAATATAGTTGTAATAAACCTATAGTGTTGCAGCTTGTAAGCACTGAGCAAAGTGAAAAGCAGTTAAATGTCAGTACCTTTGACAATAGTAACGTCAAGAAGAAATGATTGTCATGCCATTTTCACGATAGAAAGAAGCCATTAGTTAGTTCTTCATTGCCCTGACATTGATGGTCGGAAGATTGCAAGCAGCAATGTAGCTCTTCAGACAGCTGTGAAATAATTTTTTTTTCATCTTTAGTAATGGCCTGAGTAACATTTCTTTAGCTAATCAAAGTTAACATGTTAATAGCTTCTGAAAGGGCACGTTTATTGTGAAAACTTCAGAACAATGTGAAAATATTGTAATTAAAGATGAGGTGTTTCAGGATGTCTGTAAGGATACAGCATTAAGTTTTATAAACTGTTATGTTGCAGCAGAAGAGGAGGAGGAGGAGGATATTGTACCTAAGCAAGCAACTGAACCAGAACCAGAGCAAGTGCAGAAAGAAGATGATAAAGAAGGTATTTTGGGGTGAAAATCCATTCTGAAGAGTTGTTTAAAATCAAAATCTGTTTTCAATTACACACAGTGTATTCACTTACTCTATACAATCACAGATATGAGTAACCCACATGCAATGCATTGTCAACAGTAAGTATTTTACATAAAGAAGGATAACCACTTGAGTATCAACTTTGTAGCAATATTTTTGCTTCAAGTTTAACTTGAAGTAATGAACATATGTTTTTAAGTGTCTCATATTACCATTTAGTGTATTCTTTGAGTTGTAGAAAATTGCAGATTTCTACGACTATATGGTTTAATTGATTACATTCACTTTTGCTTTCTCCAGCATCTCTTTGGGGTCAAACTGACTTCAAGATGAGGTGCCTAGCATTGGACATTTGGAACCAAGTCAACCCACTATGACTGATCTGGTAATCCTATGCCTGAAAAAGGCAGGCCCACATTACTCCAGGGCACTGTGGTGGGGCTGGGGGTGGGGGGGGAATTCATCCTACTTTGTTCCAGATAACCTTGCAAGCCGCTGCTGTAATGGAGGGTGGTTCTAGCTTGCCTTGCATTTGCCAGCCTGACCCTAAGCGCTCTGGACTTAATTAAGTAGGTGATATTCCTTTGGGAGAGCATGTGCACTCAATCTCAGGCAAACACAAATTTTACAGATGTGGATGTTCAATAGCATGGTTGGAGTCTGTAAATTCAATCTGTGTAAGACAGATTTTGAGATTGTACAAATAAAAACAAAAGTCAGGGATATGAAAAGGCTATTTGGCGCATTGAAACTAGTTCTTCTAGTGCATTAACTCTCCCAACATAATGTCTAATTGTATTTTGTATTACCCTAATTTTTTTTGGCTCTCTTGCTAGGCAAATTATTCCAAACATTTATCATTCCTTGAGAAAGCATCTTTTTCCCCCAACATCTGTTCAAAATGTACTTTTTATTAATTTTCATTTGCTGTTCATACTTTCTTGGTGTACCTTGAAGTGATAATCTTAAGCTACTGTAATCTTCCCCAATAGCTCATTCCTTTTAAAGTTGAGAGCTTTCTTGTTGCTCTTTCCTGTACCATTTCTAATGGAAGTATATATTTTTGTGATGTGGTGACTGAAATTGAATACAGTATTGTGGTCTGATTTGGTGTATTGTAAAGCCTTAGCATAACTTCTGTAGACTTCCAACCTAGTACAGGACTACATTAATACAGGCTATAATTAACAGTGGATTTTGTGCTCGCTATCTTGTTTGAGCAGCATTTGAGGAGCAAAGTTTTTTTCCTGTCCAAAGATCTCCTTCCCCAGTTCCTTTTTTTTTCCTCTCTCCATCCTGTAAGCAATGATATGTGCTTGGGTATGCTTCTATGGTTGTCAACAGACTTCTAGGATCAAGCCCAAATGGAAATTCTTCATGTGTAAGCTTGGACGGTATAGGTTGATAGCTGGATATAAGGTGGGAATAATAATTGAATCTGATCCTGTCTTCGGCAGACATCTACACTTGCATTTTTCCAACAGCAGCAATGGGACAGCATCAGGAGTGGGAGTCCTTGTGCTGACCTTTTAACCAAGTGTTAGTTTGGCTCACTGTTGGTATCTATTCAGAAGGTTGTGGGTTCATGGGACTTGAGAACACTAGGCTTCACTTCATTGCAGTACTGATGGAGTGGAGAAAAAGAAAGACTTGCATTTATATAGCACCTTTCACAACCTCAGGACGTCCCAAAGCGCTTTACAGACAATTAAGTACTTTTGAAGTGTAGTCATTGTTGTAATGTAGGCAATGTGGCAGCTAATTTGCGCACAGCAATGTGACAATGATCAGATAACCTGTTTTAGTGATGTTGGTTGAGGGATAAATATTGGCCAGGAGAATGCCCCTGCTCCTCTTTGAAATACTGCCATGGGATTAGGGGTGCTGTCTTTTGGAGGAGACATTAAACCAAGGCTCTGTCTACCTGTTCAGGTGGAAGTAAAAGATCCTTGGCACTATTCGAAGAAGAATTGGAAAATTGTCTGTCTACCAACACAACTAAAACAGACTAACTGGTCATTTATCTCATTGCTGTTTACCATTTTTCTCATTGGCTGCCCACATAACGAGTGACTACACTTTAAAAGTAATTCATTGACTGTGGAGCACTTTGGGATGTCCTGAGGCTGTGAAAAGCACTATACAAGTACAAGTTCTTTTTTTCTTTTCTCTCTTCCTAATTCTCCAACTCGGGGACTGGTGCTGATTGGTGTGGCTCTACTGTTGCCTGATCCGAGATGAACTAACATCAAAATGAGGGGTTGAACCTGGGACCACCTTGGACTGTATGGGTCAGTACCACATCATGTGTACATTTACTCCAGTGAAGGTTCTAAAGGATTAATCCTTACTTTGTACTATGATATAGAGAAAAAACATTTTAGGTCATGGGTAATCTAATTCATTGGTCAAATAAAATAGAATAAAACTAATTTTGTATGTTTATGGCCCGTATTTTCCAATGCCTACGGGTGTGTATGAGCTGTGTACACACCCATAGGGACATCAGAAATGCCAGTTTCAGGCGTGCTGAAAACCGGCATTTCCGATCTGTCAAGAATCCTCTTGACAGATCGGACGCCTGCCCTGGAGATGGGCCTCTGCGGGCGGAGAGTTCCGCTTTCTGCAGAACCTCTGCCCGCTGAAATCACTTAAAAATCTTATGCCTGGTAAAAGCAGGCATAAGGCCTGCTTTTACCAGCATAAGCGTTTAAAAAAGTAAACCAAATCATTTTTTTCACTCATTTAGAATTTTAAAATACTTTTTTTTTTTTTAAAAAGGTGTTTATTTTTAGCCCTGTAAAAACTTATTTTTTTCAAAATATTTAATTTAATGTAATTTTAACTCATTTTAAAAATGTGATGGTTTTTAAAAATGTATTTAATGTTTTAGTGTCTTTTTTCAGTGATCCCCATTCATACTTTTGACAGGTCTATCTATCAAAAGTATAAAGGGGGATTCCCTTCTTTCATTGGCTTGCCTGGCCCACATGATCCCAGGGACGCTTGCGAACTGCATGCGCCCCTGGGATACGTGGGTCCTGCGCATTTCGACTGTGGAGAGGCCCAGGATCGGAAGTGTCTGGACCTCAGGAGTCCTCAGGTAAGGGCGTAGATTTATTCCCGATAGGAGGCATCCACACGCAGGAAGCCTCCTATTGGAAATTACAGGCCTATATTTTTTTCCGGACTACTGAAAATGTAGTTTAAAAAAAACCGCAGTACCGGCTCTACTTTATCAACCACATAGTTGACAGTTTTAAATGTCAGCAAGAAATGGCACAAGATCCTGTGGCCAAAATGCTTAAATGCTACACTAATGGGTAATTTGATATATCTTAAAGGAAATAGGATTGCATTGGTGGTAAAATTAAGATGCTAAGTAGGTTTCTGAATTAAATAATGTTTAAAAATAATTAAAGACCTAACGTAAATAAGATTTGCTTACCTTGTTTTATAGGTGCGCCACATGAACTTACTGAAGAGGAAAAACAGCAGATTATTCACTCTGATGAATTCCTCACATTCTTTGATCACAGCACCAGAATAATTGAACGGGCTCTTGCAGAACATAAAGATCTCTTTTTTGACTACAGTGGCAAGGATTTAGAAGAAAAAGAAGGGTAATACTTAACTGTTATTGCAGCAGAACTGTTTCTGAACAGCTGAACAACATTTTTGACTTGCATTTTGTTTCTTAACAGAGAACTCCAAGGTGGAGCTAAACTTTCTCTAAATAGACAGTTTTTTGATGAGCGCTGGTCAAAACATCGTGTTGTTACGTGCATGGACTGGTCATCTCAGGTAGAGTGAAGAACTTTGTTTCTCTGCTAGGGTGCTTTTTCCCTCTTTCAAATTATATGGGATGTGTGATAAAAGTGTGCTGCTTTTTAAGAAATCTGTGTTGTTTTATTGTTTTATGTGTAGAAATTTGAATTTGTATTCTTTCCATAGACTAAAATGGCAATAGAACTGAATGTGGTATGGGCCAGTTATACTCTTTCTTTTGTGTTGACACTAAGGAGTTTTGGATGTGCATTAATACAAAACTTGTTATAACTTAGTAGTCACATTGGTGATCTAACTACAGACCACAACAAAGACAATCGGTGTAAGACCACCTCAAGGATATTTTCCAGTTGTTTCACACTGCTTAGACAGACCAGTGTGAAAGCAAATTTAAAAACTGTTGAAACTTAATTTCCAGTACTTTAAGTACAAGAGTCTGTGGTCCTGTTTGGTGTCTCATCATTTAAAATTAACTGGTGTTAGGAGCGCTGTTGTTGCTGGACTAGTGACACAGGAGCCAGCAGTATAACACTGGTCATTTGGCCCCACATGGCACTGTACAGGCTGTGCTTCAAGACTAGTAGACTAACTGCCCTCAAATAATATATCCATCTATTTTTGTTTCTGTTGTTGACTTGATGAAAAGCACAGATGCTGATTAAAGATATATTTATTTAATTTTCACTACACTAATTAGAAATTTTGAACTTCAAGACAATGAACCCAGTTAATCAGTAGGAAAATATTTGAATGAATGTTAAAGTGGAACCTCCATAATGGAGGACATCCATTTTGGATAATAGGATTTAGTGAATAGTAGAGTCCCTAAATTTCAGTTTTGCATATATGTTACAATCACAGCAATGAAAATAGTACAGTACAATACAATACAAATAAATTTAAATTTAATGGCCCAGATATTCCGATCGCAGGCCTCCCACGGGCGGAGGCCTGCGATCTGGAAACATCTGCGCCCTTACCTGAAGGCTCCCGGGAGGCGCACAGTTCCGCTGCTGGGCCTCTCCAAACTGCCGGTGTGCAGGGCCCACGTATCCCAGAGGCGCAGGTAATTTGCAGCATCCTTGGGATCATGTGGGCCATGGGGAGCCAATCAGAGAAGGGAATCTCCATACATTTGACAGGAAGACCTGTCGGATATATGAATGGAGATCACCCCCAAAACATAGTAAAACTTCAAATAAATTTTTTAAAAATCACATTTTTAAAATGACTTGAAATTACATAAATTTATTTTAAACAAAATTTAAATTTTTGAAAAAAAAATTAAGTTTTTAACAGG
Source organism: Somniosus microcephalus (assembly GCF_052327205.1). NCBI lineage: Eukaryota > Metazoa > Chordata > Chondrichthyes > Squaliformes > Somniosidae > Somniosus > Somniosus microcephalus. The sequence continues at coordinate 251,676,420 of NC_140990.1, read as the reverse complement.
GCTAAAAATAAACTTACCTTTCTTTAAAGTATTTTTAAATGATAAATCAGTGGGGAAAAAATATATATATTTACTTTTTTCAACTCTTATCCTGAATTGTAAGGGTTTTCTGCGGGCGGAGGGTCTCCAAAAAGCAGAACTATCTGCCCGCAGAGGCCCTTCTCCCGGGCAGCTGGAGGATCTGTCAAGAGCTTTCTTGACCGATTGGAAATGCCGGTTTCCAGCGCATGCGCAGTGCATGCCTGAAACAGGCATTTCCAATGTCCCTACGGGTGGGTACGCGCTGTGTACCCACCCGTAGGGATCAGAATATCTGGCCCAATCTTTCTTGGGCTGTGAGGTTGATTTATGTCTAAGAAGACAAGATAGGTATTGGTGGACTGAGCAGTGGGGCAATCTTTCATGCAAAGCTTTGTCCTCCAAAAATAAAGTTTCAAGCTTTTTTTAAATTAGAGCTATACAGGGCTTTGGTGAGACCACACCTGGAGTGCTGTGTGCAGTTTTTGGTCTCCTTACCTAAGAAAGGATAATACTTGACATAGAGGGAGTGCAGCGAAGGTTCACCAGACTGATTCCTGGGATGGCAGGACTGCCTTATGAGGAGAGATTGGGTCGACTAGGCCTGTATTCTCTAGAGTTTAGAAGAATGAGAGGGGATCTTATTGAAATGTATAAAATTCTGACAGGGCTAGACAGACTGGATGCAGGGAGGATATTTCCCCTGGCTGGGGGCTCTAGAACGAGGGGTCACAGTCTCAGGATACGGGGTAGGACATTTAGGACTGAGATGAGACATTTCTTCAGTCAGAGGGTGGTGAACCTGTGGAATTCTCTACCACAGAAGGTTGTGGAGGCTAAGTCACTGAATATATTTAAGAAGGAGATAGATTTCTAGACGCAAAAGGCATCAAGGGGTATGGGGAGAGAGCGGGAATATGGTATTGAGATAGAGGATCAGCCATGATCATATTGAATGGCGGAGCAGGCTTGAAGGGCCGAATGGCCTACTCCTGCTCCTAGTTTTCTATGTTTCTAGACTATAGTTTATATTTCTGTTTCATAGAATCATGCAGCACAAAAGGAGGCCATTCAGCTGTGCCAGCTCTTTGAAAGAGCTATCTAATTTGTCCCACTCCATTGCTTTTTTCCCCATTGTCCTGCAAGTTCATTTCCTTTTCAATTATATATCCAATTCCCTTTTGAAAGTTATTCTATTTTTAATGTTGTAGCTTAGGTTAGAATTTCCTTTTCCCCTTTTTTACTTTCAATGTAGTTTTGTAGAAAATGGTATTCCTCAGATTTTCTACGCATTTTTATTTCACATTGTCATACTGTATTACAATAATGCATTTGTTGCCTTAACTCTCCTACAAAAATTACAATTTATAATGTCAACTGTATAGTGTAGAATCATTAACTTTTATTAGTCATTTTATTTATTCTACTGAAATATATTAATAAGTAATATCCCCCATTTATCATTGTGTTTGACAATTAATTCATCCTTGCCTCAAGCACACCTTAAAACTGAAGTTATCACTTAAATAATTGCTGATTAAGCTGGCAATAATATAAATGCAGGATTGCTGAAGATGCTCCTGACAGTCTAAAGTTATAGTTTATTATGTTTTGTTTGGAATTAAATGGTTAAATGTCTAAAAGTTTGAGCATGTTTAAAATCTGTTGGTAATTATGTAAAATAGCTGTGACATTTGTCATGTTGATGTTGAGTAATGATCAAGATACTTGGAGGTGTATGGTTTAATAAAAGAAAAATATTAATTATATGTTAAAATATATTGTGTATCACCAGTTAGATTACAGGTAAAAAAGGATTTTGATGGAATAGTTCATTTTTATTGGTTAACACCAAAAAGAAATTAAGCTAAAGGAGGTTAGAAAGACTGTGGGGAGGAGTATGAAGACTGAGATGGAACATAATGGGAAACAGTGTCATAAATCGCAACTTCTACAAGAAGTAACTCAGGAAGTACTACTGGACGGCCAGCTGAGGGTGCCGTCCGAGGAGTATAAATACTCGGGCGTGGGCCCAACTTGGCCAGAGACAATCTGGAAACAGGAAGTTAGTGACTACTAACTAGACCTCCATGTTTTGTTACAAGTCGATTAAAGCCTTGCATTATGTTCAACCAAGTGCGTAGTGAGTCTTTATTACGTCAATTTAATCGACTTGTTATCGTCTCTGCGCTTTGGGTGATTCGGAACAACCAGCTGCAACTCGAACCGCAGAAAGGAACTTGGGCAAGAAACTGATCCATCATGGAAAAACTCCTTAGACCCGCTCGTCTCGACCTGGACCCGAATGCACCTGCGGCAGCGAAGGTATGGAAGCATTGGTTTCGTACCTTTAGCAACTTTCTTGAAGAATGTGGGGCGGATGCCCCTAATAAGTTACGACTGCGTATTAACTACGTATCCCCTCGTGTATGATTATATTGAGGACTGTATAGACTACGACGCTGCTATCCAAATTTTACAGCAGCTATATGTCAAGTCCCCAAATGAAATCTTTGCTCGACTCGGCAGCAGCCTGGGGAATCACTCGATGAATTCCTCCAGAAACTTCGCAGGCTCAGCAAAGATTGTAACCTTAAAGCGGTTACAGCTGAACAGTATCAAGAGGAACTAATCCGCGATTCTTTTATCAATGGGATTGCGTCCCCTTTTATACGTCAGCGCCTGCTGGAAAATAAAACCCTCAATTTACAGGCTGCTTATGACCAGGCGTGTTCCCTGGACTTGGCCAAGACGAATGCAGACACTTATCTCCCACCACGTGCACGGGCACCTTTAATGAGTCTTTCGATAGGTCTCGGGCGGATGCCCCCGCTGATGATGACTCTACTCTAACGGGTGACGACCCTACCCTAGAGGCCTTGCTGATGACGACCCCGCCCTAGCAGCATCCTGGCAATCAGGAAGAAAGTGTTTCTTTTGTGGAGGTACGTTCCATTACAGAAAATTTTGCCCAGCTCGTAATGCGACCTGCAATCATTGCAGCAAGAAAGGACACTTTTCCAAGGTATGCCAGTCACGGGCCTCTGCTAACAAGAAAGGCCGCTCCTCTAAAGTATACCAGTCGAGAGCTCCTGTTAGCTTCACAGCTGCTATCTATGGAGCTGCTCCTCCACCAAGAACCACTGCTAAGGCTACAGCTGCCAAAGGAAAAATTGCCCCTCCTCCCATCACAACTGTTTTTCCCCAAAGTTTGTCCCATGCAGCCACGAAGGTTTCAGTAAATGGGCACACTCTAAGCGCGCTAATCGACTCCTGCAGCTCTGACAGCTTCATTAGTAAGCGGGCTGTCAGCAGGTTAAAACTGCGCGTTTATCCCTCGGACAGGGAGATTGCAATGGCTCTGACGACTCTGACCACCAATTCTTCTGGCTTCTGTCTTGTCAACCTCATCCTCAATGGCCGCACTTATCTCTCCACCCGGCTCGGAGTACTCGAAAACTTATGCAGCGATGTGCTTCTGGGACAGGACTTCCAGAAGCAGCACAAAAGACTCACTTTTGAGTTTGGAGGGTCGAAGCCGAAGCTTACCATTTCTAAGGTGCCGTTTTGTGCACTCTCGGCGGCCTTACTCGGTGAGCCCTCCCTATTTGCCAATCTCTCCCCCCGCTGTAAACCCATAGCCACCAAATCGCGGCGCTTTAGCCAAGACGACCGAGCATTTATCGAGGCAGAAATCTCTTGCCTTTTAGCTGACGGTATTATCGAGCCGTGTTCATCTCCCTGGCGGGCTCAAGTTGTCGTTGTGAAAAACCCTTTAAAACAACATAAGAAACGTCTGTGTATTGATTATTCCAGACTATTAATCAATATACCGATCTGGATGCCTACCCGCTACCACACATAGATGACATGGTCAACAACCTTGCCAAATACAAGGTATTTTCAACTTTCGATTTAAAGAGCGCGTACCATCAGGTACCACTGAAAGACTCTGACAAAAAGTATACGGCCTTTGAGGCCAGTGGTCGGCTTTATCAGTTTCGTCGCCTTCCATTTGGGGTCACCAATGGGGTGGCCATATTCCAATGGGCAATGGATGGCCTAGTCCAGCAAGAGAACTTGACGGATACCTTTCCGTATTTAGACAATATCACTATTGCCGGCCATGATCAAAAGGAGCATGACGCCAATCTTCAGAGGTTTTTTGACGTTCTTCGTTGTCGCCACTTAACGTTAAACGAAGTGAAATCGGTGCCATCAGTGAACATTCTCGGCTACTGGGTGGGCAACGGTGTTATTAAACCGTACCCAGAGCGACTTCGTCCACTTCAGGAGCTCCCTCCCCCTACAAATCTCAGCTCTCTTCGTCGGGCACTTGGCACGTTTGCTTATTACGCAAAGTGGATATCTCACTTCTCCGATTAAAATACAGCCCCTGCTTCATGCAAAGTCTTTTCCATTGGAAGCAACGGCTATTTCTGCCTTCAACCTCCTCAAACGACAGCTGGAGAAAGCCACGCTTCGCTCCATTGACGATAACCTTTTGTGGTCGAATGCGATGCATCGGAGGTGGCGATCTCGGCTACCTTGAATCAAGGTGGTCGACCTGTGGCATTCCTATCCAGAACATTGTAGGGTAGCGAGCTTCATTTACACCCCCCCCCCCCCCCCCCCGTCGAGAAGGAGGCTACAGCCATCATCGAGGCTGTACGCCAATGGAGTCATTTTCTTGCTCGGCGTCATTTCACGCTCATAACTGACCAGCGCTCCGTGGCCTTCATGTTGGATAACCAGAAGCGCATGAAAGTCAAAAATAATAAAATTCAACTCTGGAGGATGGAGCTTGGCCGCCTTTGGATATACTATCCGTTACCAAACCGGCAAACAGAATGTGGCCCCAGATACCTTCACACGGGCATTTTGCTCTTCAATGTCAGCGTTGACTTATGCCATCCTGGCGTTACCCGTATGTTGCACTTTGTGCGCTCCAAAAAATCTTCCATTCTCAACAGAGGACGTAAAGAAAACATGCTCCTCCTGTAGGATTTGTGCAGAATTGAAACCACAATTCTTCCGCCCATCAGATGGCTTACTCATACATGCAATGCAGCCTATGCAGAGGCCCAGCATAGACTTTAAAGGGCCATTGCCTTCGTCGACGTGGAACACCTACCTACTTACGATGGTAGACGAGTATTCACGCTTTCCCTTTGCTTTCCCCTGTCCTAATATGCTTACCTCTACAGTAATTAAATGCCTCGATCAGGTCTTTTCCCTTTGCGAGACGGCCAATTTTATCCACACGGATTGGGGTCCCTCCTTTATGTCGAGTGAACTTAAAGGTTATCTCTCCCAACGGGGAATCGCCTCGAGTAACACGACACCATATCACCCAATCGGCAACGGACAGGTTGAACGATACAATGCCATCATTTGGAATGCTTTCAGTCTGGCACTGAGGTCACGCAACCTACCAGACCAGCAGTGGGAAACTGTGCTCCCCGACGTGTTACACTCTATCAGGTCTCTTCTCTCCACATCCACGAATGTCACGTCTCATGAGCGATTCTTCAAGTTCCGGCGTCGCTCTACACATGGGACATCTCTACCGTCGTGGTTGGTGGCTCCAGGCCCTGTGCTACTCCGGAGGTTCGTCCGGTCTGCCAAGAACGACCCTCTCGTTGACGAGGTGGAGTTAATGGAGGTAAACCCCACGTATGCGCACGTGCGGTACCCTGATGGCCGGGAGTCCACTGTCTCGCTCAGAGATCTGGTTCCCTGCCCAATTGGTCACATGATGAAGGATCCTGCGACAATGATGTCAACACTCCGCACCCCTATGAAGATGACGCCCTACCTGGGACATAGAGGGATCTGCCAGCAGTGCTACCGGATCAACTCGGGGAGCCGAACGCTCCCCGTAGGATGGCCGCCTGAAACCAGGATGCCGGACAATCTCTGGCTACAACCCAGGATGAGGCCAGCTCTGTGCCTGTGGGGACCCGCACTCGGAGTCATGATATTCCCAGTCCTCCACAGGGCGATCAAGACGACGCGGACTCTACCGACTTACTGGTACGGGCCAAGCGACCCAGGGACCAGGACACGGTCCGGGGAGACGTGCCTTCCGGTCACAAGCAGAAAGCTAAACGACTACAGCTATTTTTGGTCCGCCTAGTCCGTTAAAGGAAGACTGGACTTCCAAACCTTTTAGGGAGGAAGAATGTCATAAATCGCAACTTCTACAAGAAGTAACTCAGGAAGTACTATTGGACGACCAGCTGAGGGCGCCGTCCGAGGAGTATAAATACTCGGGCGTGGGCCCAACTTGGCCAGAGACAATCTGGAAACTGGAAGCTAGTGACTACTAACTAGACCTCCATGTTTTGTTACAAGTCGATTAAAGCCTTGCTTTATGTTCAACCAAGTGCGTAGTGAGTCTTTATTATGTCACAGTAAATGATTTCATAGTCACAAAATGTGAAAGGGTACAGTGATTAGAGATGAAAAAGGAAGTCTCATAGGAGTGGCTGAGATATTACGTGAGTACATCAGATTTTACAAAAGTGTGTGATGGATGGGAATGAGAGTACATGAGGTGGAGCAATTAGATAGGATACTAATAGATAAGGAATTCGTACTGAAAAAGTAGGTGGAAAGGGCACTGGGCCTTGAAACTATGCATCCTGGAATGCTTATTAAAGTTAGTGGAAATAGCAGAGGCTCTGAACACAATATTTCAAAAATCATTGGATAACAGTGGCAACTCTGTTGGACGGAGTATCAATCAGGAAATAGTTGAGGCTTGTAATAAGGGAACATCTATAATTATGGGGGATTTTAACTATCATATTAATTGGACAAATCAAATTGGGCAGGGCTGCCTTGAGGATGAGTTCATTGAGTGTATTAGGGATGGGTTTCTTGAGCAGTATGTAACTGAACCGACCAGGGGGCAAGCAACCTTAGATCTGGTCCTGTGTAACGAGACAGGATTAATTAAAAATGTCCTAGTAAAGGATCCCCTTGGAATGAGTGACCATAACATGGTTGAATTCCATATTCAATTAGAGGGTGAGAAGGTTGGATCTCAAACAAGCGTGCTAAGCTTGAATAAAGGAGACCATGAAGGTATGAGAGTGGAATTGAGTAGAGTGGATTGGGAAAATAGATTAAAGGGTAAGACGATACATGATCAGTGGTGTACATTTAAGGAGTTCTTTTACAACTTCCAAAAAATACATATTCCACTGAGAAGAAAAGGGTGTAAAAGAAAAGACCGCCATCCGTGGCTAATAAAGAAATTAAGGATAGCATTCGACTAAAAACAAGGGCATATAAGGTAGCCAAATCTAGTGGGAGGATTGGGGAAACTTTAAAAGACAGCAAAAAAAATAACAAAAAGATTGATTAAGAAAGGGAAGATAGATTATGAAAGTAAATTAGCAAAAAATATAAAAACAGATAGTAAGAGTTTTTATAGTTATATAAAAAGAAAAAGGGTGGCTAAAGTAAATGTTGGTCCCTTAGAGGATGAGACCAGGAAATTAATGGTGGGAAATATGGAGATGGCAAAAACACTGAATGAATATTTTATATCAGTCTTTACAGTAGAAGACACTAAGAATATCCCAACACTGGACAAACAGGGGGCTAAAGGGGGGGGGGGGAGGAGCTAAACACGATCAAAATCACTAAGGAAGTGGTACTCGGTAAAATAATGGGACTCAAGGCAGATAAATCACCTGGACCTGATGGCTTACATCCTAGGGTCTTGAGGGAAGTGGCGGTAGGGATTGTGGATGCATTGGTAATAATTTTCCAAAACTCCCTGGACTCGGCAAAGGTCCCGGCAGACTGGAAAACTGCTAATGTAACACCCTTATTTAAAAAGGGCAGTAGACAGAAGGCTGGAAACTATAGACCGGTTAGCCTAACATCTGTGGTAGGTAAAATTTTGGAGTCCATTATTAAGGAGACAGTAACAGGACATTTGGATAATCATAATTTAATAGGACAAAGTCAGCATGGTTTTATGAAGGGGAAGTCATGTTTGACAAATTTGCTGGAGTTCTTTGAGGAAGTAACATATAGGATGGATAAAGGGCAACCAGTGGACGTAGTGTATTTAGGCTTCCAAAAGGCATTTGACAAGGTGCCACACAAGATTATTGCTTAAGATAAAAAATCACAGGATTGGGGGTAATATTCTGGCATGGATAGAGGATTGGCTATCTAACAGAAGGCAGAGAGTTGGGATAAATGGTTCATTCTCAGACTGGCAATCAGTAACTAGTGGTGTTCCGCAGGGGTCAGTGCTGGGTCCCCAACTCTTTACAATCTATATTAACGATTTGGAGGAGGGGACCGAGTGTAACATATCAAAGTTTGCAGATGATACTAAGATGGGAGGGAAAGTAGTGAGTGAGGAGGACATAAAAAACCTGCAAGGGGACATCGACAGGCTAAGTAAGTGGGCAGAGATTTGGCAGATGGAATACAATACTGGAAAGTGTGAGGTTATGCACTTTGGCAGGAAAAATCGTAGAGCAAGTTATTATCTTAATGGCAAGAAACTGGAAAGTACTGTAGTACAATGGGATCTGGGGGTCCTGGTGCACGAAACTCAAAAGGTTAGTATGCAGGTGCAGCAAGTGATTAAGAAGGCCAATGGAATGTTGGCTTTCATTGCTAGGGGGATAGAATATAAAAATAGGGAGGTATTGCTTCAGTTGTACAAGGTATTGGTGAGACCGCACCTGGAATACTGCGTACAGTTTTGGTGTCCATACTTAAGAAAGGACATACTTGCTCTCGAGTCAGTACAAAGAAGGTTCACTCGGTTAATCCCGGGGATGAGGGGATGGACATATGAGGAGAGGTTGAGTAGATTGGGACTCTACTCATTGGAGTTCAGAAGAATGAGAGGCGATCTTATTGAAACATATAAGATTGTGAAGGGGTTGGATCGGGTGGATGCGGGGAAGATGTTCCCGATGATGGGTGAAACTAGAACTAGGGGGCATAGTCTTAGAATAAGGGGCTGCTCTTTCAAAACTGAGATGAGGAGGAACTACTTCACTCCGAGGGTGGTAGGTCCATGGAATATGCTGCCCCAAAAAGCTGTAGAAGCTACATCATTACATAAATTTAAAACAGAAATAGACAGTTTCCTAGAAGTAAAGGGAATTAAGGGTTACGGGGAGCGGGCAGGAATTTGGACATGAGTCTAGGTTCGGATCGGTCATGGCCCTGTGGGTAGCGGAGCGGGCCCAGGGGCCGTGTAGCCTGCTCCTATTTCGTGTGTCTAATTCTGTTAGATTCAGAAGATGGTTCTGTGATAGTAGATTGGCGGTTAGGATCAGATCAGCCATGATCTTATTGAATGGCGGAGCAGGCTCGAGGGGCCGATTGGCCTACTCCTGCTCCTATTTCTTATGTTCTTAAAGAAGTTATGCCAGAGAATTGGCGAGTTGCCAATGTAACACATTTGTTCAAGAAGGGAGAAAGACATAAACCAGCTTAATATTGAGATGCCATGGTATGGGATAAAATTAGCACTTGGAAGGACATGGGTTAATTAAGGGGTGCCAGTACAGATTTGTAAAAGGCAAGATGTGTCTAATACAGTGATTTGAGAAAATAACAATATATTGATAAAGGAAACTCATTGATATTATGTATATGGATTTTCAACAAGGGAATTGATGAAGGGCCACATAGGAGCTTGTTGATATTTGAGGCATACAGCATTAAAGGGAATGTATAGATAGTAAATTTATAGAAGTAAATTTATAAAAGGACAGGATACAAAGTGTAGTGATTAATGGATATCTTTTGGATTGGGGGGATGTAAGCAGTGGCGTTCTCAGTTAGTGTTAAGCCCTTTGCTGTTTTCAATATATATAAATGATCTGATCTTGGATATAACAAATACAATGTCAGAATTTATGAACAAAAAAATACGAGTGTGGTTAGGGTGTGAAGAGTACAAGAGACTTCAGAAATACAGGTGAATAGATATGGACAGATAGTATTCAGATGAAATTTAATGGGGAGAAATATGATACGACGTCTTATGCAAAGAGGAATAAAGAGAGGAAATATACAAACTATATAATGGTAAAGCTTTAAAAGGAAAAGAGCAGAAAATTAGTGGTTCAGATACACAAGTGAGAGGATCAGTTGGTAAAGTTGTGAAAAAGCATTTAAGATGCAAGGTTTTTAAATAGACACACAGAGCTCAAAAGCAAAGAGGTACTGCCAGACCTGTGCAATCAGTGGTTAGGCCGAAGTTAGAATATTGTGTCCCGTTTTGGGCTCCTTACTTTAGAAAAGGCTATGTAGAAGTTGGAGAAGAGATATTGGGAATGAGGCTTTAGTCATGAGCGACTAGGGAAACTGGGGCTCTTTTCAATAGAACAGAAAAAGTTAAGAGTAGATCTGATAGAGGTGTTCAAAATTATGAAAAGTTTTGATCAGGTAAATTGGGAAAAAACTATTTCCATTGGTCAATCAGTTAGTAACAAAAGGACATAAATTTAAAATCATCAAAAGGGAGAGATGAGAATTTTTGTTTTACGCAGAGGGTTGTTAGGACATGGAATACTCTACCAGAATCAGTGGTGGAAAATAATCCTTTGAGAGCTTTTAAAAAGGAGGTGGATAATTATTTGAAAAAGAAAAAAATAGAAGAGTATGGGGAAAGGACAAGGGATTAAGCGGAGTCAACAAAAGCCCAAGGGGATGGATGGCCTCTTTCTGTGCTGTAAATTCTTTGATTCTATAAAAAGCAGTTTTTCAGACAACTTTTTTCACAACTCTCCCAGATTCTCCACTCCATGTCCATTTTACCAGACCATCATCTTCATGTAATTGAAGCTCTCAGACTCCCTGCTCCACTGCCATTGTTTTATTCATATTTGTTCACCTAGGTTGTACAGTGTGAAATTTATACTTGGGGATTTCTAGTTTACACACGATTTTGTTCTGATTTTGAAATTGTAAGAATTAATAAAACACTGACCATTTGCAAACAAGATACTGCAAAAAAAAAAATTAAATAAGAAACGTTAATTAGTTAAATTAAGACTGATAATGCAGATATGATTGAGCTTTTTTTTTTTAAACGAAAATTAATAAGTTTTACTTGTGCTGGTTTTGAGTTCAAAACTCAAATCTGAACCAGTGGAATGAGGCCAACCATTTATGGCGGAGACCTTTGTATTGCTTTGGAAAACGATCAGCAACATAACAGCACAGGCTGCACATGGCCTTGTTGACATATTGGCCCGGATTTTGCGGTCAGCGGCAAATGTATGGTGCTCTCTGTTCATTACATTTGCACTTGCCCACAGAATTTCTGTGGGCTTCTACACTGCGATTTGTGGTAATTAGAGAGCCGAAACAGTGCGGTGCCCTCTACAGGGGATCTGGGACCTGTGTGAACAGGGCAAGCATAGTGGTTATATTACTGGACTAGTAATCCCGCATTGGACTCCTCATTCACCTGCGAACTCATTTTTAATGTGGAAGCAAGTCATCCTCAGTTCTGAGTGACTGCCGAAGAGAAGAGTAATCCTAGAGGCCTGGACTAATGATTCGGAGACATGAGTTCAAATACCGCCACGGCAGCTGGGGAATTTAAATTCAGTTAATTAAATAAACCTGTAATAAAAAGCTAATATCAGTAATGGTGACCATGAAACTACTGGATTGTCGTAAAAATCCATCTGGTTCACTAATGTCCTTTAGGGAAGGAAATCTGCCATCCTTACCTGACCTGGCCTATATGTGACTCCAGACCCACAGCAATGTGGTTGACTCTTAACTGCCCTCTGAAATGGCCTAGCAAGCCACTCGCTTGTACCAAACCGCTACTGCAGCGGTTCAAGAAGGCAGCTTACCACCACCTTCTCGAGGGCAATTAGGGACGGACAATAAATGCTGGCCTTGCCAGCGACACCCACATCCTGTGAACGAATTTTTAAAAAAAGCAACGGCGTGTCTCCTCAACCAATCAGATTGAAGAATCCTTTCTGAAGCACGCAGATTCTAAACCAAGAAATGTATGTTAAAATATTTAATTTAATGTAAAATTGTGTACAGAAAGCAAAATAAAGAGGGGGAAAAAAAGATGGAATTGAGAGATAAGAGACTAAGAAAAAAAAAAATTATTTGAATTTTTACATTTTTAAAAATCTCCCAACAATTACAGTCTGAAGGAATGAGACTCCACACTTGTATAAGTAAATTTTCAGTGCCAGAGAGGTGGTTTGATAGTACTTGAGACTTATCACGCAGTTAAAAATTCACTTACATTTGAATGGAGGGGCCCTAACCTTTTCAGGCATGTTTAGTGGGTCTTTAGTGGGTAAGTACTGCCACTTCACACCCTTCATGTGTTTGAATGCCGAGTCTCTCAGTGAGGTACTGGTGTAGTGAAGCTTGTGGAGGAGCAGGGCAACTCTGAGAGCAACTTCCTGATTTCAGCGTTTAACTGCACATGTGCAGACACCGGAAGTTGCTGTCCGAATTACTCTTCAATAATGGTGAACACTGATAGCCTCACCATTATTCTTACCACAAAATGCAGGCCATTACTCAAACTTTTTGTTTCTGAAGTGCTATGCTCTTACTTTATTGATGAAAGAATTCACAAAACCTAAATCATAGTATAAATAGTAATTGTAATTCATCACTTAAAGATCACATGCTTAACTTGCAGCTTTAATGCTTATGAGTTTCATAACTATCCTTAATAATGAACTATTGCGTTGTCTTTCACCATGGCCCATCATGGATTCTCTAGGTTTCTGAAGCATTTCTTTGTGTTCACTTTCAGCTTTGCAGCAGTTTACAGCCACATCTGTTTGAAACAGTGACTGACGCACAGCTAAAATGTTTTAACTACCACACAGAATAGTATAGCTTCGCCTGAGGCAGTCTACCCTTCCTGTTAATATTTCTTTTCTGATTTTGCTGTCAACAGTATCCAGAACTTCTCGTTGCCTCATACAACAACAATGAGGATGTTCCCCACGAACCAGATGGTGTAGCTCTTGTATGGAACATGAAATTTAAGAAAACCACCCCAGAGTATGTCTTCCACTGCCAGGTATAGTATGAGATCTTGTCCAGCCAAAGCTGTGGTTTCATTTAAAGAAAAACTGGACCATTGCCAAAGGCATACTAATGCTTGTCAACATTATAATTTCATAAGTCTAGCATGCACATTAATTTTCAACACTTATGTTGATGTGTGCAGTAAAACTTTTCTTCGTGTGAGGAATGTTTATCCACATGTAAGATATTGTACAAGTCTTTTGTAACAATAGAAATGCATCAGATTGATGCATATACAAATAGAATCAGATATCCCAGTGTTACTTGTATTACTGAAACTAAGGGTGCAGTTATACTGTCACTTTTGCATCGCTGCTTCACGGTAAGCATGTACAGACAACTCTAATGATGGTGGAAGTGCAGATGTGTAGCTTGCAGTATAAATTGATGTTGCTGGCTGTGAACTGCTCAATGCAGCTACCAGTTTCAAATTGCAGCCCTAAGTTAGGATATGTTCAATGACTAGAAATGTAGGACCCAAATCTTTACTTTAACTCAACCATTTAAGTAAAAATATAACCAAAGTGAAGAATATTTTACTTTTAATAGCTTTAGATTCCTTTTATCCTAAATTCTGAAATTGCATAAAATAAAACCACAGTTTCCTTTACATAAACAATTCTAGGAAAAATGTAACATTTTGTTGTCCATAAACATGGCATTTCGTAAGTTATGATTTAATTTGCAAATGGGGGATGGCGGGTGAGAGATGATGTTTAGCCTGCAAGCAATTACTTCAAGTTATTAACACTTGAAAGAAAACTAACATTTTGTATTTAACAGTCCGGTTGTTTAAGTTTTGGAATGCTTAAGTAATGGACACTTAATCCTAGATTTTCCAATCAGTATTATTTTACTACCATCTTTAACCTATTTAAAATAAATGGATTGAAATAATGCTGATTGCAAAACCTAGGCTTCAGTGTTGGGAATCAGGATTCAAGTATGGTACTTTTATTTTAAGAGCATTCACAGTTCTTTCAGAAGAATTTGACATTATAGCTTATGCTTCACTGTATAATTGATTTTTCTGGAAATGTGTATACACTTTTTTATGGCACACACCCAGCTTCAACCAAGAAGGAAGTTCCAAATCCCATCAATATCACTCTTCAGCTGGCAGGGAGTGAATATGAACAATGCAAGTCGGCTTTTCTTTCTATTTTGCCTCCCTCTTTAAACCACTCCAGGTGAGATGAGGAACTTTGTGTCGGGAAGCTGGTCATACCACTCTATAATGCATCATACAACCATATTGACCAAAACCGCACTATCACTGTATAGAGTTAGGAATGCATAAAAGTACTTATAATTTATATAGAATGTAATCTTGCAGATTTAAAGAACGAATTACCAGAGTAGCAATTGCAAAGGTGATTATTATCTGTGTCCTCCGTATGAATGTATGTATGGGTTACAAAATTTTACACTTTTTAATACATTTTGTGCAACTAGATTGTATAGAAATAAATGGAGATTTTTTTTAAAGATTCACTTAAATTGGGCAATGGATGAGTTAAAAAAGCAGATGAATGAGCAAAATGTTCTGATTAATTCTAAGTGGAGCTACCTAACTAATGCTATTGAAAATTGATATGTTCCATTTTCTTGATAGCAAACTGGCTTTATTATGTTTTTCAACAGTCATCTGTGATGTCGGCTTCCTTCGCACGATTTCATCCAAATCTGGTAGTTGGAGGAACATATTCTGGCCAGATCGTGCTCTGGGATAATCGCAGTAACAAAAGGACACCAGTCCAAAGAACGCCACTCTCTGCTGCTGCTCACACGGTATAGCTTAGAAAGACCAACCACTTAAGCTGGTCTTTTGTATTTTGAAGTACAAGCTTAAAGATCAGAGATTAAAATGCATTTTGGGAAAAATTATAAAGGTTGACATTTAAAAAAATCTTCTACTAACTTTCCATATGTAACCCCTTCACGGTTCTCTAGATATATGTGAGATGTGGTCTCTGTTGTAGACAGTATTCTATCGTCCAGTAAGGAGATCACTACTACAATGGCTTAATTCTAATTATCTTACTTTATAGTTTTAACATCAGACAGTATAAGATTATTACAGGTCAATGACCTAAATTAGACATTTGCATACATTAGAATGAATCTAGACATAATAAACATACATTCTCCATTTATATGGATTCAAAGGAGAATCTGTCCCTGTGTCCAAATTCGAGTGCACTCTTTCGTTGGCGCGCTTGAGTTGGAGCTCATGGTATGTATAATGTCTGCAAGACTTACGACTCCGAACCCCTTCGTTGAATTCTCTTCACGATCACTGAATCCCACTTTGAGTTCTGGATGCAGAGCTACTAATACGAAGGGCAGCGGTCAAGTTTGGAAGCCCGGGACGGGATGCGGCAGCCATTTGCCTCCTGAGCCCTCTTTTCAGAGCTCCTGCCCTCCTCTTCCAGTCGCTCCCTTTCTTCCCGCTCGAAAAACCCGACTCCACCCCTTCCTCCTGGGGTTTCTGCCTGGAGACTGCGCAGCCTCACTGTCTGCAACAGTTGATACTGGTGCAGAATTATGGAAAGTCTGCTCTTAGTCACATTGTGTCCTTAAAAGTTCTTGCCGTACCTTCACATGGGCAACTTCAACCCAGGGATTTATAACAATGATAATACAGTGTCTAAGTTAAAGATTGATAACCATACTTAGCGTACATAACATTTCCAGTGGGTATTACACATATAACAGTGAAATGATGAAACATTTATGCATTAATTTGCATTAATCAGATTAGTAAAAGTATTAAACAGAAAACAATAATTTCCCTACAGCATCCAGTCTACTGTGTGAATGTGGTTGGTTCTCAAAATGCTCATAACCTGATCAGTGTTTCTACTGATGGGAAGATCTGCTCATGGAGTCTGGATATGCTTTCTCAGCCACAGGTAATGTAAATGTAATTAAAGAAATGTACATGGTGCTAACCTTTTAGTTTATTTTATTTTCTGTGCATTATCTTTTATTGCATATGCAATGATTTCTTGAGCCATTTTTAAAATGAAGAAAAACAGTCTTTTAACAGTTTTAGATACTATTTACAATATTGCTTAGTCTTAATAACAAGCAAAAAACTAATTTGGTTCATAAATCTTCAGTTTTGTATATAGTAATGATTAATATAAAATTATATTGAAAAACTTACACTGGATTTCGTTTTCTGCCTTTATTTGTCTCTATTATAAAACACAGCATGTGCCATTTCCCCTTCTCCTGAAGCGCACGTCTGTTAATTGGCAGCCTTCCCTGGTGAAATGGTTGGGATCATAAACACTCCGTGTGAGGAACTGTAGGTGTGACTCCATGTTCTACTGCTCCATGATCAACTGCATTGGAACACCAATATGCTGTGCTGCCTTCAGTTCTTTGCATTTTAAATACTAAATTTGTATGTTTGACTTTCCTTTTTAGTACAAAATTTAAATGTTTTAAATTTAGAGAAGTACTGTATCTGTTCCATAGCTATTCAAAATTTACAGTTGCAGCAATAACTGCATATTTCCTGATGTGCTATCTGGTATTAGAGATTCTAAAATTTTAAAATGTATTTAGTAAATGCTTATTACAGAACTGCAGGATGTTAGATTTGAGAGATTTTTCTGGCTCCCTGGCCACTGTCTGAGGCTGAATCAGACTGTTCGCAACCTTGGCGTCCTATTTGACCCTGAGCTGAGCTTCCAACCTCATATCCTCTCCATCACCAAGACCGTCTACTTAT
This sequence comes from Somniosus microcephalus, assembly GCF_052327205.1. Lineage (NCBI taxonomy): Eukaryota > Metazoa > Chordata > Chondrichthyes > Squaliformes > Somniosidae > Somniosus > Somniosus microcephalus. The sequence goes on along the minus strand of NC_140990.1, from coordinate 251,659,571 downwards.
ACCTCTGTAACATCACCGTCTCCGTCTCTGCCTCAGCTCGTCTGTTGCTGAAACCCTTATCCAGGCCTTTGTTACCTCCAGGACCACTTGGCTCCAGACCTCATCAGAGCCTTGGTCCAAACATGGACAAGAGCTGAATTAGACAAGGGAGCGGTCTGCACAGAGCGCAGTTAAACGAAGTGGACTTGAACAGAGTGTTTTATTTGGGAATTTGGAAAGAGTGGGAATTTGGAGAAGAGGGGGAACAAGTTGTTGCTTTTTGCCTACACTACTTGAAGTGCTTTGTGGTACAGGTGGATATTTAATTTCAGTACCCATAACTTAATCTAGATCAAGAAACTACACTGTCAACTAAATTACCTAAATACAAATGTAATTAATTTAATTATACAGTATAAAACAAGGTCATATAGGGATGGCAGTGCAGGTGGTGTGCCGCAACTGCAGCATGTGGGAGTTTGTGGAGAACATTGTGATCCCTGACAACCACGTTTGCAGTAAGTGCCTGTATCTTGAGAAACTTCAGCTCAGAGTTTTTTGAGCTGGAGTCTGAGGTGCAGACATTGTGGGGCATCAGGGATGGGGAGAGTTACCTGGACACATTTATCCAGGAGGCAGTCACACCCCTTAGGTTAGATAGTGGTACAGGTCTGGTTAGTGGTCAGGGACAGGGGGGTGTGACAGGCAGGTAAGGGACCCCCAGGTGCAGTGCTGGAGGAGCCTCAGCTTTTGCCCTGGTCCAACAGGTATGAGGTTCTTGCTGCCTGTGTGGATGAGGGAAAAGCCTACAGGATGGATGAGCAAGCTGACCGTGGTGCAGGAGACCATTCAAGTGGGGGGGAGTGAAAGGGAATGTAGTTGTGGTAGGGGACAGTATAGTCAGGGGGATAGCTACTGTTCTCTGCAGCCATGACTGAGAGTTCCGAAGGTTGTGTTACCTGCCCAGTGCCAGTGTTAAAGACATCTCCTCACGGCTGGAGAAGAACCTGGAGAGGGAGGGGGAGGATCCAGTTGTTGTGGTCCACGTAGGAACCAACGACATAGGTAGAACTAGGAATGAAGTTCTGCTGAGGGAGTTTGAGGAGCTAGGATCTAAATTAAAAAGCAGAACCTCAAAGGTAATAATCTCTTGGATTGTTGCCTGAGCCACGTGCAAATTGGCATAGGGACAAACAGATTAGAGGTTTAAATGCGTTGTTCAAAGAGTGGTGTGGGAGGAAGGGGTTTCAGTTCATGGAGCACTGGGGAAAGAGGGAGCTGCTCCGTTGGAACGGGCTCCACTTAAACCGGGCTGGGACCAGTGTCCTGGCGAACCGAATAACTAGGGCAGTAGACAGGGCTTTAAACTCATGAAGGTGGGGTGGGAGGATTCAGGAAAGACTAGATTTAAAGCAGCGAGAGAAATGTCAAGGCTCTAGAGCAGAGTTTGGGGTAAAAATAAGCAGAGTGGGTCAGGAAGGGAGAGAGAGAGTAACACATGTAATAAGGCATCAGTGACTAAGGTGACATCAGGGAAAAATAGAAATAAGTCAAAGCTAAAGGAACTATATCTCAATGTGCGAAGCATTCGCAACAAAATTTCTATCTGTGCTATTAATTCATTTATTAACAGGTTTGATCTAATAGCCATAATGAAGACGTGGTTGCAAAGTGGCCAAGGTTGGGAACTAAATATTCCAGGATACTTAACTTTTAGGAGAGATAGGAAAAATGGAAAAGGAGGAGGGGTAGCCCTGATAAAGGATGGGATGAAGACAGTGGAGAGAAAGGATCATTGCTCCGAAAATCAAGAAGTAGAATTAGTTTGGTTGGAGCTAAGAAACAGCAAGGGGCAGAAAAGATTGGTGGGTGTTGTTTACAGGCCCCAAACAGTAGTTGTAATGTAGGGCAGAGTATAAATCAGGAAATTAGAGGCGCATGTAACAAGGGTAATAGTGATCATGGGGGACTTTAATCTACATATAGACTGGGCAAACCAAATTTACAGTAATAGTGTGAAGAACAAATTCATGGAATGTATGTAAGATAGTTTTCTAGATCAGTATGTTGAGTCAACTAGGGAACAGGCTATTTTAGATCTAGTATTGTGCAATGATAAAGGGTTAATTAATAACCTTGTAGTAAAGGGGCCTTTAGGGAAGAGATGGTGGGTGGAGAAAGCGCAGGAGGTCCCGCAGCTAGCCGACAACCACGACGTGCGTGGATTCTTTAGCGCAGTCAAGACCACCTATGGCCCAAGCACCCAAGGTACTCATCAAGGACAGAGATGCAGTCAGTGCCCGCTGGAAGGAGCACTTCGAAGATCGCCTTAACCGAGACACACTCTTCGACGCAAGTGTCCTCAACTCCATCCCGCAGCATGCTACCCACCACCACCTCAGCACAACCCCAGCCCGGCATGAAATTGAAAAGGCTATCCGACAACCGAAGAACAACAAGGCCTCAGGAGCAGATGGAATCCCCGCCGAGGTGCTAAAGCATGGCGGGAGAAGCACTATTGGTGCGAATTCATGAACTAATTTCTCTTATTTGGAAGGAGGAGAGCATGCCAGGGGATCTCAGAGATGCTGTAATCGTGACCATCTTCAAGAAAGGTGACGAGTCCGATTGCGGTAATTACAGAGGAGTCTCCCTGCTGTCTGCCACAGGGAAAGTCATCGCAAGAATCCTCCTCCATTGCCTTCTCCCAGTGGCTGAAGAGGTCCTCCCAGAGTCGCAATGCGGATTCCGCCCACTAAGGGGCACAATGGACTTGATCTTCACCGCACGTCAATTACAAGAGAAATGCAGGGAACAGCACCAACCGCTGTACATGGCCTTCTTTGACCTCACAAAGGCCTTTGACACTGTCAACCATGAGGGATTATGGAGTGTCCTCCTCAAATTCGACTGCCCTCAAAAGTTTGTCACCATCCTCCGCCTGCTTCACAACGATATGCAAGCCGTGATCCTAACCAACGGATCCACCACAGACCCAATTCACGTACGGACTGGGGTCAAGCAAGGCTGTGTCATCGCACCAACGCTCTTCCCGATCTTCCTTACTGCAATGCTCCATCTCACCTTCAGTAAGCTCCCCGCTGGAGTGGAGCTAATCTACAGAACAAACGGGAAACTCTTCAACCTCCATCGCCTCCAGTCCAGATCCAAGGTCGTCCCATCCTCTGTCATCGAATTACAGCATGCAGACAACACTTGCATCTGCGCACACTCGGAGGTCGAACTCCAAACCATTGTCAACACCGTCGCCGAAGCGTACGAGAGCATGGGCCTTACACCTAAACATCCGTAAGACAAACCTGCCCGCACCACACAGTACTGCTCCCCAATTATCAATATCCATGGCGAGGCCTTGGACAACGTGGACCACTTTCCATACCTCGGGAGCCTACTGTCAAGGGCAGACGTCATGAAGAAGTCCAACACCTTAGGGAAGAGTGACCATAATATGATAGAATTTTATATTGAGTTTGAAAGTGATTTAATTAAATCCGAAACTAAGGTCTTAAATCTAAACAAAGCAAACTACGTAGGTATGAGGGGCGAGTTGGCTACGGTAGATTGGGAAACTACATTAAAAGGTATGATGGTAGACAAGCAATGGCTAGCATTTAAAGAATTAATACATAATTTACAACAAATATATATATTCCTTTAAGGCATAAAAACCCCACAGGAAAAGTGGTCCAACTGTGGCTAACAAGAAGTTAAAGATAGTATTAAATCAAAGGAAGAGGCTTATAATGTTGCCAAAAAGAGTAGTAAGCCCGAGGATTGGGAAGATTTTTGAATTCAGCAAAGGAGGACCAAGAAATTGATAAAGAAAGGGAAAATAGAATATGAGAGTAAACTAGCGAGAGACATAAAAACAGACTGTAAATGCTTCTATAGGTATGTAAAAAGGAAAAGATTAGTGAAAGTAAACATGGGTTCCTTACAGGCTGAGACAGGAGAAATTAAACAAATACTTTGTGTCTGTCTGCACGGAAGAAGGCGCAAAAACTTCCTGGAAATAGTGGAGAATCCAGGCTCTAGCGAGAATGAGGAACTGAAAGAAATTAGTATTAGTAAAAAAAAACAGTACTGGAGAAATTAATGGGACTGAAAGCCGATAAATCCCCTAGACCTGATGGCCTACATCCTAGGGTTTTGAAAGAGGTGGCTATAGAGATAGTGGATGCATTGGTAATCATTTTCCAAAATTCCATAGATTCTGGAACGGTTCCTGCGGATTGGAAGGTAGCAAATGTAACCCCACTATTTAAGAAAGGAGGGAGAGAGAAAACAGGGAACTACAAACCAGTTAGCCTGACATCAGTAGTAGGGAAAATGCTAGAATCTATTATTAAGGACGTGGTAACAGGGCACTTAGAAAACAATAATAGGATTGGGCAGAGTCAACACGGATGTATGAAAAGGAAATAGTGTTTGACAAATCTGCTGAGTTTTTTGAGGTTGTAACTAGTAGAATAGATAAGGGGGAACCAGTAGATCTGATGTATTTGGATATTTAGAAGGCATTCAATAAGGTGCCACACAAGGTTATTAAACAACAATGACTCACAGGCGGCAGCAGCGAGAGCAGCCCTGGGTGGAAACTGAGCGCAGAGACCGAGGATTTAAAGAGCGGGGGAGTGAGAGAGTGGCCCAGACTCACCGGCGGTAGCTGCAGCGAGAGCGGCCCTGGGTGGAGACTGAGCGCAGAGAACGGGAAAGAGAGAAAAACCACAAGGATGTCACAGGCAGCAGCAGCGGCCCTGGGTGGAGCCTGAGCGAGGACACCGAGGATTTAAGCAGCGGGAGAGCGAGCGAGGCCCAGACTCACCGACGGCAGCGGCGGCCCGGGTGGAGTCCTGAATGCGGTTTTAACAGAGTGCTGCGAGTTGGGAACTGGTTCTTACTTTATACCAAGGCAAGAGTCCGAGAGCGGGAGCAGTCAAACAACAAAAACTGCTAAAGTGACGTCACAACCAGGGAAGGAGCTGATTGGTAAGTAGAGCCTAGTGAGTATTTCTACAGTCCAGTCGTTGAAGTAAAAGTAAGGTCTCTAGTTTAGAGTAAGTAGTGTTTAAAGGGAAGTAAGGGCCCTAGTGTATTTAATATTCTTTAATTTAAAGGAAGTAAAGGGAGTAAATTAAGGGTAGGACATGGCAGGGCAGCTCGGCTGCATGGAGTGCTCTTCCTGTGCTATGTGGGAAGTCCGGGACACTTTTGGTGTCCAGGGCGAACACGTGCAGGAAGTGTCTCCAGCTGCAGCTACTCGAAATCCGCGTTTCGGAGCTGGAGCTGCAGCTGGAGTCACTGTGGCGCATCCGCGAAGCTGATATCTTCGTGGATAGCATGTTTAACGAGGTGGTCACACCGCAGATAAAGAGTGCACAGGCAGACAGAGTAAAAGAACTAGGAAGGTAGTGCAGGAGTCCCCTGGGTCCATCTCTCTCTCCAACAGATTTTCTGTTTTGGATACTGATGGGGGAGATGGTTTTTCAGGGGAATGCAGCAAGAGCCAAGTCTGTGGCAAAGTGGCTCCGCTGCACAGGAGGGGAGGAAAAAGAGTTGGAGAGCAATAGTGATGGGGGATTCTATCTTAAGGGGAACAGATGGACGTTTCTGTGGCCACAGACGTGACTCCAGGATGGTATGTTGCCTCCCTGGTGCCAGGGTCAAGGATGTCACTGAACGGCTGCGGGGCATTCTGAAGGGGGAGGGTGAACAGTCAGAGGTCGTGGTTCACATTGGTACCAACAACATGAGTAGAAAGAGGGATGAGGTCCTGCAACAAGAATTTAGGGAGCTAGGTAGCAGATTAAAAAGGACTTCAAAGGTTGTAATCTCTGAATTACTCTCGGTGCCACGTGCTAGTGTGTATAGGAATAGGAGGATAGAGCAGATGAATGCGTGGCTAAAGAGTTGGTGCAGGAGGGAGGGCTTTAGTTTCCTGGATCACTGGGTCTGTTTCTGGGGAAGGTGGGACCTGTACAAGTCGGACGGGTTGCACCTGAACAGGAACAGGACCAACATCCTTGCGGGGAGGTTTGCTAGTGCTGTTGGGGGTTTAAACTAACTTGGCAGGGGGGTGGGATACGGAGTGGAGCGACAGTAGGGTGATGCACAGCCAAATATAGAGGAAAAAACAAGTCAGCCTGGAAGGCGGAGCAAATATGTAACGGCACAAGGGAGTATGGCAAGGCTGGATGGCATTTATTTTAATGCAAGGAGTCTTGCGAGTAAGGCAGATGAATTGAAGGTGTTGATGAACACATGGGAGTATGATATTGTTGCTATCACAGAGACATGGTTGAGGGAGGGGCAGGACTGGCAGCTCAAATATTCCGGGGTATAGAATCTTCAGGCGAGACAGAGGGGGGTGTAAAAGAGGAGGCGGTGTCTCAATATTAATCAAGGAGTCAATTACTGCTGTAAGGAGGGATGATATTTTAGCAGGTTCCTCTAATGAGGCCATATAGGTAGAACTTAAAAACAAAAAGGGGGCAAGCACTTTGCTGGGAGTGTACTATAGGCCCCCAAACAGTAAAAGGGAGATAGAGGCACAGATATGTAGGCAAATCTCAGAGAAGTGTAGAAATAATGGGGTAATAATAGTAGGGGATTTTAACTTCCCCAATATTAACTGGGATAGTCAGAGTGTGAAAGGTTTAGAGGGTGTGGAATTCTTAAAGTGCATCCAGGAGAGCTTTTTAAACCAGCATGTAGGAAGTCCTGCAAGAGAGGGGGCGGTACTGGACCTAATTCTAGGGAATGTAGCCAGGCAAGTGGTAGATGTGTCGGTAGGAGAGCATTTTGGTGACTGTGACCATAATTCGGTGAGATTTAAGATAGTCATGGAAAAGGACAAAGATGGACCGGAAATAAAGGTTCTAAATTGGGGGGAAGGCCGATTTTAATATGATAAGGCAGGATCTGGCCAAAGTGGACTGGGATCAGCTACTTGTAGGAAAATCCACATCAGAGCAGTGGGAGTCTTTCAGAAAGGAAATAGAGTACAACGCCAACATGTTCCCGTAAAAGTCAAGGGTGGGACCAACAAGCCCAGGGAACCCTGGATGTCAAGGGATATACAAGAATCGATTAGGGAAAAAAGGGAGGCTTTTGGCAGATACAAAGGACTAAAAACAGTGGAAGTATAGAAAGTGCAGGGGGGTACTTAAAGAAATTAGGAGAGCGAAGAGGGGGCATGAAAAAACACGCGGGCAAAATAAAGGAAAATCCCAAGGAGTTTTATAAGTATATTAAGGGCAAGAGGGTAACCAGGGAAAGAGAAGGGCCCATTAGGGACCAAAGTGGCAATCTGTGTGTAGAACCGGAAGATGTGGGTGAGGTTTTAAATGAATATTTTGCATCTGTGTTCACTATGGAGAAGGACGATGTAGGCATAGAAATCAGGCAGGGGGATTGTGATATAGTTGAACAAATTAGTATTGAGAGGGAGGTACTAGCGGTTTTAGCGGGCTTAAAAGTGGATAAATCCCTAGGCCCAGACGAGATGTATCCCAGGTTGCTGTGTGAGGCAAGGGAGGAGAATGCAGAAACTCTTTGGCCACAGGGGAGGTGCCAAAGGACTGGAGGACAGCTAACGTAGTACCATTATTCAAGAAGGGTAGTAGGGATAAACCAGGGAATTACAGGCCAGTGAGCCTAACATCAGTGGTAGGGAAATTATTGGAAAAATTTCTGAGGGACAGAATTAGTCTCCACTTGGAGAGGCAAGGATTAATCAAGGCTAGTCAGCATGGCTTTGTCAGGAGGAGATCATGTCTAACCAATTTAATTGAATTTTACGAGGGGGTGACTAGGTGTGTGGATGAGGGTAGTGCAGTTGATGTAGTCTACATGGACTTCATCAGTAAGGCTTTTGACAAAGTCCCGCATGGGAGACTGGTCAAGAAGGTAAGAGCCCATGAGATCCAGGGCAATTTGGCACATTGCCTCCTGCCACTAAGCCAATTTTGGATCCAGAGGGTGATGGTCGCAGGTTGTTTTTGTGACTGGAAGCCTGTGTCTAGTGGTATACCGCAGGGGTCCTTTGCTGTTTGTAGTGTACATTAATGATTTAGATAAGAATGTAGGAGGAATGATCAGTAAGTTCGCAGATGACATGAAAATTTGTGGAGTGGTAAATAGCGAGGAGGGAAGCCTCAGGCTACAGGACGGTATAGACGGGTTGGTCAGAACAGTGGCAAATGGAATTTAACCCTGAAAAGTGTGAGGTGATGCATTTTGGGAGGACTAACAAGGCAAGGGAATACACAATGAATGGTAGGACCCTAGGAAGGACAGAGGATCAGAGGGACCTTGGTGTGCATGTACATAGATCCCTGAAGGCAGCAGGACAGGTAGATAAGGTGGTTAAAAAGGCATATGGGATACTTGCCTTCATTAGCCGAGGCATAGAATATAAGAGCAGGGAGGTTATGTTGGAGCTGTACAAAACGCTAGTTAGGATACAGCTGGAATACTGTGTGCAGTTCGGAGCGCCACACTATAGGAAGGATGTAATTACATTGGAGAAGGTGCAGAGGAGATTCACCAGGATGTTACCTGGGCTGGAGCGCTTCAGCTATGGAGACTGGACAGGCTGGGGTTGTTTTCCTTAGAGCAGAGAAGGCTGAGGGGGGATCTGATTGAGGTGTACAAAATTATGAGGGGCATAGATAGGTTAGATAGAAAGGAACGTTTCCCCTTAGTAGAGGGGTCAATAACCAGGGGGCATAGTTTCAAGGTAAGGGGCAGGAGGTTTAGAGGGGATTTGAGGAAAAACTTTTTCACCCAGAGGGTGGTTGGAATCTGGAACTCACTGCCTGAAAGGGTGGTAGAGGCAGGAGCCCCCAAAACATTCAAGAAGCATTTAGATGAGCACTTGAAATGCCATAGCATACAAGGCTACGGACCAAGTGCTGGAAAATGGCCGGCGCGGACATGATGGGCCGAAGGGCCTCTTTCTGTGCTGTATAACTCTATCGCTCTATTAGGGCTTATGGGATTGGGGGTAATATACTAGCATGGATTGGTTAACGGACAGAAAACAGAGAGTAGGAATAAACGGGTCATTTTCGGGTTGGCAGGCTGTAACTAGTGGGGTACCACAAGGATCAGTGCTTGGGCCTCAACTATTCACAATCTACATCAATGATTTGGATGAGGAGACCAAATGTAATATATCCAAGTTTGCTGATGATACAAAGCTGGGTGGGAATGTAAGTTGTGAGGAGGATGCAAGGAGGCTTCAAGGGGATATAGACAGGCTAACTGAGTGGGCAAGAACATGGCAAATGAAATATAACGTGGAGAAATGTGAAGTTATCCACTTCGGTAGGAAAAATAGAAAAGCAGAGTATTTTTTAAATGGTGAGAGATTGGGAAATGTTGGTGTTCAGAGGGACCTGGGTGTCCTTGTACACGGATCTTTGAAAGTTAACAGGCAGGTACAGCAAGCAATTAGGAAAGCAAATGGTATGTTGGCCTTATACTCAAATCCTCTTGTAATAAAGAGTAAAGATGTCTTATTGCAATTATATAGGGCCCTGGTGATACCACACCTGGAGTATTGTGTACAGTTTTGGTCTCCTTACCTAAGGAAGGATATATTTGCTATGGAGGGAGTGCAACGAAGGTTCACCAGACTGGTTATTGGGATGGGGGGGATTGTCCTATGAGGAGAGATTGAGTAGATTAGAGTTTAGAAGAATGAGAGGTGATCTCATTGAAACATACAAAATTCTTACAGGGCTTGACCGGGTAGATGCAGGGAGTATGTTTCCTCTGGCTGGGGAGTCTAGAACCAGGGGCCACAGTCTCAGAATAAGGGGTCGGCCATTTAGGACAGAGATGAGAAATTTCTTCACTGAGGGTGGTGAATCTTTGGAATTCTCTAGCCCAGAGGGCTGTGGAGGCTCAGTCGTTGAGTATATTCAAGACCGAGATCGATAGATTTTTGAATATTAAGGGAATCGAGGGATATGGGGATAGTGCAGGAAAGTGGAGATGAGGTAGATGATCAGCCATGATCTTATTGAATGGTGGAGCAGGCTTGAAGGGCAAATGGCCTACTTCTGCTCCTAGTTCTTATGAATTCCAGAGGTCAAAGTGACTACCCTTGATATCAAGGCAGCATTTGACCGAGTGTGGTATCAAGGAGCCCCAGTAAAATTGAAGTCAATGGGAATCGGGAGGAAAACCTTCCACTGGCTGGAGTCATACCTAGCACAAAGGAAGATGGTTATGGTTGACCAATCATCTCAGCCCCAGGACATCACTGCAGGAGTTCCTTAGGGCAGTGTCCTAGGCCCAACCATCTTCAGCTGCTTCATCAATGACCTTCCTTCCATCATAAGGTCAGAAGTGGGAATGTTCACTGATGATTGCACAGTGTTCAGTTCCATTCACAACTCCTCAGATATTGAAACAGTCCATGTCCGCATGCAGCAAGACCCTGACGACATTCAGGCTTGGGCTGATGAGTAGAAAGTAACATTTGCGCTACAGAAGTGCCAGGCAATGACTGTCTCCAACAAGAGAGTCTATCCGGCGCCCATTGACATCAGCGGCATTACCATCGCCGAATGCCCCACCATCAACATCCTGGGGGTCACCATTGACCAGAAACTTAACCAGCCACATAAATACTGTGGGCACAAGAGCAAGTCAGAGGCTGGGTATTCTGCTGCAAGTGACTCATCTCTTGACTCCCATTTACAAGTCAGGAGTGTGATGGAATGCTCTCCACTTACCTGAATGAATGCAGTTCCAACAACACTCAAGAAGCTCGACACCATCCAGGATAAAGCAGCTAGTTTGGTTGGCACCCCATCCACCACCTTAAACATTCACCCCATCCACCACCGGCGCACTGTGGCTGCACTGCAGCAACTCGCCAAGACTTCTTCGACAGCACCTCCCAAACCCACGACCTCTGCTGCCTAGATGGACAAAGGCAGCAGGCACATGGAGAGGAAGTTGGAGATGATGGTTTTCCCAAGTCACATATATCATTGTTCCTTCATTGTCGCTGGGTCAGAATCCTGGAACTCCCTTCCTAACAGCACTATGGGAGTACCTTCACCACATGGACTGCAGCGGTTCAAGAAGGCAGCTCACCACCACCTTCTCGAGGACAAGTAGGGATGGGCAATAAATGCTGGCCTTGCCTGCGATGCCCACACCACACGAACGAATAAAAAAAAAAATGACTCGACTATTACAACTGTCTCTGGCCTCGCACCTTGCACCCTCCATAAACTTGAGCTGATCCAAAACTCTGCTGTCTGTATCTTAACTTGCACCAAGTCCTGTTCACCCATCACTCTTGTGCTCACTGACCAACATTGACTCCTGGACTGGCATCTCCTAGATTTAAAAATTCTCATCCTTGTTTTCAGATCCCTCCATGGCCTCGCCCCTCCCTCCCTCTGTAACCACCTACAATCCTCAGATCTCTGCGCTCCTCCAATTCTGGCTTTTTCCACATCCATGATTTTCCACACTTTACCATTGGCGACCGTGCCTTCAGCTGCCAAGGCCCTAAGCTCTGGAATTCCCTCCCTAAACCTCTCCTTCCTACCTCTCCCTCCTCCTTTAAGATTCTCCTTAAAACCTACCTCTTTGACCAAGCTTTTTGTCACCTATCCTAATATCTCTGTGGCTCGATGTCAAATTTTGTTTGATAATCACTCCTGTGAAGTGCCTTGGGATGTTTTATTATGTTAAAGGTGCTATATAAATGTAAGTTGTATCCTGTTAAAGCTACATTACCACACATGCCCATATAATTTAAACTTTCTGTAGATATAGGTGTGATTTAAGGAAATAAATTGTACATTACTGAGACCAGTATTAGTAATATACCTGCAGCCTAACAGCCTTGCCTTTAACGTTCTTTGAGTACTCAACTGCACTTTCAAATCTTTAATTTTTTTAAAAATCCTAAGTTTGAAAGTGTTTTGATTCTTATCCAGCCTTTTCTGATTGATTCACTTCAAAAACAATATTTTTCCCTTTATTCTTGGTGCATAATTGACAAATTGGTTAACCATGTTGTTTGATAATGTTTTAAGAGGCATATGAAAAAGATGATATTGTAGCAAAGTGGACACATTTTGTAAGCTTACCTTTCCAGTAGGTTGAGTATTAGAGTGTGATGGAATAGCTAGTAGGACCAAAACCATAGATCCTGCTAGCTAATTATGAAACCGCTTTGATGGTGGCCATGTAGAAGTCTGTGGTCCCAACTACTTGACCTATATAAATATAAATTTTCTTTTGTGTTAGTTGATAAATTCCACTTTGACCTCTGCATCAAATGTGCTGAGAAACAGCAGTGCAGAAATCTCATTTAAATAGTGGGGACAGAGAAATGTAGAGGCCAGATCCAGGGTACAAGCTGGCAGGGAGACAAGCGAAAAGTAAAGTACAGGATTGGATCGGATTGATGCTGTATGTGGACACGGAGCCCATTCCACTCTGGGCTGAGCGTATAGGCATCTTGCCCCTCCACTTGAGTACTCTAGCTCTGATTATGTTTACAAGCAGGGCCTGAAATTAATCCCTTTTGCTTAACACTGCAAAGTGACTTTTTAAAATTTGAAAGGATCTTTATGAAAAGTTCCTCGAGTGCTCTGGCTGTGCACAGGACCTTTGGTATTCTACTTCCCCACCCCTTACCTCATATCTTGTCTCTAACATCTTAGAGAACAGTAACAATACAGGTATTTTGCATTGCGTCACTTTGATTCACAAATACTGTAATAGAAACATAGGAGCAGGAGTAGGCCATTCGGCCCCTCGAGCCTGCTCCGCCATTCAATGAGATCATGGCTGATCATCCAAATTCAGTACCCTGTCCCTGCTTTCTCCCCATACCCCTTTAGCCTTAAGAAATATATCCAACTCCTTAAATATATTGGCCTCTACTGCCTTCTGTGGTAGAGAATTCTACAGGTTCACCACTCTCTGGGTGAAGAAATTCCTCCTCATTTCTGTCCTAAATGGCCTACCCCTTATCCTTAGACTGTGACCCCTGGTTCTGGACTCCCTGACCATCGGGAACATCCTTCCTGCATCTAGTCTGTCCAGTCCTGTCAGAATTTTATAAGTTTCAATGAGATCCCCTCTCATTCTTCTAAACTCCAGCGAGTATATGTATTACGTTAGCAAATAATGTTCAATTTGGAAATTTTGTTTTATACAGGATAGCATGGAGTTGATGCACAAGCAGTCTAAAGCAGTAGCTGTTACTTGCATGTCCTTCCCATTGGGTGATGTCAACAATTTTGTGGTTGGTAGTGAGGAAGGCTCTATATACACAGCATGCCGCCATGGAAGGTAAGGTAGAAAATAGTTAAAACGCTTGGTTTTGTTGTGTTTAATTATTTCCCCATACAATTTCACTGTACATCGTGCTAATAAAAAGGGAAACGGGTCAGTACTGACTTTTATAAAGATTTTGAATACAAACCTATTGGAAGCACCAAATATTCTACCAGGATTTTATGAATTTTGGATTTGAACAGTAAAAGTCTGTGTAAAAGCTTTTGACAGTTTATATTATTGTCTAATTTTTCACCCCCCCCCCCCCCCCCCCCCAAAACACCTATTGGAAGAGGGAATAAGGTCTACACTCAAGATATAATTAGAAAGTAGATATCTCCATGTAGGAGTACTTAATAGTACGGTATTAGTTCCTGCTGTTTTCAGTCGTTTTTTCATCCAAAACCAGTGTGGAGATTAGATTATCTCTGGTCTTTCAGATAATCAGAATCGACTACAAACCAATATGGTGGGTATATTGTGTTTAATCAGCGTTTAAGATGGAATATAACACACTAGTTATACAGCAAAACATAACCGTGACAAGCAGCTGGTACCGGTCCCGATTGGAGACGGCTGGCGTGCGCAACAGTTCTCTGGCTTACAGCCTTCCTCTCGTCTAGAACCACCACGAATGGGTCCACTCCCGGAAGAGTGTTAGACCAGCCCCACTCTTGTGTAACTCTCCCCTCCACCGTCTGTGCTAAGAACTTTTCGGGTCTTTTATTCCCTTTTATGGGGTGGGTCTGATGTACAATATGGACGGGACCATTTAACCTGTAAGAGTTCTTAAACCAAGGTTCCCAATGGTATGTCGAGTTCTTTTGTCTTAACTTTCAGATGAAAGCCCTCCCCTAAGGGGTCTCATGCTCTTACCTCACGTGTCTTTCCTGTTTATACATTCTGAAGACCCATCTATTTTAATTCCTCCTATCTCTCCCATCCTTATAAGAACATAAGAAATAGGAGCAGGAGTAGGCCATTCAAGCCTGCCCCACCATTCAATAAGATCATGGCTGATCTGATCTTGGCCTCAACGCCACTTTCCCGTCCGCTCCCTGTAACCTTTGACTCCCCTGTAGCTCAAATATATGTCTATCTCTGCCTTGAATATATTCAATGACTCCGTTTCCAAGCTCTCTGGGGTAAAGAGTTCCAAAGATTCACGACCCTCTGAGAAAAGAAATTCCTCATCTCCGTTTTAAATGGGCGACCCCTTATCCTGAAACTATGCCCCCTAGTTCTAGATTCCCCAACGAGGGGAAACATCCTCCCTGCATCTACCCTGTCAAGCCCCCTCAGAAACTTGTTTCAATAAGATCACCTCTCATTCTTCTAAACTCCAATGAGTATAGGCTCAACCTTTCTTCATAAGACAACCCCTTCATCTCTGGAATTAACCTAGGGAATCTTCTCTGAACTGCCTCCAATGCAAGTATATCCCTCTTTAAATAAGGAGACCAAAACTGTACACAGTGCACCAGATGTGGTCTCACCAGCGCCCTGTACAGTTGTAGCAAGACTTCCCTACTTTTATACTCCATCCCCCTTGCAATAAAGGCCAACATTCCATTTGCCTTCCTAATTACTTGCTATACCTGCATGCTAACTTTGTTTCATGTACGAGGACCCCCAGATCCCTCTGTACCACAGCATTTTGTAATCTCTCTCCATTTAAATAATTAGCTTTTTTATTTTTCCTACCAAAGTGGATAACCTCACATTTTCCCATATTATACTCCATCTGACAATTTTTTGCCCACTCACTTAACCTATCTATATATCCCTTTGCAGACTGTGTCCTCCTCACAATTTGCTTTCCCACCTATCTTTGTATCATCAGCAAATTTGACTACAGTACACACAGTCCCTTCATCCAAGTCATTAATATAGATTGTAAATAGTTGAGGCCCCAGCACTGATCCCTGTGGCACCCCACTAGTTACAGTTTGCCAACCTGAAAATGACCCATTTATCCTGACTCTTTGTTTTGTGTTAGTTAGCCAATCCTCTATCCATGCTAATATATTACCCCCAACCCCGTGAGCTCTTATCTTGTGCAGTAACCTTTTATGTGGCACTTTATCGAATGCCTTCTGGAAATCCAACTAACACTACATCCACTGGTTCCCCTTTATCTACCCTGCTCGTTACATCCTCAAAAGAACTCTAGTAAATTTGTCGAGCACTATTTCCCTTTCATACAATCAAGCAGAGTCAACATGGTTTTATGATGTTTTTCTAAATGTCCTGCTATTACTTCCTTAATAATGGATTCCAACATTTTCCCAATGACAGATGTTAGGCTAACTGGCCTATAGTTTCCTGCTTTCTGCCTTCCTCCTTTCTTGAATGGGGCATTACATTTGCGGTTTTCCAATTCACTGGGACCTCGCCAGAATCCAGGGAATTTTGGTAATTACAACCAATGCATCTACTTCTTTTAAGACCCTAGGATGGAGGCCATCAGGTCCAGGGGACTTGTCAGCCTTTAGTCCCATTAGTTTGCTTAGTACTTTTTCTCTAGTGATAGTCATTGTTTTAAGTTCCTCCCTCCCTATAGCCCCTTGATTGTCAATTATTATTGGGATGCTTGTGGTGTCTTCTACCATGAAGACCGATACAAAATATTTGTTCAAAGTCTCTGCCATCGCCCTGTTTCCCATTATTAATTCCCCAGTCTCATCCTCTAAGGGACCAATGTTTACTTTAGCTACTCTTCCTTTTTATATACCTATAGAAGCTCTTACTGTCTGTTTTTAATATTTCTTGCTAGTTTACTCTCAATCTATCTATCTTCCTCTTTATTAAGCTGGTTTCTAAAAAAAAATCCCAATCCTCGCAACATTGTGTGCCTTTTCTTTCAGTTTGATACCATCCTTAACTTCCTTCTCGTAGAATCTTTCTTTATCACTGGAATAAAACCTTTGCTGAGAGTTATGAAATATCTCTTTAAATGTCTGCCACTGCTTATCTACTGTCATACCCTTTAATCTATTTTCCCAGTCCACTTTAGCCAATTCTGTCTTCATACTTTTGTAATTGCCTTTATTTAAGTTTAAGACACTAGTTTCAGACCCAGGTTTCTCACCCTCAAACTGAATTTCAAATTCAATCATGCTATGATCACTCTTCCCTAGAGGATCCTTTACTATGAGATCATTAATTAATTCTGTCTCATTACACATTACCAGATCTAAAATAGCCTTCTCCCTGGTTGGTTCCACAACGTATTGTTCTAAGAAACCATCCTGAATACATTCTATGAACTCGTCCTCAAGGCTACCCTTGCCAGTTTGATTTGTCCAATCTATATGAAGATTAAAATCGCCCATAATTATCACAGTACCTTTCTTACCAGCCTCTCTCATTTCTTGATTTATACTCTGTACTACAGTGTAGCTACTGTTGGGGGACCGAGAGACTACTCCTACCAGTGACTTCTTTCCCTTACTATTTCTTATCTCCACCCAAACTGATTCTACATCCTGATCTTCTGAGCCAATATCATTTCTCACCACTGCACTGATCTCATCCTTTATTAACAGAGCTACCCCACCTCTTTTTCCTTTCTGCCTATCCTTCCGAAATGGCAAATACCCCTGAATATTCAGTTCCCAGCCTTGGTCACCTTACAACCACGTCTCTGTAATGACTATCAGATCATACTCATTTATTTCTATTTGTGCAGTCAACTCATCTATCTTATTACGAATGCTGCGTGCATTCAGATAAAGTGCTTTAAATTTTTTCTTTATACCATTTTTACCTACTCAAACTATTTGCTGGTGCACGCTTATGTTCGTACGCTCTGTCTCCTCCTGTCACACTGGTTATCATTACCCTTATCACTATCCTGCACTATTGCCTTCTCCTTTCTCTTGACTTTCTAAATTCCCCGTCACCTGAACCTTAACCCCCACTATTTAGTTTAAAGCCCTATCTACTGCCCTCATTATCTGATTCGCTAGGACACTGGTCCCAGCATGGTTCAAGTGAAGCCCGTCCAAGCGGAATAGCTCTCTTTCCCCAGTACTGGTGCTAGTGCCCCATGAATCGAAACCCATTTCTCCCACACCAATCTTTGAGCCACGCATTCATCTCTGATCTTATTGACCCTATGCCAATTTGCTTGTGGCTCGGGTAGTAATCCAGAGATTATTACCTTTGTGGTTCTGCTTTTTAATTTGGCCCCTAGCTGCTCTCACACCCCAGCAGAACCTCTTAGTCTTACCTATGTCGTTGGTTCCTACGTGGGCCACGACAACTGGATCTTTCCCCTCCCACTCCAAGTTCCTCTCCAGCCCCGAGGAGATGTCCTTAACCCTGGCATCGGGCAGGCAACACAGCCTTCGGGACTCATGGTCTCAGCTGCAGAGAACAGTATCTATCCCCCTAACTATACTGTCCCCTACTACATTCTTTTTTACTCCCCTTGAGTAAAAATTCTACTTGAATGGCCCCCTGTACCACGGTGCTGTGGTCAGTTTGCTCATCCTCCCTGCAGTTCCTGCTCTTGTCCACACAGGCTGCAAGAACCTCGTACCTGTTGGCTGAGGCTCCTCCAATGCTAACTCCTGGATCCCCATACCTGCCTTACTTGCAGTCACACCCTCCTATCCCTGACCATGGACCAGATTTGAAGTACTTAACCTAAGCGGTGTGACTGCCTCCTGGAACAAAGTATGCAGGTAAC
Organism: Somniosus microcephalus; assembly: GCF_052327205.1. Lineage (NCBI taxonomy): Eukaryota > Metazoa > Chordata > Chondrichthyes > Squaliformes > Somniosidae > Somniosus > Somniosus microcephalus. The sequence goes on along the minus strand of NC_140990.1, from coordinate 251,641,552 downwards.
CTTCTCCCTCCCTGATGTATCGCAGTGTCGAAAGCTCGGACTCCAGCTAATCAACTGTGAGCCGAAGTTCCTCGAGCTGCCAACATTTATTGTAGATGTGGATCACACTGGTGTCCACCAGCTCCCACATGCTACAGCTGCAACACATCGCCTGCCCTGCCATCTCTCTTGTATTTTATTTAACTAATTAGGTTTTCAAGCTTTGGAATATCACTCAATTATCTATATATAGTTTATAATCTATAATCACTGCTCTTAATTTGAGCCAATGCCCAAGTTTAGAGAAAGAGAAATACTCACCAAATCTCCTGCTCTATATTCAGGTATCAGAGTGAATGTTTTAAACTCAGCCATTTTTCCCTCCCCATATGACATAAGGTTGAGGCTTCTCACTTGTCTGAACAAAGGGCAATTTTCTTTTATATTCATTTTTTAAAGTAAATTGTGTACTTTTGTTAACAGTAATCAACATTCTGTTTGTTGCAGCAAAGCTGGAATAAGTGAGATTTTTGATGGTCATCAAGGACCAATCACAGGTATCCATTATCACACTGCAGCTGGACCAGCTGACTTCTCTCATCTTTTTGTCACCTCCTCCTTTGATTGGACAGTCAAACTCTGGACAACTAAGGTAGGCTGGCTAACTGGTATTCATATATTACTGTATTGCACCACTGTATTCTTGTAGCTATATTCAACTTGCAGTACTTTTCATTGGCACATGGGGGTGCTAGGGACATATATATAATGTATAAATTAAGTGATACAGAATATAAATTTTATATTGGCAGTATAAATAATTTTTACTATGACCCTATTCTGAACTAGTGTGCATGACAAAACCTTTAATGGAATTGTATATAATTTGATTTGTGTGTCTTTAAGGGATCAAAATTAGTTTTTTTTTAAAGAAGTTATATAACAAACATTTTTTTTCAGAATAACAAGCCACTGTACTCCTTTGAAGACAATGCCGATTATGTTTATGATGTTATGTGGTCGCCCACCCATCCTGCCCTGTTTGCTTGTGTTGATGGAATGGGAAGGCTTGATTTGTGGAATCTCAACAATGACACCGAAGTAAGCAGAATTAGGTGAAAGTGTAACTCCTAGTAGTTTGTACCAGCAATGCTATTGTTAGGACAATGATATAAATGTAGTTTCAGATCCAATATTGCAAACTTGAGAAAATAGTTATTGTGAAACAAAAGCAATTTTTCACATGTAATTTGCTTGTGAGCTTATCAGAATCCTTGGCAACTACTTCAAACTTGTTTTTCTAAACTCCTTATCTAGGTGCCGACTGCAAGCATTACTGTTGACAGTAATCCTGCACTGAATCGTGTGAAATGGACTCAGACTGGAAGAGAAATAGCTGTAGGCGATTCAGAAGGGCAGATACTGATTTATGATGTAGGAGAGGTGAGTAACACATCCTGACTGTTACATTGTACATATAGCAGAGCAATGAAGAGTAGTTTGGATTTTGGCAGGAAAGGATGAAAACACTGGACTTTCTAGCACTGCAGATATGAGGTTCTGCCCTTCCCAGTGCAACACGATCTGACGAAAGGTCATTGACCTGAAACGTTAACTGCCTGGCCGGCTGAGTATTTCCAGCATCTGCAGTATTTTGCTTTTGTATTTGGAAATTGTGCCTGGATGGGCCTTCATTTAATTCTTTACAAGTTAATGTATCCACCATTTAAACCTCCTTGAACATATGTCCTTGTTTCTTTCTTGGATTGGATTGGTTCTGGCTCGTAGAAACATGGACTTGCAAGTCTTTAATGTATCAGCTGTGTGACCTGTCATTTTGGCCAGGCAGTTGCTTCCTAGTTTTATTTCAAGCAGTAAATTGTCCCATTATTCTGCCACCATGCAAAACTAGAGGGTCGTTTCCAATACCGCTCGCAGACCTAAATTACTGTAGTGTTGAAATTACACCAGGGAATATTTGCATACAAACACTTGTTTGGCTGAAAATCCTCTCCCCACTATAATTGGAGAACCCTTTTAAAATAAGTGGGTTAATGCTACCACTCAAATGCATTAAGTATTCATATACTCGTATCATGCGGTTTAATTTCAAGGCCTCCATCTTGTATATTTCAAGTCTTGATAATTATTTGTTTTCTATATTAGTGAATCTTCCTTGGTGTTGCACATGATAGGTCAGAGTATGTGTTTGTGTTTTTCTCTTCTGTTTATCAGTTGCTAATTCCTTTTGGGTGAGCGGCAATATGATGGGAAAGCATAGTCTTGAGTGCTGGAAGTAGCATTTTGTGGTGGCAGGTGTGAGGAGAATGTGGCCGTAAGCCCTCATTAGCTCCTTTCCCATCACTCTTGCTGCTATTGTTCCTCATTTTACCCTTCCAACTACCCCCTCACCAGCCATATCCTTCTCCATTTAAACTGTCCACTGATTTGGATGGGGTAGACAGCAAAGGATTGAGCAGCACTTGAGGGGAAACTAGCCTGAAATCTGTTGCTGGAAGGAACAAAAGGCGGCTGCTAAAGAGTGGGTATTACTTTCACTAAGGCTCATTGTGGGCTAACTGTACATTTGTATCCAGGATTTATAAACCAAGCCAGAGTCCAGTTCATAACCAGACTTCAAGGAGGTCATGCCTATTACTTCACTGGCAAAGATTTTTAATGTGACAAAATTGGAGTTGAATCAAGTAGTTGGGTGGAATATCACTATTAGCTCTGTACAAATGCATATTCTGTCAGCTCATTATATACACTAAATCTTAGGTGCTTCTAGTCCCTCCTCCCAATTTTTTAAGGTGTGGATGATGCCCCCACCCCACCAAAAACAGTTCGCTGCATCCTGTTTACCTCTACCCTTCTAGTTGAAACTGAAGGTAATGAACTTTTAAAAATATGAAAAAAATGCTCACTTTTATTTCTCTCAACAGCAAATAGCAGTTCCTCGAAATGACGAATGGACACGTTTCGCTCGGACCCTGGCAGAAATAAATGCAAACCGAGCTGATGCAGAAGAGGAGATTGCAGCATGAATAGCAGATTAGAGTTCAAGGCAAGACTTATGTAGAGTAGGGACCAACAGCGGTTCTGTTAACTGTCCAGTTCATACAAGCTGAGTATCTTAGCTGGTAACACGAGGAAAATGGCACATGAATCGACATGCAACAAAACTGTTAATTTTGTTGGCTGCTAGGTCATGATATTTGTCCACCCAAGTCAACCAATAGCACTAAATAAAAAATTAATGAATCCTATTACATTAAATGTTTATTTATCTGCCTTTTAAAAGTGTCATCAATGCATTCAACATCATATGGTGGAGTTCTTGGCAATTTTATAAAAAATTCTTACGACAGGGATTATAGCTGTTGTATTTTTGACATCCACCATTGTATAAACTGCAGGTTCCTGAATCTGGTTTTAAATAATTTTGTATGTTTTCTAATATCAAGTTTGTAATTTTGTAAGTCTTTTTTCTGAATATAACTTTCCGTGGCTTAGTGAACCTGCTCCCCAAACCTCTGCCATAGATGTTCTGAGCTGACTAAATGACATGCAACAACACTCCAGGTAGTTTATTTCCCCCCATTCCCTGCCTTTCCAGATCGATTGGGCCAGTAACAATACAGGGAATGAAACTTGCATTTTGTTCCCTTTTATGGTTCTGCTACAACTGGAAATACAATTATCCAAAATTAGTCTCAACTTTAGTTTTCTGTAAAACCTTCACAACTATTAAGTTGAAATATATTTTAAACTGGAATGTTCCCCCAAAACTCAGCTTCCTTTCATTATTATTTGGACAATTCCCCATGGTCCTGAGCCATACTTTGGGCATTGGAAGGACAGAGTAGCCATAGTGTTTACAACTTCTTGCTCTTATTATGCAAGTGGAGCCTTTGCTCCAAGAGTACTGAAAACAGATGAAAGTTTACCTTTTCTCAAAAATGTATTTGTTTTACAGGGGGTCCTCATTGGGACAAGAGCCCCTTTAGAAGTGACCTTCTAAGTTTGACAGCTGTCATAGTTTTTAATACTTCTGTAACCTATTGAGCAGTAGTTTGCTTCCACCTTAAAATAGCCAAATTACTGCATACTTGCTACCTCTACCCCTTTCAATCCAAGTCTAAACCTACAAGATTCTGACAGTTGTACACTATACATTTAAGAATCGTATCTCCAGAAAGTAACTACTGTACTTAATTTTGCTGGTTGTCTTTGTAATCTTACAATAGGACATACCTGACATTACAACATTTCTTCCAGTACTATTAAATGAGGAAAAATAGTGCATTGTGATTATTAAACCCAAATAGGCTAGATGGATTAGACTCTTCAAAGTTATGTAACAACTTTAATGCCAGTTTTACAAACATACAGGAAAATAAAGTTTGTGGATGGCTGTCGGATGTGATGTGTTTTACACTGAACCATTTATGTGACATTGAAAACAGGCATTGACTTGGTAATAAAGTATAGGCCATTTGCTTTCACTTCACCTGGTGAAGTCTTTTTTTGAGTTTCTCTTCCCCTCCCCCACCTCCAAAAAAAAAAAAAGTTGCTTTGTTGGCATCAGGACTACATTGCTCTTGAGAAAGGAAAAGTGACCTTGTTGGGAAATAATTCTGTGGTTCTCTTGAGATCTTACTCCTTGTAAAGGTACCCTCAATCACATTCAAAAAGTACAGGAACCATCTATTTGCCACAAATAAAATAAAATATTTACTGTTAATTCACTTCAGAGATTCCCACAGAAACATACCAAAAAATGCAACAGGTTTTATCTGCCATATATACAGTTTAATTGTAGAAATGTCACATTAGGTGTATTCCTTGTCACACAGGTAAACTGCTGGTGATAGGTGTCTGTACACACTTGAATAGTGCAAAAGGAAACTTAGTCTGTACACGATTCAAATGTAGCTTCAATTCATTGAGAAACACCCAGTTACAAAATTAAAGAACATTTTCAGCAAATATGCTGAAATATATATATCATAAAAAGCATCCTTTTGGGCTAAAGTTGATTACTGATGTCCTAATTTTAGCCTATTTAGTCATATCCGTTTTCCTAGCAATTCAGACACCAAATGTAACAAGACTTATTTTCATAAAATAAATCAATACAATGAAAATTATAATTCTTTAAAACAGTAATATCCTAACATTTCAGTTTAAATGACATGATTTAACAAAACTTCATAACAATCTGTACAATGTCTCACCAACCTTTAGCTCAAGCATATTGCACCATAGCATCATGTGATTTACTCTGTCCCCTATGATGTCTCTGTACAGATGTACAATATGTACAGGTATATCAAGTGCAAGCTGTGCAAAGTCTAAAATAATGCCGATGATTTTTTAAATTAAAGATCATACATAAGATACTAATTTTATTTAAAATCAGCTATAAAGATGAACAATGCCAAAAGGAAAGTACCAACTCCCTTTTGTGTCTTGCAAATTAGTGGTTTTAATAGACTTTTTAAAACAGTTGAAAGGCTTTTCTACAATGCTGAGGACATGTTTCATCCAATAAAGCCGATGCGCTTCATGAATGCCAAAAAGGAGGAATATTCATAGAGCTGGCTGCTACATGATTACCTTTTTGAGTAGTGATTTAATATAACTACTCTTGTTTATAAAAAAGAATAGCTATCGGGTGCAATCTACAGGAATCCTGCTTTATACCAGCACACAGATCATGTTTTCACCACTTCTGTCTAACGTGCAGACTTTATGGAGAATCCTTCAATTAAGAAATATTCAGTGACATAACTCCATTAAACAAAAAGGCATGGGGCAGAGGGAAAGTAGTTTACTATAACAATACTTTCTTGCTATAGCAGTGTTTCATTGCAGTAACCAACTGACAATCATTGGAGACTGTTCTCTAGCTCGGCTTCACAACTGAGCTTGAATCTTAATTTCGAAAAGCAACATACATCAATAGTTCCATTCTTAGACAGCCACTGTTTCAAGAAAGGACTTTGATTTAAACTTTAGTTATTTCAATAATTACAATCGCATTACTGTGAAAATATTTTTGGAACCTAAAGGACCTATTTTCTGTACTTTAATAAGTCAGCAAAATAAAATCTGTTAAACTTTAGTAGAAACTCTCATGAATAATAAACTTATATTTTAATGTACTGTGCTAAACAAATTCTGTTTTGAACTTTTTCTGCTGCTTCATAAGCAACAGAGGAGAAAAGACCAAGAAAAAAAGCACATCAAGAATAAAAGTTTTTTTTAAAGTGTCCATAACCAGTTAGCACAACAGAAATATTAACAGTATTCAAGTCAGAAATCAATGATTGAATACACTGCTTTTTGAAACAATCATCATGTAATTTAAATGGTTTTAAGTATTTATTTCTAGCTGTAGGTAGAGTTTGCTTGTTTTCATCTTTTACACATGATCTCTAAAATTATACAAATAAATTGTGACTTTTTCTGCAATGCAAACAATTCAGACATTTAGTATCATTACAAAAATTTAATTAAGAAATACATGATTTCAATCAAATTTCAACTGACCTCCACCTACATGCAGCTATTACTTTCAACGTTGCTCCATGTTATTTGATTGCACCTCATAATGGACTTTAGAGATCTCTTAAGACTCTGGAGAACCAGTTGATACTTGTGGATGGATTGAAGTCACACCTGAAGATCTAAATTTAGGCAGATAGAGGCCAAACTTGTTTTCAATACCAGCAAAAGTAGCAGCAGCTAGTTTGTATCCTCCAATATGATGAGGAGAGACAGGAGGAAGGTCAGAAATCCTAGATTTAGGTGTAGGCTCAGAACCAACAGGTTTGCTGTTGAGTAAACACAATAGATTTTAGCAAATGTCTTTGGTGAAGACTTACTGACAGGCCTGTATATACAGTAAATCTCAACTTGTTCTCTATTATCCTCCCCAAGCCAAAACAAATAAAAAGAGTGTATCAGTGCTATAGCATGCTTCATGTAAGTGCCCAACTGCGAACAGGTGAGTCATTGGAAAGGAGGTCTCTTGCCGAGAGTCAAACTGATATTCAAAACTGCATCTCTGGCATTGCCTGTCACACTCACTAACCAGACTGCATTTCTTTTGTACAGCAGAACTGCTCTTTGAGTCTGGTCTTCAGGTTAATTTGCCAGATTTTTTTTTGGGGGGGGGGTGGGTGTAAATCAGCTCAATCATAAACACAGTTAGAATGTATTAGCTGACAATTTGTAGCATTTGATTAAAAATGGGAGTGGATTAACATTTCTCTTTCAACTCTGGGACCTGGGCTTTGGAGAGAACAGGACTCTTAAAACGTTCTCAGTGGCAATGCTTGACATTAAAATAAGTAAGTAGACTTATAGGTCAACTTCCTAGTATCAAAAAATGAATATGCTTGCTTAGTTTAATGCCATATACTGCCTATGAAACCTCATTGAGAGTCTCACTCTCATAATTCTGCAGAAACCTATAAGCATTCTAGTCCCATCCCAACTCTATTCTCCAGGTCCTGAATATAATGTGCTGGTTTAATATAGATGGCCTCGATCCATAGTATACAGGAGACCGTTCGATAAAGAAAATTTGCCATTAACTTCTATTAGGAGCTTTTTGGGGCTGCAAAACATGGATGTTATAAAGGAAGTGGACCAGTTTAGAGCTGGCCATCAATACAGTTAGAATGTACAACAGATGGAATTTGCAGCATGATTTTTTAAAATCAATCCCAGATGAATGGATGAAAGTAATACAGGCCCTATAAAAAGAAGACTGGTTATTTTGGGTGCAGTGGCTGTAAGGGTCTACTAAGGCACTAATTTGGTTAATCTCTACTTGGTTCCCTATAGGCCCACAATTCATTTCATTGGAAAACTCACTCAGACAATAAGGGGAGCTTTAAGAAGGGGGAAAATACCTATGGCTTCAATAATATGTTTTGAGCTACACAGGTAGTAAGTAGCGAGAGAACTTTACTCCGCCAGTGGGGTCCAGTAGTAAAAGGTTTCCATTCACCAACATTCTTTGATTTGATGAGCACAAAGTTCATGAAAAATATTTGGAAAAAATTGTGGCATAGAGAATGAGGCCATAGATGACAAATAAACTTAACATTTTTTACGAACACTAATTTTAGGTCATAATTTGAGAAATTTCAACCACACATTAATTGTTCAAACGCAAAGTGAAGTAACGTGTTACTCTTGGAAGCATTCCCTATCTCAACACCTCCTCCTGTCAGATCAGATATTACATACTGGTTTTGCTGTCTTCTAAAAATCTCCATATTGTATCTGCTGCCTTGATCGCCCTGATGCATTCCGAACCAACTTCATCACTCTTCCTACTGTAAATCTATTATTAGAGCTGCTGCACGTGCAAATTGGCATAGGGACAACAGATTAGAGGTTTAAATGCGTGGCTCAAAGAGCGGTGTGGGAGGAAGGGGTTTCGGTTCATGGGGTACTGGCACCAATACTGGGGAAAGAGGGAGATGTTCCGTTGGGACGTGCTCCACTTAAAACAGGGCTGGGACCAGTGTCCTGGCGAACCGAATAACTAGGGCAATAGACAGGGCTTTAAACTAATGAAGGGGGGGGGGGATTCAGGAAAGAGTAAATTTAAAAGCAGTGAGAAATGTCAAGGCTCTAGAGCAGAGCAGAGTTTTGGGTAAAAATAAGCAGAGTTTGTCAGGAAGGGACAGAGAGTAACAAAGGCGACATCAGAGAAAAATAGAAATAAGTGAAGGCACTATATCAATGCGTGAAACATTTGCAACAAAATAGATGAATTAATAGCAGATAGAAATTAACAGGTTTGATCTAATAGCCATAACAGAGATGTGGTTGCAAAGTGGCCAAAATTGGGAACTAAATATTCCAGGATACTTAACTTTTAGAAGAGATAGACAAAATGGAAAAAGAGGGGTAGCCCTGCTAATAAAGGATGGGATAAAGACAGTAGAGAGAAAGAATCTTTGCTCCAAAAATTAAGTAGAATCAGTTTGGATGGAGCTAAGAAACAGCAAGGGGCAGAAAAGATTGGTGGGTGTTGTTTTTCGGCCCCTAAACAGTAGTTGTAATGTAGGGCAGAGTATAAATCAGGAAATTAGAGGCGCATGTAACAAGGGTAATACACTGTAATCATGGGGGACTTTAATCTACATATAGACTGGGCAAACCAAATTTGCAGTAATAGTGTGGAGGACAAATTCATGGAATTTATGCAAGTTAGTTTTCTAGATCAGTATGTTGAGGAACCAACTAGGGAACAAGCTATTTTAGATCTAGTATTGTGCAATGGGAAAGTGTTAATTAATAACCTTGTAGTAAAGGGGCCTTAAGGGAAGCGTGACCATAATATGATAGAATTTTATATTGAGTTTGAAAGTGATTTAGTTAAATCCGAAACCACGGTCTTAAATCTGAACAAAGCAAACTACGTAGGTATGAGGGGCAAGTTGGCTCAGGTAGATTGGGAAACTACATTAAAAGTTCTAACAGTGGACGAGCAATGGCTAGCATTTAAAGAATACATAATTTACAACAAATATACATTCCTTTAAGGCACAAAAATTCCACAGGAAAAGTGGTTCAAACATGGCTAACAGAAGTTAAAAATCTAATACTGTAAGAATGCACATAAATACACTAATACACATAAAGCTAGGCTGACACTCCAGTGCAGTGCTGAGGGAGTTCTGCACTGCCGGAGGTGCCGTCTTTCAGATGAGACGTTAAACCGCAGCCCCATCTGCTCTCAGACGGACATAAAAGATCCCATGCCACTATTTCAAAGAGCAGGGGAGTTATCGCCGGTGTCCTGGACAATATTTATCCCTCAACCAACATAACAAAAACAGATTATCTGGTCATTATCACATTGCTGTACGCAAATTGGCTGCCGTGTTTCCCACATTACAACAGTGACTCCATTTCAAAAATACTTAATTGGCTGTAAAGCACTTTGAGATGTCCTGTGGTCGTGAAAGGCGCTATATAAATGCAAGTCTTTCTTTTAGTATTAGATCAAAGGAAGAGGCTTATAATGCTGCCAAAAAGAGTAGTAAGCCTGAGGATTGGGAGGATTTTAGAATTCAGCAAAGGAGGACCAAGAAATTGATAAAGAAAGGAAAAATAGAATATAAAAGTGTAAGCTAGCGAGAGACATAAAAACAGACTATAAAAGCTTCTATATGTATGTAAAATGGAAAAGGTTAGCGAAAGTAAATGTGGGTCTCTTACAGGCTGAGACAGGAGAAATTATAATGGGGAATAAGGAAATGGTAGAGAAATTAAACAAATACTTTGTGTCTGTCTTCACGGAAGTAGATGCAAAAAACTTCCCGGAAATAGTGGAGAACCAAGGGTCTAGCGAGAATGAGGAACTGAAAGAAATTAGTATTAGTAAAAAAAATAGTACTGGAGAAATTAATGGGTGTGAAAGCTGATAAATCCCCTGATAAGGTGCCACACAAGAGGTTATTAAACAAAATTAGGGCTCATGGGATTGGGGATAATATACTAGCAGGGGATTGGTTAACGGACAGAAAACAGAGAAGGAATAAATGGGCCATTTTTGGGTTGGCAGGCTGTAACTAGTGGGGTACTGCAAGGATCAGTGCTTGGGCCTCCGCTATTCACAATCTACATCAATGATTTGGATGAGGGGACCAAATGTAATATATCCAAGTTTGCTGATGATACGAAGCTGGGTGTGAATGTAAGTTGTGCGGAGGCTTCGCGGGGCTATAGACAGACTAAGTGAGTGGGCAAGAACATGGCAAATGGAATATAATGTGAAGTTATCCACTTTGGTAGGAAAAATAGAAAACAGAGTATTTTTTAAATGGAGAGAGATTGGGAAATGTTGGTGTTCAGAGGGACCCAGTGTCCTTGTATACGAATCACTGAAAGTTAACATGCCGGTACAGCAAGCAATTAGGAAAGCAAATGGTATGTTGGCCTTTATTACAAGAGGATTTGAGTAGAAGAGTAAAGACATCTTACTGCAATTATATAGGGCCCTGGTGAGACCACACCTGGAGTATTGTGTACAGTTTTGGTCTCCTACCCAAGGAGGGAGTGCAATGAAGGTTCACCAGACTGGTTCCTGGGATTGGGGGGGATTGTCCTATGAGGAGAGATTGAGTAGACTAGGCCTATATTCTCCAGAGTTTAGAAGAATGAGAGGTGATCTCATTGAAACATACAAAATTCTTACAGGGCTTGACAGGGTAGATGCAGGGAGGATGCTTCCCCTGGCTGGGGCATCTTGAACCAGGGTCAGAGTCTCAGAATAAGGGGTCAACCATTTAAGACTGAGATGAGGAGAAATTTCTTCACTCAGAGGGTGGTGAATCTTTGGAATTCTCTACCCCAGAGGGCTGTGGAGGCTCAGTCGTTGAGTATATTCAAGACAGAGATCAATAGATTTTTGAATATTAAGGGAATCAAGGGATATGGGGATAGTGCAGGAAAGTGGAGATGAGGTAGAAGATCAGCCATGATCTTATTGAAGGGGTCGAAGGGCCAAATGGCCTACTCCTGCTCCAATTTCTTATGTTCTTAAACCCAGCTTTACTTAAAAAAAAAAAAATCAAAAAAAAATCAACTGCTGTCTTCCTGCCTCTCCAACCATTTCCAGTTGTTTCCCAAAATTTGAAACCTCCGTGTATCCTCTTTTCCAAAGCTACAAATCAGAATTTTATAGCACAGGAGGCCAATCAGCACATTGTACCCGTGCCACCTTTGAAAGGATCATTCCCCTGCCATTTCCCCAGAACCCTTTAAATTTTTCTTTTTCAAATATTTATTCACTCCCCTTTCAAAATTTTATAAAAGCTCTTTTAGATTCTGCTTCTATCAGTTTCTCATAGTTACCATGTCCTAACAACCCTTTGATATAACCTTAAATTTATGCCCTCTGTTACCGACTGACCAACAGAAAGTTTTTCCAAATTAATCTTAGCAAGACCCTTCATAATTTTGAATAACTCTACCTGATCTTTTAACCTTTTGTGCTAATAAAAAGACTCCCAGCTTCAACAACAACAAATTGTATTTATACAGTGCCTTTAACATAGTAAAACATCCCAAAGCATTTCACAGGAGCATTAACAAAATTTGACACCGAGCCACATGAGCTATATTAGGGCAGGTGAATATAGGTTTTGAGGAGCATCTTAAAAGGAGGAAAGAGGCGGAGAGGTTCAGAGAGGGAATTCCAGAGCTTGGGGCATTGGCAGCTGAAGGCATAGCTACCAATGGAGCAATTCAAATCAGGGATGCTCGAGGCGCCAGAATTGGAGTTGCACAGATATCTTGGAGAGTTGTAGGGCTGGAGGAGATTACAGAGATAGGAAGGGGCGAGGCCATGGAGGGATTTGAAAACAAGGATAAGAATTTAAAAAATCAAAGTTGCTCGAGTATCTCCTTATAACTAAAGCCTCTCCTCTTTGGTGTCCTTTCTAAAATAAGGAGCCAAAACTGGGCACAAAATGTTAACCTGTACAAGTATAGATTTACCTCTTTGCTTTTGTACTGTGCCTCAATTTATATATTTTTTTACAGCTTTGTCAACTGGTCCTCCCACTTTTAAAGATTTGCTTATCTGAACTCCTAAATCTCTGCTCCTTTTAAAGTTCTATCATTTAATGTAAATGTGATCTTACTCTCCCCCTCCCAAAATGTATTACTTTACATTAAATTTTCATCTGACATACCTGCTACCTGCCCAATCTACTAACTTGCTTATGGCCTCCTGAGGTTACTTACAATCCTCAACATTAACCCTTTGCTCCCTTTGTGTTGTTTGAAAATGTTCATATTGAACCCCTATAGATGAATCCTGATCGTATACAGAGAGCAGAGACTCGATACTGAACCCTGCAGCTCACCACTATTTATATTCCTCCAGTCCAAAGAACATAAATTAACTGTTTTCTTTCCTTTAACCAATTTCATAACCAAGCCACCACACGGTTTAGTTTCATCAACAAACCTCCTATGTAGCACCTTATCAAGTGTTTTGAAAATCCATGGCAGTTCCTTCATGAATAGATTCCACTGCTTACTCAAAAAAAAATTTTTCAATCACGACTTGTTTTTTTATAAATTCACGTTGGCTGGCTTTATTCAATCCATGGCCCTGATATTGATGGGCGGGTAGGGGGGAAAAGAGAAAGTTTCGGTCGGGAAACCCTGAAGTCCAGGTTTCCCCACATGCTGTGGTGTGTTAACTCCACAGCGTGCACTTTTTTTTCCCTACAAGATCCCCGCCCGGAAGTCAACTTGATTGACAGGCTTGACTCCCTGTTGGGTGGGGAGCACTCCGGAGCAGACTGCAACCCCAGGAGCAGGTAAGGAACCTGCTGCTGCGTTAGTGGGAGCGTGGACCGATTCCTGGTCCTGGGGGTGGGTCTTTGGATAGGGGTGTCCAGTGGCAGGGAAGAAGGTCAGCTTGGAGTGCCGGGGGGTGGGGGGAGCACTGCTGCTCCTCCTGGCCCACAAGCAGTGCTGTAAAGCCACTTACGAACATATGAATTTGGAGCAGGAGTAGGCCACTCGGCCCCTCGAGCCTGCTCCGCCATTCAATAAGACCATGGCTGATCTGATTACTCCACATTCCCGCCTACCCCCGATAACCTTTCACCCCCTTGCTTATCAAGAATCTATCTACCTCTGCCTTACCTTTTCCCCAAAGCTGTCTTCACCTCCTTTTACCTGCTGGGTTTTCTGAGGCTCAGGAAACCCAGCTGGCCAGGGTTAAACCTGTAAAACAGCTTAAATATGAGGCTCCCAGCCTCATTATACTATTTAAATGGCCAACCCACCTCCTTTAGGATTTTACGGTCGGTATGGCGGCGTACTCGGAGTACGCCGCCGTACCTCCTTTAAAATCCAGCGCAAGTTCGGGATTTCCGCATGTGCGAAATACAGAACTTGCGGTACACGTTGACAAGTCGTCCACGAAAAAGCAATTGCTGGCCCAGAGTTGGGCTATTTGCGCACGGAATTGTTACAGTTGGTGCTAACAGGCGCAGGGCCTGTTTGCATCAGCATAAGGGGATACCTCAGGCATGATTGAAACATTTTCATATCGTAAATTATACACATGCACTGAATCAAATGAGTTTCTGCAAATATTGGGTTTTAATTATGTCTAAAATTATGATCAAAAAATTTAATTTTTAGTGGCGTTTTGAAGCTACTTACAAATTAAATTACAATTCTATAAATTGTAATTAGATCAGATTTCGGGATTCCCTTCGGAAATGATTAATATGCAATTCTGCTTTGCGATTGTAGGACCAGGGCCCACGTGATCCCAGGTACGCTTCCGCACCACCTGCGCCCCATGGATCTGTGGGCCATTACGCTGCCCTCCGCCTCGCATCCTCAGACTACAAGTTTTCGCAGCCTCGCCGCCAGCATACTCCGGAGGTACACCTCCGACTGCAATCTTTGGCCCACTATATCCCCAGTAGAATAATGGTTCCCTTCTTAGTCTTTAACTCTAACCAAATAGATTCATTTTTTTAACCACCCCCTGTATTATCCCGGAGGCAGCAGACCTGAGAGGAGTGAGAGCAGAGGCAGCGAACCAGACAACATAAACAAGGAGTGACGTCACAGGAAAACAGGGAAGTGATTGGTTGGTCAGTATTTCTCTATCTTGGGCATTAGTTTTTAATCCCGGCCCTTAATTTAAACCAAACGTTCAAAAAGAGGGAGCTGATTGGTGAGTATCTGGTGTTTTTATTTGGCTTTCTTAAAGTTTTTAAGTTTATTCCAGCTAGGTTAGTAAATAGTCTGTTAATTAGAGGTATGGCAGGGCAGCTCACACCAGTGGAATGCACATCCTGTGCCATGTGGAAAGTCCTGGACACCTCCCGTGGTCTGGACGACCACATGTGCGGGAAGTGTCGCCAGCTACAGCCGCTCGAGCACCGGGTTACGGAGCTCGAGTGGCGGCTGCAGTCACTGCTGTGCATCTGCGAGGTTGAGAGCTACGTGGATAGCATTTTTCAGGAGGTGGTCACCCCGCAGCTTGAGTGTGCAGGCAGAGAGGGAATGGGTGACCGTCAGACAGAAGAGGACGACCAGGCAGGTAGTGCAGGAGTCCCCTGAGCCCATCTTGCTCACCAACCAGTATTCGGTGCCGAATACTGGTGTGGGCGATGGTTCCTCTGGGGAGTGCAGCCAGAGCCAAGTCCACAGCACCATGGAAGGCTCAGCTGCACAGGCCGGGTTGGGGGGGGGGGGGGGGGGGGGAGAGGGAGAGCAATAGTGATAGGGGATTCAATAGTTAGGTGAGCAGACAGGCGTTTCTGTGGCTGCAGACATGACTCCAGGATGGTATGTTGCCTCCCTGGTTCCAGGGTCAAGGATGTCACTGAACGGCTGCAGGGGATTCTGAGGGGGGAGGGTGAACAGCCAGAGGTCGCGGTCCATATCGGTACCAATGACATAGGTAGGAAGAGGGATGAGGTTCTGCAGGCAGAGTTTAGGGAGCTAGGAAAGAGGTTAAAAAGCAGGACCTCAAAAGGTAGTAATCTCCGGATTACTACCAGTGCCACGTGCTAGTGAGTACAGAAATAGGAAGTTACAGCAGATGAATGCATGGCTGGAGAGATGGTGTAGGAGGGAGGGCTTTAGATTCCTGAGGAATTGGAACCATTTCTGGGGGGAGGTGGGACCTCTACAAGCCAGACAGGTTGCACCTCAACAGGAATGGGACCAATATCCTCACGGGAGGGTTTGCTAGTGCTGTTGGGGAGGATTTAAACTAGCTTGGTAGGGGGATGGGAACCTAAGTATAGAGTCAATAGAGAGGGAAGAAAAACTGGAATTGGAAAACAAAAATGTAGAAAGTAAATTGGAAGGACAGAGGAATCAAGGGCTAGATAGTAGTCAACAAGGAGGTTTGCCTGTACTAAATGGTATATACTTCAATGCAAGGAGTATAGCGAACAAGGCAGATGAGCTGAGGGCACAGGTAGATACTTGGGACTATGATATTAGCTATGAGAGTCATGGCTGAAAGAGGGTCAGGTATGGCAGCTCAACATTCCTGGTTACAGGATTTTCAGACGGGACAGAGAGGGAGGTAAAAAGGGAGGGGGGGGTTGCGGTATTGATTAAAGAAACTATTACAGCTGTGAGGAGGGATGATATGTTGGAGGGATCATCAAACAAGGCCATATGGGTCAAATTGAAAAACAAAAAAGGGGCAATCACACTGCTGGGAGTGTACTACAGACCCCCAAACAGTGAGAGGGAGATAGAAGAACAAATATGTAGACAAATTTCTGAGAAGTGCAAAAACTATAGGGCAGTAATAGCAGGGGATTTCAACTACCCCAATATTAACTGGGATAAAATTAGTATGATGGGTATAGAGGGTGCATCCAGGAGAACTTTTTTAGCCAGTATGTAGCAAGCCCAACAAGGGAGGGGGCGGTTCGGGACTTAGTTTTAGAGAATGAAGTTGGGCAGGTAGAAGGCGTATCAGTGGGGGAGCATTTTGGTGCTAGTGACCATAATTCTGTTAGATTTAAGGTAGTTATGGAAAAGGACAAGGATGGACCAGGAATAAAAATTATAAATTGGGGAAAAGCAAATTTTGCTAAGCTCAGATGGGATTTAGCCATAGTGGACTGGAAACAGCTACTTGAAGGTAAATCAGTGTCAGAGCTGTGGGAGGCATTCAAGGAGGAGATTCGGAGGGTTCAGACCAAATATGTGCCCTTAAAGAAAAAAGGTGGGACTAACAAATTTAGAGCCTCCTAGATGTCTAGGGACATACAGGGTAGGATAAAGAAAAAAAGGGAGGCGTATGACAGATACCGAGGGCTAAATACTCCAGAATCTTTAGGGGAGTACAGAAAGTGCAGGGGGGCAATTAAAAAAGGATATTAGGAAAGCAAAGAGAGAGCATGAAAAATTCTTGGCAAGTAAAATCAAGGAAAACCCAAAGATGTTTTATAAATATATTAAGAGTAAGAGGATAACTAAAGAAAGGGTAGGGCCTATTAGAGATCATGAAGGTAATCTGTGCGTGGAGGCAGGAGATGTCGGTAGGGTTCTTTGTGTCTGTTTTCACAAAGGAGGGGCGAAGCAGACATTGCTATCGGGGGAGGATTGTGAAATATTAGATGAAATAAACAGTGAGAGTAGAAGTATTAAGGGGTTTAGCAGCTTTAAAATCCCCAGGCCCAGATGAAATGTATCCCAGGCTGTTAAGCGAAGCAAAAGAGGAAATAGCAGAGGCCCTGACCATCATTTTTCAATCCTCTCTGGCTTCAGGTGTGGTGCCAGAGGAGGGAGAAAAGGACAGACTGAGTAATTACAGGCCAGTCAGCCTAACCGCGGTGGTGGGAAAATTATTGGAAAGAATTCTGAAGGACCGGATTAATCAAGGATAGTCAGCACGGATTTGTTAAGGATAGGTTATGTCTGACAAACTTGATTTAATTTTTTGAGGAGGTAACAAGGAGGGTAGTGCATATGGACTTTAGCAAGGCTTTTGATAATGTGCCATATGGCAGACTGGTCACGAAGTTAAAAGCCCATGGGATCCAGGGCAAAGTGTCAAGTTGGATTCAAAACTGGCTCGGAGACAGGAAGCAGAGGGTAATGGTTGATGGGGGTTTGTGTGACTGGAAGGCTGTGGGGTTCCGCAGGGCTCAGTACTAGGTCCCTTGCTTTTGTGGTATATATCAATAATCTAGACTTGAATATAGGGGGTATGATTAAGAAGTTTGCAGATGATACTAAAATCGGCTGTGTGGTTGATACTGAAGAAGGAAGCTGTAGACTGCAGGAGGATATCAATAAATTGGTCAGGTGGGCAGAACAGTGGCAAATGGAATTCAATCCGGAGAAGTGTGAGGTAATGCATTTGGGGAGGGCTAACAAGGAAAGGGAATACACATTAAATGGTAGGGCACAGAGTAGTGTAGAGGAACAAAGGGACCTTGGAGTGCATGTCCACAGATCCCTGAAGGTAGCAGGCCAGGTAGTTAAGAAGGCATACGGAATGCTTGCCTTTATTAGCCATGGCATAGAATACAAGTGCAGGGGGTTATGCTTCAACTGTATAAAACACTAGTTAGGCCTCAGCTAGAGTACTGTGTGCAGTTCTGGTCACCACATTACAGGAAAGAGGCGATTGCACTAGAGAGGGTACAGAGGAGATTTACAAGGATGTTGCCAGGAGTAGAGAATCTTAGCTGAGGAAAGACTGGATAGGCTGGGTCTGTTTTCCTTGGAACAGAGAAGGCTGAGGGAAGACCTTATTGAGGTGTATAAAATTATGAGGGGCATAGATAAAGTGGATAGAAAGGACCTATTTCCCTTAGCAGAGGTCAAAAACCAGGGGGCACAGATTTAAAATAATTGGTGGAAGGTTTAGAGGGGATTTCAGGGGAAATTTCTTCACCCAGAGGTTTGTGGGGGTCTGGGACTCTATCTGAAAGGGTGGTAGAGGCAGGAACCCTATCCACATTTAAAAAAGTACTTGGATGTGCACTTGGGATGCTCTAACCTGCAGGGCTACGGACCAAGAGCTGGGAAGTGGGATTAGGCTGGATAGCTCTTTGTTGGCCGGCGCGGACACGATGGGCCAAAATGGCCTCCTTCTGTGCTGTAACTTTCTATGATTCTATGATTATAGTACTATAATGGAATATTTGATTAATACAGCCACCCCTTCTTCCTTTTTTCCTATTCTATCCTCCTGATTATTTTGTAGAATCATAGAATGTTATAGTGCAGAAACAGGCCATTTGGTCCATGAAACCTGCGCCAAGAGCTACCTAGTCTAAACAGTTCACATTCCAAAGCCTTTAATATTCCCTCTTTATGGACTCTGCTTCAGCAACAGTTTGTGTTAGAGAATTCCACATTCCAACCACCCTCTGTTTAAATACTTTTTTTTAATCCTTCCTGTGATCATCTTAGACTTGTGCCCTCTCGTTACCATCTCACAGAAAAGTAGAGGTGGTCTTTTCACAACGTACCCTATCATAACCCTTCCCATAATCTTGAACAGCTCCATCAGATCACCCCTTAACCTTCTCAGCTCTCATGAAAAAGCACCAACATCTTGAGTCTCTCTTCAGAATTGTAGTCCCTTGCAACACTCCAGTGGATTTTAATTGCACAGTTTCCATTTTTTTAAATATCCTTCCTGTAAGGGTTGCCCAAAAGAGTACTCAACACTTCAATTGCAATATAATGAAGATCTTCTACAAGCTTTTAATCTTTATACAAAATCAAGGACTCAGTTTGCCTTTTTATGGCCTTAACTATTTGGTTGCCACCTTTAATGACCTGTGTAATTGCACAAGGAAGGCATGAATATAAAGGTGTGTGTAGGTTGTGCCAAGTTAGGATGGACGGGACAGGTTTGATAGACCTTGTCTTTTCTGGTCCTTTTTCGTACGTCTGCATCAACTTGTTCAAACAGCAATAATAGGCTCTGGCAATACCGTACTGAACATAGAGGACTGAATGACCGGCTGATCTTAACTACCCCCACAGTCATTCGCTATTACTCATTCCATAAATTAGTAAATAACTTGAGGAAAATATATTGTTAGTTACGTTATATTGCATTGAAAATAAATTTTGTTTAGACATTTTTGATCTTAAGGATTTGAATTCACCAGATTGGACAGTAGGCAAGAAATATTTTGTGAAACGGTTTCAAAAGTGTACTTACATTCCCCCAAAGTCAACATTGAGCCACCTTTGCAAAAGTTCGTAAGTCACCAGTGTTACACCAAACTGAGGAGAGGACCGGCAGACTCGAGCTGTGGGAAAATTAAAAAACAGATTTCTGCATGATAGTTGGCTGTTGATTTGTGTATAGATTAACTTTTACTATTTCAAGCCTTATTCAATTGTTTCTATAGCATCTCCATACCTCCTGCTCCCTTCCATAAAGCTCTAGGACCTTCCTCTTTTAAGATCTTTTTAAAACAGTCAGTTACACCACTATAGGTAGTCTGACCAGCACGAGCTGCTACTTGAAGTCTTGTTTTGATGACATCTGCAGGAGTTACTAAGGAAGCAGCAGGAATACCTAAAAAAAAAACACATTTATTTTGAGTAACCATGTTATATGGTGAATATAAAAAATTATATTCAGTCTGCAGTGATATTTTCTCATTTAGTTATACTCCATAAACCACGAGTATGGTAAGACATGCAACTGGGAGGAAGAGTTTCTCAAAAAGTCAGAATTCATCTAATCTGTTCCTCAGTTTGTGGGATTTTTTAATGTTTTGCACTAGTTTATGTGCTTTTTAAAGACATATGCATAAAGTGAGAAAAGGCATTGAACTCATGTGCTGACATGGTGTGGTTCATCCATGAATAAGAGGCAGGCTTCTTGGACCAATGACCTTTACTCATTACTAAAAATTAAAATGTTCTACATTTTTCCCAACTACCAAAGAAAGAATGTTCATTTATACTGCACCTTTCAAGCCAATGAACATCCAAAGTGCTTAAATAAAGTGTAGTCACTGCTGTAACGTAGGGAACACAGAAGCAAATTTGTACGCAGCAAGGTCCTACAAGATAAATGACCTGACCAGACAACCTGTTTTAAGGATGGTGGCTGAGAGAAAACGTTGGCCAGGCCACCAGGAGAACTTTCCTGCTCTTCTTTGAAGAGTGACGTTGGATCTTTTACATCTACCCGAGAGGGCAGACAGGGTTTAATGTCTCATCCGAAAAACGGCATCTCCAACAATGTAGCACCCTAGGTGTCAACCTAGATTACGTGCTCAAGTGTCCCAAATGGGGCTTGAACACAAACCTTCTAACTCAGGTGAGAGCTCTACCAGTGAGCCAAGGTTGACACATATATAGCACACCTAGCATTTTCTATTGGACAGCTATTTTGCAGTCTGTGATTCTAATAAAATTTTCAAAGAACAAAACCATAACATCCAGAAACTACGGCAAAAGAAAATACCAGGGCATAGAAGCCATTTAGCATCAATATGGAGACAAAGAAGGACAGATCTCAGGATATCCAAAAAAAAAATTTAATCCAGGAAAACATCATGCAAAGAATGCCTCCAAAGTTAAATGGCTTAATGAAAGGATCAGTTGATGTTTAATGCACAAGGGGAATCTAGTCATGATAACACTTTGATAGTCTTCTGTACTAGATCATGATGCAGCATTGGTGCCGAATGTGTAATAGCAGAGCAAACTCCAGAAGCCATGGAGAGGCTAATGATGATTCTTCCTCTAAGAACCTCTGAGCAGATACCACTGGTGGATTTAATCATCTTTTGTCTTTCACTATTATCACTTCTGTCATTTATTCATCTCCAGTTCTCCACTTAATCACCTGACAGACCATTCTTTTTCTTTTCTTGTGTATGTGGTCAGTTTTTCCTTATGCTCCCTTTTCCCTGGCTCGGTTTCTCGTTATAAAGGTCCTCTTTATAAGATGTTCATCTGTAACATCTTCCAGTTCTGACAAAAGGTCATAGATCTGAAACATTAACCCAACCCTTTTTTTCTCTCCACAGATGCTGCATGCCCAGCTGAGTGTTTCCAGCATTTTCTGTTTTTATTTCAGATTTCTAACATCTGCAGTATTTTCCTTTTTGTTACACTGGTGGATTCCCAATTTACTCAGTTTTAAACTTGTATTTAACAACAACTGCATTTATATAGTGCCTTTAATGTAGTAAAGCATCCTAAGGTTCCCAGTATTTGAACTCTTCACCATAGCAAACAATTTATCTTGATCAATTCCATTTGTAATACAGTATTGTAGATTTCAATTCAGTCATCTTTCAAAAAATTTTAAAAAATCAATTTCCTTAACCTCGTCTTACAACTTCATGATCAAGTCAGGATCTTCCTTCAGCTAGTTCTACATTCCACAATGACACTATTTCCTGCTACCTCACCATACACCACTTTGTCCAGGCTCCAGCTGTACTCCCCAAAATTCAGCACACACTCCTTGCACTGAGCCCCTGAAATTTAAGTAGCCCTACACATTTCCTCTTGCTCAATATTTGCTTCTTTAACGTCAACTAGCATTGAAAGTCTACAAAGCTCCAGGGAACAAAACATCAGCCAACCAGAGGAAAAAAGTGGGTTTAACCACAACCTCCACTTCAAGAAGAATGAGACAGCTAACTCAAAACCACGTGTTGAACATACCTCACCCCATACCAACTCCACTTTGCCCTGCCAGATAAAGGCTGGAAAAACTAGAGAAATGGACGTCAAAGAGTAAACAAACTGTTGAAATGTGCCAGGAGTTTAAGCCCTTTTTGCTACATAATATGGAGGGATTTTGTACATGCTGACGCTGTACTATTAACAGTTAAGTTGACCACCTTCAAAATCTATTAGCAATATATGGACCAAAATAAAACCACAAAAAAATACACTAGAAACATAGCTTATTCTGGAATATGATTGATAAAATTAAGTTACAAGTTCCTTCTCGAAAGCAGTTTTAAAAAATAAATTTTCCAAACATGGCAGGTCTACTCCCAAAACATGTAAAACAATTTTTTAATAAACTATAAATTCACATATTCCACATTTTAAAAAGTGGATTTCTTCAGAACTGACAACACAATTTAATAATTTACTAGGAGAGACAAATAGCACTAGAGTAAAGAATAGTTCAGAAATAGGAGGGATCAAACGGGGGCAAATCCATGGCAGTCTAAGATGAGTTTGGAATGCATGTGCGTAAATGCACATAGCGTGGTAAACAAGGTTGGTGAGCTGCAGGCACAAGTCGCCACATGAGATTATGATAGTGGCAATAACAGAGACCTGGCTCAAAGAAGGGGATGATTGGGAACTTAATATTCCTGGCTACAAGATATAGGGAAGGAAAAAAGGAGGGACGGGGATGTGGCAGTACTGATCAAATAAACTATTATAGGCACTGGAAAGGGATGATGTAGTTGAGGGGTTAAAGGCAGAATATATTTGGTTAGAATTAACAATAAAGGTGCTATTATGTTACTGGCTTTATACTATAGGCCACCAAATATTGGGAAGGAGATAGAGGAGCAAACTTGCAGGCAAATTACAGAAAGATGCAAGAACTATAGAGCAGTGATAATGGGGGACTTCAATTATCCCAATATAGACTGGGATAGTAACAGTGTAAAGGGCAAAGGGGAGAAATTCCTGAAAAGAACTTTCTTGATCAGTGTGTTTCCAGCCCAACGAGGAAGGAAGCAGTGCTAGATCTAGTTCTGGGGAATGAACTGGGGCAAGTGGAGCATGTTTCAGTGGGGGAGCATTTGGAGAACAGTTATCAGGTTTAGAATTGTTATGGAAAAGGACAAGGAACAATCAAGCATAAAAATACATAACTGGAAAAGGCCTAATTTCAGCGAGTTAAAAAGAGATCTGGCCCAGGTGGATTGGAATCAAAAATTGGTAGATAAAACAGTAATTGAACAATGGGAGGCCTTCAAGGAGGAATTAGTTCGGGTACAGAGTAGACACATTCCCACAAGGGGGAAAGGAAGGGCATCTAAAACTAGAGCTCCCTGGATGACTAAAGATATAGAAATTAAAATAAAACAGAAAAAGGAGACTTATAACAAATGTAAAGTTCATAATACAGTAAAGCACCAAGCTGAATACAGAAAGTACAGAGGAAATCTAAAAAAGGGAATAAGAGGGACAAAGAGAGTGTGAGAATTGATTAGGGGCTAACATAAAAGGGAACCCAAAAGTCTTTTCTAACCATATAAATAGTTAAAGGGTAGCCAAAGGAAGGGTGAGGCCGACTAGGGATCAAAAATATAGTGTGTTCAATTCTGGGCACCACACTTTAGGAAGGATGTCAAGGCCTTAGAGAGGGTACAGAAGAGATTTACTAGAATGGTACCAGGATTGAAGGACTTCAGTTATGTGGGGAGACTGGAGAAGCTGGGGTTATTCTCCTTGGACCAGAGAAGGTTAAGAGATTTGATAGAGGTGTTCAAAAATCATGAACGGTTTTGTGGCAGACGGGTCGGAAACCAGATAATGCTGATTTAAGGTGATTGGCAAAAGAACCAGAGGTGACATGAGGAAAAAAAATTAATGCAGTGACTTGTGATCTGGAATGCACTGCCTGAAAGGGTGGTGGAAGGAGATTCAATAGTAACTTTCAAAAGGGAATTGGATAGAAGGAAAAAAAATACAGGGCTATGGGGAAAGAGCAGGGGAGTGGGACTAGCAAAGAGCCGGCACAAGCACGATGGGTCGAATGGCCTCCTTCTGTGCTGTATCATTTTATGATTTTATAAGTACAATATTCCTATGAAAACCAGTCAGGTACTAAAAAGTAAATGGCTGTTAAGATGTCGCATGACTTTTGTAACAGTTAAGTTAGTATAATAAAAAGTAACAACAGAAAATGCTGGAAAAACTCAGCAGGCCAGGCAACATCCGTGGAGAGAAATTAAGAGTCGACGTTTCGGGTGAACCCTTTTTCAAAACTGGAAAGGAAATAAAATAGATCGAAGGCAGGGCTGCGATAGAACAAAAGAGAAGTGAAGAGACATTAAGAGGTATTCAAAACCAGACGAGATGGTAATAGGACAGTGGAGACAAAAGACGGCTCAGATTAGGTGTGAAGTGTACTGGCAGGATGAGTGACAGCTGCCATGTGGGAGAGAGAAAAAAAAAGGGGGGGGGGGGGGGGAGGGAAGACCCAAAACAAAGGGGTGGAAAAAAAAAGTAAAAATGTAATAGGGGCCGAGGTTATGATCTGAAATTGTTGAACTCGATATAGAGTCCGGAAGGCTGCAAAGTGCCTAATCGGAAGATGAGGTGCTGTTCCTCGAGTTTACGTTGAGCTTCAGTGGAACAATGCAAGAAGCCAAGGACGGTGAGGCCCGAGTGGGAATGGAGCGGTGAATTAAAATGACAGGCGACCGGAAGCTCGGGGTCACCCTTACGGACTGACCGGAGGTGTTCCGCAAAACGGTCACCCAATCTGCGTTTGGTCTCTTGCATTGTTCCACGGAAGCTCAACGTAAACTCGAGGAACAGCACCTCATCTTCCGATTAGGCACTTTGCAGCCTTCCGGGCTCAATATCGAGTTCAACAATTTTCATAACCTCGGCCCCTATTACATTTTTACTTATATTTTTTTCCACCCCTTTGTTTTGGGTCTTCCCTCCCCCCCCTTTCCTTTTTTTTCCTCTCTTCCACATGGCAGCTGTCACTCATCCTGCCAGTACACTTCACACCTAATCTGAGCCGTCTTTTGTCTCCACTGTCCTATTACCATCTCGTCTGGTTTTGAATACCTCTTAATGTCTCTTCACTTCTCTTTTGTTCTATCGCAGCCCTGCCTTCGATCTATTTTATTTCCTTTCCAGTTTTGAAAAAGGGTTCACCCGAAACGTCGACTCTTAATTGCTCTCCACGGATGTTGCCTGGCCTGCTGAGTTTTTCCAGCATTTTCTGTTGTTATTTCGGATTTCCAGCATCTGCAGTATTTTGCTATCATCAAGTTAGTATAATAGTTGGTTTAATTTTTCTTTAACAATATTATCTACATAAAGTCTGAAATACACAATACATCCTCATGTTAAATGAACTGCATCAAGATTAAAGTTGTGCAATGCAGTAAGTACCTAATACTAGCAAACTATCAAATACTAAATTACAACTTAATACTGATAGTAGCTACAAAACATGGAATTAAATCACTGCATTTAAAACAAAAGTTATTTACTAATTTGAAGTCCTTGGTCTGCCATTCTTACCTGCAATTGCACCAGCTGTAAGAAGATGCAACGGACCCAACCTACCCTGCTCATCCGCAAAGGCTAGCTTAGTGTGAGCATACACTGGAAAGTAGATGGCAGAGAAAGGGATATCACGGAGAAAACAAGCTTTTGCACCCTATCATAAGTAAACAAGAACACAGTTTTAGACACAAGCAGTAACTTTATACAGATTAAGTTTTGTTCTTCCAGGCATCACACTACCAGCAATTCATAGAGTCATAGTCATAGAGTTTTACAGCACAGAAAGAGGCCCTTCGGCCCATCGTGTCCGCACCGCCCATCCATCCCTGTCCTGTCTAATCCCATTTTCCAGCATTTGGTCCATAGCCTTGTATGCAATGGCATTTCAAGTGCTCATCCAAATGCTTCTTGAATGTTGTGAGGGTTCCTGCCTCTACCACCCTTTCAGGCAGTGAGTTCCAGATTCCAACCACCCTCTGGGTGAAAAAGTTCCTCCTCAAATCCCCTCTAAATCTCCTGCCCCTTACCCTGAATCTATGCCCCCTTGTTATTGACCCCCCTACTAAGGGGAAAAGTTCCTCTTTATCTACCCCATCTATGCCCCTCATCATTTTGTACACCTCAATCAGGTCCCCCCTCAGCCTTCTTTGCTCCAAGGAAAACAAGCCCAGCCTGTTTAGTCTTTCTTCATAGCTGAGGCGCTCCATCCCAGGTAACATCCTGGTGAATCTTCTCTGCACCCTCTCCAAAGCAATCACATCCTTCCTATAGTGAGGCGACCAGAACTGCACACAGTACTCCAGCGGTGGCCTCACCAGCGTTTTGTACAGCTCCATCATAACCTCCCTGCTCTTATATTCTATGCCTCGGCTAATGAAGGCAAGTATCCCATATGCCTTTTTAACCACCTTATCTACCTGTTCCGCTGCCTTCAGAGATCTATGTACATGTACACCAAGGTCCCTCTGACCCTCTGTACTTCCTAGGGTCCTACCACTCATTGTGTATTCCCTTGCCTTATTTGTCCGTCCAAAATGCATCACCTCGCACTTTTCAGGGTTAAATTCCATTTGCCACTTTTCCGCCCATCTGACCAACCCGTTTATATCGTCCTGTAGCCTGAGGCTTTCCTCCTCGCAATTTACCACCCCACCAATTTTCGTGTCATCTGCGAACTTACTGATCATACCTTTTACATTCTCATCCAAATCATTTATGTAGATCACAAACAACAAGGGACCCAGCACCGATCCCTGAGGTACCCCACTGGACACAGGCTTCCAGTCACAAAAGCAACCTTCGACCATCACCCTCTGCCTCCTGCCACTCAGCCAGTTTAGGATCCAACGCGCCAAGGCACCCTGGATCCCATGGGCTCTTACCTTCTTGACCAGTCTCCTATGCGGGACTTTGTCAAAAGCTTTACTGAAGTCCATGTAAACCACATCCACAGCATTTCCCTCATCCACCCCCCTAGTCACCCCCTCGAAAAATTCAATCAGATTTGTCAGACATGATTTACCCTTGACAAAGCCATGCTGACTATCCCCGATTAATCCTTGCCTCTCCAAGTGGAGACTAATTTTGTCCCTCAGAATTTTTTCCAATAATTTCCCTACCACAGATGTTAGGCTCACTGGCCTGTAATTCCCTGGTTTATCCCTGCTACCCTTCTTGTATAAATGGTACTACGTTAGCTGTTCTCCAGTCCTCTGGTACATCCCCTGTGGCCAGAGAGGTTCTGAAAATTTGTGTCAGAGCCCCTGCAATCTCCTCCTTTGCCTCCCACAGCAGCCTGGGATACATCTCGTCCGGGCCTGGGGATTTATCCACTTTTTGGCCTGCTAAAACCGCTAGCACCTCCTCCCTCTCGGTGCTAATATGTTCAAGTATGTCACAGTCCCCTTGCCCGATTTCTATGTCTGCATCGTCTCTCTCCATAGTGAACACAGATGCAAAAAATTCATTTAAAACCCCGCCTACATCATCTGGCTCTACACACAGATTGCCACTTTGGTCCCTAATGGGCCCTACCCTTTCCCTGGTTATCCTCTTGCCCTTAATATACTTATAAAACATCTTAGGATTTTCCTTTATTTTGCCCGCCAGTGTTATTTCATGGCCCCTCCTCGCCCTCCTAATTTCTTTTTTAAGTTACCACATTCAAATAAAATGCCGCTGACTCAAAAATAAACAAGTAAAAACTGTAAATTCCATCACTGTTAAATCCTTGACATTATAATTTAACAGTTGTGCAAGTGGTCTATCCAATTCAAACATAATTTTATCAGTACAGTTAAAGAGATTCACTAATTTAAGTTATCTTCACAAAACTTTCTCCGTGCGAGATCCTGCAGCTCTAGACTATAGGTGAAAATTGCATTATCAAAACAAATTTCAAGTACTTCTAGGAGTCATTGGTTAAGAGAGGATCTGGCCCAAATTAGGTGGGCAGAAAAGTTAGAAAACAGGTTGCTAGATCAGCAGTTTTCGGATGATGTTGCCGAGGGACAGCATGTAGATGAGAAATAGGAGGGGGTCAAGGATAGATCCTTGGGGGACACCAAAGGTAATGGTGCGGGAACGGGAAGAGAAGCCATTGCAGGTGATTCTCTGGCTACGATTAGATAGATAAGAATGGAACCAGGCGAGTGCAGTCCCACCAAGCTGGATAACAGTGGAGAGGCGTTGGAGGAGGATGGTGTGGTCAACTGTGTCACAGGCTGCAGACAGGTCGAGAAGGACGAGGAGGGATAGTTTACCTTTGTCAATCACATAGGACGTCATTTGTGACTTTGATGAGAGCCGTTTCAGTACTGAGGCGGG
This sequence comes from Somniosus microcephalus, assembly GCF_052327205.1. Lineage (NCBI taxonomy): Eukaryota > Metazoa > Chordata > Chondrichthyes > Squaliformes > Somniosidae > Somniosus > Somniosus microcephalus. The sequence goes on along the minus strand of NC_140990.1, from coordinate 251,612,968 downwards.
GCAGAAACCTGATTGGAGGGATTCAAACATGGAGATGGGTACGGATTTGGGAGGCAACAACACGTTCAAGGACTTTGGAAAGGTAAGGGAGGTTGGAGATTGGGTGGTAATTTGCAAGGATGGAGGGGTCAAGGGTGCATTTTTTGAGAGGGGGACAGTATCTGAGCAGAGAGAACCATTAACAATATCAGCTAACATGGGAGCAGGAAGGGAAGTTGGGTGGTCAGCAGGTTAGTGGGAATAGGGTCGAAGGAGCAGGAAGTGGATCTCGTGGACAAGCTGACCTCGGAGAGGGTATGAGGGGAGACAGGAGAGAAACTAGAGAAAGATGTGAGTTCACGGTTAGGGCAGGAAAGTAAGAATATAAAGAGGAGAGAAAGGGGAGGGAAATGGAATAAGAGTAAATAGCTGCTGAAAGGCTAGCTCTTTATTAAATGACCTTCTCTAATGTAATTCCATGATTCTAAATGTACTCTCCCTCCTTGCCTGGCTCAAAAGACTCTGCTCTTCCCTGAGTCCAACAGGGTTTCTCTTTCTCTCTGCTCTCTCATCAACAAGGTACCATTGAAGATCTCAGTCCCTCTTGTTCCCCTCACTTCTGAACTGGGTGTTTATTGCTCTCTTTCTCTCCTCTTCCTATTCCCAAGACCACAGCTCTGCTAAAATTAATCTGGAAGTTAGTTCCCTAGAGACAGACTCCAGCACATGCATATCTCACTTTTTCCAGTCTTTTCCTTTCAGTTTGCTCTTCCTCTATCTGCAGTTCCATTTTTCTGTTATTTCAATTCACTTTCCCTTTTCTCCTCTTTCTCTCCTGTTTGTTATTGAAACACTTTGCTCCCATTTCTGCAGTAGGCACAATCAATGTTCCCGTTAAGCTGCGCAGTCACACAGTGCTCTGGAAGACTTGTGCAGCCAGCTCACTGGCTTTTAAATGCAGAAACTGCACGTGTGGATTTTCAAATGGGCCGTGCAGCCCCAAAAAAAAATTACAGGGAACAGTGGTCACAATGCTGTTGGGGAGACTGTGGGAGGGTGAGAGTAAAGAACAGAGAGATTGGGAAGAGGGCAATGGAAGTCTCATTAGTGGATGCTCCTTTATAAAGGGGTTTTTATTTGTAAAAACTAGCTCTAAAAGGTCAATGTCTTAGCAAGCCATAAAAATGAACTGTCATGTAGCATATTAAGCTTCATAATTCTAAATTTACCATAAATTCCTTCCACATTGTATTCAGAATTTTTCATTTAAAAATCTGGGGCAAGTTCTGAAAGTGACTGTGGTTCTAATTTATTTTAACTATAAACTTTAGACAGGGAATTATTAACTTCACAGAATACGATGGATCTGAACATCAAACTAAAACACAGTATACAAATAGAATACTTCATGGAGACCTGCGAGATACGATTTTTATTTCCACTAGTGATTTACCACATATCTATATATATATATATATAAAGCGGCTCGTCTGTCTGTCTGTCTGTCTGGTCTCTATACGTTTGGAAGTTACAGAGCGTACCGACGCGCGCGTCGCCTCAAAAGAAAGCTTGCGATTCCGGACCGGTCATCGGCGTATTTACGTTTCAGCCGGACAAAAATCCCGCCCGCGGTATCCCAAAAACGTTCAGCGTTCCGCTCATTAGCATCTCATTAGCGACCGTGTGACTTCGAGGTCTTCCTACAGTTGAGTGTCGAGTGACTCGACGATTGACCAATCCTACGCTTCGGTGACCTGACCGGTCAACCAATCGGTGCGTGTGTGGGCGGGCCTTATCCTTCTGAACCGAGGTGAGTGGCCGCCATCTTGATTTTCCACGATTTTTCCCCCCACACTTTGTGTGTGTTAGGGAACTAAAGTAAATATTTCAATTATGTGTTAGGCAATTAATTAACAATTTATTTGAGTTTTATATTGTGTTTAGCAACCCCCCCCACCTCCTCCTCACCCTCGCGCAGGGGGGACTCGGGGCCTGAAGCTGAAAAAATTTCTCTCTCTCTCTCTTTCTTCCCTCTCTCTCTCTCCTTCTCCTCTTCCCTCTCTCCTTCTCCTCTTCCCTCTTCCCTCTCTGTCTCTCTCTACTTCCCCCTCTCAGGTGTCGCGGACGGAGCGCGGGCGCGCCGCCCGAAGTTTCCCGCTCGCTAACGGCCTTGCCGGCTCCCGCGGGCCGCTCGCACTGACCGCGCATGCGCCGCCCGCACTCACCGCGCATGCGCCGCCCACACTCACCGCGCATGCGCTGCCCGCCCGCCCGCAGCGGCCGTCCATCAGCCGCGCGATACGCGGGGGACCTCAGCAACGGCACCGGACCTCAGGCGCTAGGTAGGGGGAGGGGCCGGAGAGGGGGACAGAGGGGAGCGGGGGAGGAGGGGAGTGGGGGAGGGGAGGAAGGGGAGAGGAGGGAGGGGAAGGGAGGGGAGGGAGGGAGAGAGGGGAGGGAGAGAGGGGAGGGATAGGACAGGGAGAGGACATGACAGGGAGAGGGGGGACACACAGGGGCAGGGAGACCAAACGCCCCAAAATTGCCCTCGCAACGCGGGGCTCCCCAGCTAGTAATATATAAATGAGGTTAAAAAAATCCTCCCAGCAAGTGCTATTGCTGCACTGTACACCCCTCCCAATCAAAATCTCTCACATTCATAGCATTAGGAACCATTTTAATTGCCTACATCAGTCTTTCTGAAATCAAAGAAGCCATAAATGGATATAAAATTTTAAGTGTGGCTTAAGTTAGAGGTCATACTCATTTTCTATAATGCATTAATCACTGTAGGCAGTAAAACATTATTAATTGCTATATCAAATTTGTTTCCTCTATTTTTAAAGCTCTTTTCAATGTGTTACCAGCTACAGCAGCTTGTTCGGTTTCTGGCTTTAGGTCATTGGATAAGCATTGTATGAGGCACATTTTTTTCCTAATGACTGGTCTTTAATATTCATTTTCTACATTTACACTATGAATTATGTTGTGTTCTTTTAAAGGAAATAGAAAAAAGTTAGAACATTCCTCATCAATCAATAGGTTTTCATGAACGAGGTCACTTCACTGACATGAATGGGGCAGGATTACTTCAGTTTCACAAAAACTAGGATTGCGTAAACTGCTTTTTTCATTAAAGGGTAAATTGAGTGCAAAGAGGTGCTAAGAAAAAATTATCTTTAACATTTATTCATTTAAAACAGACACCAAATACAAGACATGTAATTTTCATATGAATACACCAGTGAATTTTCCGTAGGATTGCTCATGCGAAGTCAGAGAATACACTGTTTTATAAAGACAGAAGCTTATATGATGTAATGCAGAATGGTAATGTGACATGATATAATATAATAAATTTAATAATAGTGGCTTCGCTGTGGTATTGCACATAAAGTTGTATTAATTGGAATCTTGTACGTGGCATGCTGGTGGCGGAGGCCAGTGGTCAAGGAAGAATTAAAATATTAATTACGGCATTGCTGGAAAATAATTATATAAAAGAAATAGGGAATGCAAGGGCACAGGGAAGAAGTATATAAATGAATAAAATGGCAGGAGATTACAAAAAGGTAAATTAATGAATTATGGGAAAGGCTCAGAGTGAAGTACATAAAGAAAGGATTGGGAACAGCTCTACTGACCAATGAAAATAAATGATCAAGAACAACTCTGCGTGAAATAAATAAATAGGAGCGAAGGTGGAAAGAATCAGAAATTTAAAAAAAATGTAAATTGAATGGTAACTTGGAAAAATTCACAGATGGATTCCGAAACAGTGAAGTAAGTATTTAAATATTTTTCATTGGTTCCTGAGCAATCTGAGCTGATCAGCATGCTGTGTGTGCTACCGACACATCACCCTATAAACACACGTAAATAGATAAATACATTAAAACCAAATAATCTCAGAATTGACATTAAAAAAAAACCCTGTCCAAATTTTAGATCACTAACAAATTCAAATAACTTGTCTTTGTAATAGGCTACTTACAGGAGTATAGCTTTAAATTATCACGTGGAACCACCTACCTTGTACAAACCCAAAAATCCAAGATCACGCATTACAGAAAGTGCACTGACTCTGGGACCCGTGGTGATCTCTCCTGCAACTTGTAATCGAATTTTCACTATTTCCAATGGATTTGTAAAGATTACTTGAGAAGCTCCAGCCTGAAAGATTTACAAAAAAAAATTGAATGTTAAAAATTCCTGATACAAGGCTCTATTCTAATTTTGAAATATCCCAGTTTTCCCATCATGTTCTGTACAGACTCCTGTTGACACATATATAGCCTTTTTTTCCTACAAATCTACCTTCAGGTTTTTAAAGACATTCCAGCAAACAATATACCTACCAACATAAATGCAGGGGGATAGAAATGTAGAGTTACCATAGCAGCAGACATAATCATCATTAATTTTCCCAGTATCTTCTATCTATATATATATATAAAGCAGTCGATCTGTCTGTCCTTCTGTCTGTCCTCGGGTGTGCGTCTGTCCGGCTATGCGCTCGAAAGTTATACGGCGTACCTACGCGCGCGTTACCTCCGAAGAAAGCTTACGCTTCCGGGACACTCGTAAGCGTATTTACTTTTCGGTCGGACGAAAATTGTTCGCGCCTTATGCAAAAAACCTTCAAAATTAAACTCATTATCTGCTAGCATTGATTGACTGACGTCAAGGTTCGACCAATCCTGTGCCGTCACGATTGACCAATCCTACAGTACGGTCCCCTGATGGTTGACCAATCGGTGTGTGTGTGTGTGTGTGGGCGGGACTAATCGTTTTCATCTCGGGGATGTGGCAGCCATTGTTTCACTGCCATGACTTCAGCTTCCAGCTCAAACTACTTTGAAAGTTAGTATCTCTTTTAAAAATAACATAAGATTTACCAAAAACCTTTTATAAGTACTTTCACTTTCATCTTTCAAGGTATTAAAAGGTAGAAATGTTGCCCGGCAGCAGATTCACAAAGGGACACAGACAGGGCCCTAAAGCCTGGGACTCGATTTAAAATGTTGCCCGGCACCAGATTCACAAAGGGACACAGACAGGGCCCCAAAGCCTGGGACTCCATTTAAACCGCCCGGCAGCAGATTCACAGAGGGACACAGACAGGGCCCAAAGCCTGGCACTCGATTTAAACCGCCCGGCCCAAAACAGCCCTGGCAAATATAAAGGAGTCGATCTGTCTGTCCTCGGGTGTGCGTCTGTCCGGCTATGCGCTCGAAAGTTATATCGCATACCTACGCGTGCGTTACCTCCGAAGAAAGCTTACGGTTCCGGGACGGTCGTAAGCGTATTTACTTTTCGGTCGGACGAAAATTGTTCGCGCCTTATGCAAAAAACCTTCAAAATTAAACTCATTATCTGCTAGCATTGATTGACTGACGTCAAGGTTTGACCAATCCTGTGCCGTCACGATTGACCAATCCTACAGTACGCTCCCCTGATGGTTGGCCAATCGGTGTGTGTGTGTGTGGGCGGGACTAATCGTTTTCATCTCGGGGATCTGGCAGCCATTGTTTCAGTGCCATGACTTCAGCTTCCAGCTCAAACTACTTTGAAAGTTAGTATCTCTTTTAAAAATAACATTACCAAAAACGTTTTATAAGTACTTTCACTTTCATCTTTCAAGGTATTAAGTGTGTGTGTGTGGGTGGGACTAATCGTTTTCATCTCAGGGATCTGCCAGCCATTCTTTCACTGCTTGCAGCTCAAACTACTCTCCTTATCCAGCTTTGAAAAAGTTAGTTTCTCTTTTAAAAATAACATAAGATTTACCAAAAACATTTTATAAGTACTTTCACTTTCATCTTTCAAGGTATTAAAAAAGGTAGAAATGTTGCCCGCCAGCAGATTCACAGAGGGACACAGACAGGGCCCAAAGCCTAACACTCGATTTAAACCGCCCAGCCCAAAACAGCCCTGGCAAAGCCGGGCTCCCCCCAGCTAGTATATCTATATAAAGCGGTTCCGTACGTTTCGTCTGTCCGGCTATACGCTCGAAAGTTATAGGGTGTACCTGCGCGTGCGTTACCTCCAAAGAAAGCTTACCGTTCCGGGACGGTCGTAAGCGTATTTACTTTTCGCTCTGACGAAAATTGTTTGCGCCTTATGCAAAAACCTTCAAAATTCCACTCATTATCTGCTAATTAGCATTGAGTGACTGACGTCAAGGTTCGACCAATCCTGTGCCGTCATGATTGACCAATCCTACAGTTCAGTCGTTTGATGGTTGACCAATCGGTGTGTGTGTGGGCGGGACTAATGGTTTTCATCTCAGGGATCTGGCAGCCATTGCCTCAAGCTAAAAACCCCATTTACTTCCAGCTCAAAATCTGCTAATCCAGCTTCGAAAAAGTTAGTATCTCTTTTAAAAATAACATAACATTTACCAAAAACCTTTTATAAGTACTTTCACTTTCATCTTTCAAGGTATTAAAAGGTAGAAATGTTGCCCAGCAGCAGATTGAGAGAGGGACACAGAGACAGGGCACAAAGCCTGGTACTCGATTTAAAATGTTGCCCGGCAGCAGATTCACAAAGGGACAGAGACAGGCCCCAAAGCCTGGGACTCGATTTAAACCGCCCGGCCCAAAACAGCTCTGGCAACGCCGGGGCCCCCCCAGCTAGTATGCGAGTCCCGACCCACAGCAATATGGTTGACTCTTGGCCTAGCAAGCCATTCAGTTGTAACAAACCGCTACAAAAAATAAAACGGGATGGACGACCCGGCATCGGCTTCGGACACAACGGCACACCCAGCCCAGTCGACCCTGCAAAGTCCCCCTCCCTAACATCTGGGGACTTGTGCCCACCAGCCAGACAGATCCACCAGAGCTGGGGTCACAGTGGTGTAGAGTGGACCTTAACATCGACTCCGGACCCCATGAAGTCTCACGGCTTCAGGTTCAAGCATGGGCAAGGAAACCTCCTGCTGATTACCACCTACCACCCTCCCTCAGCTGACGAATCAGTACTCCTCCGTGTTGAACACCACTTGGAAGAAGCACTAGGCAAGGGCACAGAATGTACTCTGGATGGGAGACTTCAATGTCCATCACAAAGAGTGGCTTGGTAACACCACTACTGACTGAGCTGCCCGAGTCCTGAAGGACATAACTGCCAGACTGGGCCTGCGGCAGGTGGCGAGAGAACCAACACGAGGGGAAAAAACCTACTTGACCTCATCCTCACCAATCTACCTGTCGGAGATGCATCTGTCCATGACAGCATTGGTAGCAGTCACCACCATACAGTCCTTGTGGAGACAAAGTCCCGTCTTCAAACTGAGGACACCCTCCATCGTGTTGTGTGGCAATACCACCGTGCTAAATGGGACAGATTCAGAACCGATCTAGCAGCTCAAAACTGGGCATTCATGAGGCGCTGTGGGCCATCAGCAGCAGCAGAATTGTATTCCACCACAATCTGTAACCTCATGGCCCAGCATATCCCTCACTCTACCATTACCATCAAGCCAGAATACCATAGGAACATAGGAATAGGAGTTGGCCATTCAGCCCCTCGAGCCTGTTCCGCCATTCAATGAGGTCATGGCTGATCTAGAACCTAACTCCATATAGGCCTTTGGCCCATATCCCTTAATACCTTTGGTTAACAAAAAGCTATCAATCTCCAATTTAAAATTAACAATTGATATCGCATCAATTGCCATTTGCGAAGAGAGTTCCAAACTTCTACCACGCTTTGTGTGTAGAAGTGTTTCCTAATTTCACTCCTGAAAGGTCTAGCTCTAATTTTTAGAGTCATAGAGTTTTACAGCACAGAAAGAGGCCCTTCGGCCCATCGTGTCTGCGCCGCCCATCCATCCCTGTCCAGTCTAATCCCATTTTCCAGCATTTGGTCCATAGCCTTGTATGCAATGGCATTTCAAGTGCTCATCCAAATGCTTCTTGAATGTTGTGAGGGTTCCTGCCTCTACCACCCTTTCAGGCATTGAATTCCACATTCCAACCACCCTCTGGGTGAAGAAGTTCCTCCTCAAATCCCCTCTAAATCTCCTGCCCCTTACCCTGAATCTATGCCCCCTTGTTATTGACCCCCCCACTAAGGGGAAAAGTTCCTCTTTATCTACCCTATCTATGCCCCTCATCATTTTGTACACCTCAATCAGGTCCCCCCTCAGCCTTCTCTGCTCCAAGGAAAACAACCCCAGCCTGTCCAGCCTCACAGGTGTAGTCCTAGTCCTAGAATCCCCAACTAGCAGAATCGTTTCTCTCTACCCTATCTGTTCCCCTTAATATCTTGAAAACTTCGATCAGACCTCCCCTTAACCTTCTAAATTCTAGGGACTACAACACTAATTTGTGTAGTCTCTCCTCGTAACTTAACCCTTGGGAGTCCAGGTAACATTATCGTAAACTTATGCTGCACTCCCTCCAAGGCCAATATATCCTTCCTATGGTGTGGTGCCCAGAACTGCTCACAGTACTCCAGGTGTAGTCTAACCAGGGTTTTGTATCGCTGCAGCATAACTTCTACCCCCTTGTATTCTAGTCCTCTAGTTGATGACCTCACATTTGCCTACATTAAAATCCATTTGCCACAGTTTTGTCCACTTAATCTGTCGTTATCTCTTTGTAATTTTATGCTTTCATCTACACTGCCTACAATGCCACCTATCTTTGTGTCATCGGCAAATTTGGATATATGCCTTTCTATGCCATCATCGAAGTCGTTAATAAATAGTGAACCTGACCAACCCTGGTTCAATGAGGTTTGCAGAAGAGCATGCCAGAAGCAGCATCAGGCGTTCCTAAAAATGAGGTGCCAACTTGAAGAAGCTGCAACACAGGACTACGTGCATGCTAAACACAGAACCATCATGCTATAGAGAGCTCAGCGAGTTCACAATCAACAGATCAGATCAAAGCTCTGCAGTCCTGCCACATCCAGTTGTGAATGGTGGTGGACAATTAAACAACTAACAGGAGGAGAAGGCTCCTTGAATATTCCCATCCTCAATGACGGTGGAGCGCAGCATGCGAGTGCAAAAGACAAGGCTGAACATTTGCAACCATCTTCAGCCAGAAGTGCCAAGTGGATGCTCCATATCAGCCTCCTCCTGAGGTCCCCACCATCACAGAAGCCAGTCTTCAGCCAATTCGAATCACTCCACGTGATATCAAGATGCGGCTGAGCACATTGCATACAGCCTCATGAATGCCCCGACAACATCCCAGCTGTCGTGCTGAAGACTTGTGCTCCAGAACTAGCTGCGCCTCTAGCCAAGCTGTTGCAGTACAGCTACAACACTGGCATCTACTTGACAATGTGGAAAATTGCCCAGATATGTCCTGTCCACAAAGGACAAATCCAATCCGGCCAATTAACGCCCCATCAGTCTATTCTCAATCATCAGCAAAGTGATCAAGGCGTCGTTGACCTAACAAGCGGCACTTACTCACCAATAACTTGCTCACCGATGCTCACTTTGGGTTCCGCCAGGATCATTCAGCTCCAGACCTCATTACAGCCTTGGTCCAAATATGGACAAAAGAGCTGAATTCCAGAGATGAGGTGAGAGTGACTGCCCTTTGCATCAAGGCTGCATTTGACCAAGTGTGGCATCAAAGAGCCCTAGTAAAATTGAAGTCGATGGAAATCGGGGTAAATTCTCCACTGACTGGAGTCATACCTAGTACAAAGGAAGATGGATTGTGGTTGTTGGAAGTCAATCATCTCAGTCCCAGGACATCACTGCAGGAGTTCCTCAGAGCAGTGTCCTAGGCCCAACCATCTTCAGCTGCTTCATTAATAACCTTCCCTCCATCATAAGGTCAGAAGTGGGGATGTTCGCTAATGATTGCAATGTTCAGTTCCATTCGTAACTCTTCAGATAATGAAGCAGTCCATGCCAGCATGCAGCAAGACCTGGACGACATTCAGGCTTAGGCTGATAAGTGGCAAGTAGCATTTGAGCCACGCAAGTGCCAGGCAATGACCATCTCCAACAAGCGAGAGTCTAACCACCGCCCCCTGACATTCAACGGCATTAACATCACCGAATCCCCCACCATCAATATCCTGGGGGTCACCATTGACCAGAAACTTAATTGGGCCAGCCAAATAAATACTGTGGCAACAAGAGCAAGTCAGAGGCTGCGTATTCTGCGGTGAGTGTCTCACCACCTCCTGACTCCCCAAAGCCTTTCCACCAATTACAAGGCATAAGTTAGCAGTTGCCTGAATGAGTACAGCTCCAACTACACTCAAGAAGCTCGACACCATCCAGGACAAAGCAGCCCACTTAACTGGCACCCAACCTACCATCTTAAACATTCACACCCTCCACCACCGGTGCACCGTGGCTGCAGTGTGTACCATCTACAAGATGCACTGCAGCAACTCACCAAAGCTTCTTCAGCAGCACCTCCCAAACTTGTGACCTTTACCACCTAGAAGGTCAAGGGCAGCAGGCGCATGGGAACGCCATCACCTGCAAGTTCCCCTCCAAGTTACACACCATCTAGACTTGGAAATATATCGCTGTTCCTTCATCGTCACTGGGTCAAAATCCTGGAACTCCCTCCCTAACAGCACTGTGGGAGTACCTTCACCACACGGACTGCAGCGGTTCAAGGCGGCAGCTCACCACCACTTTCTCAAGGGCAATTGGGGATGGGCAATAAATGCTGGCCTTGCCAGCGATCCCCACATCCCAGGAAGAAATTTTAGAAGGCCCAATTTGCGCATAGCAAGGTTCCACAAATAACAGATATGACCAGCTAATCTAGTTTAATGATGTTGGTTGAGGGATACATATTTGAAATAGTGCCATGGGATCTTTTACATCCAACTGAGGGGGCAGGTTTAATATTTCATCTGAAAGACAGCACCTCCAACAGTGCAGCACTCCCTCAGTAGTGCTAGGAATGTCAGGCTAAACTTTGTGGTCAAGTCTCTTGTGTGGGGCTTGACTTCACAACCTTCTGACTCCGAGACGAGAGTGCTACCACTGAGCCACAGCGAACACCAATATCCAAGAGTACCTTTAATGTAGAAAAATGTTCCAAAGCACTTAACAGAGACATAATCAAAAAATTAATCCTGGGCCAAGGAGAAGATATTAGGAGTGATGACTAAAGGCTTGGTCAACAAGGTGGGTTTTAAGAAGATCTTAAAAAGAATTAAGTTGAAAGGAGAGGTTTAGGGAAGGAATTTCTGAGCATGGGGCTTAGATGGCTCAAAGCACAACCAACAATGGTGAAGCATGCACGAGACCAGAGTCAGAGAAACTGAGTGTTTGGGAGGGTGCTGTAAGGCAGGAGGCAGGCACAAGGCCATGAAGGGATTTAAACAAAAGGATGAGCATTTTAAATTTATGGGGTTGGGTGACTGAGAGCCATTGCAGGTCAGTGAGGTCAGGAGTAATGAGCAAGTGGGACTTGGTGCAGGGTAGGATAAGGGCAGCAGGATTTTGGATGAGCTAAAGTTTACTAAGAGTGGAAGGTGGCAAGCTAACCAAGAGAGCTTTGGAATAGTTGAGTCAGCAGGTAGTATAGAGAAGGATGAGGGTTTCAGCAACAGCTGAGCGGAGATAGGGTCGGAAGCGGGCGATATTCTGGAGGTGGAAATAGGCAGTCTTTGTGATGAAAAGGATATGGGGGTCAGAAGCTCAACTCCTGGTCAAATAAACAATCTCGTTTGGCCTGAGACAATGGCCATGAGGAGGATGGAGTTAGTAGCAGGTGGCACTATCTACTTAGGAGTTTGACTACAGCCTGCTTGGAGCACTCAGTATTACTTTGTCACGGGGTCCCACGTAAATTGCAGCCTCGGCAGGCATTACGCCTCTGACAAACGGACGTATATACTGTACGCTTCTGCCTGTAGATTTTGGTCACCAGATGAATGCTGGTCCATTTCTTCCGCTAAAAAACACAAATGTAGGAGGATACTGTGGAGAAGCCCATTGTGGCACTATTGGGGGGTGGGGGGTGCGGTAAGGTAGCAGCACGACAATTACCTTAAAGGGTTCTGGAAACCTAATGACAGAGAAAACAAAGTGCAGAAAAGGCCTAGAGCATTAATCACTGAATCTTGTTACTGGGCTCTGTAAAATGAACTTCCATTTACAACTCCGTCCCAAAAAACCCTGGTCATCTACTTTAATTGGGTGCATAACGCAGAGGGCTAAACCAGGTGCAAGAAACAGCGTGGACAATGTCATGATATCATTTTTACCTCATTTGCATGCATCTGCCCACAAACTTGCAGGGGCTTCCTGTGGTCACTTAAATTATGATCGCAAAATTGGATGAGGTAAAAAAAAAATAACACAGGAGGCGGCAATTCGGTTTTCCACCTGCACTCCCACTTTTAAAGATCTATCTACCTGTACCCCTGGAATTCTCTGCTCCTTCACTCTGTTAAGAGACTGACCATTTAACTTCCTTTCACTGCTCTTTTTGCTGGAGTGCACTACTTTACATTTCTCTGTACTGAACCATATGTGCCACCTAGCTGCCTAAATCCTTCTGTAATCTCTTGTTTCAAAACAATGTTTTTCCAGACAAACTGGGTAATGAGATGACCTAAACTTTTAAAATTGCTTACAATATTAAATACCAGGAACTTTTGGAAAAATATCAGCAAATGCATTGCAATTTTCAAATTAAGAACAATGACCTCATCTATCAGAGAAATAGTAAATTTGGGCCATCTATATGAATCCCCATGGAGAGTGGTAGGAAAGTTTGACTCCTACAGACGTCATGTTCTCCAGCATTAAAAGCTGTCAACTCTAAAGAGAAAAAGTCTTGAATATTAGCTGGGAGCAGTGGGAACTTCTATTCTTATACCACAATTGCTGATTGTAACACATGAAAAAAGGGCTCAGATATATAGTAATCAGTTACATCATAGGATCCTGACTGCCATCTGGATTCCAAAAATATCACAACCGCCTCCTTTGCTAAAGGCTATGGGTAAGCAATAAAGAGAGAGGGCAATCTCGTCATTTTCCACAAAACAGACTAAAATGACCAGAGAACATCTCATTGACGTGGACGGTTGCCCAGGTGCCCTCGACCCAATAAGTGTCAATTGTCTCATCCCAGACCAATTAAGTCAGGATGTGCCTCATTCATTTTGAAAATAGCAAGAGGCCTTTTCTTTAGATCCATACCTCCAGGGGTGAGGAAAAATTGTTGTTTTATTGACAGACTTACTAGCAAACTGAATAGGGAGGAAGTCAGAGGGACTGCTCCTTGATTTCCTGTGAATACACTCAGAAAAAAAGGGACAAAGGACACATGGCCAGTCAGTTGAGCTCTCGTCATTGCTTACCTGTCGGGAAGGTATTACATAGGATATACGGCTCAGAAACAGGCCATTCGGCCCAACCAGTCCATGCCGGCGGTTATGCTCCACTCGAGCCTCCTCCCGTCTTTCCTCATCTAAATCTATCAGCGTAACCCTCTATTCCCTTCTCCCTCACATGCTTGTTCAGCCTCCCCTTAAATGCATCTATACTATTCGCTTCAACCACTCCCTGTGGTAGCGAGTTCCACATTCTCACCACTCTTTGGGTAAAGAAGTTTCTTTTGAATTCCCTATTGGATTTCTTGGTGACTATCTTATATTGATGGCCTCTAGTTATGCTCTTCCACACAAGTAGAAACATTCTCTCTGTATCCACTATCAAAACCTTTAATAATTTTAAAGACCTCTATTAGGTTACCCCTCAGCCTTCTTTTTTCCAAGAGAAAAGAGACCCAGCCTGTTCGTCCTTTCCTGATCTGTAAACCCTCGCATTTCTGGTATCATCCTTGTAAATCTTCTCTGCACCTTCTCCAGTCCCTCTATATCCTTTTTATAATTTGGCGACCAGAACTGCACACAGTACTCTGTCTAACCAAGGTTCGATACAGGTTTAGCATAACTTCCCTACTTTTCAATTTTATCGTTCTAGAAATAAACCCTAGTACTGTACTTGGTTTGCTTTTTTTTTGTGGCCTTGCTAACCTGTGATTTGTGTATGTGTACTCCGAGATCCCTATGTTCCTCTACCCCTAGACTCGCACCCTCCAAGATGATAAGTGACCTCCCTATTCTTCCTACCAAAATGTAATACCTCACATTTATCTGTTGAACTTCATGTCAATTATTTGTCCATTCCGCAAGTTTATTAATGTTCTCCTGTAATTTGTTGCAGTCTTCCTCAATATTGACTCTCCCCCCAAATTGGTATCATCCGCAAATTTAAAAATTGTGTTTTTGATTCCAAAGTCTAAATCGTTAATGTAAATTGTGAACAGCAGTGGTCCCAGCACTGATCCTTGTGGAACACCACTACCCACCTTCTGCCACTGTGAATAGTTACCCTTTACTCCCACTCTCTGCTTTCTGTCTTGAAGACAGCTAGCAATCCATTATGCTACTTGTCCCCTGACTCTGCATTCTCTGACCTTATTCATTCGTCTATTATGGGGTACCTTATCGAAGGCCTTTTGAAAATCTAGATAAATTACATTTACTGCACTACCATTGTCTACTCTCTGTTACCTCTTCAAAAAATTCAGTAAGGTTGGTCAAGCAAGATTTGCCCTTTTGAAATCCATGCTGACGATTCATTATTATACTTTTAGTTTCTAGATGTTCTTCTATTCTCTCCTTTAGTAGGGATTCCATTATTTTTCCTACCACTGTTAAGCTGACTGGTCTATAATTCCCTGGACATATTCTATCCCCCTTCTTAAATATTGGTATTAAGTTAGCTGTCCACCAGTCCTCTGGCACTATACCTTTTTCTAACAACTTATTAAATATGTGTAGTAATGCCTCTGCTATCTCTTCCCTAGATTCTTTTAAAATGCGTGGATGCAATCCATCCGGACCAGGGGTTTTATCCTCTGAGTCTGATTAGTTTATTTAATATATCCCCTTTTTTTATTATAAATGTATTCTGGCCTATATATACAGTACATCGGTTACTTCGTATATTCACTTCATGACTGTAAAATAAAGCAACATAAATGATTTATATCTGGCCTCCTCTCACTAAGCACTTCAGTCCGCCTTCAGAAATATTGGAGACATTTACGAGGGCACATGTGAATATCACAATTTCCAGTCAGGGAACATGGGGGTCTTATTGATACACCCCAGGTCATGCTATTGTATAATTAGATAGTGGCCAGTATGGGCATACTCCTGATTATAATATGCTCAGACCGCTTATGGCACTGACCAGCACTGATGTACCCAAGAGTATACCCAAGGCAGACCCATAACTTAACACCCAGGGAGATGACAAGGTAGGCAACAGTGGTTTAGTTATCTTGTTCTGTGACACATACAAACACATTTAGCCAATGTCTCTGGACACAAAAAAAATTTAACAATGTGGTCTCTACCAATGGCTCAGTTGGTTGTAAATTCCCAGCATAACCTGGTATAGAAAATATCCAAAAATGAAATAAGGCACGGTAATATATGAATGTGTGTGTATATTGGCAGGGATAATTCTTTAGCAACATTACTCACAACAGCAAAATACTGCGGATGCTGGAAATCTGAAATATAAACAGAGAATTCTGAAAATACTCAGATCAGACAGCATCTGTGGAAAGAGAAAGAGTTAACATTTCAGGTCGAGGTCCTTATGTCAAAACTGGAAAAAGTTAGAAATGTAAGGTTTTAAGCAAGTGCAGAAGTAGGGAAAGGGGGAGGGGAGGAAAGAACAAGAGGAAGGTCTGTGATAGGGTGGAAGGCAAGAGAGATTAAATGACAAAAGGGATGATGGTGCAAGGCAAAAGTCAATGGAACAAGAAACAAAAGATGGGTCTAGAGGAGCTGTAAATGTGAATATCAGAATCATCAGTAACAGTTGCTGTCTGAAAAAATAGGGGCAAAGGTTATGATCTGAAATTGTTGAACTCAAATGTTGAATCCAGAAGGCTGTAAAGTGCCTAATAGAAAGAGGAGGTGCTGTTCCTCGAGCTTACGTTGGGCTTCATTGGAATAGTGTAGGAAGCAGAGAAGAGAGGTCAGAATGGGAGTGGGGCGAAGAATTAAAATGACAGGCAACCGGAAGCTGGGGGTCATGTTTGTGAACTGAACGGAGGTCTTCCGCAAAGCGGTCACCCAATCTGTGTTGGGTCTCCCCAAAGTAGAGGAGACCGCACCGTGAGCAGCAAATATAGTATACTAACTTGAAAGAAGTACAAGTAAATCGCTGTTTCACCTGGAAGGAGTGTTTGGGGCCCTGGACGGTGGGAAGGGAGGAGGTAAAAGGGCAGGTGTTGCATCTCCTGTACTTGCACATGAAAGTGCCGTAGGAAGGGGAATGGGTGTTGGGGATGATAGTGGAGTGGACCAGGGTGTCACGGAGGGAATGGTCTCTTCGCAATGCTGAAAGGGGAGGGGAGAAGATGATGTGTTTGGTCATGGGATCACGCTGGAGGTGGTGGAAATGGCAGAGGGTAATCTGTTGAATGTGGAGGCTGGGGGGGGGGGGGTGGAAGGGGAGGACAAGGGGAACCCTATTGTGGTTTAGGGAGGATGGGGAAGGGGCGAGAGAGAAGTGCGGGAAATGGAACGGACACGATCAAGGGCCCAGTCAACCACGGTGGAGGGAATCCTCGGTTGAGGAAAAAGGAAGTCCTATCGGAAGCACCAGTATGGAAGGTGGCATTGTCAGAACAGATGTGACAGAGAATGGGAAAGAGTCCTTACAAGGAAGTGTAGTAAAGGTAGCTGTGGGAGTCAGTGGGCTTATAGTGGTTACTCACAACCATTGTTGTCGCAACTATCACAGCATGGCCACAAACATGTGTTTACAAGAGAACGATAGCAAAATACTGCAGATGTTGGAAATCCGAAATAACAACAGAAAATGCTGGAAAAACTCAGCAGGTCAGGCAACATCCGTGATGACAGAAGAAAGACTTAAGAGTGCGACTCAAGGAGAGACAGTTATAAAGAAAGACAAAAATGTGTCAGTGGGCAACAGTATGGCAGATCAACTAGTTTACACCATATTCCTTGGTCAGCCCAGCCTCCAGATGCCTTCATAGATGCAATCAATGTCACCCCTTCAACTAGCAAATGTGAGAAGGGACCTTTCTCAGTCAATCACTTTTTCTTCCCTTTCTAAGGCAACTTCACCAATACTAGCAAGTTCAGCTCCTGAGGGAAAGTGGAATGCAAATGTCTGTCAAGAGTACAAATTTAGTCCAACACAAAAACTGTAATATCAAGCAACCTTTAGTGCAACTTTTAATGCGATTTTGTATTTGAACCAACTGCCTGGGTATTTAAGCCATAGTATTGCTTAAATGGTTAAGTTAGTCGTCACATACAAAATGTTCCAGTTCCAGCAAATGCAGTTTTTAATTTAATCTAGCATCAGTATTCATAATTTTGCAATAATCAGCATCATCAGCAATAATCTAGCATTAAAAGAAATGACAAATTTCATAATACAAGTCTTCTTTTTAAATTTAGTAAAAATTAAGAAAACGTTCCCAAATAGAATTTCATGGTTCTGGCATATTGTACTTTTGGAAGGGAGGTGGCGGGGGAGGGGGGAGTCAAACAGAGTCATAACAGCACAGGAGGTCGTCATTTGGTCCATCGAGTCCATACCGGGAGAGGACACAAGGAAAGAAATTTCAAAATTGAACCTTCACATAAACGTGGTGACCACCCTTCTCCGATGTATGAATTAGGGACTATTACAAACATGTGCGTCTTGAAGGAAACAGGAGTCTGATGAAGACAATTGAAAAATTGTTTTAAGATTTGATAAATGTCTTTAACTTAAAGTGACATGGCTTTTCCAGACACATGACTGAGTTATGTTTTTGAAAGGAACCCAATGTCTGGTGCAGAGTTTGCTTCAGATCTGGTGACAAGTTTTATTTAAATAAAGTTGCTGACAGGAGACATTAATATTTGTGAATATAGAACTAACTAGCAGTATTTGACATATTTCTTTTGGGGAATTAAATTGCACTGCCCCTTTTAAAAATATAGAATTGTTCCTTTATCACTCCCGAGTCAATTTTTTGAATCTTTTCTCTCTTCTATATAAAATCATGAGGGACCTAGATAGTGTCAAGTGGAAGGACCTATTTCTCTTAACAGAGAGGTCAATAATCAGGGGGCATAGATTTACAGTAATTGGTAGAAGGATGAGAGGGAAGTGGAGGAGAACTTTTTTCAACCGGAGGGTGGTGGAGATCTGGAACTCACTGCCTGAAAGAATGGTAGAGGCAAAAGCCCTCATCGCAATTTAAAAAGGACATGGATATGCACTTGAAGTATCGTAACCTACAGGGCTACCGACCAAGAGCTGGAAAGTGGGATTAGGCTGGATAGCTCTTTTTCGGATGGCACAGACACAATGGGCTGAATGGCCTCCTTCTGTACCACAAATTTCTACGATTCTATATCCACAAAATCTAAAACTTTGATGTTGTGCAGAGCTGATCATCGATCACTGTTTTGTTCCCCTCAAGCATGTATGCTAAAATAATTATGAAATGGGCAGACACTTGAAGATGCAATTTAAGGTGGGACAAACAACATCGAGAGGCAATATAATCTAAATGGTGTTAATGTTTCAGGTCTGGGACCCAAACCTGAAACGTTAACTCCGTTTCTCTCTCCACAGATGCTGCCTGGCCTGCAGAGTATTTACAGCATTTTCTGTTGTTATTTCAGATTTCCAGCATCCGCAGTATTTTGCTATTATACTCTAAATGGTACTATTTTGAGGGGCATGCAAGAGCATCGGGACCCAGGGGTGCATATTCACAAATCTTTGAAAGTGGCAGGGCAAGTTGATAAGGCAATTAAGAAAGCGTATGGCATGCTTGGCTTTGTAAATAGGGGCATTGATTACACAAACAAGGAAGTTGTGCTAAATCTTTACAAATCACTGGTTAAGTCTCACCTGGAGTATTATGTACAAGTACCACACTTTAGGTAGGATGTCAAGGCCTTGGAGAGGGTACAGAGGAGGTTAACCAGGATGATACCAGCGATAAGGGAGTTCAGTTATGTGGAGAGATTGGAGAAGCTGGGATTGTTCTCCTTACAACCGAAAAGGTTAAGTGGAGACCTAGAGTCATACAGCACAGAAAGAGGCCCTTCGGCCCATCGCGTCCGCACCGGCCATCAAGCCCTGTCTAATCTAATCCCATTTTCCAGCATTTGGTCCATAGCCTTGTATGTTATGGCATTTCAAGTGCTCATCCAAATGCTTCTTGAATGTTGTGAGGGTTCCTGCCTCTACCACCCTTTCAGGCAGTGAGTTCCAGATTCCAACCACCCTCTGGGTGAAAAAGTTCTTCCTCAAATCCCCTCTAAACCTCCTGCCCCTTACCTTGAATCTATGCCCCCTTGTTATTAACCCCTCTACTAAGGGAAATAGTTCCTTTCTATCTACCCTATCTATGCCCCTCATAATTTTGTACGCCTCAATCAGGTCCCCCCTCAGCCTTCTCTGCTCCAAGGAAAACAACCCCAGCCTGTCCAGTCTTTCTTCATAACTGAAGCGCTCCAGCCCAGATAACATCCTGGTGAATCTCCTCTGCACCCTCTCCAAATCAATCACATCCTTCCTACAGTGTGGCGACCAGAACTGCACACAATATTCCAGCTGTGGCCTATCCAGCGTTTTGTACAGCTCCATCATAACCTCCCTGCTCTTATATTCTATCCCTCGGCTAATGAAGGCAAGTATCCCATATGCCTTTTTAACCACCTTATCCACCTGTTCTGCTGCCTTCAGGGATCTATGTACATGCACACCAAGGTCCCTCTGATCCTCTGTCCTTCCTAGGGTCCTACCATTCATTGTGTATTCCCTTGCCTTGTTAGGCCCTCCAAAATGCATCACCTCACACTTTTCAGGGTTAAATTCCATTAGCCACTGTTCCGCCCATCTGACCAACCCATCTATATCGTCCTGCAGACTGAGGCTACCCTCCTCGCTATTTACCATCCCACCAATTTTCGTGTCATCTGCGAACTTACTGATCATACCTTTTACATTCACATCCAAATCATTAACGTAGACCACAAACAGCAAGGGACCCAGCACCGATCCCTGCGGTACCCCACTGGACACAGGCTTCCAGTCACAAAAACAATCTTCGATCATCACCCTCTGCCTTCTGCCACTAAGCCAGTTTTGGACCCAATGTGCCAAGGCACCCTGGATCCTATGGGCTCTTACCTTCTTGACCAGTCTCCTGTGCAGGACTTTATCGAAAGCCTTACTGAAATCCATGTATACCACATCCACTGCACTACCCTCATCCACACACCTAGTCACCCCCTCGAAAAATTCAATCAAATTGGTCAGACATGATCTTCCCTTGACAAAGCCATGCTGACTATCCCTGATTAATCCTTGCCTCTCCAAGTGGAGACTAATTCTGTCCCTCAGAATTTTTTCCAATAATTTCCCTACCACTGATGTTAGGCTCACTGGCCTGTAATTCTCTGGTTTATCCCTACTACCCTTCTTGAATAATGGTACTACGTTAGCTGTTCTCCAGTCCTCTGGCACATCCCCTGTGGCCAGAGAGGTTTTGAAAATTTGTGTCAGAGCCCCTGCAATCTCCTCCTTTGCCTCACACAGCAGCCTGGGATACATCTCGTCCGGGCCTGGGGATTTATTCACTTTTAAGCCTGCTAAAACCGCTAGTACCTCCTCCCTCTCGATGCTAATATGTTCAAGTATATCACAGTCCCCCTGCCCGATTTCTATGTCTACATCGTCCTTCTCCAGTGAACACAGATGCAAAAAATTCATTTAAAACCCCACCTACATCTTCTGGCTCCACACACAGATTGCCAGTTTTGTCCCTAATGGGCCCTACTCTTTCCCTAGTTATCCTCTTGCCCTTAATATACTTATAAAACATCTTAGGATTTTCCTTTATTTTGCTCGCCAGCGTTATTTCATGGCCCCTCCTCGCTCTCCTAATTTCTTTTTTTTTTTTTTTCTTTTTTTTTTTAAGTATCCCCCTGCACTTTCTATACCAGGGCTTCCTCTGTCTTTAGTCCTTTGTATCTGCCATAAGCCCCCCTTTTTTTCCTAATCCATTCTCGTATATCCCTTGACATCCAAGGTTCCCTGGGCTTGTTGGTCCCACCCTTGAACTTTACGGGAACATGTTGCCATTGTACTCTCTCAGTTTCCTTTCTGAAAGACTCCCATTGCTCCGATGTGGATTTTCCTACAAGTAGCTGATCCCAGTCCACTTTGGCCAGATCCTGCCTTATCATATTAAAATCGGCCTTCCCCCAATTTAGAACCTTTATTTCCGGTCCATCTCTGTCCTTTTCCATGACTACCTTAAATCTCACCGAATTATGGTCACGGTCACCAAAGTGCTCACCTACTAACACTTCTACCACTTGCCCGGCCACATTCCCTAGAATTAGGACTTTCTACATGCTGGCTCAAAAAGCTCTCCTGGATGCACTTTAAGAATTCTGCACCCGCTAAGCCTTTCACACTCTGACTATCCCAGTTAATATTGGGGAAGTTGAAATCCCCCACTATTATTACCCTATTATTTGCACATTTCTCTGAGATTTGCCTACATATCTGTTTCTCTATCTCCCCCTGACTGTTTGGGGGCCTGTAGTACACTCCCAGCAAAGTGCTTGCCCCCTTTTTGTTTTTAAGTTCTACCCATATGGCCTCATTAGATGAACCTGCTAATATATCATCCCTCCTTACAGCAGTAATTGACTCCTTGATTAATATTGAGACACCGCCTCCTCTTTTACCCCCCCTCTGTCTCGCCTGAAGATTCTATACCCTGGAATACTGAGCTGCCAGTCTTGCCCCTCTCTCAACCATGTCTCCGTAATAGCAACAATATCGTACTCGTATGTGTTCATCAACACCTTCAGCTCATCCACCTTATTCGCAAGACTCCTTGCATTAAAATAAATGCCATCCAGCCTTGCCCTACTCCCTTGTGTCGTTACATATTTGCTCTGCCTTCCAAGCTGACTTGTTTTTTCCTCTATATTTGGCTGTACATCACCCCCTATTATAGCTCCACTCTGTATCCCATCCCCCTGCCAAGTTAGTTTAACGCCCCCCCCCCCACCCCAAATAGTGCTAGCAAACCTCCCCGCAAGGATATTTGTCCCATTCTGGTTCAGGTGCAACCCGTCCAACTTGTACAAGTCCCACCTTCCCCCAGAAGCAGACCCAGTGATCCAGGAAACTAAAGCCCTTCCCCCTGCACCAACTCTTTAGCCACGCATTCATCTGCTCTATCCTCATATTCCTATACTCACTAGCACGTGGCACTGGGAGTAATCCAGAGATTACAACCTTTGAGGTCCTGCTCTTTAATCTGCTACCTAGCTCCCTAAATTCTTGCTGCAGGACCTCATCCCTCTTCCTACCCATGTCGTTGGTCCCAATGTGAACCACGACCTCTGACTGTTTACCCTCCCCCTTCAGAATGCCCTGCAGCCGTTCAGTGACACCCTTGACCCTGGCACCAGGGAGGCAACAAACCATCCTGGAGTCACGTCTACGGCCACAGAAACGCCTATCTGTTCCCCTTACAATAGAATCCCCTACCACTATTGCTCTCCCACTCTTTTTCCTCCCTTCCTGAGCAGCAGAAGCACCCCTGGTGCCGGGAAGTTGGCTGCTGCTGCCTTCCCCTGGTAAGTCATCCCCCTCAACAGTATCCAAATCAGTATACCTATTTGAGAGGGGGAGGGCCACAGGGGTCCCCTGCACTACCTGCCTGCTTCTACTGCTCCGCCTGATGGTCACCCATTTCCCTTCTGCCTGTGCAGCCCTTACCTGCGGTGTGACCAACTCACTAAATGTGTTATCCACGACCCTATCAGCATCGCGAATGCTCCAAAACTCATCCATCCACAGCTCCAGCGCCTCAATGCGGTCTGCTAGTAACTGCAGCTGGATACATTTCCGGCACACATGGTCGTCAGGGACACCGGCAGTGTCCCTGAATTCCCACATAGCGCAGGTGGAGCATAACACGGGGCTGGGCTGTCCTGACATGACTTACCCTTTAATTAATTTAAATTAATTCAATACCACCAATTAAAGATATACTCTAGGGCGCTTGTATGGCAGAAGTCCCCGCTACACCAGAGAGACCCTAGAAAATATAAACCGCAGAATTGGAAGTTACTTTACAGCTAAATGATATATTTAAGGGCTCTGGTTTACAAACAAACTAGATGATGAATATCACACCTTAGAAACTATAAACCACAGAGTTTAAGTTTAAAAAGAGAGAAATACTCACCAACCAATCACTTACCTGCTTTCTGGTGACGTCACACTTCGATTTCTTTTTACCTCTCTCCTTCCCTTTGAGTTCCGAGTTCGGAGATTAGTACGCCTTACCTGGTCTCTGGAGCCTTTTATAGCCCCGCTGCCGCTCAAGTTTCCCGCTGACGCTCTGAGGCCTTACCTGGTCTCTGGAGCCTTTTATAGCCGCGCTGCCGCTCAAGTTTCCCGCTGACGCTCTGAGGCCTTACCTGGTCTCTGGAGCCTTTTATAGCCCCGCTGCCGCTCGAGTTTCCCGCCGACGCTCTGAGGCCTTACCTGGTCTCTGGAGCCTTTTATAGCCCCGCTGCTGCCGCTCGAGTTTCCCACCGACGCCGACCTAATAGAGGTATTTAAAATTATTAGGTGTTTTGACAGAAATTGTTTCCTCTGGCAAGTGGGTCAGCAACCAGCGGTGACAGAGTTAAAATAATTGGCAAAAGAACTAGAGGGGAAATAAGATTAAATTTCTTCAGAGGGTTGTTAAGATATGGAATGCACTATCTGAAAAGCAATTGCAAATGTACTTGAAGAGGACCGATTTGCAGGGTTATGGGGAAAATGTTGGGGTGTCTTTCAAAGAGCAGGCACAGGCATGATGGCTAAATGGCCTCCTTCTATGCTGTAAGATTCTATGATTTGTTCTTGGGATATGGGCAGTGCTGGTAAGGCTCATTTATTGCCCATCCACAGCTACTGAGGTTGTGGCTGTGGTGCTCTTTCTCCTTGAACCACAGCAGGTCTTGAGGTGATGATGCTCCACAATAGTGTTAAGTAGGGAATTCCAGGATACTGACCCAGCAACAATGAAATAACATCAGTATACACCCAAGTCAGTATGATGTGTAATATGGAGGGGAACTTGGAGGTTTTCATGACATTGCTGCTCTCGCCTTTCTTAGTGGTAAAAGTCGCAGAGGAGGAAAATGTCGTCAAAGTAACACTGGTGAGTTTCTGAAGAGCATCCTGTAAACTGTACATACTGCAGCAACAGTGCACCAGTGACAGAGGGTTGGATATTTGAGTCCAGTGGCAGGGGCACCGATCAAGCACAAACTGCTTTATTCTAAATGGTGTCAAGCTTTGCGTGTTAGTGCAGGTGCACCCATCCAGGTGAGTAGCGAGTATTCCATCACACTTCTGACTTAAGCCTTGTAGATGATGGAATGTCTAAGTACCCCAGTCTCTGTCCTGCTCTTGTAGCTACAATGTTGATATGCCTGGTCCAGCTGAGGTCCTGGTCAATGGTGTTTCCCCAAGATGTTGCCTGTGGAGCGACTTGGCAATGGTGATACCGTTGTAGCTCAGGAGGAGATGGCTGAACTCTCTTTTGTTCAAGATGAACATTACCTGGCACTTATGTAGCGTGAATGTTACCCAGTCAACCCAAGCTTAGGTGCTATTAAGATCCTGCGGTTGGTTGATATGGGGTGCTTCAATATCGGAGGAGTTGTGAATGAAGCTGTGGAGGCGTCGAGTCATCAGCAAATCGTCCAATCCTTATGACAGAGGCAAGGCTATTGTGAAGCAGCTGAAAATGATTGGGTCAAGAATGTTTCACCAAGGAACTATTGCAGATATTCTAGGGCTGCAATGATTAGCCTCTGATTGCGTCAGATATGACTCCAGTCACTGGAGGGCTTTCCCTTTAACCCCCATGGCCCTCAGTTTTACAAGGGCTTCTTGGCACCATACTGAGTCAAATGCTGCCTTGATAAGGACAGCTACTTTCACCTCTCTAGCATTCAGCTCTTGCATCCATGTCTGGATCAAGTCTCTGATGAGGTCTGGATCTGACTGGTTCTGGCAGAATCCGCACTGAGCATTAATAGCAGATTATTGGTGAGTAGGTGTTGACTGATGGCACTATTGATGAAGTCTTTCATCACCTTACTGAGGATTGAGAAGAGGCCGCTAGGGTGGTAACTGGCTTGGTAAAATTTATACTGTTTTTGTGGATAGGACATTATTGGGCATAGTTGCACTGGAGTAGTTTGGCTAGGAAATTGGCTAGCTCTGGTGCAGAGATCTTCAGCACTACAGACACAATCTTGTCAGGGCCCTTGCTATGTCAAGTGCCCTCCGCTTCTTCACATCACGTGAAGTAAATTGAATAGGCTGGACACTGGCATCTATGAAGGCAGAGTAGGATTGTTCACTCTTGGCTGAAGACACTTGCACTCATATGCTGAGGATGAGGTCATTGAGTCTCCTCCTTCTGTTAGTTGCTCAGTTGTCCATCACCATTCTCACCTCGATATGGTAGGTCTATAGAGCTTTGCTCTGATC
The DNA here is from genome assembly GCF_052327205.1 of Somniosus microcephalus. Lineage (NCBI taxonomy): Eukaryota > Metazoa > Chordata > Chondrichthyes > Squaliformes > Somniosidae > Somniosus > Somniosus microcephalus. The sequence continues at coordinate 251,587,368 of NC_140990.1, read as the reverse complement.
CATTGGTTGTGGAACTCGTTAACTGTCTACGGCATGCTGCATTTGTTGCTTAGCATACAGGTAGCTCTGTGTAGTCACTTCACTAGGTTTGTGCCTCATTTTAAGGCATGCCTGGTGTAGCTCCTGGCATGCCTTTCTACACTCTGCATTGATGGTGATGGAGGAATGAGATATGTGTTGGGCATGATGTTAGAGATTGTGGTGGTATACAATTCTGCTGCTGATGGCCCAAAGGATGCCCAGTTTGGGTCTGCTAGATCTGCCTACATATTTGGATGTCAACTAAGGCCACGAGCTAGCTCCGCTGTGATTCCCTCCTCTCTATGGTGAAATAGCCTGCTGAGATTTACTATATAAGCTCATAGATGAAGGCCCACTTAGGAGAGGTCCCAAGGGGTTTCTACTGTATTTAAACCAGAACATTATATTGTAATTTCTATTTTTCCTGCAAAGTTTAGCAAACTAAATTCTCTGGTTTCCTTTATTGAAATTGACTCAATGATTAGTTTAGAGGAGACAAAATAAATGTCTATGTCTAATTTGCATGGCTATGTGACAGGTCATCAATTACTTTCAATATGTATTGCTTGTCATTCCACGGTAATTTGAAAAATGCTGTAAACGGTTCAGTGCCCACTTTCCGAAAGCAGCTATTTTTCAGGTCAAACATTATACCAGAGCAATTTCCATACAATGCAGAATACTAGTAATAGAAAATTACTGGATTAAAAGGAATTGTAATTGTAAAATAAAACCATTAAATTCAGCTGAATTATAAAACCTGTATGTATGTATTACAAGTGTGTGTTGACCAACAATTTAATCTCAGGAATCAAAGGAATAGATTTGCTCTCATGGCTTAAGGCATCTGACTCACTGATGGAATTACTCGCCGTTGCCACAACTTCAAAATGCTATAATTTGAGTGCCTAGCTGCAAACATGAAAGTTAACCTCTACTGACTGCAGATTACACAAGCACAATTAAGAAATTATGAAATGCTGTTGTCCAAGTGCAACATTTTTCAGGTAAGTAGTACTTCTATTTTGTATGCTGCTGCGAACTAAAATGCTGGATATGTGCATTATAATCCTTATAAATTATATACTAAAGAAAAAGAACTTGCATTTATATAGCGCCTTTCACAACCTCAATGTCCCAAAGCACTTCACAGCCAATTAAGTACTTTTTAATTGTAGTCACTGTTGTAATGCAAGAAGTGCAGCAGTCAAAATTGTGCACGGTAAGATCCCACTTAACAGCAATGCCATAAAGGATCAGAGAATCTGCTTTAATGGTATTGGTTGAGAGATAAATGTTGGCACTACACTGGGAGAACTCCCCTGGATCTTCTGTGGTATTCCTCTCAGTGAGTTGGAGGATATGCTGTAAAGGTACACTTAATTTTATTCCTTAACTTTAAAAAAAAGCCTAGGATACACAGCAAAATAGTAGGCAAGATGCTCCAGGCAGGAAGCAGGTCAGAGGCATGGGGCAGATCAGGTGGTTTGGAAGTGGTTGGAAGGTGAGTGAGATCTGCAAGCAGTGGAGAGGGCTGTGGGTTATCAGACTATTGGGGAAGGAGGTGAATGAGTGTGCAAGTATTAGAGGCGAGTTCCCAGGTCTGGAGGCAGTAGCGGGTAGGAGCAGCCGTGGTGGGAGGGTGTTGGAATAGTGGGATTGTGGTGCTGGTGCCTAAGAGTATTGGAAATGGGGCTCCCTGGGTGCAGGATTCCTACATTGCAGGTGAGAAACTTTGGGATAAGCAGTCGGCTAGAAAATCTGGGGTATGTAGATAATGAGGGTAGGGGAACATCTGGGAAAGTGACCATTGGATAAATTAGGTTCAACATAAAAATTGAAGGGAACAGTTAAAAATAAAGGCACTTGACTGGAAAATTAAAATTTATGATTAAAAAAAAAGGAACTAGCCTAAACAAACTGGAAATAAGAGTGCACAATGGGGAATGTTCAAACACGGGATGAATAGGGTGTAGACTTGAGTAATTAACATTTAAATGCAAGTTATAAAAAAAGCAAATGACAAATCTAGAATAAATAATGTAAATAAATCAAGCTGAATATAGAAAATATAACAGGAAAGTTAAAAAATATAGAAAGGCTAAGGGGAGGCAATGAAGAAAGACTGGCAGATAACAAAGAGATACAGTAAAGGATTTTAATAACACAAAGGTAAAAAAATGGGTAGAGACCAGGTAGAGCCAATTAAAGATGAAAATCTTCATATGGAGGATGAAGGACTAACGAGATACTAAATTAGTACTTTGTCTCAGAAGGGTGTGGTAGTGGGAATGAAATAGTACAAGAGGAGGAGGTGGAACAATTTGATAGGAAACTACAAAGGTGTAGTACTGAAAAAGTTAGTGGAACTCAAAAGTGGAAAAGGCACCAGGCCCTGATGGCATGCATTAGAATGTGGAACTCACTACCGCATGGAGTGGTTGAGGTGAAGTGCATAGACGTATTCAAGGGGAAGCTTGATAAGTACATGAGGGAGAAAGAAATAGGTTTATACGTTAGATGAAATAGTGTAGGAGGAGGCTTATGTGGAGCATGAACCAGTTGGGCCAAATGGCCTGTTCCTATGCTGTAATTCTATGTAATCCTAGAATTCTCAAGGAAGTCAGAGAGGAAATAACAGAGGTTCTGACTACAATCTTTCAATCCTCCTTGGTACAAAAGCTGTGCCACAGGACTGGAGGGTTGCCAATGTAACCCTCTGTTCAAAAAGGGAGAAAGCAATAACCTAGGTAACTATAGACCACTCAGCCTAACAATAGTGAATAAGCTTCTAGAGTCCATACTACAGGATAAAATTAATACTCACCTAGAAAAGATAGATTAAGGATAGCTAATATGGATTTGTAAAAGGCATGTCTGAAAAATGTAATTGATTTATTTAAGGAAAGAGTGTACAGGAAACTGGTTTATCCGGAGGTTAACTGTCCGGAATGCTCGAGCCACCGGCAAAAATCAGGAGCCATTTCGTTAGTTTTTTTTTCTTTTCGTTGCTTTTTTTTCCCCCACCAGTCAGGCTCTGCATGGTCTCGCTGAAGCTGTTGCTAAGCTACAGAGACGCTTGCAAGGTACAGCCGGCTGTTTAGAAGCTGACAGGGTTTGTTGCCAGATACGGAGCTCAAAATCTCCGTATGTTTGTCCGGCAGTTTTGATGGGACGGCAACAGCTCGGTCCCGTCGGTGCCGGATAGCACAAAGTTTCCTGTATTAATAAAGGAAATGCCATGAATACTGTATATATGGATTTCCAAAAGGCATTATACAAGGTGCCGCATAGGAAGCTTGCTGATATAGTTAAGGTGCACAGCATTAAAGGGCAGGTGGAGGACAGATAACAAAGTAGTGGACAATGGATGTTTTTCTGACTTGGGGGCATGTAAACAGTGGTGTTCCCAGGGGTCAGTGTTGGGACCACTGTTCTTCTCAAAAATATGTACAGGAAACTTCGCGATATCCGGCACCGACTGGACCGGCGTGATGCCAATCTATGAAAACTTCCGGACAGACCAGCGCTAATGTTGAAGGATACGGAGGTTTTCATCTCCGTATCTGACAACATACACTGTTGCTTAGCAACAGCTTGTAAACAGTCGGCCTGTACCTTAGCAACAGCTTCAGAGAGGCTTTCCAGAGACTGACTGTTTATAAAAATGCTAGGAGAAGAAAAAAAAAAGAAAAACACCTAACAAAACGGCTGCTGATTTCTGCCGTTAGATCGAGGTTTCCAGACATACCACTTCCGGATAAACCAAAGTTTCCTGTATAAACATCTGGAATTGGAAGCACAATATGAACATTTGCAGACAACACAAAAGTAGGGAACGTGGTTAACTGTGAAGAACACCAAGTAACTTCAAGAGCACAAAGAGAGGTTAGTAGATTGCATTTCATTTGACATCTATATGCCCAATGTGGAGAAATGTATGGTGTTACATTTTGAGGAGGAGAGGATATATATACACTAAATGGTAATTTAAAAGGAACAGCGAATGGTGCATATCAAGTCTGGAGGCCACGAATACTGCTTAGAACATTTTTTTCTCAAATTATTTCTGTTCCAATCTATGCAGGGGGTAGCAATTTCAGACCCATGAAACTAAGATGTAGCTTATTTGGCATACATGCAATAGTTCTCAAATTATCCACCTTTTTGTCTGATCAGTACTACTCTCAGGCAATCACTGAGAATTTATCTCCAACTTTACATTTCTTCTATTGTAAAGAATGATCTGTCTTCTATTGTAAAGTATCTGCTGAAATGCAGAAGACATTAGCCCGTATTTTCCGACCCCCAAGGGTGTGTACGAGCTGTGTACACACCCGGAGGGACCTCGCAAGTGCCGGTTTTAGGCATGCGAAGTGCATGTGCTAAAAACCGGCATTTCCGATCTGTCAGGAATCCTCTTGACAGATCACACGCCTGCCCTGGAGAAGGGCCTCTGCGGGTGGAGAGTTCCGCTTTCTGCAGAACCTCCACCCACTGAAATCACTTAAAAATCTTACACCTGGTAAAAGCAGGTGCAGGGCCTGCTTTTACTAGCATATAAGAGTTTAAAAAAAGTAAAAAAATAATTTTTTCCCCACTCATTTATAATGTAAAAATTTTTTTAAAAAGTTTATTTTTAGTCCCATAAAAAACTAATGATGTTTTTCAAAAAATTAAATGTTTAAAATATTTCATTTAATGTAATTTTAACTCATTTAAAAAAATGTATTTAATGTTGTAGTGTCTTTTTTCAGTGATTCCCATTCATACTTTTGACAGGTCTACCTGTCAGAAGTATGAAGGGGGATTCCCTTCTCCCATTGGCTCGGCAAACTGCCTGCGCCCTTGGGATACATGGGCCTTTGCGTGCGCGCACCAGGGGAGGAAGAGCCCGGACTTCGGGAGCCCTCAGGTAAGGGCGTAGATTTTTTCCCCCGATAGGAGGCATCCGCACGCAGGATGCCTCCTATCGGAAATTACGGGCCATTTGCCTTTTATGTAAGTTTGATGAACAATTTTCCTGAGCGTTTTCTTTGAGATCAAGTCTTAAAGAAAGACCGTTGCTAAACAGGGATCAGCAGATTGGGTCGTGGAATGTATTTCTGTAATACTTGGCAGAGGTAAATCCACCAGAAAAAAGCTACAGCTCTCTCTACTTGTGCACCGACCACTGCTTGGGTTCCTCCTGAGGCCATCTGCAAGCCAGCAAACTGGAGCATTAAGTATTATTGATAAATTTACAGGAAACTTTCGTTTAACCGGAAATGTCCGGAAAGCTCTATCTACCGGCAAAATTCAGGAGCCGTTTCCTGTAAGTTTTTTTACTTCTCGTTGCTTTTTTTTTTCCAGTCAGGCTCTGCAAGGTCTAGCTGAAGCTGTTGCTTAGCTACAGAGACGCTTTTAAGCTGCGGCCGACTGTTTTGAAGCTGCAACAGGGTTTGTTGATTCACACGGAGCTCAAAAGCTCCGTATGTTTTAACATTAGCGCTGGTTTCTACGGCAGTTTTGATGGTACGGCACCAGCTCGGTCCGGTCAGTGCTGGATACCAGAAAGTTTCCTGTAGTTGGACAACTGAGCCGAGGTAAAAAGAATAAATAAGACTAAACATATTGCCACCAATTGCAACAGAAAAGCATAACAGAAAAAAGTTACAGGAGGCAAGTATTACAGAAATTGTGCCCTATATGTAATATGTATTACCAGGTCAAGTGCTGACAGTAAGTCGGAGAATATACTGCTTTATAACAGGGTTGTTATTAACAAAGTGTGACTGGCAGAGTGTTACAGACAGCAAGTCCAACAGTCCCAGGAAGTACGGGCTTTATTTTGAATCAATTTAAAATAGATAAATGGGGTCAGTAGGTACACTGAGAAAGGGCGAAGCTGAACAACTAAAGAGCTGGGGTAAGCAGCCCCGGGAAAGGCCGAGAGTGAATTCTGAAACAGTTGAGCAGCAGAGAGGTAGTGGAAGGGAAAGGATTGGAAATTAGCATAGCAAAATATTTATTTTAAAATAGTTGGGAGAAAATGGGTCAAAGTGAGAAATGCGGAGATGGAAAAAGGTTGGTAATGGGGAAAAAAGGCCAGTGACAGAAAATATTTATTTGAAATGTGTATGGGTAGGGAGCAGTGGGAATGGGCAATGGCGAACATCTAAAAGATCAAGTAGCGTGGAGGAAAGGGAGGCAACAGGGCTGCATTTGGGGGGGGGGGGGGGGGGAAAGCCTTTCAAGGTCAGTATAATAAATTATTTGTGAAATAAGGAATAATAGGCTATAATAGTGATGTGGGAGGCAGCAAGAGGTAGATATTTCATAGGCAGTGCCGTAATTTTTAAAATAAAGACAGTGGGAGAGAAAAGGAATGATGTTTCAGAAAAAACAAGGGAGAGTAGGATGAATGGCAGTGAGAGAATTTGGAGGCAGAGTGAGATAGTGCAAGTTTGGTGGTGTGGGTGGTGGTGTGGGTTTTAGAAAGATTTTTAAAAGATTTTTAAATTATTTTTAAAATTGAGACAATGATAATTTTAAAAATGTAATTGAAGCGCAATGGCAGAGAGCCTTGTTTGAAGATTTTTTTTTTAATGTTTAAATTTTTTAAATGAGGATAAGATTTTTACAGGGAGGAGTGTGTTAAAATAAAGTATAGGCACGTAGAATTCAAAGCAACAGCATTTCAGACCCAGCGGGAAGAGCAGTTTCAATGGCAGCATAGATTTCCAGCTGGAGGAGAAGAATATAAAAAAAGTTTTACATTTTTGAATAAATTTGAAGTAGATCAGCGATTTTAAAAAAATGCAGTTATAGAACTTACCTGGAGGCCCAGGACGGAGTGAAGTTAGCTGCCATAAAATGGCAGGTGACACCGGGTGACATGTGCCACAGTGCTACTTAAAAGACAAAGGCCTGCAATTGCACTGTGACAACTAACATAGGAATTTCCAATATAAATGTTTAATATACAAATTCCCATTGTAAATATTTACATAGCATTTTAGATTGTAAATGCTGATTTAAAGTACGGTTTGTGGACAAGAAGTGCATACCACATCACTCACTTATTTTAACAGTGTGAATTCACCATAAAACAACAGCTCTTGCTTCAAATTTTTTGAAGATTATCTTGCTCAAGTATGGTCTTTGTCATTTTTGGAAAAAAAAAATTACATACACTAGGATATAATCATTCCACAGGAAAAAAAAAGCCTGGGCACACAGTCACTTTAAAAAAATCCATATGCTGAGCAGTCAGGGTGATCTTTTCTCATTCTGCTATATACAAGATCTAATTCTAAGATACACTCTTAATTAATTGCCTCGCACAGACAATACTGAAACTCAAAGTAACAGCAAGAGCACTGAAATTTAATACAAGAAAACAACAAAGTAGTTCCAAGTCATTTAAACCAGAAAAAAACACAGGCTTTGCAGTGGAGGTTGAACTTTCAAAGAACTAGTTAGAATATATCCTAAAGTAGGTAATCTAAAATTCTTCCTCATGCACTTAATCTAGACATATAAATAGGACATAAATAGAAGTATACAGTAGTACTTCTTCAGGCCATCTTAGACACAGTAATGCCAAAGGCCACAGCAATGCCAAAGCGCCTGTCACTAGCTCTCAAGTTAGGACAATAATGCTTAATGCTTCAGGTTGCTGCCTTGCAGATGGCCTCAGGAGGAATCCGCCACTTGTCGGCCCAAGTAGTGGTCAGTGTACAAGCAGACAGAGCTGTAACTTTTTCCTGTTGGATTTAACTCTGCTAGTCTGGTAGACTATCCTTTATCCGAACTTCCGAAAACTGAAAACCTCTAAATACCACAAGTTTTTTCGTTCAGCGTAAGTCGTGCGCACGACATGACCAGAGTGGCGCACGACTTACGCTGAGCAGGGCAGAGGGTCACAGAGTTCCCTCCTGGGTAGGAGATTGCAGGCCGAGCCGGGCAGTGTGAAGGAGGTACCGGGAGAGTGAACCCAACAATACAGCGGCCCGTCCGATGTTCTTTTCTCCCCCCCACCCGATCTTCTTTTCTCCCCCCGACCCGACCGATATTCTTTTCTCCCCACCCGACCCGACCCATCCGATATTCTTTTCTCCCCCCCCGACCTGAACCGCGGCCCGTCCGATATTCTTCCCCCCCCCACCCGACCCCCGACCTGATTTGCGGGCCAGCTTAGTAGGAGTCAGCCGATATCCGGCTTTCCAGAGAAGCAGGAAGGGGAATGAGACACGGAACAGTCGCAAGAGGTAGCCTGAACTTTTAAAATTTATATTAAATACAAATTTCCCAGTCTTATACCTTCTGAAATCCGAAAAATTCCGAAAACCGAAACTCAGCTGGTCCCAAGGCTTTCGGATAAGGGATAGTGTACCTGTACTACAGAAATACATTCCACTACCCAATCTCTGTTCAGTAATAGTCTTTCTTTAAGACTTGATCTCCAACAAAACACTCATGAAAATCTTTCATCACATCTACATAAAAGACTAATGTCTTATGCATTTCAACAGAGGCTCCTTTACAATAGAAGAATGTAAAGTTGGAGGTAAATTCTCACAATGATTGCCTGAGAGAAGTAGTACAGGAAACTTTGGTTTATCCGGAGGTTGTATGTCCGGAAACCTCGATCTACCGGCAGAAATCAGGAGCCATTTGGTTAGGTTTTTCTTCTTCTCGTGGCTTAGGTTTTTCTTCTTCTCGTGGCTTTTTTTTTTTTCCCCAAACAGTCAGGCTCTGGAAAGTTTCTCTGAAGCTGTTGCTAAGCTACAGAGACGCTTCCAAGGTACGGGCTGACTGTTTAGAAGCAACAGTGTTTGTTGTCAGATATGGAGATGAAAACCTCCGTATGCTTCAACATTAACGCTGGTACGTCCAGCAGTTTTGATAGATCGGCAACAGCTCGGTCCCGTCGGTGCCAGATATAACAAAGTCTCCTGTACTTTGATTAAACAAAAGGGTGGATAGTTTGAGAACTATCCCATGTGTGTCAAATAAGCCAAGTCTTATTTGCATGGGGTTCCAGTTACTACCCCCTGCATAGATCGGAACAGAAATAATTCGAGAAACAAAATGTTCTAAGCAATATCTGTAGCCTCCAGGCTTGATGTGCACCATCCTTTTTTTCTCCAGTCTTCCAAAAGGTTTCTCTTTATGCAACCAACCATAGACTTGTCCAACGTCTTTGAAGATGAAACGGTTTTAAAGAAAAAAAGACTTGCATTTATATAGCGCCTTTCACGACCACCGGACGTCTCAAAGCGCTTTACAGCCAATGAAGTATTTTTGAAGTGTAGTCACTGTTGTAATGTGGGAAACACGGCAGCCAATTTGCGCACAGCAAGGTCCCACAAACAGCAATGTGATAATGATCAGATAATGTTTTTGTTACGTTGGTTGAGGGATAAACATTAGCCAAGACACCGGGATATTTATTAACAAACAGAGAGCTAATAAATAGAGGTTACAAACTTTTCTTGTTTGGAAGGCAAGAGAGGTATCTGCTGACAAAAATAGGAGAAACTGAACTGAGGCCATGGCCCAGATCAAGTCATGATAGATGGCAGGTTGGGAAGATCAACTGACAGCTCAGGATGCACATTTCTGAAAGGGACAGTATTGCCAAGACACAGAAATAAACAAACAAGGAAGAATGTCAGATTTGTACATATAGGTAAAAATTTGGGTATGTCAGATCAATCAAGTTGATTAGTTTGTTGAATGAAGTAAAATCTGTACAAGTCATAACTCCAATTTTTTTTTAAGTTTGCTCACAAGCTTAGACCGTTTTCATCCTCACTTGCCAGCATCATATAATTGGTGAGGTTTATTCAGTATTACATAAACTCAAAATGACTTAAGAGTCAAAATGCTTACTGTAGCCTATCTCAACACATTGGCCAGCTTTATAATGATATATCTCTAGGGGGCATTTAAAAATAACCTTAGCCAGGAACATTACTAAAGTACATCCATCAGGTTTAAAGTTACAACCCACTATAAAAAATATTGAACTGAAAAGCACAAGATATTAATTTGCTAACTGAGCTGAAGTATTTCATAACTAAGTTTCAAGACTGAAATATCCAAGTCTCATGCTACAAGCTGAAGAGGTATAAAAACATCATATGCAATACTTACACAACCACCAGCAAAGATTTCTGCAGGAAGAGGAATTGAGCCATCTCTTTTAGAGAACTTGTCTCTCATAAAATCATTCATCTGTTAAAGAGAAAATGGACAAGATATGAAACATCACTGATATCTTGCATAAGACAGTGTACTTTTGGTTGAGGAGGAGATTCCTCTTCCTTCTTCAGGTCTTCCAACACAATTGTAGATGAGTGAGTGTACAGGCAATCTGTTCCTAGTCCTTCAGGTAGGTTGTGCTGAAACCAGTTACCGCAAGGAGCCAAGAATGGCCAACAGTAAATCTTCCTTGGATTTCCCTCCCTCCAAGTAGTGAAGTGTTTGACATCTACTTTTCTACCTGATCTCAGCCATGCTGCAATGGGAAGGAAAGATTGGTCACTTTTTTTTAATTGGTCAACTGCATCCATTAACTCAAAGGAAGGGCACATTACTTTGTGTAATTTAAATCCCAAACTGGAGCTCTGAGATTGTTCCCGTTTCCCAGGTGTTTATTTTCGTAAATTAATAGTACAAATGCTCTCCTTTCCAAACTGCACAAAAAGCTGAAACCAGCAAGGATACAATTACTCTAAATGAAGCATCCAGCATATAGTAAGAACAACTTGTTAACAAGGAGAGTAACATGTATGCAGTTCCTTTAATATACTTTAAACAAAAATGCCCATTTGAGTCATCCTAAAATCAGATTATATGGGATGTGAGACAATTTTCATCCAGAGACAGAACACAATATATATGAAATCCAGGAAATGAAACCAAACTGGATACAATTTGATTCCTGACAGAGGGTATGGTTGGGAAAAGATTGTTATGTGGAAATTGCTTAATTCAAAGAAAGAAACAAACAGTATAAGATGCATAAATTCTTACTAATTATTCTTTCTTTCTCAATCACATTGCAATCTCTAAATGCAAGTGTCTGGTCCAGTAGTATTCATGAAGAGGGTGGTATCCAAACACTTAGATATGTTCTGCCATTTAGCAGCTAACAGTAACATTTGGTGAAAAGCAGATGTTGCAACCTTGCAGATTTAGATCCAATCTATTGAAATCAGATTTCAGTTTACCTAGAAATGCATTACATACATTGTGGTAATAGTGTAAAATATGCTTAAGAAGTCATCTTTTTAGGCATACCAAATTATAAAGAAAAATTTTCTTTCATTCTGAAATGATGGGTCGAAGAATGCAAGCTGCATAGAAGACAACAGCCTGGATTTTCCTCTTTTGGCTGTTACCAGAAAGGATGTAGATGGGTTCTAGACAGATTTAAATGGAATGTGCTGTTTACACCAAATTTTCCTAGGATAGTCCATTAGCATACATTCAGCTGCAGATTTGGACGGATCTAAAGAGCAGACTATGGTAGGAGAGAAAAACTATATGCAAGTGAAATTTAGAGAGATCAGGACAATTAAAGGAGTGTGCCATAATAGAGGGGACAAAAATTCTGAAAGCCTTTGAAGAACCTCAGAAGCTATCTTAAGCAATTATCAGCTTTTCCAAAGCTGAAGGAACAGAAGACCAAGAAAAAACAGGCATGTGAAAGGAAAGAAAGCCCACAGTACAAACATGAATCCGCCTGCAAGTGATGGAGCAGCTGGCCCTGTTTTATGGCTGTCCTAAAGTAGTGGTGCTGCTGCATATGGTGGTTTGCTCTCTGTCTATGCTGCAGTACCATCCCTATAGGTCAGCACTGCAGCATAGCTGCAAGCTGACCATTACTGTCACTACATGCTGTGCAGTAGCTGCGAGTATCAGCAGACAGCACACACTGCATCTACCTTTCTGCTGAGCCAGACTAAGAATTCAGTTTCTCGGCTAAGTGTGCCAGGGCCTGTCACCAACAATAATGCGCTGCCGAATGAGGTATTTTCTCGAATACAAAAGCAAAATACTGCGGATGCTGGAAATCGGAAATAAAAACAGAAAATACTGGAAATACTCAGCAGGTCAGGCAGCATCTGTGGAGAGAAACAGAGTTAACGTTTCAGGTCGCTGACCTTTCATCAGAACTGCAAAAGGTTAGAGATATAACAGCTTTTAAACAAGTAAAGGGGCAGGGAAAGGGGGGGAGGGGAGGAAATAACAAAAGGGAAGGTCTATGATAGGGTGAAAGGCAGGAAAGATTAAATTACACATGGGGTAATGGTGCGGGGTGAAAAGAGATGGTAATGGGACAAGCTAAGAAACAAAAGATGGGTCTATAAGAGGCGAAAATGGGAATATCAGAATCATAGAATAGTATAGCACAGAAGGAGGCCATTCGACCCATCGAGTCTACGCTAGGTCCTGAAAATTCCTCAGGACATAACCAAAGCACATTTCAAGCAGTAAAGGACTTCTGCCAATTTTGCCACTACAATAATGCATTGTGTGGTGCAAGTGAGGAAAATCCAGGCTATAGAGTTGCCTAGTCTTACGCATAATCTGTTTTTCTGAAATCTTGGCATTGACATGATAGAATATGCTTAACTTCAGATTTAAGGGAATGGACAAAATAAAGGAATAATAATTTTATGTTTTAAATTTAATTCTAAAATTACATTCAGAATGAATTTAGGGTGAAGTTTAAAGATAGCCTAGTCATCATGCTGTATGTGAATCACTGATTGAAAGCCAGTTGCTGGCATCTGGTGCCCACCCATTTAGCTGAAATTAACAACCCCCAGAGTGCAGCTGCTTGAAAAGATAACACTAGTTTATTAAATACCAGTTAAATTTTATGATGGAGTTGGAAGGAAAGGATATCTACACTTTTTTCTTGAAATGAGATATTGGTGGTGGGTTATTAAACAGAACCCTTCGGCAAAGAAATATGAAAGATTGCATAGTTGTAATGTGCACTCTGACAAAAACTTGGCTTTAAATTCAAATTCAGAAAATGGCAGCAATGCCCCAGGATAGTTGGAATCTTATACCATAATGAATCCAGTTCTCTGGAAAGGACAAATATCTTCCAATCAACATTGTAAACCTTACTGTCAGTGTTTTGTAGAAGACATGAAAATTTCCACCCAGAGGGTAACGTTTGTTTGGCTAACAGCCATTCTGTAACAATAGTAAGGCAAGGAGACTCCTGCTGAGTCAGGCTGGCGATTCTGACCTTACAATTGAGAAAAGATGGCAAGGAAATACGATTGGTTCAGACGTAACACCAAGATGCTGAACTAGGATTTTCAAGACCATTAACAGTTTTAGAATCAGGAATAGGTTTCATATTTTTGCAATACTCTGGGAATCTGAGGAAATGGAAGAAATGTATATAGGAACCATTGGTCCTAAAAGAATGGCAGACCATTGAGCGTCCTTGTTAAATTGTTCTTACTACTCAAGCAATATTATAAAAAAGTTAGTTATCCTTAGATGTAAACAGGTCTGTCTCGGAGTAAACTCTTTGAAAAAGGTCTCTTCCAAATGAAGTACTCATTTAATGAATTTCAAGCTAAATGACCAATCTGCTAAATTGCCGAATAATCTAACACACATCCAGGTAAAGGAAATATCTATAGATATGGGAAGAAAAAAAGATTGGTAAAGTCAAGCGTAGGTCCCTTGCAGTCAGAATCAGGGGAATTTATAATGGGGAACAAAGACATGGCAGACCAATTAAATGCATACTTTGATTCTGTCTTCACAAAAGAGGACACAAATAAACTCCCAGAAATGTCAGGGAACATAGGGTCTAATGAGGGAGGAACTGAATGAAATCAGTATTTGTAGGGAAATTGTCAGGATTGAAGGCCGATAAATCCCCAGGGCCTGATAATCTACATCCTAGGGTACTTAAGGAAGTGGCCCTAGAAATAGTAGATGCATTGCTGGTCATCTTCCAAAATTTTAGAGACTCTGGAACAGTTCCCATGTATTGGAGGGTAGCTAATGTAACCCCACTATTTAAAAAAGGTGGTAGAGAAAAAATGGGGAATTATAGACCGGTAAGCCTGACATCAGTAGTGGGGAAAATGCTAGAGTCCATTATAAAAGATGTAATAGCAGAGCACTTGGAAAACAGTGACAGGATCGGACAAAGTCAACATGGATTTACAAAAGGTAAATCATGCTCGACTAATCTACTGGAATTTTTTTGAGTATGTAACTGGTAGAATAGATATGGGAGAACCAGTGGATGTGGTGTATTTGGACTTTCAGAAGGCTTTCAATAAGGTCCCGCATAAGAGACTCGCGTGTAAAGTTAAAGCACATGAGATTGGGGGTAAGGTACTGACTTGGATAGAAAACTGGTTGGCAGACAGAAAGCAAAGAGTTGGAATAAACGGGTCTTTTTCCGAGTAGCAGGCAGTGACTAGTGGGGTACCGCAGGGTTCGGTGCTAGGACCCCAGCTATTCACAATATATATTAATGATCTAGACGAGGGAACTAGATGTAATATCTCCAAGTTTGCAGACAACACAAAGCTAGGTGAGCGTGTGTATTGTGAGGAGGATGCAGAGAAACTCCAGTGTGATTTGGACAGGTTGGGTGATTGGGCAGATGCATGGCAGGTGCAGTATAATGTGGATAAATGCGAGGTTATCCACTTTTGTGGCAAAAACAGGAAGGCAGATTATCTGAACGGCAATAGATTGGGGAAAGGGGAAGTGCAACGAAACCTGGGTGTCCTTGTGCACCAGTCGCTGAAGGTAAGCATGCAGGTGCAGCAGGCGGTTAAGAAGGCACATGGTATGCTGGCCTTCATAGCGAGAGGATTAGAGTACAGGAGCAAGGATGTCTTGCTGCAGTTGTACAGGGCCTTGGTGAGACCACATCTTGAGTATTGTGTGCAGTTTTGGTCGCCTTATCTGAGGAAGGATGTTCTTGCCATGGAGGGAGCGCAGCAAAGATTCACCAGACTGATACCTGGGATGGCAGGAATGATGTGTGAAGAGAGATTGGGTCGATTAGGCTTATATTCGCTAGAGTTTAGAAGAATGAGAGGGGATCTCATTGAAACTTATAAAATTCTAAAAGGACTAGACAGACTAGATGCAGGAAGGATGTTCCTGATGGCGGGGAGTCCAGAACCAGGGGTCACAGTCTAAGGATAAGGGGTAAGCCATTTAGGACTGAGATGAGGAGGAATTTCTTCACCCAGAGAGTGGTGAACCTGTGGAATTCTCTACCAGAGAAGACAGTTGAGGCCAATTCATTAAATATATTCAAGAAGGAGTTAGATATATTTCTTAAGGCTAAGGGGATCAAGGGATATGGGGAGAAAGCAGGGACAGGGTACTGAATTTGGATGATCAGCCAGGATCTCATTGAATGGCGGAGCAGGCCTGAGGGGCCGAATGGCCTACTCCTATCTTCTATGTTTCTATGTAAATACAAATATGAGTGCTCCATGCTTGTTGCTAAAATGAATAGTGATAAGAAAAATTGAACAACTACTATAAAAACAATTCTAGAAATGTACCACAAAGCAGTCAGCATTTGAAAGAGATGGGATAGTTTAATCTTAAAAGTGACCCATGGATTCAGGCTGTGGTCCACAGCCTAAAAGCTCATCAAGGATAACCCATGTAGCTTGAAGCTCAAACAGGTTTGTGCAACATTTAAACTCTGATAAAATTCAGAAGCTTAGGCTTTATACATCCTCCATGTGAGCCTCCGAGCCAAATCAGGGCTACACTGATCCTAATGTCAGAAGATGGTCGATGTAATAACCTGAACTTTCGTTTCTATAGCCCACAATCTCAGTGACAGGGTACAAGACCTATTTGTACCAGCTGGCATTTTCTGGGTTTTAACAACAACAACTTGTAGTAAAACGTCCCAAGGCGCTTCACAGGAGTGTTAAAAGACAAAAAATTGACACCGAATCAGACAAGGAGAAATTAGGGCAGGTGACCAAAAGCTTGGCTCAAGAGGTAGGTTTTAAGGAGCGTCTTAAAGGAGGAAAGAGAGGTAGAGAGGCAGAGAGGTTTAGGCAGGGAATTCCAGAGCTTAGGGCTTAGGCAACAGAAGGCACGGCCACCAAAGGTTGAGTGACTATAATAAGGGATGATCAAGAGGGCAGAATTAGAGCAGCGCAGATATCTCGGGGGGTGGGTTGTGGGCTAAAGCAGATTACAGAGATAGGGAGGGGCGTGGCCATGGAGGGATTTGAAAAAAAGTATAAGAATTTTGAAATCAAGGCATTGCTTAACCGGGAGCCAATGCAGGTCAGCGAGCACAGGGGTGATGGGTGAACGGGACTTGGTGCAAGTTAGGACACGGGCAGCCGAGTTTTGGATGACCTCAAGTTTACGTAGGGTAGAATGTGGGAGGCCAGCCAGGAGTGCATTGGAATAATCAAGTCTAGAGGTAACAAAGGCATGGATGAGGGTTTCAGCAGCGGATGAGCGGAGGCAAGGGCGGAGACGGGCAATGTTACAGAGGTGGAAATAGGCAGTCTTAGTTATGCCACGGATGTGCAATCGGAAGCACATTTCAGGGTCAAATATGACATCAAGGTTGCGAACAGTGTGGTTCAGCCGTATAGACAGATGTTAGGGAGAGGGATGAAGTCAGCAGCTAGGGAACGAAGTTTGTGGCAGGAACTGAAAACAATGGCTTTGGTCTTCCCAATAGTTAACTGGAGAAAAGTTCTGCTCATCCAGAACTTGACATTCAATGGCATTACCATCGCTGAATCCCCCACTATCAACATCCTGGGGGTTACCATTGATCAGAAACTGAACTGGACCAGCCATATAAATACTGTGGCTAAAAGAGCAGGCCAGAGGCTGGGAATTCTGCGGCGAGTGTCTCACCTCCTGACTCCCCAAAGCCTTTCCACCATCTACAAGGCACAAGTCAGGAGTGTGATGGAATACTCTCCACTTGCCTGGATGAGTGCAGCTCCAACAACATTCAAGAAGTTCGACACCATTCAGGATAAAGCAGCCCGCTTGATTGGCACTCCATCCACCACCTTCAACATTCACTCCCTCCACCACTGGCGCACTGTGGCTGCAGTGTGTACCATCTACAAGATGCACTGCAGCAACTCGCCAAAGCTCCTTCAACAGCACCTTCCAAACCCGCGACCTCTACCACTTAGAAGGACAAGGGCAGCAGACGCATGGGAACATCACCACCTACAAGTTCTCCTCCAAGCCACACACCATCCTGACTTGGACCTGTATCGCCGTTCCTTCACTGTCACTGGGCCAAAATCCTGGAACTCCCTTCCTAACAACATTGTGGGTGTACCTACACCATATGGACTGCAGCTGTTCAAGAAGGCGGCTCACCACCATCTTCTCAAGGGCAACTAGGGATGGGCATTAAATGCAGGCCTAGCCAGCGACGCCAACATCCCATCAATGAATTTAAAAAAATTTTTTTTTTTTTTTTTATAAAAGTCTGACAATTTAGAGACCATGGAGGGGTCAAGAGAAGTGGTGGTGAGGGAGAGCCAGGTGTCATCAGCGTACATGTGGAAACTGACACTGTTTTCAGATGATGCCGCCAAGGGGCGGCATGTAGAAAAGAAATAGGAGGGGGCCAAGGATAAATCCTTGGGGGACACCAGAGATAACGATGCGGGAGCGGGAAGAGAAGCTGTTGCAGGTGATTCTCTAGCTACGATTAGATAGATAAGAATGGAACCAGGCGAGTGCAGTCCCACCCAGCTTGTTGAGGTGGAGAGGCGTTGGAGAAGGATGGAGTGGTCAACCGTGTTAAAGGCTGCAAACAAATCAAGAAGGATGAGGAGGGATAGTTTACCTTTGTCAGTCACAAAGGATGTCATTTGTGACTTTGATGAGAGCCGTTTCAGTACTGTGGCAAGGGCAGAAACCGGATTGGAGGGATTCAAACATGGAGTTGCGGGAAAGATGGGCACGGATTTGGGAGGCGACAACACGATCAAGGACTTTGGAGAAGAAAGGGAGGTTGGAGATGGGGCGGTAGTTTGCAAAGGCGGAGGGATCAAGGGTTGGTTTGTTGAGGAAGGGGTGATGACGGCAGATTTGAGGGAGAGGGGGACAGTACCTGAGGAGAGAAAACCGTTAACAATGTCAGCTAACATGGGAGCCAGAAAAGGAAGTTGGGTGGTCAGCAGTTTGGTGGGAATAGGGTAGAGGGAGCAGGAAGTGGGTCTCATGGACGAGATGAGCGCAGAAAGGTCATGAGGGGAGATCGGAGAGAAACTGGAGAAAGATGCGAGTTCAGGGGAGAACCTCATAGGAAGTATGGCCCGGTGGGCTAAGGTAAAGAAGGGAAGTGGCAGAGGCAGCTTAAATGCAGAAGTCTCATGAAAAGCCAGGAATTTGGAATGATAAAGTTGCCACCATCAAACATAGAATATGTAGGTAGCTCTGTAGAGAGATTATTGGCCTCTGGAAATTGTGCTGGTCAGTAAAATTAAACAGCATCTTAGGAGGAAGCCATTTCTAAAGTTGTCCAATAGCTGGTAACGGTGAGTGCAAGTTCCTGTTTTGGCTTCAGCGGATATAATTTTGCTTGAGCTAATGAGCAGTCAAAAACATTGAAAAATAGCTACAGTCTGATGCGCCATCAATTACTCAAAAGACTGAGGTTGAGCGAGTAACAATCAGGCTTTTATTAACTAAAGAATGAAGGTCTTGTCTCGAGTGGTCGACCCGTCCAGAATACTAAGGGACTGGGAGGTAGTCACTTATATACCTGGAATAGTGGGAGGGGTCAGCCGAGGCATGTCCAGACCTGTACCTAGTGGAATACACATACAGGCACAGACAGGTGTAACAGTGGTTTACCACATTCACCCCTTGTTTAAAAATGAGTCCAGCATGGTGAAGTGTATTTAAAAGTTCGTGTATTGGAGTCTCTCCGGGGGTCTTGTCTGCCGCTGTGATCGATGTGGCGACGGCAGGGGTGGTGGAGCTTCCGGCGTTGCGTCCTGTGTAGGCTGGGGCCCTGGAGTGTAGTCCTCGTGGGTGATTGTCCAAGGCGGGCCGGCTGCTGGGGTTGGATATCGGGTCGTGGGGGGGGGTGGTAATGGGTAGTGGGTTACAGCGGTCCCCGAGGGTGCGAGGTCTCGTATGGAGACTGTGTCGTAGTGGGTTACAGCGGTCCCCGAGGGTGCGAGGTCTCGTATGGAGACTGTGTCCTCCCGCCCGTCCGGGTACGCAATGTAAGCGTACTGGGGGTTGGCATGGAGGAGGTTGACCCTCTCGACCAGGGGGTCCGTTTTATTGGCCCTCACGTGTCTGCTCAGTAGTACCGGCCCTGGGGACGTCAGCCATGGCGGTAACGATGTCCCCGATGTGGACTTCCTTGGGAAGACAAACATTTTCTCGTGAGGGGTGGCATTGGTGGCAGTGCAGAGCAGTGACCGAATCGAGTGGAGCGCATCGGGGAGCACCTCCTGCCAGCGGGAGGTCGGAAGGCCCCTAGACTTTAAGGCTAGTAGGGCGGCCTTCCAAACTGTTGCATTCTCTCTTTCCACCTGTCCGTTCCCCCGGGGGTTGTAACTGGTGGTCCTGCTTGTGGCTATACCCCTAGCGAGCAGGTACTGGCGGAGTTCGTCGCTCATAAACGATGAGCCCCGGTCGCTATGGATATAGCTGGGGAAACCGAACAGGGTGAAGAGGCTGTTCAGAGATTTAATGACCGTGGCACTGGTCATGTCCGGGCAGGGGATAGCGAACGGGAACCGGGAGTACTCGTCAATGAGGTTGAGGAAGTACACATTGCGGTCGGAGGAGGGGAGAGGCCCTTTGAAATCGACGCTCAGGCGTTCGAAAGGGCGAGTGGCTTTTATCAGGTGGGCTCTGTCTGGTCTATAAAAGTGCGGTTTGCACTCAGCGCAGACTTGGCAGTTCTTGGTCATGGTCCTGACCTCCTCGATGGAGTAAGGCAGGTTGCGGGTCTTGATGAAGTGGAAGAACCTGGTGACCCCCGGGTGGCAGAGGTCATTTTGGAGGGCCCTCAGCCTATCGATCTGCGCGCTGGCGCAGGTGCCACGCGATAGGGCATCTGGGGGTTCATTGAGCTTCCCAGGCCGGTACAAGATCTCGTAATTGTAGGTGGAAAGTTCGATTCTCCACCTCAAGATCTTGTCATTTTTGATTTTGCCCCTCTGCTTGTTGTTGAACATAAAAGCAACTGAACGCTGGTCAGTGAGCAGGGTAAATCGTTTTCCGGCCAGGTAGTGCCTCCAATGACGCACAGCCTCCACAATAGCCTGGGCCTCCTTCTCGACCGCGGAGTGTCTGGTCTCCGGGCCCTGGAGGGTTCGTGAGAAGAATGCCACAGGTCTCCCCGCCTGATTAAGGGTGGCGGCCAGAGCGAAGTCGGACGCATCGCTTTCCACCTGGAAGGGGATGGATTCGTCCACTGCGTGCATGGTGGCTTTGGCAATGTCTTCCTTGATACGGTGGAAGGCTAAGCGGGCCTCTGCCGTCACGGGAAAAGAGGTGGACTTGATCAGCAGACGGGCTTTGTCTGCATAGTAGGGGACCCACTGAGCGTAGTAGGAAAAAAACCCTAGGCACCTCTTCAGAGCTTTTAGGCAGTGGGAGTTCCATAAGGGGACGCATCCGGTCTGGGTCGGGACCGATGACCCCGTGTTCCACAACACAGCCAAGGATGGCGAGGCGGTCTGTGCGGAATATGCACTTCTCCTTGTTATATGTCAGGTTCAGGAGTTGGGCGGTGCGGAGGAATTTCTCGAGGTTTGCGTCATGGTCCTGCAAGTCATGGCCGCAGATGGTCACATTATCTAGGTAAGGGAAAGTGGCCTGCAGCTCGTTTTGATCGACCATCCGGTCCATCTCCCTTTGGAAGACGAAGACCCCGTTGGTAACGCCGAAGGGAACCCTAAGGAAGTGATAGAGGCGGCCGTTTGTCTCAAAAGCAGTATACTGGCGGTCTTCAGGGCTGATGGGGAGCTGGTGGTACGCTGATTTCAGGTCAATGGTCGAAAAGACGCGGTACTGCGCAATCTGGTTGACCATGTCAGCTATGCGGGGGAGTGAGTAGGCGTCCAGCAGGGTGTAGCGGTTTATTGTTTGGCTGTAGTCGATGACCAGGCGTTGTTTCTCACCGGTCTTAACGACCACAACCTGGGCTCGCCAGGGGCTGGAGCTGCCCTCAATAATCCCCTCCTTCAGGAGCCGTTCCACTTCGGTTTTGATGAAAACCCTGTCCCCGGCACTGTATCGCCTGCTCTTTGTGGCGATGGGCTTACAGTCGGGGGTGAGGTTAGCAAACAGTGGGGGGGGGGGGGGGGGTGGGACTCTGAGTGTGGAGAGGTTGCATCTGGTGCGCGGCGGGCAATTTGGAGGCTGCTGGCTGCGGACTATGAGTGGGGGGAGGGGGCCACCGTACGCCATCGTAACGCTTTTGAGGTGGCACTGGAAATCCAACCCCAGTAGAACGGCAGCGCAGAGGCCGGGCAGGACCAGGAGTTTAAAATTATTGAACACAGTCCCGTCTACTACTAGTGTCACCACGCAGTAGCCGCCAATGTCCGCTGACTGGGACTCGGAGGCCATAGAAATCCGCTGGTGCGCAGGCAGGACTGGGAGAGAGCAACGCCGCACCGTGTCGGGGTGGATGAAGCTCTCTGTGCTCCCGGAGTCAAAAAGGCAGTTTATTGCATGGCCGTTTACCTTAACGTCCATTTTGGACCGAGCTAGTTGGTGCGGTCTCGTTTGGTCCAGCGTCAGAGGCCAGCGTAGGGGTCGGTGTGTTGCTGCAGGTATCAGATGGGGGGGGGGGTTGGCGGTCTGCTGCGTCCCGGCTGGTGTCCAAGATGGCAGCGTCCATGATTCCCATGTGGCTGGAGTCGTCCAAGATGGCTGCTGCTGCGGTGGTTCGCACATGGCTGGGGAGGCCCAAGATGGCGGCCCGCACGGCCCACACGCGGCGCTGTTGGTGGCCCAAGATGGCGGCTCGCACGCGGCGCTGCTGGCGTTTGGGGTGGCTTTGGCCTTGCAGACGCTGGCGTGGTGTCCCTTTTTCCCGCAGCCCGAGCAGGTCGCATTCTTCACCGGGCAGCGCGCTCTGGGGTGTTTGGCCTGGCCACAGAAGTAGCATTTCTGGCCTTGGGATACTGCTGTCTGGCTTTGGGACACTGCTGCGGTAGTTGGGCCGTTGTTGGGCTGTGGCTGGGGTGGCACGGTGCTATGGGGCTGTCCTACCGTGTCCCAGGTTGTCGTTCCCCGCGGCGTCCACGGTGCAGAGGAGTAGGCATCCATGCCCCGGAAGGCTGCGTCCAGCGTTAGTGTGATGTCGGAGGCTTTGTCGAGGGTGAGGTCACTCTGCTCCAGCAGTCGCTGTCGGGTGTAGTTGGACCCGTGTACTTAGTGGGCGTTACCGCCTTACACCCACAGGCCCGGCCAAGCACGGACAGTGCTTGGAGGTATTCCTCAGTCGATTCCCCAGGTTGTTGCTTGCGACTCCCCAGAAGGTGCCTAGCGTATACTTCGTTCACAGGGCGCGTGTACTGGGTCTTGAGGAGCTGGAGGGCGGCTGTGTACGAGGTCGCGTCCCGGATGACCAAGTACACTCGGTGGTTCACCTTGGAGATCAGGACAGACAGTTTGTCCGCATCCGTTTCGACCGCAGTGGAGGCAGTCAGGAATGTCTCGAAGCACGTGAGCCAGTGAGCAAACTTGGTGGAAGCGTCCGCTTCCCGACTGTCCAGGTATGCTGGTGTGAGGATCTTCTCCATTATAAAAAATTTAGTTAATAAAATTGATGCGCCATCAATTACTCAAAAGACTGAGGTTGAGCGAGTAACAATCAGGCTTTTATTAACTAAAGAATGAAGGTCTTGTCTCGAGTGGTCGACCCGTCCAGAATACTAAGGGACTGGGAGGTAGTCACTTTTCTACCTGGAATAGTGGGAGGGGTCAGCCGAGGCATGTCCAGACCTGTACCTAGTGGAATACACATACAGGCACAGACAGGTATAACAGTGGTTTACCACACAGTCCAATGGACTCCGCTCCTTAAAATATTGGCCCGGTGAGCCAGCTGTCATATCGACAGCTGTGCAATCGATGCAGCTGTAGTTATGCTGCAAGCAGGGCAAGATGCCATAAATCCGAACGGGGCGGAGAAGGGAGGGGAGGAAGGGAAGGGGAGGGAAAACATTTGGAATAGATGTGAGGAAGAGCTGGAGACCACGACAAAAGTCATGGCAACATAAGGGGCATCCTGTCAGAAACCTGCCAATCAAATTAATGCCTCTAATAAGATCAGTGAGGAAGGAGACTCTTATTTTACAACATCCCTATAATCCTGACAAGAATTCCAGCATTGCAATATTGGGCACTGTGATTATTTCCAGTGTTCTGGTCCCTCAGCATGCACACTTGATCTGGTCGAGAGGAGCTCAGGGGGCGGGTGGGTGTGGAGAAGGCCAGAAGCTCGGGGGGAAGCACGATGAGAACCGCGGGGAGGGGGAAGAATGTGATCCAGGTCTAATGGGGCAGGGGCGGGGATGTGAGCAAGAACGTGATCCAGATGGGAGATAGATCACGTTCTCCTGCCCTCTGTTAGGTCTGGATCATGTTCTTCCATCCCCACCCTCTTTACACCTGCATCACGTTCTCCCCCCTGACTGCAGCAGTTCAAGAAGGCAGTTCACGACCAAACTCCCAAGGGCAACTAGGAATGGGCAATAAATAAATGAATTTTACAAAATGAGAGCGCATTCTGTGTTGGTCCTACCAACATGCATAACATTACATTTATGTGTTATTTGCCAGACTCGACTATTCCAATGTTCCCCTGGCCAGCCTTCCATCTTCCACCCTCAATGAACTTGAGCTCATCCAAAACGCTTCTGCACATATAACATGCAGCAAGTTCATTCACCTATCATCCCTGTGTTCGGTGACCAACATTGGCTCATGATCCATCAACGTTTCCGCTAAGCTGCATGCCCGCGCAGCTGTCTGGAGATCCTGTGCAGGCCACTTACTGACTTTTGAATGGGAGAATTTGCACGTGTGAAATTTTGAATTGGCCGCACAGCCCATTAAACAGTCCGCGCAAGCAACAAAAAATTACGGGCAACATCATCCACCAACCCCTTGATTTTAAAATTCTCATCCTCATGTTAAAATCCCTCCATGGCCTCACCTCTTCCTATCTGAACTCGGCAGTGTGAGGGCTGTGAGTGCTCCTAACCTCGGAGGGTGACCCTGTCTGTTCTCTGAAAGCAGTAGTGTTAGCACTGTGAACTCAGTAGCCTGCCTGACAATGACTGGATCAAATTACACATTGCGGACAAACTGTTTGATCCCCTTGGAGGACAAAACACACCAAACAGAAATCTGGTCTTGTCCTCCAAGGGGACCAATCATAAATTAGGTGTTGCAAATAGACATGACCCTTAGTCATTGCATTTAGATGCAAACAGTAAATAATCAAACTAAATGGAAACAAAGAATAAAGAATATAATGAACACTTACAGTAAGTTTAATGGCCTTTTCCGGAGCAACGCCCAGCAACTGTGGTAAAAGACCTAAGTGTATAGAAGTGTATTATCAAACCATTAGCAATAATGGAATATTAATATAAATTTGCCACTGGAACATTATCTACATGAAAATATTACAACAGAATTATTAGCTTTGTGAAAAAACTATCAATTGTATTGTTTGATAATAGAATTCAATCAACTCACATTTCAGTACTCACAAAATGACAATCTAGGACAATAATGCAGCTGCATTATAAACTACTGTTGTAATTACACAAGCTTATATAAGACAAACATTTTTGCAGATTTTTTCTTGCTACAAGATAGCTTTTATACAGATTATGGGATTCTATTATTGAAAATCTGATCTCAAGACACATTTGAATGAATCCAACTAACTGTAGTGTGGTTGGCTGATTGTAAAACCTCATTCCTTTATCCTTGCAGGTCTGACACCATTTCCAGTCTGGCATTTTTCTAAGTGAACAATCTACGATTAGTTAAGTTGACTTCAGGTTTTGCATTGGATGCACACTATTCGCTCTCATTAGTTCAACCTCTGCATACAAACTAATAAATAGACCAGCATTTAATGTGGGTGGGGGAAAGAGGGGAGAAGGGAATGGGAAAATACTGGAACAATACATTCTTTTATCTCTTTGTTGCCAGATTTCCCCCAGTGCCTAAGCTTGTTGAGGCAGTGAGCAGCTGAGCCACACCGACTAGGAAGATTCCAGGTTTAATCCTCCAACTGTGCTAAATTAGCTAATCTCAGAAGCAGTTCCAGTATAGGTACTGCAATTTGCCTGAACACTCCTGTATAATGAAGGGGAAATTGGGTAGGAAATTAGAGGAGCATGTAATAAGGGTAATGCAATAATCCTGGGGGACTTTTATCTTCACAATAGACTGGGCAAACCAAATTAGCAAAAGTAGTTTGGAGGACGAGTTCATGGAATGCATTTGAGAGAGTTTTCTAGAATACATCGAGGACCCAACTGGGGAACAGGCTATTTTAGATCTAGTATTGTGTAATGAGACAGGGTTAATTAGTAATCTTAGAATAAAGGATCCTTTGGGGATGAATGATCATAATATGATAGAATTTCATATTAAGTTTGAGAGTGATGTGGTTAAGTCTGAAATTAGGGTCTTAAATTTAAACAAAGCCAATTATGGAGGTATGAGGGGCAAGTTGGTCGAGTTAGATTGGGAAATTAGATTAAAAGATTTGACGGTAGATAAGCAATGGAAAACATTTAAAGAAATAATTCATAATTCTCAACGAATATACATTCCCTTAAGGAATAAAAACTCCACTGGAAAAGTGGTACAATCATGACTAACTAGGGAAGTTAAAGAAAATATTAAATTAAAAGAGGCTTACAATGTTGCCAAAAAGAGTAGTAACCCTGAGGATTGGGAGGGATTTAAAAATCAACAAAGGATGACCAAGAAATTGAGAGAGTGAGAAAATAGTCAGAGTAAACTAGAAAGAAATATAAAAACAGATTGTAAGAGCTTTTACATGTAAAAAGGAAGAGATTAGCAAAAGTAAACTTGGGTCCCTTAGAGGCAGAGGCAGGAGAAATTATAATGGGAAATGGCAGAGATGTTAAACAAATATTTTAAACAAATATTTTGTGTCTGCCTTCACAGTAGAAGACACAAAGAACAATTGTGGGGAACCAAGGGTCTAATGAGAGCAAGGAACTTAAAGTAATTATTAGTAAAGAAACAGTACTGGAGAAATTAATGGGACTAAAAACTGACAAATCCCCTGGATCTGATGGTCTACATCCTAGGGCTTTAAAAAAGGTGGCTGCAGAGATAGTGGATGCATTGGTTTTGATCTTCCTGAATTCCCTAGATTCTAGAATGGTCCCCATGGATTGGAAGGTAGCAAATGTAACCCCCCTGTTCAAGAACAGAGGGAGAGCAAAAGCAGGGAACTATAGGCCAGTTAGCCCAACATCAGTAGTAGGGAAATGCTAGAATCTATTAAGGACGTGGTAACAGGGCACTTGGAAAATCACAATATAATTAGGCAGAATCAATACAGTTTTATGAAAGGGAAATCTGTGTTTGACAAATCTATTAGAGTTTTTTTTGAGGGTGTAACTAGCAGGGTAGTTAAGGAGGAACCAGTGGATGTATTATATTTGAAGTTTCAGGAGGCATTCGAGACCACAAGAGGTTGTTACACAAGATTAGGGCTCATGGGATTGGGGGTAATATATTAGCACAGATTGAGGATTGGTTAACAGACAGAAATGGAATACTTGCCTTAGAGGGGGTGTAACAAAGGTTCACTAGATTGATTACTGGGATGAGAGGGTTTTCCTATGAGGAGCGATTGAGTCGAACGGGCCTATATTTTCTGGAGTTTAGGAGAATTGGAGGTGGTCTCACTGAAATGTATAAAATTCTTAGGGCTTGACAGGGTAGATGGCAGGGTGTAACTAGTGGAGTGCCAAAGTCTCAGCTATTTAACAATCTATATCAATGATTTAGATGAGGGGACCGAGTGTAATGTATCCAAGATTGCCGACGATGCAAAGCTGGGTGGGAAAGTAAGCTGTGAGGAGGAGGAAACAAGGCTGCAAAGGGATAGAGAATGGTTAAGTGATCGGGCTAGAAGGTGGCAGATGGAATATAATGTGGGGAAGTTTCTTCCTACCAAAGTAGACAATTTGAATGGAAAAACAGAATTTTTTTTTTTTTTTTTTTTTTTTTTAAAAAGACTAGTAATTGTTGGGATTCAGAGGGATTTGTGCGTCCTTGTACACAAATCACAGAAAGTTAACATGCAGGTACAGCAAGCAATTAGGAAGGTAATGGTATGTTACTTTATTGCAAGGGGTTTGCAGTACAAGAGTAAGGAGTCTTGCTGCAATTATATAGAACTTTGGTGAGCCCACACTTGGAGTACTGTGCACAGTTTTGGTCTCCTTACCTAAGGAAGGATATACTTGCCTTAGATGGGGTGCAACAAAGGTTCACTGGATTGATTCCTGGGATGAGATGGCTATCCTATGAGGAGAGATTGAGTACAATGGGCCTATATTCTCTGGAGTGTAGTAGAATGAAAAGTGATCTCACTGAAACGTATAAAATTCTTAGAGGGCTTGACAGGGTAGATGCCGAGAGGCTGTTTCCCTTGGCTGGAGAGTCTAGAACTAGGGGTCACAGTCTCAGGATAAGGGGTCGGCCATTTAGGACGGAGATGGAGGAGAAATTTCTTCACTTAGAAGGTTGTGAATCTTTGGAATTCTCTTACCCCAGAGGGCTGTCGATGCTCAGTCGATGAGTATATTCAAGACTGAGATTGATAGATTTTTGGGCACTAAGGAAATCAAGGGATATGGGGATAGGGCAGGAAAGTGGAGTTGATGTAGAAGTTCAGCCATGGTCTTACTGAAGAGCGGAGCAGACTCGAGAAGCAGTATGGCCTACTCCTGCTCCTATTTCTTGTGTTCTTATGTTCCTGTTTCGGGTTGCTATCTAGCAAGTGTCCTGCCTGGGCTGTGCAAAGGCTGAGGACAGGATCAGGTTTGGCTGTGGTGCTCTGTTGACGTTGAATAGTCTGTCAACACTCATTGTTGAGACTCAAATATTAAGAGTGCCCACTTGAGAAACATTAACTATCTAGGGCCTTTTCAGATGAGAATTCCATCGGTTAAATGTGTTGAACCAAACAGCATAAATCACCATGAAAGTTATCCAGCCCTAATACTATCAGAGAAAGTTATTTCATCAACTTAAATAAAAAGAATGAATGTAAGAATGCACAAACAAACAAAAGAAACTGGCCTAGAAATTGAGTGCCCTTAGCGCCGATTTTGCGGCGCTCGAGGGCCTAGCACTGCATTTGGCGCCGGCGCCGAAATTGCCTGGGGCCCTTACGCCGCGGTAGACCGGTAGCGCTGCGCCGGCACCGATGACGTCATCGGTGTGCGCAGCGTCCCGGTTGCCATGCCGACGGGCCCCAGCGCCGAAATTCAGTTGCGGCCGCCTCGCCCGTGACAGCCGCAACTAAGACTCTGGCAACAGAGTCTTACGAGTCTTTGCGCCGGCGCATTAAAGGCCCCGCGGCGGCCGGCCGCTTTCCCGCCGGCCGCCTGGCCGCAGCTCCCTCCCCCCCCCCCCCCCCCCCCCCCGGAACAGAAGCAAGCCCGGCACTTGTCCGAGGTGCCGGGCTCATTTTTTAAAAGATTTTCGCGGGCCGCGATCGGGTGCAGGCAGCTCCTCCTTAAGGGAAGGAGGAGGCCTGCACTTCCTGAGCCTGCCGCACCGCATCGGGTGCCGCAGCGCCGGAATTGCGGCGCGAAACGGCAGTTAGCGCCGATTTACCGCCGCAAAGACCCTTCAGTAGCGCCGGCAGCCGTTTGGGCGCGGCCCTGCTGAATTTTTGGCGCGCGCAGGGGGACTTAGCGCCGGCACTAACTTCCGGCGCTAAAGCCCTGGCTAAGCCAAAACTCAATTTCTAGGCCACTGCCTTTAAAGTGTGCCTTTCAGGTCGTCCTGATGCCCTGAAGTGTTTTACAATCAACTAATTACTTTTTTGAAGTGTAGGCAAATGTGGCAATGAATTTGCACACAGCATAGTCCCACAAACAGCAAATGGTAAATGACCAGTTAATCTGTTTTGGTGGTGTTGGTTGAGAGATTTTGGATAGATAAGATAGATAAGGGAGAACCAGTGGATGTGGTGTATTTGGACTTTCAGAAGGCTTTCAATAAGGTCCCACACAAGAGATTAGCGTGCAAAATTAAGGCACATGGGATTGGGGGCAAGGTATTGACTTGGATAGAGAACTGGTTGGCAGACAGAAAGCAAAGAGTTGGAATAAACAGGTCGTTTTCCGAGTGGCAGGCAGTGACTAGTGGGGTACCGCAAGGATCGGTCCTAGGACCCCAGCTGTTCACAATATATATTAATGATCTGGACGAGGGAATTGGATGTAATATCTCCAAATTTGCAGACGACACAAAGCTGGGCGGGAGGGTAAGCTGCGAGGAGGATGTCGGGAAACTCCACTACGATTTGGACAGGTTGGGTGATTGGGCAGAAACTTGGCAAATGCACTATAATGTGGATAAATGTGAGGTTATCCACTTTGGTGGCAAAAACAGGAAGGCAGATTATTATTTGAATGGCAATAGATTGGGAGAAGGGGAAGTGCAAAGAGACCTGGGTGTCCTTGTGCACCAGTCGCTGAAGGTAAGCATGCAGGTGCAGCAGGCGGTTAAGAAGGCAAATGGTATGTTGGCCTTCGTAGCAAGAGGGTTCGAGTACAGGAACAAGCATGTCTTGCTCCAGTTGTACAGGGCCTTGGTGAGACCGCACCTTGAGTATTGTGTGCAGTTTTGGTCACCATACCTGAGGAAGGACGTTCTTGCCATGGAGGGAGTGCAGCGAAGATTCACCAGGCTGATACATGGGATGGCAGGAATGACGTATGAGGAGAGATTGTGTCGATTGGGCTTATACTCACTGGAGTTTAGAAGATTGAGAGGGGATCTCATCGAAACCTATAAAATTCTGTCAGGTCTGGACAGACTAGATGCAGGAAGGATGTTTCTGATGGCCGGGGAGTCCAGAACCAGGGGTCATAGTCTCAGGATAAGGGGTAAGCCATTTAGGACTGAAATGAGGAGGAATTTCTTCACCCAGAGAGTGGTGAACCTGTGGAATTCTCTGCCACAGAGGGCGGTGGAGGCTAGTTCATTAAATATATTCAAGAAAGAGTTGGATATGTTTCTTGAGGCTGAAGGGATCAAGGGATATGGGGAAAAGGCAGGGACAGGGTACTGAATTTGGATGATCAGCCATGATCACATTGAATGGCGGAGCAGGCTCGAAGGGCCTACTCCTGCTCCTATCTTCTATGTTTCTATGTTACACAGAGAGAACTCCCTGCGACCAAACCAGCAGTTCTTAAAGATAACACTGTAGGCCACTTTGAAGACATGGCTAACTTTTTTTTATTAGAACTATTTTTGTTGGTCTAGGTATGCTCCACCGATTTGGTTCTGTGGAGGAATCTCCAGTTTTTCCGCCCCCAACACACGCACGCAGTCGGCGAGCTGCCTGTTAATGTTTATTTAGTACTGGCAGTGCACCGATTATATTTAAAATGAGGGCCATCACCAAATTCGATCAGGCCTTGCCGGGTAGACAGTGCGATTGCTTTCTCCCACCGCCTGTCTGATATATGCTAGAAATGAAAATCACCTCCTGTGCTTATGTGTCTTGTTCTTCATGAACACGCAGTTACAGACAGCTGTGCGCACAATCTGACTGGCTATCCGCATTAAAGACCATACAGCCTCCTTCAAAAAGCGGAAAGATCCAGGTACATACAGTTCCTGGGGTTGAATGAAGCAGCTAAATTTGGGGTACAGGTAGACTATCCTTTATCCGAAAACCTCGGGACCAGCCGAGTTTCGGATAAAGGAGAATTTCGGATTTCGGAAGGTGGGTCGGCGGGGGGGTCGGCGGGGGGTCGTGCGCACGACTTACGCTGACGCTCAGCGTAAGTCAGTCGGTGTCGGCGGGGGGGTCGGCGGTTGTCGGGGCCGGCGGGGGGGTCGGCGGTTGTCGGGGCTGGCGGGGTCCGCGGGGGGGTCGGCGGGGGGGATCGGCGGTTGTCGGGGCCGGCGGGGTCCGCGGGGGGGTCGGCGGTTGTCGGGGCTGGCGGGGTCGGCGGTTGTCGGGGCCGGCGGGGGGGTCGGCGGTTGTCGGGGCCGGCGGGGTCCGCGGGGGGGTCGGCGGTTGTCGGGGCTGGCGGGGTCGGCGGTTGTCGGGGCCGGCGGGGTCCGCGGGGGGGTCGGCGGGGGGTCGTGCGCACGACTTACCCTTTATCCGAACTTCCGAAACCGGAACCCTCTAAAAACCGAAGGTTTTTTCGTTCGTACGCACGACTTACGCTGAACGAAAAAACCTTCGGTTTTTAGAGGGTTTCGGTTTTCGGAAGTCCGGATAAAGGGTAGTCTACCTGTATTACCATATTGGCTGCCTCTCAATGGCATCTTTACAACTATACCTTCTCACTTGTGAAGGACTTGTAACTGCAAACTCTGGCACTACAGTCTTTCCATAGGATGGGTACCTACCTCATGGAGCATCAACCTAAGCACTACCCATAGGTCCCTTGGCATGCAACAGGCTCAAATGTATAATATGGCTAGTTATATTATTTTGCAAAACTATACCAAGTAAATTTGTCATTTTCATCTATAAAATGGGACTGTAATTAGAATAAAATGTACTCCATGTAGACTTTCCTTCTGGTAAAAATAACTTAGCTACACAGACAAAAATACAAGACAATAAATGGTATAATGATTATGTGGTAGGATACCAGTCCCCCACCCCTGTGGTAGCTTGTTTAATATTCCACGGTAAAACTATTTCACAGTTCAAGAACAACTTGCATTTATATAGCACCCCTAATGTAGTGCATCCTTTTAACCAAGGAACAACGCAGATACCAGTGCTGCGAAGCACTTTGTATTTTTTCTAACTTACTTATTAAAAGGCTAAGAAAGGGGCAAGGATGACCCAAGCAAGATGCAAAAATAGTACTGACTAACTTAACTTATTTTCTCGACAGCCCCTGTATGCATGAATTGCTGCTTTTCCCCCCTGTATGCATCAAGTCTGTTTCGTTTTCAAAGGTTAGAATGATGTTTTGTGTTCGTTTCAGATGTTTTATGTCTGCCAGTGAACCCGATCTGCTTCTGAAAAGACTGCTGAGTGACTTTTTCTGGTACTCAGCCAAAGCAGTCATGCATACCTGGTGCTGCCAGTCAAAGGTTCTCATCAATAAGTGGAGCGTGCAAAGAGAACAGCAGCACTGTCATTGGTACATTTTCTGGAATAATCCAGCAGCAGGTGGCAGTCTCTCCTTTCCTCATTTGAATTAGCAATTTGGTTTTCATTTTTTACAACAACAAAAAATGTTTCACAAAAGCAAAATTCTGCTTTGCACTGAGGGTGGACATTCTTCCTAATTTTCCATTCCCTTGATTTATTTTTCTCCTAATGAATAGATCATCCAAACTTGATAAGATATATGCTGGTCAACTAAAATTTGGGGAAATCCTGATTACAAGATTATGGTTACCCACATTTTCCTTTATTTTTATAAAAAGGTTTTGCTACTGCTGACAAATGGTGGCATTTATCTTTTGCTACTTTTTCCCATCAGCATAAACTAGTTATTTCCATAGTCAGAAAGAAAAAGTACCAAGAAACTACTTTGTCTGATTCTCCAAAAACAAACATTATTGAATATTTGTAATGTTTGGAAGCATGTTGTCAAAAGCATCAACTACACTGCAACATTTAACAGGTATTGATAGGACTGGATCACACATACTTTCACCTGGGTTTCATAAATCTACTTTGTCCAGCAGAAAAGATCATTTGAACCTCAAGATCAGAAAACTCCAGGTCAGAAAAGTGGTGAGGGAAAACATGAACAGGATTTGATGTCCCCAGAATGCCTTTTAAAATTTTACTTCAGAAGAGTAAAGTAGGTTTTTCTTTGGGGTGGGGGGGAAGATAAAAATATTTTCCCAATAGTGCTGCGCAATGAAAAAAATTAAACAATACACTCACAGCACCTGAAATGGAACAAGAATACTTATTCTTAAACAGATTATTCCTTCCCTGCCAACCCCCCCGCCCCCAGCTCAAATTCAGAACACCCTATGCCACTGAATTCACAATCTCATCTACCCCATCAGAACAAGTGCCAGCCTTGGTGCATGGAGCAAACTGTTACTGGAGGTACAGTCACAGAGCTCAAAGCACCTGGCACATGACTGTCATTCAAAGTAGTTTGGGATCAGATAATCTTCCCATCCTGGCTAAGAAATAGTACAACCACCACACTCCCTTAATAAATCAAACGATTATGTAATTCTACTAAAAACCCACCTCTATAAAGGCCAAAAATGCCTTCGTACCGCACAACTTTCTGGAAACAGTCAAAACTATTTTTGTACATCAGCTCTCCAATGAAGGATCCCGTAGAGCGCTGGTTCTGCATCCGTGTTTTCACTAAATCAATAGGATAAACTGCAGTAGCTCCCACCGCTGCATAAAAAGACAAAATAAGTTGAAGTAGCATTGTTGAACCCTTATGGAATAATCACACTAGTTGCTAATATTTAAATACAGTCCCCACCACTTACATCGCCCACACTTATGGCGAGAAACCGTCTATACCGGGCAATTTCCCATAACCATTTTCCATCACCATAGAAATTAATTAGAGGCACAGCTTACAAGGTATTAAGCACACTGGCTATTTCGAGCAATTCAATAAACTTATCGCACCTTGTTAAAGTGTGATTACCTTAATTACTTACTCTTCTGTTCCTACCGTTTAAAGTTGTAGGTTGAAAGGAATAAATTAACTGTCAAGACAGGTTTCCTTGTCATTTCAAATTTACTCATTTCCTTGTCATTTGAAATGTACTCATTTTGCACAAATCACAATAAAAGAGGTCAAAGCCGCCAGTGCTGCAAGGCGAACAGCAGTGCCGCTTGCTTCCTATGAACTGTGAGCTGGCCAATTTCAAAGTTCCTGAACTGCTGCCACCGCATTTGAAACTCGGAAGTTTCAAGTACTATTTAATAAGGTGGTGAGGCAAATACATTAAAATCAACTTAAGTGTCAGCACTATTTTGTGTAGTTTATTTGATTCTGTCATATGCTGCTACCTCTAACACACTTGAATTTACTTGTGACATTTAACGATACACTCTGAATCCTCTGGAGTGTGTCTGGGGCAATGATGGTTTTACCGTCCAACGCTTATAGTGAGCAAATCGTGTCAACACCAATGTGCCTGCTATAAACGGTGCAGACTGTATCTGTACATGAAAATAGAACCTCAGTAAATTAGAAGAAAAATGTTAATAGTCACTGAGTATTTTATAGGAATTAATGAAACTATACCACCAAATGTTCATGAGGATCACCAGCAGTATTGCCAAGATCATAAATGACGTCTCTAAACAGGTCTAATACTTCCACGGACCATTAGCAATGGATATTTCTTTTAAAAATCTTCCTAATATGCACAATAAAGACTTTCCTTCAAATTACTAATTTTAGTTCTACAATATGCTAAACCCCTTTTGAATCACTATACATCGAGGACATGAAACACA
The DNA here is from genome assembly GCF_052327205.1 of Somniosus microcephalus. Classification (NCBI taxonomy): domain Eukaryota; kingdom Metazoa; phylum Chordata; class Chondrichthyes; order Squaliformes; family Somniosidae; genus Somniosus; species Somniosus microcephalus. The sequence continues at coordinate 251,552,588 of NC_140990.1, read as the reverse complement.
CTGACAAATGCGTTCTCCACAAAATTAAACTAAAATCAGGAGTGGAGGGTACAAGCTGGACCATACAGCTGTAGCAGACTGCGCAGATAAAACAAGGCAAGACCATGGTGGAATATGAAAATAGGGCAACGGACCTATAGGTGGGTGTGTAGGGAAATAGAGAAGGGAAGCTTGAAAAATACTAGAGTGCTAGGGCTATAGAACTTTGCATAAAAGAGTTGAGCTGTAATGTTCTGGATTAACTGGAGTTTGTGAAGGGTGGAGGAGGGAAGGCCAGTGTGGAGAATTTATAGCACAGAAACAGGCCAATCGGTCCAACTGGAGTATGGCAGTGTTTATCCTTCACACGAGCCTCCTCCCACACTAATTACCTCATCCCACCTTGACCCCATATCCTTCTATTCCCTTCTCCCTCATATGTATGCAATAAGCATCCCCTTAAATGTGTCAATGCACATTCCACATGGCAGTGAGTTACACATTCTCACCACTCTGTGTAAAGAAACTCTTCCTAAAGTCTTTATTTGATCCTTGGGTTCTGGACTCACCCACAAGTGCAAACAGTGTCCCATGTCTACCTTATCAAACCACTTCATAATTTTAACGACCTCTATCAGGCCTCCTCTTTTCCAGAGAAAAGAGCTCCAGTCTGCTCAATCTTTCCTGATAGTTCCATCATCTCAATTCTGAAAACATTGTTGTAAATATTTTCTGCACTTACTCCAGTGCTTCAATATCCTTTTTGTAGTGTAAAGGCCAGAACTGCACTCTAACCAAGGTTCTGTATAAATTTAACATTACCTCCCTGCTTTTGTATTCTATTCCTCTAAAAATGAATCCCAGTACTTTGTTTGCATTCTTTATGGCCTTATCAACTTACATTGCTACTTTTAGCAATTTATATAACTGTATTCCTAGATCTCTTTACTCCTCAACCCCATTTAGTTTCTTTCCTTCCAAGGAATAAGTGGCCTCCTTATTCCTCCTACCAAAATGAATCATCTCACTCTTTGCTGTATTGAATTTAATTCGCTATTTATCCACCCACTCTATAAACTTGTTTATGTCTTCCTGTATTTTGGTACAATCCCCCACATTAGCTATACCCCCAATTTGGCATCATCTGCAAATCTATACCTCCAATTCCCAAGTCCAAAAATGTATGTATATGATAAACAACAACATGGATCCCTGCAGGACACCATTCCCTACTTTTTTTTTAAGGATATATGGCACAGAAACAGGCCATTCGGCCCAACCAGCATGTCTGAAAAACTTCCCTTAACCCCCATTACCCTTTGCTTTGTGTTTTTAGCCATCTTTCAATCCATTCTGTAATCTGGCCCAACTCCACACACCTTGACTTTTGTTATGAGTCTCTTATGGGGCACCTTTATCAAAGGCCTTCTGAAAGTCCATGCATACCACACAAACTGCATTGCCCTTTGTCTACTCTCGGTTACTTCTTTAATAAAGTTAGTAAAAAATGACCTTCCTTTGAGAAATCTTGGTTATATTTTATTATATTCTGTCTCTAGATGTTTATTATGTCATCTTTTAGCAAAGATTCTAGCATCTTTCCTACCACCAACATTAAGTTAACTAATCTATAGTTCCCTGGATTAAAATAGGAATTACATTTGATATCCGCTAGTCCTCTAGCATAATTCCTATTTGTAATGAAATTTTTATACATAGATCTGAGTGCCTCTTCTATCTCCTCCCTAGTTTCTTAAGAGTTTCTGCAGGTATAATGCCTCTGGACGCTTGACTTTTTCTGCTATTGTCATTTCATCTTTGTTAGCCTCTTCAGTAAAAACTAAGGAAACCTATTTACAGGAAACTTTGTATTATCCGGAGGTTAACTGTCCGGAATGCTCGAGCCACTGGCAAAAATCAGGAGCCGTTTCGTTTGTTTTTTTTTTTCTTTTCGTTGCTTTTTTTCCCCCACCAGTCAGGCTCTGCAAGGTCTCGCAAGCATCTCTGTAGCTTAGCAACAGCTTCAGCAAGGTACGCCCGACTGTTTAGAAGCTGTTGCTAAGCAACAGGGTTTGTTGCCAGATACGGAGCTCAAAATCTCCGTATGTTTCAACATTACCGCTGGTTTGTCCGGCAGTTTTGATGGGACGGCAACAGCTCGGTCCCGTCGGTGCCGGGTAGCAAAGTTTCCTGTATTCAATATCCCTGCCAGTATCTTCTCCTGTGATGTTATCTTGCATATCACATTGTGGCTCTATCCTGATCTTATTTCTCCTTTTGTTACAAATGTGCGTATAAAATACTTCACTATTTCTTTTTATAATTGAGATATTGGGGTTGATTTTAATTCGGGGCAGGATTTGTGCATGGGGGACCCTAAGCAGGCAGCGCACTTGGAAGTCATTAATGAAGCGAGGTCTGGCCAATTTTACTGTAGCCTCTTCTGGCCACTCCACGACCACCGCCATGGTTCAGCTGTTAGGTTGGCCCCGTGCGAGCCTCTCAAATGGCAAAGATAAAAATGCCATTGCAACGCCGGTGATGTCATCGGGCCACAGCTTTTATTTTTATATTAGGCCCCTGCCTGTCTGCAGCAGGAAGCTCGGCCAACTTCGAAGTCGGTAAAGATAAAATGGAATCGGGAGGGAACTGTGGGGCCTCAGGCCAGTAAGTGGGCTTGGATGAGTTTAAGCCCACCCATGCACAGTTCCCACTAGGCTGCGTGGCTCCACTGATTCTGAAGAGAATGAAAGCAGAATTAGGGTTCTTGTGGCTAAGGGACAACGGTAGGCATAAACAGCCAATGTTCTGGAGGTAGAAAATTGCAACTTAGGCGACGAATCAGGTGTGGGTAGGAAGGTCAGCTCAGGATCAAGCAACGGCTAAGTGGGCAGAAAGGACAATGTGCTACTACCGCATACGGAGCATAGCAGCCAATTAACAAAGGTTTGACAGCCTGCCCCCCTTCTTGGTTAGCAAGCCAACTTAAAAACAGGAAAATAATCTTGAGTTTTTTTTTAAATAAGAGCTGCCCCTGCTATTAATGTCAATGTTACTTTTAATACCATCCATCCTGATAATGTGGCTAAGGGTTTAAAATGGAGTGCAGTATCGGAAGCGCACATGCCAAGTACCTAGTTAGATAGCATACTGCGATAACTTCTAGTCTGCTGAACTGGAAATTTACTACAGGTACATGAAAACAGAATTTTAAAAAGTCTGTAATTTTTTTCCAGTGTTTTTTTTTGCAGTTTAATAACCAATTAAAAATAAAGGCTGGTTGTACTACTTTGCAAACATAACATTCTATTGTTTTTGACATTAAATATATTAAGAATTATTAAGCACCTTTTAGACATTTTTATGGCTACTACAGAATGCTGCCCCAAACTACAGCTAAATAAATAAGTTTTCAAATTTAATCTCTACTAGCAGCATAATAAATCTACATGAAGGCGCCTCCTGAATCTAATTGGATTTATCAATATGTCTTAGTACATTAAATGGGAGAGTTTGTCAAAAATCAGTACTTGTTTATGGAAATTTTGCTGCAACCAGAAGACTTTTTTCAATGTAATGTGGTAAAGACACTTGCAAAGTTGGAGGCAAAATATAAAAATGACAAGGAGTATTCAGTATTCTATAAATGACTTCTCTTACATATACCATCATCATGCAGAGAAGTTTTAAAACAGCACACGTCTACATTTAAGTTTAATCCCTAGATTTTCTTTCAAATTCATTCATGAAACACTTGTTAATTATATTTGATGGGAAAGATACATGTTTCACTGCTTGGTCCGGAAGACCCATGTAATTATTGAGCTTTTGCCCTGAAGACAGTCTGGAGCCAGAAGTGGCACTGTAGTACTATGTCGGGTCCTCTGATCACAAGTAAATATAAAGGGAACTTTACAGAGTCTTCCAACTTTGGCCCTTTATTACAATGGCCTGCACCTTAGCTGATCTGTACTGATCTGATGGGGTCCTATTACATCAGCCTAGGTCTGAGAACAGCACTAAGACATGTCACTCACCTCCAGCAATTGAGCCCAAAGTGAACCTGTAAGCAGACTCAGCAGCCTGGAGCCATAAAGGCCTGCTGGTATCACTGTAAGATTGCTAAGGAAAAAAGACAAAAAGGAGGAATGTGGGAAAGGAATATGACTCAGTTATCTTTTGTAAAATTTAGTAAGAAATATATCAGTTCAAACATTGCTGGGAGTTACATGAGCTACTACAAAGCATAAACTGGCAAACTTCAAAAATTGGAAATAGCTTAAATTTATGTAGTAACTAATTCTTTGGTATTAAAATAACTTACTAAAACAGCACTGGTCATTTTAAATAGTTTGTTTCATAAAGTTTAAGACTGCTTTAATATTATTATTCTGTTTAGTACAATTTTAAAACATTCAATTCTAATTGCTCTACCATTTCACAGTCGGTGAATTAACAGAAAATATTTTTCATATCCAAGTTTCTTTGAATAAATAAAACACAAACCAACTTGTAGTACTTCGCGTTTTGGAATCAACAGCACAGCTGTTCCGACAACATAAACTATGCTTTCAGAGACTTTGGTCTTTGTGGATTATAAATACACCCGTTGCACTTCATCCTGATATGGCCAGTTGTTCACTTCAGACAATTTGCGAAATACATCTATTCAGATCTGAAGGATTTAACTGACACCATGCTAAAACCTATTCTTTTTCAAACATTCATCCAACACAGATTTTGGAGAGGCTTATGAAGCGATCATCACTTTGATCATTAAAATGAAGTATATGGCTTTGATGACTTGCATGGCATTGCAAATATGCAGTACTCCACATGGTCTCCTACTCTTGCGTCACATGAAACCTTGGGATGTGCACCAATTTGTTTGACCTGAAGCTAAACCAAAACTAACCCCGCCTCTCTAAACTATGCTCTGCAATGATGGAAGTTAAGTAGGGAATCTAAGTAATCTGTTTTAATTTTCCATTTATATAGTGTTCCACACATCAGGAAAGATGTCTTCGAGCACTTTACAGTGCAGAGAGAAAAAAAAAAAAAATCGGCATTATGCAGGAGGAAAGAACAAGTAAACGGAGGGGAAAAGGTGGCGACTGTAAAGCAGGGTCAATACCCCCTTTATTAATGTGTATTTAGGTTATCTCACTGTGTTTAGAACAGTGCAGCTGGACATTATAATTAATGTTGAAATATACAGGCTGGAACAGTGCATTCCCTGTTGGGTGCTTTAAAACAATATTGCATACTGCACAGAAACATAACTACTCACTGTTCCCTCAGGAAAGGAGGATCTGCTGGTAAACAGTTTCTAGTATAGGTGCAGGATGCATTTGATCAATGAGATTGGTCTTTTCATCTGCTTGCCCATGTTCAGAACTCTTGCGCATCCGCAATTTTAAATCGCTCCACCAGCCTTCAGCTGCCTGGGCCCTAAGCTCTGAAATTCCCTCCCTCAGCCTCTCTACCTCTCCTCCTTTAAGACACTCTTTAAAACCTACCTCTGTGGCCACCTATCCTAATATCTGCTTATGTGGCTCAGTGTCAAATTTTGTTTGATAACCCTCCTGTGAAGCGCCTTGGGACGTTTTATTATGTTGTGCTGATCCCTCCATTGCAATTGGAAGACCCCTTGCATTGGGTGGAGCAAAGAGGAGTTACAAACCACGCCCAGATGTTTTAGTTGCGATATATACTATAACACACAGAAGCAACTCTAAACCAAATCTGCTGAAAGAAGCCTTTTCTATCCCCTAATTATGCATGGAGTCTGTAATTATTTTGGTCTGTACCCAGGCTTTAGCATGTTACTGAAGGGAATACCAATGTGGTTGTTGCAAGTAAATGCTTTTAAGTTGTATTAAGAAATTATTTGATTGACTAATCCCAGTCAATCCTTACAAGTTGGAAAAGGTGGGCTCTGTAGGGGTGGCACTAGCTGAGCAGGTTGAACTGAAATGGTTCCACAAAAAGACTAAAATATGGCCACTGCCATAAGGCCTAAAATTCTTAAATAATCCTTCGCCGAGGTCCACGATCCTTCCTAGAGAGGGAATATGATACTCCAAAATACTATAAGCCAGTCTGAAGGCAGAAAAAATCTTCAGTTGTCCAATAGTTTCACATTGTGACGGCAATCAACTTTAAAATTTGTTTTCATTCTTTGTTTCTCTCTCTCTCCCTTTTTTAACTAATTTCTCCATCCTCTTCTCGTTTCAAAAGCAGCTGGCCAAACTGCACAATTGCAGATTTCTGGAAGCAGGTGATCAGCCAAACCTGTCACAGGACCCAGGTAGCTACTAGCACTAAGAAAAAAAATTGAGGAAGTGTGCACTTCTGTGGAAGTGGTTACAACATTCACTGACCTTAAAGACTTCAAATACTGCAAATTGAAAACAGAACATGCAAAACCAATAACAGAAGCGTTCAGTCTCAAGAGTCAACACCAATGCTTACAAAAATATATGTAAGATGGTCAACAGGTAATTTGTTTCCAAACTTCGTTTCAATAGATTCTACAATTGTAATGCATAACCATCTTCAGGGAGGACAATGAGATTCTAAGTCATGTCAAAATAAGAGAACAATGAAATTCTTAACTTGCTGCATGTCTAGCCGTTCACATAGGCTGAAAACGTTGTGGCACAGTTAAATGAAACATCCCACTTTTTCACGCAACTATAACTGATGGTATTGTCACTGCTTGTCGCAGATGATGCCGAGTAACTGCTGTGGCTCTGCCTGCCCGCTCACGTGTGCACTCAGTAACTATCTTCATTTGCAGCCAACTGGGTTGCAGCTGTCAACTGGGGCTAACACAGCCCCGCTAACCGTCACTATGACCTACTCCTGCTTCCTCAAAAAAAAAGTTGTATTCTTCTGTGATCATTCTCCAGTCCTGGGTAGCAGTAGACCGATAATCTTGATTCCCTGACGGCTATACAACCCCCCACCGAGCAGCAATTTGTCCACCTAAACCACCCCACTAAACAACTTGCATTTATATGGCACCTTTGTAGAAGTATGTCCCAAGAGTATTTTGACCTTTGTTTCCCCCCCTCTCCCACTGAGCAATTTTTGTTCTCTCCTCTCCCAGTTCACTCTCCACCCTCTCAACTGCATTTTCCTACCCAAGTTTTTGCCTACATTTCCTGCCTGCCAGCAGTTCTTGGCTTTGCACCACCTCCCCCCCACACCCACCTTTCCTCTCTCCCACCCCCCAACATATCCTCTACGGCTCTCTCCCTCTTCCCTCCTGTCTCCCCCTCTGACCCAGCTCCCTCCCCTCCTCTCCTTCCCACATACTCATTCTCACCCACCCACCCCACATCGCCTCACCCCATCTTTCTGCTGCTTTCCCTCTCCTCTGTCCTCTCCGCCCTCACCCTCTTTCCCTTTCCGCACCATCTAACCAGAATAATACTTAGTCTTAATTCCCTATGTGCAACGCCACGGGAGATTGACTTGTTTTTTTCTAAACATGCACTGAATGCCAATTAGCTGTGGGACACGCCATTATTTGCATGATGCCGACCAAACTGTTATAACCAAACTGCCAAACTAAATTGTATCCTAGTATTTCAAAATGATTAACTGTGCACGGCCACTTTTTTGAGCAGGCTTTCAGTAAATGTAATTTGATGGCTTTAAAAAAACTCAAATATAAGCATCACAGTATCATAATATTGATATCATTTTAATATTCCTCACCAACATTGCTAAGCATCTGCATTGGAGAGTTAAATTTGCCTCCTACCTGCCTCTGAATTTCAGCCAGGTTGTAGGGCAGGGCTCCTTCCTCCAATGGTGCTATTCTTTCAATATCTGCCAGAGTGACTCGCCTGAAGTCAAAAACCAGGCAGAGAAACAGCTCATTAAAAGTATAACACATACAAAGCTCAACATATCTTGCCATATGTTTTGTTGCAATAATGTCATGCAAAACAATCTTGTTCAGAGTAAGTTGAAAACATAGATATATCTTAACTCAACAGCAGATTGTTGATATTTCAATAAAGTACAGGGCAGATCAATAAATTGTGTTTAAGTTGTCAAACAAAATCAAATCTAATTGATCAAATTTTAACTGCAGTATAAAACAATTAATTGTAGCATATTTAAAAATATGTAATCTGTGGTAAACCATTTAATAATTATTAAGTGGCAGGCTATAGCAAATCATGATTTATAAATTTGTGATTGACCACGGCACAGTTCTCATACATTTTTTTTTTAATTCATGTTATTTCAGTTTTTCATACCTCCTGCCTTGTAGCCATATACTTCAAATCAACAGACAACTTTGAATATCCATACTGAAAGGCATATACATTATTGAATTAAAAAATGAATTACCCTGTTGGACTGTACAGAGCCACAAGCTGGAAAAGGATATCAACCTCCAAAGGTGTAATCTGTCCAAATTTATTGGCAGCATGAGCAAACTCCTCTATATTTCAAAAGAAAAACAAAGATTAGAGCTGTATGCTTATCTGCAATTTCCTACAGTGTTTTATACTGACAGTATGCTGTCAGTGTACTGTCAGTGGCAAGGGTATCACATTATCAGTACAGAAGGAGGCAACTTGGAGGTTGGGTCCTCCAACTGCAATTGGGACCCAACTCTTCCCCAGGTCTCGAGAGCTACGCTAAAGACAGCAGAAAATTTAGGATTCCTTCCTACTGGCCCTTCAATGGGTCCAGCTGAAATCAGAATGGAGGGTAAATACCAACACATAATAGGCTTGCCAGCAAAGTTGAAGCCCATGGAATAAAAGGGACAGTGGCAGCATGGATACGAAATTAGCTAAGTGATAGGAAACAGAATAGTGGTGAACGGTTGTTTTTCGGACTGGAGGAAGGTATACAGTGGGTTCTAGGACCACTGCTTTTCTTGATATATATTAATTGGCTCAATTACAGGTTCATTAATAGACAAAGCCCATGAAAGGTCTATCGCTGATGTTCTTATCAGATTATTAATTAAGGAGACACATTATTTATTAGGAATTATTAATTAAAACTACAAATATGGGGGGGGGGGGGGGGGGGAAGTTATACATTTTTAAAAACTCATTGCATTGTAATTTACTGTTTGGGCGGAAGGGGGAGACAAATGGATCTTTTTACCTTTAGTAACCTGTACATCTTTCCTTGTGCCTGCTAAAGTGCTGTATATCTTCCTAATAAGTTCCATGTTGTTCAGCAAGGAGTTGAATGCATTGAAGTAAGAAAAGCTGACCTGGTGAGAGATAGTTCCACCTGCTGCCTGTTTAATAAAAAGCAAAACATTGCTACTGTTAATATTTTAGAATAGCTGTAAATTGAACGAAAAAAGTTTCTATATACACACTTATGGATCTCCCTTGGTGTTGCTCATTATAAAACAGAATTTCATCACATTTATTAAGAAAGAAGTATTATACCATGTACAGGAAACTTTCTTTTATCCAGCACCGACGGGACCGACGTGGTGCCGGTTCATCAAAAATTCCGGATAACTGAATGCTATAGTAAAAGATATGGAGCTGAGAGCTCCGTATAAAGCAGCAAACCCTGTTGCTTAGCAACAGCTTCAGAACAATGGGCACAAGTTGCAAGTGTCTCTGTAGCTTAGCAACAGCTGCAGCCACACCCTTGCACAGCAACAAATGGAGTAAAAAAAGTCATAAAAGTTACCTGAACCTACTCCTGAATTTTGCCAGTTAACCGAGATTTCCGGTTAGTTAGGTGCTGGTAAATCGAAAGTTTCCTGTAATGCATAATGTATTATTCTGTCAGGGTGTATCTGTGTCCCTTTAAAAGGACAGAAACTCTAATTTTTGAATGGCTCAGGCCATTCAGTTTAATTGGGGCTTGGCCAGGAAACATTGGAGATTAGAATGTGCTGCTCAAATGCAAGATGGAGATTAAAAGTGCAACTCAGAAAAGATTACAAATATAAGAGTGTGACAGCCAGAGTGTAATGTTTCATATGGTTAATTTCAATATATTATCAGCACATCAACCGTTGCTGATAGTCAGAGGATGTGCTCTTTTCACCTCATGTAATGTACAATCTATCAGGGCCATTGATTTACAGTGATTAAATAAATCAAACTGTGTTTTTATTACAGAACATTGTAGGATTGTTACTCGTATTTTCAGGCTTAAATTACATGATTATGTGCATATTTGCATGGAAACTATAAGTTGAGGCCTTGATTGCCATTAATAGTCAGTTTTAACCATGTAGTTAATTTTATCTTTTTTTTTTTAAAGCCCTGTATAAAAAGGAAGATGGTAAGAAAGATGTTGCAGGTAGGTCAGAAGTATTTTGTATGAACTGAGTGTAGCAGTAGTTATGGAGGATATTTGTATGGTTTGGTAGTATTCAGGGGTGATGCTGGCATTTGGAAGCATGTGTCGGGGGGGCGGTGTGTGGAAGAAGAAATGGATCTCAGAGGGAGCTGAAGAGGGTCATAGTGGGTCAAAACTGTCACGACGCAGCTTCGGTCCAATATTGTTAAGAGTTTCACCAACAGTGACTGAAAAAAGCCTTTACTATTTAAAATAAATGCTACTGAGTATTTAAAATAATAGTTTCTCCCACCTGGGTAAAACCTGTCAACTAATCCCCACCTCCCAACTGCAACCAGTCTACCCCATGCCAACCTAGGCCATTCCTCTTCCTTCCCAACGATGAAGAAATCCTTTCAACAACACCACCACCACAATATGACCCTGAGCCTCCCTGCCCTGGATGCTAAAAGTCGCATTCCCAGCCATTGCCGAGAACCAGCAGCAAGATCTTCAGCGTTATCAAAATCAGCATTGAAGAACTCTCAGCAAGTTCCCTTCAATAGCCAGTAACAGGGCTTTTAGTACTCCAGGCTGGGGTCCTTGGGCCAAGAGGTTAAATCGGAAGAGAGGTCTTACCAGCAGAATACTAGGTTACCAGCAGAATACTAGGTTATAAGTATATTTGTCAGTGTATTTGTCAGTTTCAGGCTTCAGTTGAAAAGCATAAAGCCTTTAAGATTGCTTTGCATTATAACAAAGTGCAACATCTGTGTGTGTTGACATATCATTTTAATATGTTACTAAACTTCCTATGGTATTGCTTATCGTGAGCCAGAGGATATGGTAGTTTGCATGAAAGTTGAGATTGGTTACATTGCAGTGAGATAAAAGTAAATGTAACTATCAGTTCTATATAAATGTAATGATTCTGTATAATTACATAAATGTGGCATCTGATTTATCTTTAATACATTTCATAAAGAAATGTTGTCAAATAATTGATTCATAACTTAACAGGATACACACAATTAATGACAAAAATAAATTGATGAAATAAATATATCAATTTGATCTAGTTGGAAAAAAATGAATTATACCAATAAATTCAATAAAATTGTTTCAAATAGTTTGATTGTAAAGTAAGAATGAAGAAATAAAAATCGGATAAATTACACATGCAGGGATGATGGGGAAGAAAAAAAAAATCAAGGCCGGTGGACTATTAAAAGAGAAAGTAATTTTTTTTTTTTTTTTAAATAAGGACTAAGTAAAAATGGACCACTGGCAAAATACAACATGATCATACATGTGCATAGTGCAGGATAGACATCCAAGGGCATATAATTGCGTACTGCAGAAAGGAAAATAAATGGGCTATTAAGGCAATTAGAGACTATTTTATTAAGTTTAATCATATTATTGTGAAATATTTATTTTTTATTTTAATTGTATATATTTGGCTAAAGCAAAAAATTATAACCAAAAAATATTGACTATTTTTATTGGATCAGTTTTTAATAGTCCATCACAATTCAAATGTTATACTTGTGGCATTTGAAAGTGTAACAGAAAGAACTATAGTCACTTTAGGCAGATTCCTTCTGACTTGGAGCTGCCAATTTGTATACTTCCCTCACCAAGAGGTCAATCTCTATGGTCTGTGCTGAATTAGCTAATTTCACCAAGGGCAGCAGTGGGGACTGGGGTGGTGGGGTTGGGGGGGGGGGGGGGGGGGGGTGAGAAAGAGTTGAAAATCAGTCAGGATTCTCATCCCTGATTGCTATCCAGTGACCCCTGCCAGAAAGAGGACGTAATGATCAGACTCAGCTGTGATACATCCTATGAGGGAATAGCCTGCCAACATTCATTGTGCAGGCTCAGACACAAGGACTGGTCATTTAGGTCAGACTGATGCTGGCTCACTGTGCCCATGGAACCATACTCCAACATGAGGCACCATGAGGCGTGGAGGACAGAAAAGGGTAAGTAAAACTGATAAACAAAGCATATAAAAGATTACATCACTAAAACAAAGCATAGCAAGAATGGATTAACAGAAAGCAACCATGGCCATCTCCAAACCTAAACAAGATACACCAAATATTTCCACCAGGTGCACTATAAATCAGTATAAAAAAGGCAATGGGAAGGAAACAAAATAGTTTGTCCCTATGCAGCATGAAATGTGGAGGAAAGGGGTTTGAGTGGGAAGCACCTAACTCCCTTCTACATAAAAATGGATACATTCAAAACACAAACCCAGCACTGTATCTGTTCCTGCCAATATATGTGACAATCTCAGTGTGTAATGAATCATCACAGAGAAATCTCAAGAGCAACACTTGCTCGCAATTCTTTCTTTGTACTCTGAACATTACCAAACCTATCCCCAAGATCCAGGAGAAATGGGGATGATCTTCTAGTCCAACCTGATTACCTATATTCAAAGCTGTATTAAAAATCAACCAGCCCAGCAAGTTTAAAAAATCTTAACCAGCTCTTTCAGAACGAAAAAATCCTTTTGCTCAACCTTGTTAACTACAATGCAATTGAACTTACCATTACATTCCCAAGTCTAAACATTGCACTTGGATATATGAAAGTTGTGCCTTCTCTCCGAACAGTTGGAAGGGGAAGAAAGTCAAATTCCTCATCTAAAATCTAATCTAACGTGTCTTGCTTGCGCACACTAAACAGAAGACGATACACGAAAACCTGCTTACTATATTTTTAAAAATTCCTAACTCACTTAGTATGTAAACAAGTGAAAAACAGTTCTATAACAAAATGACTGGCCACTTACTCTGAAAATGCAAGTATTCATGTTATATATTAAGCCACAATGATCAGTTTGAATGCATCTGGTGAAACCAGTAACTCCAGTCAAAGGATTTAAACTTGGTGCAATTACATGGTTGGGTTAGCCCCTTCTTTATTAATGTGCATTTAGTTTATTGCTCTTGTTTTTAGTTTAGCAGTGCTTTACATTAATGTGAAGATAGAGCTGTTACGATTAAAACAGTGTTCTCAGAGGTGCTTTTGAAACAAGTCTGTATATTATGCACAGGAAGGGACATGCTACTCGTAAACTTGTTCTAGGTGCAACCAACTCCAGGGTTCAAGACAGCAGAATTATTTTATTGGCCAAGACTGGCTGGGGGTGGGGGTGGGGGGAGATATAATGGGCACTCACACAGGAGACCCCTGGTAAAGGTGAGGCAGAAAGTCTAAAAATCCCTCCTGGATTTTTAGGCAAGACAATGTGCCTACTGTTAGTTGGACACACAGAGGCAAGCCTGATGACGGAGCTTGCTGAAGGAGAAACCTCCCCCCATTTCAATTATAACGGTGAGTTATATTCTTGTCTGTAGCTGTACTGAAGTATGTTTGTTAAAGAAGAAGCCACCTTGTGATTGTTGTAAGTAAACCTTGCTCAGTTGTTTAAAAGAAATCAACATTTGGCTCTTGCCATTGCTTTGCACCATTTTTAATCGAGAACCTTGGGTGAAGCTGGCCTAACTATATTCTAATAAATAGATCTACTCTCTTACACACTGACTGGAATGTATGGATCTTTTAACTACATCCATTAAAAGCACTGCCATTCAGTTGCAGTTAACTCTCAGGGTTATTTGTTATGTTAGATATTGTAACTGTTGATTTCAGCTGCACTCTAGCACAAATGTCTCAAGAAACTGATCCTAGTGATCAACTCAAAAGCACAAAGTCAGAATCTGTCATGGGCTGTGTATTCTCTGATTCATACAAGTGATGGTAATTCAAAGCGAGCAGTCATTTTAACAGCAGATTATAAAACTGAAGCAGCAGAGAATGTAGCTTTTTAGTGTGAGCATTTTTCCTGAATGTGACAGATTTTAAAAATACAAAGATTAATGTTCAATTTCAAGTTGAGGTTGACAGTTTGAAACTGAGTTACTTACTGTAAACTATCAATATAGATTCTATCATCCTGGTAATACAGCATTTACTAAACAGGGTTTTACTCGAAGAAAAGTTTCACTAAGTAGCTGGTTTAAAAAAGCCAGTTTATTTCACTTACAGAAACTAGGTTCTCTTCAACAAAAGGTGTAAGCACGTGTGAGCGAATAGTAACCATGATATCGCTGAAGTCTAATGCCACAATTGTGCCACTTTTGTTTTTGTCCTTTTGTGCAAACGCTTGCCTTGCATGTTCTAGTTGTAGCTCCTGAAAAGCAGAATAAAAATGCACAATAACTAAGAAATTGCTGCAAAAAACAGATCCATCTCTGTATTTTTTGGCATCATAAGCATACAACCTCCAGAAGGACAATTACTGCAACAATAAACTGAAGACAATAAAATGACAACAGGAAGGTATTCATCCCTTTTTACTCCATCATCTGTATACATCATATCAATTATAATCAGCTGTCACCAAGACAAACACTATTTAAAAGGGAACGTCTCCTCCTCTCACCCCACTGTTGTTTTTCCAATAGTCAGAAGGGAGCATCCAGGATAACAAGAATTTTTAAGAACAGGAAAAGGCCAGCTGGTCTAACAACTCCATTCTTTTTTGATAGACATCAACCTGACAAAACTGCATTCTCATACATCTCTTATCCTTTCTCTCTAAAAATGCATCTAATGCTCTCAACCCCATTTATACTGTCTGCTTTTATGGCTTTCCCAGTAACTTATTCCACAAATTTAAAAAGTTCTTCTTAGCTTTGCTACTTACTCCTAATTTTTAACTTTTGCCATTTTTAGCTCCTCTAGACCCATCTTTTATTGTCCCATTACAACCCCCTTTTGCCTTGCACTATCATCCCTTATGTCATTTAATCTCTCCTGCCTTCCACCCTATCACAGAGCTTCCCTTTTGTTCTTTCCTCCCCTCCCCCCTTTCTCGGAATCTGTACTTGCTTAAAGTCTGTTGCAGCTCTAACTTTATCCAGTTCTGATGAAAGGTCATCGACCTGAAACGTTGGGCTGGTATTAGCTTGGAGGCGGGGATGGAGCAAGGGGGTTGATTTGAGGTTGGGAAAACCCGGAAGTACGGTTTTTCCTAAACGACCTGCAGTTGTGGTGGTTGGGGTGGGGGCAGATGATGGTCAGGAGAGGGGTGGGGGTCCAATCATACTGGGGGTGGGGGTGGTTTACTGGATAGCTTGTTGGGCCTGGAGGAAACACTCCTGCTCCTCCTGGCCCACAAACAGTGCTGTAACGGCACTTACCTTATGGATTCGGCCCTTCTCGCCTCCTTTCACCTGCCAGGTTTCCCGAGGCAGGCCTGGGAAACCCGGCCGACTGTGGTTAAAAATAGAATCACTGTTAAAATGAAGGCACGTAAAATATTAAAAATATTTCAATGACCAACCTGCTTCCTGCGAGCGGATTGGTCACCCGTCCCTCGCCCCGCATCCTTTAAAACCAGAAGTGGGCAGGTTCGGGGCGGCTTTTTATCCTCCCACCCGAACCAAACCCACCAATTTTTGGGGGCTAATATTCCCCCTGTTAACTCTGTTTCTCACTCCACAGATGCTGCTTGAACTGCTGAGTATTTTCAGCATTTTCTGTTTTTAGTACTTTGTCCATGGTGTATTTTGTTTGGTCATTTCTTTATGATAGTCACAATTAAAAATTGGTTCTATTTAGAGAACAGTTTGAGTACTATGCATTCATTAACCCAATGTATTAATCATAATAAAGAACAAACTCCAATTTATATAGCGCCTTTCTGGGGGAGGTGGGACCTGTACAGGCTGGACGGGTTGCACCTCAACAGAGCCAGGACCTATATCCTCGCGGGGGGGTTTGCTAGTGCTGTTGGGGAGGGTTTAAACTAATTTGGCAGGGGATGAGCACCAAGATGTAGCATTAGAAAGAAGAAACATGGTGCAGAAGAGTGGGAGATACAGATAGCGCTAGAGCAAGAGATAGTACGGTATTAGGTGGGGTCAGACTAAGAGAAAATATAAGGTCTAAGATAGGTTTACAGTGCATGTATGTAAATGTACGAAGGGTGGTAAATAAGGTTGGTGAGCTGCAGGTGCAAATAGCCACATGGGAATATGATTTTGTGGCGATGGGACGTTAAACAAGAGGTCCCGTCTGCCCAGTCATGTGGACATAAAAGATCCTATGGCACTATTTCGAAGAGGAGTAGGGGAGTTAGCCCTGGTGTCCTGGCAAATATTTATCCCTCAATCACCATCGCTAAAAACAGATTATCTAGTCATTATCAGCAGGATTGGGTACTAAATATTCCTGGATATAAGGTGTTCAGGAAAGATAGGAAAGGAAAGAAAGGAGGTGGGGTGGCAATTATTGATTAAGGAGAATATTACAGTGCTGGAGAGAGAGGATGTCCTGGAGGGTCAAGGACAGAATCTATTTGGTTAGAGTTAAGAAACAATAAAGGTGCCTTTACACTACTAAGTGTATTCTATAGGCCACCAACTAGTGGGAAGGATGTAGAGGAGCAAATTAGCAGTCAAATTGCAGAGAGGTGCAAGAACTAGAGTAAGTGATAATGGGGGACTTCAATTATCTTAATATATAGATTGAGATAGTAATAGTGTAAAGGGCAGAGAGGGGGAAGAATTTCTGAAGTGTGTTCAGGAGAACTTTCTTGATCAGTACGTTTCCGGCCCAAGGAAGGAGGCATTGCTGGATCTGGTTCTGGGGAATGACGTGGGTCAGGTGGATCAAGTTTCAGTAGGGGAACAGTTAGGGAACAGTGATCATAGGGTCATAAGGTTTAGGTTAGCTATGGAAAAGGACAAAGAGCAATCTAGAGTCAAAATACTCAATTGGAGGAGGGCCAATTTCAGTGGGCTGAGAACAGACCTGGCGCGAGTAAATTGGAATCAAAGACTGGCAGACAAAACTGTAATTGAACAATGTGTTGCCTTTAAAGAAGCGATGGTTTGGGTCCAGTTGAGGTACATTCCCACTAAGGGGAAAGGTAGGGCAACCAAAGCCACAGCTCCTTGGATGACGAAAGAGATAGAGAGTAAGATAAAGCAGAAAAAGGGGTGTATAACAGATGTCAGGTTGTGAATACAAGTGAGAACCAGGCTGAATAGAGAAAGTTTAGAGGGGAAGTGAAAAAGGAAATAAGAGGGGCAAAGAGGGAGTATGAAAATAGACTGGCAGCTAAAATATAAGGGAATCCAAAAGTCTTCTATAGGCATATCAATAGTAAATGGGTAGTAAGAGGAGTGGTGGGGCCGATTATGGACCAAAAAGGAGACCGTCACATGGAGGCAGAGAGCATGGCTTTCGGTACTTTGTATCTGTCTTTACAGATGCTGCCAAAGTCATAGTGAAAGAGGAGGTAGTTGAGGCATTGGATGGGATAAAAATACTAGAAAGGCTGGCTGTACTTAAAGTAGATAAGTCACCAGGACCGGATGGGATGCATCCTAGGATGCAGAGGGAATTATAGGTGGAAATTGCGGAGGTACTGGCCATAATCTTCCAATCCTCCTTGGATACGGGGGTGGTGCCAGAGGACTGGAAAATTGCAAATGTTACACCCTTGGTCAAAAAAGGGTGCAAGGATAAACCCAGCAACTACAGCCCACAATCATCAGATCGGATCAAAGCTCTGCAGTCCTGCCACAACCAGTCGTGAATGGTGCTGGACCATTAAACAACTAATGGGAGGAGGAGGCTCCATGAATATCCCCATCCTCAATGATGGTGGAGCCCAGCACGTGAGTGCAAAAGACAAGGCTGAAGCCTTTGCAACCATCTTCAGCCAGAAGTGCCGAGTGGATGATCCATATCAGCCTACTCCTGAGGTCCCCACCATCACAGAAGCCAGTCTTCAGCCAATTCGATTCACTCCACTTGATATCAAGGAACAGCTGGGCGCGCTGGACACAGCAAAGGCTATGGGCCCCCGACAACATCCCGGCTATCATGCTGAAGACTTGTGCTCCAGAACTAGCCGCGCCTCCAGCCAAGCTGTTCCAGTACAGCTACAACACTGGCATCTATCCGACAATGTGGAAAACTGCCATGGTATGTCCTGTCCACAAAAAGCAGGACAAATCCAACCCGGCCAATTACCGCGCCATCAGTCTACTCTCAATCAGCAGCAAAGTGATGGAAGGTGTCATCAACAGTGCGAACAAGCGGCACTTACTCACCAATAACCTGTTCACTGATGCCCAGTTTGGGTTCCACCAAGGCCACTCGGCTCCCAACCTCATTACAGCCTTGGTCCAAACATAGACAAAGGAGCTGAATTCCAGAGGTGAGGTGTGAGAGTGACTGCCCTTGACATCAAGGCAGCATTTGAAAGAGTGCGGCATCAAGGAGCCCTAGTAAAACTGAAGTCAATGGGAATCGGGGGGGGAAAACGCTCCACTGGCTGGAGTCATACCTAGCACAGAGGAAGATGGTTGAAGGTCAATCATTACAGCCCCACGACATTGCTGCAGGAGTTCCTCAGGGCAGTATCCTAGGTCCAACCAGCTTAGATACATAGAAGATAGGAGCAGGAGTAGGCCATTTGGCCCCTCGAGCCTGCTCTGCCATTCAATGAGATCATGGCTGATCATCCAAATTCAGTACCCTGTCCCTGCTTTCTCACCATATCCCTTGATCCCTTTAGCCTTAAGAAATATATCTAACTCCGTCTTGAATATATTTAATGAATTGGCCTCTACTGCCTTCTGTGGTAGAGAATTCCACCACAGGTTCACCACTCTCAGTGAAAAAATTCCTCCTCATCTCTGTCCTAAATGGCATACCCCTTATCCTTAGACTGTGACCCCTGGTTCTGGACTCCCCGGCCAATGGGAACATCCGGCCAATGGGAACATCCTTCCTGCATCTAGTCCGGTTAGAATTTTATAAGTTTCAATGAGATCCCCACTCATTCTTCTAAACTCCAGCGAGTAGAAGCCCAATCGACCCAATCTCTCCGCATATGTCATTCCTGCCATCCCAGGTATCAGCCTGGTGAATCTTCGCTGCACTCCTTCCATGGCAAGAACATCCTTCCTCAGATAAGGCGACCAAAACTGCACACAATACTCAAGGTGTGGTCTCACCAAGGCCCTGTACAACTGCAGTAAGACCATCCTTGCTCCTGTACTCGAACCCTCTTGCTACGAAGGCCAACATACCATTTGCCTTCTTAACCACCTACTGCACTTGTATGCTTACCTTCAGCGACTGGTGCACAAGGACACCTAGGTCTCGTTGCACTTCCCCTTCTCCCAATCTATTGCCATTCAGATAATAATCTGCCTTCCCGTTTTTGACACCAAAGTGGATAACCTCGCATTTATCCACGTTATATTGCATCTGCCATATCACCCAACCTGTCCAAATCATACTGGAGTTTCTCGGCATCCTCCTCACAGCACACATGCCCACCCAGCTTTGTGTCGTCCGCAAACTTGGAGATATTATATCTAGTTCCCTCGTCTAGATCATTAATATATATTGTGAATAGCTGGGGTCCTAGGACCGATCCCTGCGGTACCCCACTAGTCACTGCCTGCCACTCGGAAAAAGACCCGTTTATTCCAACTCTTTGCTTTCTGTCTGCCAAACGGTTCTCTATCCAAGTCACTACCTTGCCCCCAGTCCCATGTGCTTTAACCTTACATGCTAATCTCTTATGCGGGACCTTATCGAAAGCCTTCCGAAAGTCCAAATACACCACATCCACTGGTTCTCCCTTATCTATTTTACCAGTTACATCCTCAAAAAATTCCAGTAGATTAGTCAAGCATGATTTACCTTTTGTAAATCCATGTTGACTTTGTCCGATCCTGTCACTGTTTTCCAAGTGCTCTGCTATTATATCTTTTATAATGGACTCTAGCATTTTCCCCACTACCGATGTCAGGCTTACCGGTCTATAATTCCCCGTTTTCTCTCTACCACCTTTTTTGAATAGTGGGGTAACATTAGCTACCCTCCAATCCATGGGTACTGTTCCAGAGTCTATCGAATTTTGGAAGATGACCAGCAATGCATCTACTATTTCTAGGGCCACTTCCTTAAGTATCCTAGGATGTAGATTATCAGGCCCTGGGGATTTATCGGCCTTCAATCCCATTAATTTCCCCAACACGGTGCAGCACGGTGGCATAGTGGTTAGCACTGTTGCCTCACAGCACCAGGGACCCGGGTTCGAATCCGGCCTCGGGTGACTCTCTGTGTGGAGTTTGCACATTCTCCCCGTGTTTGCGTGGGTTTCCTCCGGGTGCTCCGGTTTCCTCCCACAGTCCAAAGATGTGCGGGTTAGGTTGATTGGCTATGATAAATTGACCCTTAGTGTTAGGGGGATTAAAATATGTGGGGTTACGGAGATAGGGTGGGATATGTGTCAGTGCAGGCTCGATGGGCCGAAATGGCCTCTATCCACACTGTGGGGTTTCTGTGATTCTGTGAACACCATTTCCCTACAAATACTGATTTCTTTCAGTTCCTCCCTTTCATTAGACCCTATGTTCCCCGACATCTCTGGGAGGTTATTTGTGTCCTCCTTTGTGAAGACAGAACCAAAGTATGTATTTAATTGGTCTGCCATTTCTTTGTTCCCCCATTATAAATTCCCCTGATTCTGACTGCAAGGGACCTACGCTTTACTTCACCAATCTTTTTCTCTTCACATATCTATAAAAGCTTTTACAGCCAGTTTTTATGTTCCCTGCAAGCTTACTCTCTCTATTTTCCCCTTCTTAATTAATCCCTTTGTCCTCCTTTGTTGAATCCTAAACAGCTCCCAATACTCAGGTTTACTGCTTTTTCTGGCCAATTTATATGTCCTCTCCTTGGATCTTATGCTATCTCTAATTTCCCTTGTTAGCCACGGTTGAGTCACCTTTTTTGTTTTATTTTTATGCCAAACTGGGATGAACAAATTCTGTAGTTCATCCATGCGATCTTTGAATGTTTGCCATTGCCTATCCACCATCAACCCTTTGAGTGACATTCCCCAATCAATCCTACCCAACTTGCGCCTCATACCATCGTAGTTTCCTTTATTTAAATTCAGGACCCTAGTCTCCGAGTTAACTACTTCACTCTCCATCTTAATGAAGAATTCGATCATATTATGATCGCTCCGACCCAAGGGGCCTCGCACAACAAGATTGCTAATTAATCCTTTCTCGTTACATAATACCCAGTCTAAGATGGCCTGATCTCTAATTGGTTCCTCGACATATTGGTCCAGGAAACCATCCCGTATACACTCCAGGAATTCCTCCTTACAGTATTGTTACTAATTTGGTTAGCCCAATCTATATGTAGATTAAAGTCACCCATGATAACTCCTGTGCCCTTATTGCACGCTTCTCTAATTTCCCTTTTAATGCCATCCCCAACCTCCGCATTACTGTTTGGAGGTCTATATACCACTCCCACTAACTTTTTCTGCCCCTTGGTATTTCTCAGTTCTATCCATACAGATTCCACATCATCAGAGCTAATATCCTTCCTTACAATTGTGTTAATCCCCTCTTTAACTAGCAATGCTACCCCCACCTCCTTTTCCTTTTTGCCTATCTTTCCCGAATATTGAATACCCTGGATGTTGAGCTCCCAGCCTTGGCCACCCTCGAGCCATGTTTCCATAATCCCAATCATATATTCGTTTACCTCTATTTGCACAGCTAATTCATCCACCTTATTACGAATACTCCTCGCATTAAGACACAAAGCCTTCAGGCGTGTTTTTTTAACGCTCTTCGACCTTTTAGAATTACTATTTACTGTGGCCATGTTTGATTTAAACCCTTGATTTCTCTGACTGCCACCTTCATTTTTCTCCTTGTCTTTTGCTTCTATCCTCGTTTCCCTTTCCTCTGTCTCCCTGCTCAGGTTCCCAACCCCCTGCCATTTTAGTTTAAACCCTCCCCCAGAGCACTAGCAAACACTCCCCCTAGGACATCGGTCCCAGTCCTGCCCAGATGCAAACCGTGCAGTTTGTACTGGTCCCACCTCCCCCAGAACCGGTTCCAATGTCCCAGGAATTTGAATCCCTCCTCCTTGCGCCATTCCTCTAGCCACGTATTCATCTGAAATATCCTTCTATTTCTACTCTGACTAGCTTCTTCATCAATGACCTTCCCTCCAACATAAGGTCAGAAATGGGGATGTTCACTGATGACTGCACAGTGTTCAGTGCCATTCACAACTCCTCAGATAATGAAGCAGTCCATGCCCGCATGCAACAAGACCCGGACGACGTTCAGGCTTGGGCTGACAAATGGCAGGTAACATTTGTGCCACACAAGTGCCAGGAAATGACCATCTCTAACAGGTGAGTGTCTAACCACCTCCCCATGACATTCAACAGCATTACCATCACTGAATCCCCCACCATCAACATCCTGGGGGTCACCATTGACCAGAAACTTAACTGGACCAGCCACATAAATACCGTGGCAACAAGAGCAGGTCAGAGGCTAGGTATTCTGCAGCGAATGTCTCACTTCCTGACTCCACAAAGCCTTTCCACCATCCACAAGGCACAATTAAGGAGTGTGATGGCATACTCTCCACTTGCCTGGATGAGTGCAGCTCCAAGAAGAAGCTTGACACCATCCAGGACAAAGCAGCCCGCTTGATTGGCACCCCATCCACCACCTTAAACATTCACTCCCTCCACCACCGGCGTACCGTGGCTGTAGTGTGTACCATCTATAAGATGCACTGCAGCAACTCGCCAAGGCTCCTTCGGCAGCACCTCCCAAACCCGCGACCTCTTCCACCTAGAAGGACAAGGGCAGTAGGCGCATGGGAACACCACCACCTCCAAGTTCCCCTCCAAGTCACACAACATCCTGACTTGGAAGTATATCGCTGTTCCTTCATCGTCGCTGGGTCATAATCCTGGAACTCCCTCCCTAACAGAACTGTGGGAGTACCTTAAGAACATAACAACATAAGAAATAGGAGCAGGAGTAGGCCAATCGGCCCCTCAAACCTGCCCCGCCATTCAATAAGATCATGGCTGATCTGATCCTAACCGCCAATCCACTATCACAGAACCATCTCCTGAATCTAACAGATTTAGACACACGAAATAGGAGCAGGATCAGGCTACATGGCCCCTGGGCCCACTCCGCTACCCACAGGGCCATGACCGATCCGAACCTAGACTCATGTCCAAATTCCTGCCCGCTCCCCATAACCCTTAATTCCCTTTACTTCTAGGAAACTGTCTATTTCTGTTTTAAATTTATGTAATGATGTAGCTTCTACAGCTTTTTGGGGCAGCATATTCCATGGACCTACCACCCTCTGAGTGAAGTAGTTCCTCCTCATCTCAGTTTTGAAAGAGCAGCCCCTTATTCTAAGACTATGCCCCCTAGTTCTAGTTTCACCCATCATCGGGAACATCTTCCCCGCATCCACCCGATCCAACCCCTTCACAATCTTATATGTTTCAATAAGATCGCCTCTCATTTTTCTGAACTCCAATGAGTAGAGTCCCAATCTACTCAACCTCTCCTCATATGACCACCCCCTCATCCCCGGGATTAACCGAGTGAACCTTCTTTGTACTGACTCGAGAGCAAGTATGTCCTTTCTTAAGTATGGACACCAAAACTGTACGCAGTATTCCAGGTGCGGTCTCACCAATACCTTGTACAACTGAAGCAATACCTCCCTATTTTTATATTCTATCCCCCTAGCAATGAAAGCCAACATTCCATTGGCCTTCTTAATCACTTGCTGCACCTGCATACTAACCTTTTGAGTTTCGTGCACCAGGACCCCCAGATCCCTTTGTACTACAGTACTTTCCAGTTTCTTGCCATTAAGATAATAACTTGCTCTACGATTTTTCCTGCCAAAGTGCATAACCTCACACTTTCCAGTATTGTATTCCATCTGCCAAATCTCTGCCCACTTACTTAGCCTGTCGATGTCCCCTTGCAGGTTTTTTATGTTCTCCTCACTCACTACTTTCCCTCCCATCTTAGTATCATCTGCAAACTTTGATATGCTACACTCAGTCCCCTCCTCCAAATCGTTAATATAGATTGTAAAGAGTTGGGGACCCAGCACTGACCCCTGCGGAACACCACTAGTTACTGATTGCCAGTCTGAGAATGAACCATTTATCCCAACTCTCTGCTTTCTGTTAGATAGCCAATCCTCTATCCATGCCAGAATATTACCCCCAATCCCGTGATTTTTTATCTTAAGCAATAATCTTTTGTGTGGCACCTTGTCAAATGCCTTTTGGAAGTCTAAATACACTACGTCCACTGGTTCCCCTTTATCCACCCTATATGTTACTTCCTCAAAGAACTCCAGCAAATTTGTCAAACATGACTTCCCCTTCATAAAACCATGCTGACTTTGTCCTATTAAATTATGATTATCCAAATGTCCTGTTACGGTCTCCTTAATAATGGACTCCAAAATTTTACCTACCACAGATGTTAGGCTAACCGGTCTATAGTTTCCAGCCTTCTGTCTACTGCCCTTTTTAAATAAGGGTGTTACATTAGCAGTTTTCTAGTCTGCCGGGACCATTGCCGAGTCCAGGGAGTTTTGGAAAATTATTACCAATGCATCCACAATCCCTACCGCCACTTCCCTCAAGACCCTAGGATGTAAGCCATCAGGTCCAGGTGATTTATCCGCCTTGAGTCCCATTATTTTACCGAGTACCACTTCCTTAGTGATTTTGATCGTGTTTAGCTCCTCCCCCCCCCCCCCCCCCCCTTTAACCCCGTTTGTCCAGTGTTGGGATATTCTTAGTGTCTTCTACTGTAAAGACTGATATAAAATATTCATTGTGTTTTTGCCATCTCCATATTTCCCACCATTAATTTCCCGGTCTCATCCTCTAAGGGACCAACAACCTTCACCACACGGACTGCAGCGGTTCAAGGCGGCGGCTCACAAGCACCTTCTCAAGGGCAATTAGGGATGGGCAATAAATGCTGCCAGCGACACCCACCACAAACGAATAAAAAAAGGCAGATTCAATCGTGGCTTTCAAAAGGGAATTAGATAAGTGCTTGAAGGAAAAAAAATTGCAGGGCTCGACGGGCCGAATGGCCTCCTACTGCACTGTAACAATTCTATGATTCTTTCATAACCTCAGGACACCCCAAAGCACTTGAGCCAGTTAAGTACTTTTGAAATATAGTCACTGTTGTAATGTAGGAAACGTGGCAATTTCCACAAAGCAAGGTCTCACAAACAGCATTGTGATAAATGGCCAGGTAATCTGTTTTTAGTGATGTTGGTTGAGGGATAAATATTAGCCCAGGCCACTGGGGAGAACTCCCCCACTCTTCTTCAAAATAATTGCCATGGGATCTTTTACATCCACCAGAGAGGGCAGACAATTTAACATCTTATCTGAAAGATAATACACTAATTTTTTTAATTGCAAAGTTAAGAGTTGATGCCTCACCAGAAGCATGTGCTGACAACATCCTGCATAATCATCAGTCTGTATTGAACCTTTCAGATTGTTAGCTGGTCATCTTATTGGCCTGGAGCAGGTTCTGGGAGACCAGACGTCTTTGAATTCTACCATAAGTGATGCCTTTATCTGTATTTATAAATCATCTTTCTAACTTCCTTCAGCTCAGTTTGATATTCAGGTTAAAAAAAGGAGGTTGAGAGGACTTGAGGCAGGTTTTTGAGGGAAGAGGGCATGGATATGGATGCCTTTTGAAGTCCACTAAGATGGACAGCTTAGCAACTACCTAGTTTTGGTACAACTGTGGCAACTTTCTTCCAGTTCATCAGTTCTTCTGGGCTCACTGAGATCACGGTGAACATGTGAAAAACTTCATGGGGCTAGATTAAATCTTAGCTACAAGTTTGTTAAGGTTGGATGTTGGTCCAGATTCAGTAATATTAGGAGAAATAGTGGTGCATTGTTTTAGAATCCAAGGAAGTGCAAATTAAAACAAACATTCTTTAAATCAAAAGATGCTGTTGCATTAAATATCTACTTCAAAAAAATAATGGCCCAGATTTTGCGGTGGCTTCGACGGTATACGCCGTAAGCCTTCTAAAAGCAAGCGGAAACCCAGAACTTGCGTTGACACGGTTTGCCTTGACAGATCTACCGCACCAACTGAAAAATCACTTCGCTGGCACAGAGTTGGCCCATTTGCCTTACTGCCCAGCAAATGCCAACAAAACCCTTACGCATGTTAAAAGCAGACGTAGGGCCTGTTTTCTCCAGCGTAAGGGTTAATATCAATCTTGAATTAAAAATTAATAAAAAATCATGCACAAACACTTAGGGCAGGATTTTCTTTGGGCCGTGGAGGCGGGATTGGAGGCGTGTGGGGGGTTAAAATCTCGAAATCGGGAGGCACAAACCCATCCTGCCCCCAACCCGCCTCCATGCCAGTTTCAAAGGAGGCAGATACCTGACCTGTGCTGGGACCCGCTTCCCCGAGGCGGGAAGGGGATTAATGCCAATTAACTGCCTGTTAACAGGCAGTTTTTAGCCTAATCCTCATTTTTATTCCTGAAGTGTGGGATTCCCGACGGCTCCAAACCACGCCAAGTTAGCGAGGCGGGCCGTCGGGCTGACGGGTTTGGAGGGTTCGAGATGTCCGGTGTTCAGGTGAGTGATGGGTGCATGAGTGCAGAGGTAAGTGTGTTTGGTGTGTGTAAAGTGTTTAAAGAAGTTTTACTTACCTTTACAGCCTTCCTTCCTTCAGGTCTCGGGAGTCCCTCATCTCACCGGCACAGAAAGCAGAATGGCCGCGAGCTGTCAAAAGTTGCAGCATTCAGCTTTCTGTTCTGGAGAGATCTCTAAATCAGCCTGAGAGGAAGGAATTAACTTGGAGTACAGATTGTCAGTGTTTGACAGCTTCAAAGAGCTGTGAAACGCTGATATTTCATCTGTCAAAAGCTCTTGACAAATGAAATGTCAATCTGTGACGTCACCTGTTGCCGGGTGGCCCTTAATTGGCCTGCAGAGCCTGCTGGGCAGGCTCAACAAGGTCAATCAAATGAAAATCGCGTGGGTTGGCCACAACTCGATGGAGGCGGGACTACAACCCCGAAAGTTACAGTCCCGCCTCCTACACGCCTCCAGAATGAAAGGCCAGCCCTTAAAATTAGCTTATGCAAATGTTAGCCCTGATTAAAATTTTTAAAATTATTTTACTAAAAATTAAATTTTAATTGTATATGCATTAGTGACGGGATTTTTAATTAAATTTGAAAATCAGAACATTTATTTTTATTGCAGTTGTGTAAATTATTTGGGGATTCTGTTCATAATGGAATCTCCATAAGCATATTAGGAATCCTCCTTTCTGATTAGACGACCTGGCCCACATGATCCCAGGACCCAAAGTCTGGGAGCCTGAAGGCAAGTAAGTATATTTTTAGCAGATCGGAGGTGTACTCTAGAGGTACACCTCCGACCGCAAATTCCAGGCCAATACGTTCTTTTAATCATTTATAGACTATGTCACATGGTCTGATAATGCTTATTATTCTGCTATCCAAAGACTAGGAGGACATAAGGGGACTCATTTCAATTCAACTGTTAGCTTGGCTCAATGGTAGCACTCTCACCTCTGACTCGAGATAATGGGTTCAAGCCCCACTTCAGGATTTGAGCACATAATTTAGACTAATGCTTCAATGCAGTACTGAGGGAGTGCTATACTGTTGGAGATGCTGTCTTCTGGACGAGATGTTAAACCAAGGCACTGACTAATTGTTCAGATAGATGTAAAAATTCCACGTCGCTACTGCTGTTTTTGGGACCCTGATGCGTGCAAAACGCCTGCTGTGTTTGCCTACATAAAGTGACTATATTTCAAAAGTAATTCACGGGCAGAAACATGTTTTGGGATGTCCTGATGTTGTCAAATAAGCTATATAAATGCATGTTCTTTCTTTTAAGTGAGAAAATTACACTAACATGGTTGTTCTGTTCAACCCCTGAACAATGCCACAGTATCGGACATCGTGGATAGGAAGTAAGGTCTTATTTGTGGGAGTGGTCCTTAATGGCATAGGCGAGAGTAATATCTGCCGAAGCCCTAAATTATGTAACATGACATTCAACTTTTTTTATTTTGCTGAAGCACATAAAACTGTTTAAAACACAAACTTCAAGTCACTATCAAAGTAGCATTGTATTTTTCTGCTTTTTAAAGGGGGGGAATAAAATTTGAAAATATCTCATTTAAAATAGAAATTAAAAATGATAAAATGCACATTGACATGAATCTTGTCATTCATGTGGAAATGACTTATGAAGTAATACTGGGTGGCCTACTGGTGGCACTGTCCAGGGAGAGTATAAATACTCGGGCATGGGCCCAGCTTGCTCAGGCCATTCTTTAACAGGAACTAGTGAAGGACACAACTAGATCTCCATGTTGAAAAACAGTTGATTAAAGCTTTGTTTAACGCTTAGGCTAAGTACCTAGTAGTTTTCTTACGTTACGCATCACAAGCAAAAGGTGCATCAATAGACAACCATATTAAACAAGATAAATCACTGCAAACTTTTTTGTTGCTTATCTTGTATGTTTAAAAATATATATATTTATGTAATACAATTAGGACAAGCAGATAGAAGACAATTTAGTCCTGTGAAGATAGTGAGATGATTGGCTACAGATATACATTTAATATGTGGATTCGATCAAATGACTCGCTCCCTGGCTGTAGTACAAGAGGATTGTAGAGGTTATAACTTGCCTGCAAAAACTGTGTAAATTCAGAATAGCAGAGATTCTTTTTCCTGTCGAAGCCGAAGTGCAGCCGAATAAACTCACAATCCCAGTTGAAAGGGATATGATGATGAACAATTGTCTGGCTGAAGATCTCTTTGACGTTTTCTAAAAATAATTTTTGAAAGATAAACATATAACTAAATTTAAGAATGGTACTGAATAATAATCACATGTATTACTTTTTTTTTTTAAAGTTACAATATGTTTAGGCAATATTTAATGATGATGACATATCTGTCAAGGGCCTTACCACACCAATGACTATTTATAAAAAGAAAAGCCAAGTGCTAAAACGAATAATTGAATGGTTAAAATCCCCCAAATCAGCACATTTTTTGCCACATTACATTATTGCCACTAGATTAGAAAACTAACTCAATAATATTCTTTAACTGCACTTTTTCAAAACAAACTGAAGCTAAAAATAAAAATTAGCATTGCACTAGCACAAGAACAAAAGGTAAAAGGAGGACAACACTTCAAAATGAATGCTTTGAGACACTATACAAGTACTAGAGTTTCAAAATACTGAAAGCAATCACAGGTTGTTACTTCAACAGTGGTATCATTTTTCATATAATCTTAATACAGGAAACTTGAGATTTACCGGCACCTAAATAACCGGAAATCTCGGTTAACTAGCAAAATTCAGGAGTAGGTTTTACTTCATATTGTATTTGCCTTCCTCCGTCTGTTGCTGTGCAAGGGTGTGGCTGCAGCTGTTGCCAAGCTACAGAGATGCTTGGAACTTGTGGCCGTTGTTCTACACTTGTTGCTAAGCAACAGGGTTTGTTGCTTTATACAGAGCTGTCAGCTCTCCGTTATCTTTTACTATAGCGTTGTTATCCGGAATTTTTGATGAACCGGCACCACGGCGGTCCCGTCCGTGCCGGATAAAAAAACGTTTCCTGTAGGAAGTTAATGGTGTGATGTCTGCTATTAACAGTTGCAAAAATGTATAAAAATACAAGAGCCAATTTTGTAATCCTAGCACAGTGCAGACCAACAGCACAAAGGAAAGGCACTGTAAAAATCCCAATGCCAAGCATGATTAACAATTAAACAGACAATAATAGCAGGTGAAGAACTGAAGCTCCAACAAATATAAAAACTGATCCCCAGACCCCCAATTTACAGGCAGACCACTGGTAACAAACAGTGGAGTGCAAATTTGGACTTTTATGCATGGAACACTATTTCTAGCAAAATAATGTATATCTTGTAAAACTGTTATCTATCTATATATTATAAATAGTGCATACATAAGAAAAATGAGCATAGGCCATACAGCCCCTCGAGCCTGCTCCGTATGTCACAATTACTTCTTGCAAACTTTTCTATCACGCCTGCGAGTCCCACTTAAAAACTTACTGTATTGTATTTAACTCCCAATGAATCCACCCAGCTCCATCTCCAAGGCATTGCTCTCAACAGTGCAATCCACCTCAACTTCTAAAATCATGCTTCTGGACCGATGGCTCTCCCTTGCTACCTGTACAGACCTAATCCATTGCCTGAGCCACCATTCCAAGACAGCCTTTATTCCTTCCCTTCCACCCCCAGTGGATACTGAGGAAGTCCTTTCCTTTTTTAATCTCCTCAGTGAGGGTAGGAAATTAATGGAAACTTACATTCCCATCCCAATGTTCGTGCCTTTTCACTCTCCTCCCTCCCTCTCACCACCTTTCACTGGCAGTTACAAAAGACTAAAGACGGAAGAAGCCCTAGAGGAGTATAAAAAGTGCAGGGGCGTACTTAAAAAAGAAATTAGGAGGGCGAGGAGGGGCCATGAAATAACACTGGCGAGCAAAATAAAGGAAAATCCTAAGATGTTTTATAAGTATATTAAGGGCAAGAGGATAACCAGGGAAAGGGTAGGGCCCATTAGGGACCAAAGTGGCAATCTGTGTGTAGAGCCAGATGATGTAGGCGGGGTTTTAAATGAATTTTTTGCATCCGTGTTCACTATGGAGAAAGACGGTGCAGACATAGAAATCGGGCAAGGGGACTGTGACATACTTGAACATATTAGCATCGAGAGGGAGGAGGTGCTAGCGGTTTTAGCAGGCCAAAAAGTGGATAAATCCCCAGGCCCGGACGAGATGTATCCCAGGCTGCTGTGGGAGGCAAAGGAGGAGATTGCAGGGGCTCTGACACAAATTTTCAGAACCTCTCTGGCCACAGGGGATGTACCAGAGGACTGGAGAACAGCTAACGTAGTACCATTATTCAAGAAGGGTAGCAGGGATAAACCAGGGAATTACAGGCCAGTGAGCCTAACATCTGTGGTAGGGAAATTATTGGAAAAAATTCTGAGGGACAAAATTAGTCTCCACTTGGAGAGGCAAGGATTAATCGGGGATAGTCAGCATGGCTTTGTCAAGGGTAAATCATGTCTGACAAATCTGATTGAATTTTTCGAGGGGGTGACTAGGGGGGTGGATGAGGGAAATGCTGTGGATGTGGTTTACATGGACTTCAGTAAAGCTTTTGACAAAGTCCCGCATAGGAGACTGGTCAAGAAGGTAAGAGCCCATGGGATCCAGGGTGCCTTGGCGCGTTGGATCCTAAACTGGCTGAGTGGCAGGAGGCAGAGGGTGATGGTCGAAGGTTGCTTTTGTGACTGGAAGCCTGTGTCCAGTGGGGTACCTCAGGGATCGGTGCTGGGTCCCTTGTTGTTTGTGATCTACATAAATGATTTGGATGAGAATGTAAAAGGTATGATCAGTAAGTTCGCAGATGACACGAAAATTGCTGGGGTGGTAAATTGCGAGGAGGAAAGCCTCAGGCTACAGGACGATATAAACGGGTTGGTCAGATGGGCGGAAAAGTGGCAAATGGAATTTAACCCTGAAAAGTGCGAGGTGATGCATTTTGGACGGACAAATAAGGCAAGGGAATACACAATGAGTGGTAGGACCCTAGGAAGTACAGAGGGTCAGAGGGACCTTGGTGTACATGTACATAGATCCCTGAAGGCAGCGGAACAGGTAGATAAGGTGGTTAAAAAGGCATATGGGATACTTGCCTTCATTAGCCGAGGCATAGAATATAAGAGCAGGGAGGTTATGATGGAGCTGTACAAAACACTGGTGAGGCCACAGCTGGAGTACTGTGTGCAGTTCTGGTCGCCTCACTATAGGAAGGATGTGATTGCTTTGGAGAGGGTGCAGAGAAGATTCACCAGGATGTTACCTGGGATGGAGCGCCTCAGCTATGAAGAGAGGCTGGACAGGCTGGGGTTGTTTTCCTTGGAGCAAAGAAGGCTGAGGGGGGACCTGATTGAGGTGTACAAAATGATGAGGGGCATAGATAGGGTAGATAAAGAGGAACTTTTCCCCTTAGTTTGGGGGTCAATAACAAGGGGGCATAGATTCAGGGTAAGGGGCAGGAGATTTAGAGGGGATTTGAGGAGGAACTTCTTCACCCAGAGGGTGGTTGGAATGTGGAACTCACTGCCTGAAAGGGTGGTAGAGGCAGGAACCCTCACAACATTCAAGAAGCATTTGGATGAGCACTTGAAATGCCATTGCATACAAGGCTATGGACCAAATGCTGGAAAATGGGATTAGACTGGACAGGGATGGATGGGCGGCGCAGACACGATGGGCCAAAGGGCCTCTTTCTGTGCTGTAAAACTCTATGACTATGACTCTGACCACCCATGCCTTTCCAACTGCCCCACACAATCTTACAGCACAGGAGGCGGCATTCGGCCCATCGTGGCTATACCGACACTTTGAAAGCGCTATCCAGTTTAGTCCCATTCCCCAGCTTTCTCCCCATAAGCCTGCAAATTAGTCTTCTTCAAGAAGATGTCCAATTGCCTTTTGAAAGTTCCTATGGAATCTGCTTCCACCACTCTTTCAGGTAGTGCATTCCAGATCTTAACCACCCTCTGTGTGAAAAGAATTCTCCTCATTTCCCCTCTAGTTATATTGCCAATTATTTTAAATCTGTGACCTCTGGTTACCGACCCACTTGCCAGAGGAAACAGTCTCTCCCTATTCACTCTATTAGAACCACTCATAATTTTGAATACCTCTGTTAGGTCTCCCCTTACCCTTTTTTGCTATAAGGAGAACAATCCCAGCTTCTCCAATCTCTCCACATAACTGAACTCCCTCATCACTGGTATCATCCTGGTAAACCTCCTCTGTATCCTCTCCAAGGCCTCGTCATTCTTCCTAAAGCATGGTGCCCAGAAATGTACACAATACTCCAGCTGAGGGCTAACCAATGATTTGTAAAGGTTTAGCATGACTTCCTTGTTCTTCCACCTTCCAAGATTTGTGAGTATGCACACCCAGATCCCTCTGCTCTTGCATCCGCCTCAAAATAGTACCATCTAGATTATACTGCTTCTCCATGTTGTTCCTCCCAAAGTGCATCACTTCATATGTAACCATATTAAATTGCATCTGCCATGTTTCTGCCCATTTCACCAGTCTGTATGTCTTCCTGAAGACTGCTACTATCTTGCTCATTATTTACTACATTGCCAAGTTTTTTTTTATCATCTGCGAATTTCAAAATTATACTGCTCATACCCAAGTCCAGGTCATTTATATATAAGCAACTGTCCGAATACCGACTCCTGGGGGACCCCACTGCAATGGTTCTCTCCAGGCAAAAATATCCATTCAACACTACTCTTTACCTCCTATCCCTTAGCCAATTACGTGCCCAAATTACCACAACCCTGACAAATTCTTCCATCACCACATTCCTGACCTCAAACAGGGAACTGACTTTAAATTCTTTACAGTGCTTTCCCACTGTTTTCAACTGTGGGATTCCCTTCCAGTATTCCTATACCCAACAATGCCTTCCTCAATGCTCCCACCAACATTATCCTAGTGCGCCAACACCAAAGAATAAATAAAAAGCCCCAATAGAATAAATAAAAAGCCCCAATGAACAAATAACCAGCAGTAAACTAAGCAATTAAACCCTTCAATTTGTATAAAAAGCAACCATTCATGAACCAGCAAGTACCAAAAACCAACCAGTATCACAAATATTTTCTTCACTGTATTCAGCTGCCAATTTCCTTTACTCCGTTCAAGTGTACACACTTTGAAATAACATTTATAACATACACACACATGAAAATGTTAGACAATTCCAGAAAAAAAATCACTAAACACATACAGTTGGTCATATGCTAAAAACCCCTGCGTGAAGCTTCTCCAGCAATGGTCTGCACTTCTTCCAGGCCTAGGGGCTAGTAACAACGAGCTTGCAACATTCAGTCTATTTAAAAAGGGCAATTTTTGTCCTTTTTTCTAATACACATACATAGGAACTGGATCGGATTTCTGAAATTCAGGTCTAGGGTTTATAAAATGCCAAGTTTAGCTGGCTTCTGAACCTTGTTCCATACCCAAATGGTCCCTGGACTTCCTCAACCCACGAACAGCCCTCTCTCACCTGTACCTACAATCTCAGGGATCTACCTTCGGCAGTTCTGGCACAACAAATTCCCCCACCAATGCTTCAGACATTGTCACCTCCTCGCCCTGCTGTCACCTCCCTAGTAATCTCTAATGCTCCTAAACCCTAGGAGCCTCCCATCTGCCACAGTAACCTGGGAGCTCCCCTCTTCCTACCAGACAGTTACACCCCAGTGCTACCATGCCCCCACAACCCAAGTTTGACAGAACCTCTACGCTCCTAAACCGACACCCTTCACAGTCCTGCAACCGTCCTACCCAGTGCCGAGATAACAGTACCTTCCTGTGGTAAACCACTTTTATCGTTCACTATCGTTACACTATGGTTATCACTGTTTACACTGTTGTATCACTACACAAGGTCACCTCTTGCCACGCTGTTATACCTGGGCTGACCACAGCTGACTCCGCCCATGGCTCCGCCTGCTTGCCCAGGTATAAAGGTGGTCGACTGACTGGTATTCCTCCTTGTTGGATCCGATCACCCACGAGGGTGGGCTCTGTTATTTAGCCAATAAAAACCTATAGTTACTAACTTAACTCGTCGCTTTTCATGAACTGAATTGATAGGTATACCAATTTTATTGGCTAAATTTTGAAATGTCTACAACGGAGCAGCCAAACGACCAGTCAGACGTACAGCCCCAGCCAAACGGCCATCTACAACAGCCCCAGCAGCCGGCCTGGCTACGAGCCCTCCGGCCGCCGTACCTGGATCTAAACCCACAGGCTGCGAATTCAGCCCTCAACTTCGAACACTGGCTGAGCTGCTTCGAAGCCTACCTGGGAGAATCCGGCGTGCCTCCAGCATCCAAACTAAGAGTTCTGACCGCTCAGGTGAGCCCTAAAGTATTTGCACTCATCCGGGACATTGCCACATACGAGGACGCCCTCAACCTGCTAAAAGAACAGTATCGGAGCCCTGTAAACTCAATGTACGCCAGGCATCTCCTAAGATCCCGCTCGCAACAGCCAGGAGAGTCGGTTGATGATTTCTTACGGGCGCTGCAAATACTCGGCAGGGACTGTGACTTTAAAGCCGTAACAGCTGCAGAACATACAGATGGAAACATCCGAGATGCCTTCGTGAAAGGCCTTCGGTCAGACTACTCACGGCAAAGACTGCTGGAATCAAAGGACCTCGACCTGAAAACAGCTGCTATCCTCGCTCGCTCCTTGGAAGTGGCCCATCGGGACCTCGAGGCGTACTCCAGGTACTGTGCTGCGCGACCCTGGGACTCGGGCCCGACCCCGGCCGCAATACCCCTCGCACCGCCGCCTCTGGGACCTAGCACAGCGTCGGTGTCCCGGAACCGATCGGGACCGCCACCCCCGGTACCAGCTGCGACATCGGAGCCCCGCGATCGGGCCGCCGGCTGCTTCTTCTGTGGCCAGGCGAAACACCCGCGGGCGCGCTGCCCTGCAAGAAACGCGACCTGCTCCGACTGCCACAAGAAAGGCCACTTCGCGAAGGCCTGCAGGGGGAAAGCCACAGACGCCAGCAGTGCCTCATGCGAGTTGTGGGGGCGGCCATCTTTCATCACGGCCACAGATGCCAGTATCCCCTCGTGAGAGTCATGGGGCGGCCATCTTTGATCAAGGCCACCGACGCCGGCAGTGCCTCATGTGAGTTGTGGGGACGGCCATCTTCTCCGCCATTTTATTCAACGTCGTGGGCACCGCCATTTTGTTCACCACACTCGACCGCCACCTTGTCTCCAGACCTGACCACCGCCTCACCCGCAGACTACAGCAGCTCGCTCAGCCATACACTAGCCTCCGTCACACTTGACCAAGCTCGCCCGCATCACCTGTCCAAGTCCATGATGGACATCAAAGTAAACGGCCACGCCACGACCTGCCTGTTCGACAGCGGAAGCACGGAGAGTTTCATCCATCCAGACACGGTGAGCCACTACTCCCTCACTGTCCGGCCAACGCGCAACCGGATCTCGATGGCGTCGAGGTCCCATTCTACAGACATCAGCGGCTACTGTGTTGTGACCCTGTCGGTTAGGGGCACGGAGTATAACAATTTTAAACTTCTCGTCCTGCCCCAGCTCTGCGCTGCCGTCCTACTAGGGCTGGATTTCCAATCCCACCTTCAAAGTGTCACTTTGGCATACGGTGGACCCCGCCCCCCACTCACAGTCTACAACCAGCAGCTTTTAAACCACCCACCGCGTACCACCTGCGGCCTATCCACCCTCAAGGTCCCGCCCCCCTCCCTGTTCGCTAACCTCACCCGCGACTGTAAACCCGTCGCTACCAAGAGCAGGCGGTACAGCGCCGGGGACAGAGCTTTTATTAGCTCCGAGGTGCAGCGACTCCTGAAGGAGGGCATCATCGAGGGAAGCAACAGCCCCTGGCGTGCCCAGGTCGTAGTCGTCAAGACCGGCGATAAACACCGCCTGGTCATCGACTACAGCCAAACCATAAACCGGTACACCCAGCTGGACGCATACCCCCTTCCCCGCATATCTGATATGGTCAATCAGATTGCACAGTACCAGGTATTCTCTACCATCGACCTCAAGTCGGCCTATCACCAACTCCCTATCCGCCCTGAGGACCGCCAGTATACCGCCTTCGAGGCGAATGGCCGCCTCTACCACTTCCTTAGGGTTCCCTTCGGCGTCACCAACGGGGTTTCGGTCTTCCAAAGGGAGATGGACCGGATGGTTGACCAGAACGGGCTGCATGCCACGTTCCCTTATCTAGATAATAACGTCACCATCTGCGGCCGCGACCAGCAGGACCATGATGTTAATCTGGAGAGATTCCTCCGTACGGCCCAACGGCTGAACCTCACCTACAATAAGGAGAAATGTGTGTTTAACACCTCGCGCCTTGCCATCCTCGGCTGCGTAGTAGAGAACGGAGTCATCGGCCCCGACCCCGAAAGAATGCGCCCCCTCATGGAGCTTCCCCTCCCCCACTGTCCAAAGGCGCTGAAGAGAACCCTGGGGCTCTTCGCCTACTATGCCCAATGGGTGCCCAATTATGCGGACAAAGCCAGACCCCTCATGAAGTCCACCTCCTTCCCCCTGACGGCAGAAGCATGCGCAGCCTTCTCCCTCATCCAGGGAGACATTGCTAAGGCCACAATGCACGCGGTGGATGAGTCTATCCCTTTCCAAGTGGAGAGCGATGCATCCGACTTCGCCCTTGCTGCAACCCTTAACCAGGCGGGGAGACCTGTGGCCTTCTTCTCAAGGACCCTCCAGGGCCCTGAGATCCGACACTCTTCGGTCGAGAAGGAGGCCCAGGCGATCGTGGAGGCAGTACGACGCTGGAGGCATTACCTGGCAGGCAAACGATTTACCCTCCTCACCGGCCAGCGCTCGGTCGCTTTTATGTTTAATAACAAGCTGAGGGGCAAAATCAAGAACGACAAGATCTTGAGGTGGAGAATCGCGCTCTCCACCTACGATTATGATATCTGGTAAACTGAACGAACCCCCAGATGCTCTCTCACGAAGTACATGCGCCAACGCGCAAGTTGATAGACTGCAGACCCTCCACAACGACCTCTGCCACCCCGGGGTCACCAGACTTTACCACTTCATTCAGGCCCGCAACCTGCCCTACTCCATCGAGGAGGTCAGGACCATGACCAGGAACTGCCAAACCTGTGCCGAATGCAAACCGCATTTCTTTAGGCCGGACAGAGCAAGCCTGATCAAGGCCACCCGCCCCTTCGAGCGCTTGAGCATCGATTTTAAGGGGCCCCTCCCGTCCTCTGACCGTAATGTGTACTTCCTCAACATTATTGATGAGTACTCCCGTTTCCCCTTTGCCTTCCCCTGCCCAGACATGACCAGTACCACGGTCATCAAATGCCTGAACGACCTCTTCGCCTTGTTCGGGTTCCCGAACTATATACATAGCGACCGGGGCTCATCCTTCATGAGCGAGGAACTTCGCCAGTTCCTGCTAGCGAGAGGTATTGCTGCAAGCAGGACCACCAGCTACAACCCCCGAGGGAACGGCCAGGTGGAAAGAGAGAACGCGACTGTCTGGAAGGCCGTTCTCTTAGCCTTAAAGTCTAAGGGCCTCCCAACCTCTCGCTGGCAGGAAGTCCTCCCGGCAGCGCTGCATTCCATCCGGTCACTGCTTTGCACTGCCATTAACGCCACCCCCCCATGAACGAATGTTTGTTTTCCGACTACGGGAACCTCGCTACCAACATGGCTGACTTCTACCGGGGCCCGTCTTGCTGCGAAAGCACGTGAGGGCCCATAAAACGGACCCCCTGGTCGAGAGGGTGGACCTCCTGCACGCCAACCCCCAGTACGCCTATGTGGCATACCCAGACGGGCGGGAGGACACAGTCTCCTTACGAGACCTCGCACCCTCGGGCACCCCTGAGACACCACCATTACCCCCCACCACCCCCCCAAATCCAGCCCAGGTAGACGGCATGCCGGAACCCCACGAGCCTTCGCCGACCACGCAGACACCAGCATTAACATCGGATACTGCACCACCGCCGCCGCTGCTGCGCCGATCAGAAAGGCTTACGAGGCCTCCGGACAGACTGACATACCCGAACTGGTAGTACACTTCACCCTGCCGGACTCAAATTTAAACAAGGGGTGAATGTGGTAAACCACTTTTATCGTTCACTATCGTTACACTATGGTTATCACTGTTTATATCGTTACAACAGTGTAAACAGTGATAACCATAGTGTATCACTACACAAGGTCACCTCTTGCCACGCTGTTATACCTGGGCTGACCACAGCTGACTCCGCCCATGGCTCCGCCTGCTTGCCCAGGTATAAAGGTGGTCGACTGACTGGTATTCCTCCTTGTTGGATCCGATCACCCACGAGGGTGGGCTCTGTTATTTAGCCAATAAAAACCTATAGTTACTAACTTAACTCGTCGCTTTTCATGAACTGAATTGATAGGTGGCACAACAAAATCCCCCCACTAATGCTTCAGACATTGTCACCTCCTCGCCCTGCTGTCACCTCCCTAGTAATCTCTAATGCTCCTAAACCCTAGGAGCCTCCCATCTGCCACAGTAACCTGGGAGCTCCCCTCTTCCTACCAGACAGTTACACCCCAGTGCTACCATGCCCCCACAACCCAAGTTTGACAGAACCTCTACGCTCCTAAACCGACACCCTTCACAGTCCTGCAACCGTCCTACCCAGTGCCGAGATAACAGTACCTTCCCCACCTCGATTCTCTCAGATTCCATAACTCCCCCCACCCCCAACCATAAAAAATCAGGGGCAACCCCCACCCACTGCTGCCAGATCCAGGAATCACCCAGAAAGTCAAATTCCACTTCTAGTGCTATAAAAATTCCAATTCTACAATGCAGCTAATCTTGAACACTACCCCAATGCTAACTGTGGTTTCAAAGTAAAAATAAATAATTAAAATAGCAGTCTGTTTACCATTCCAGGAAGACAGAGATAGTGTGGAAAATATATATTTATTTATCGAAGGAAAAAAGTATTTGAATATTTTCCAGGAACTAATAACAAAATACACAATTCAACAGGAGATCAAAGTAATATTTTAAAACTTTTGCATCTACCACTTCTGGTCACAATTCAAAGTATCACACTTCAATAAGGAGTGTAGAAGAGCATGCCAGGAGCAGCACCAGGCGTACCTAAAAATGAGGTGCCAACCTGGTGAAGCTGCAACACAGGACTACCTGCATGCTAAAAAGCAATAGTATGCTATAGACAGGGCTAAGCGATCCCACAATCCACGGATCAGATCAAAGCTCTGCAGTCCTGCCACATCCAGTCGTGAATGGTGGTGGACCATTTAACAACTAACTGGAGAAGGAGGCTCCATGAGTATCCTCATCCTCAATGATGGTGGAGCCCAGCACGTGAGTGCAAAAGACAAAGCTGAAGTGTTTGCAACCATCTTCAGCCAGAAGTGCCAAGTGGATGATCCTCCTGAGGTCCCCATAATCACAGAAGCCAGTCTTTAGCCAATTCGATTCATTCCACGTGATATCAAGAAACGGCTGAGAGCACTGGATACAGCAAAGGCTATGCGCCCCTACAACATCCCAGCTGTCGTGCTGAAGATTTGTGCTCCAGAACTAGCCACGCCTCTAGCCAAGCTGTTCCAGTACAGCTACAACACTGGCATCTATCAGACAATGTGGAAAACTGCCCTGGTATGTCCTGTCCACATAAAGCAGGACAAATCCAATCCGGCCAATTACCACCCCATCAGTCGACAGTGCTATCAAGCAGCACTTACTCACTAATAAGCTGCTCACTGATGCCCAGTTTGAGTTCCGCCAGGACCACTCGGCTCTAGATCTCATTACAGCCTTGGTCCAAACATGGACAAAGGAGCTGAATTCCAGAGGTGAGGTGAGAGTGACTGCCCTTGACATCAAGGCAGCAGTTGACCGAGTCTGGCATCAACGAGTCCTAGTAAAACTGAAATCAATGGGAATCGGGGGGGGAAATTCTCCACTGGCTGGTGTCATACCTAGCACAAAGGAAGATGGTTGTGGTGGTTGGTGGTCAATCATCACAGCCCCAGGACATCGCTGCAGGAGTTCCTCAGGGCAGTGTCTTCAGCCAAACCATCTTCAGCTGCTTCATCAATAACCTTCCCTCCAACATAAGGTCAAAAATGGGGATGTTCGCTGATGACTGCAGTGTGTTCAGTGCCATTCGCAGCTCCTCAGGTAATGAAGCAGTCCATGCCCACATGCAGCAAGACCTGGATGACGTTCAGGTTTGTGCTGTTAAGTGGCAGGTAACATTCGTGCCACACAAGTGCCAAGCAATAACTATCTCCAGCAAGCGAGAGTCTAACCACTGTCCCTTTACATTCAACAGCATTACCATCGCCGAATCCCCCACCATCAACATCCTGGGAGGTCACCATTGAGCAGAAACTTAACTAGACCAGCCACATAAATACTGTGGCAACAAGAGCAGGTCAGAAGCTAGGTATTCTGCGGCGAGTGTCTCACCTCCTGACCCCACAAAGTCTTTCCACCATCTACAAGGCACAAGTAAGGCATGTGATGGAATACTCTCCACTTGCCTGGATGAGTGCAGCGCCAACAACACTCAAGAAGCTCGACACCATCCAGGACAAAGCAGCCCGCTTGATTGGCACCCCATCCGCCACCTTAAACATTCACTCCCTGTACAACCAGCGTACCATGTCTGCAGTGTGTACCATCTACAAGATGCACTGCAGCAACTCGCCAAGGCTTCTTCGGCAGCACCTCCCAAACCCACGACCTCTTCCACCTAGAAGGACAAGGGCAGCAGGCGCATGGGAACACCATCACCTCCAAGTTCCCCTCCAAGTGACACACCATCCTGACTTGGAAGTATATCGCCGTTCCTTCATCGTCACTGGATCAAAATCCTGGAACTCCCTCCCTAACAACACTTCACCACACGGACTGCAGCGGTTCAAGAAGGTGGCTCACCACCACCTTCGAGGGCAATTAGGGATGGGCAATAAATGCTGGCTTTGCCAGTGATGCCCAGATCCCATGAACGAATAAAAAACATCTAAAGTCTAAGTCACACATACACCATTTGGCACAAGCACATATTCACAACTTAGCGAAGGCAGCCCTCTTTTTGTTTACCAATTGAAAAAGGACAGGTCAGCCAACTGACTCAACTAGCAGCAAATACTGTCCTTTGTCATCAGTGTATCTATTTTCTGTTCTTTTCATCTTGCTTTGACTGAACCCATACACCCTTTTCCAGCAGCTGCAGAATGCTGCAACACCACAGCAGCACAGCAACAGACTTGCTGCACAGATCATCTTTAGCCTCAGTGAATCCATTACATTCTCCAACAGTGCTCAACTAGCAATTTTAAAACAAACCAAGTCTTGCATTAACAGTTCAGCTCATTTTACTGTACTCATTTACTCCCGCACCTTTTTGTTGTCAAACATTTTTAAAGCAAAAAACTTTTCACCGTTGAACTATTCTGCTCAATGTACTCCCACCTTGCCTTGCCCCACCTTCAAAAAAGTTGCAATTGACTAGAAGTGTTACCAGCCACAATCTTAATTAAAGCAGACTTAGTGCTGAAAAATAAACAAACAGTCTTAAAAACAAACACCACACTCTCAGAACAGAATGTCCAATGGGAATGAAATGGTGAAATAGGCAGTGTATTCCATTAGTGGAGACCTACACAATTCACTCACAGCTTCAGCAGTTGTATTAGGAAGGTCTTCAATCATGGAACCAAACAGGATATTCCACTGCTTACCACTGTTGCAGATAACACAAGTCTCCATGTATATTAATTGCAAATATCAGCCTGCGACTGCATTCAACAAAGATAGTTAGGCCTAGAAATTCGGTGGGCTGCGCCACCAGTTAGCGCCCAAAGAGTGCACTTAGTGGGTTTAGCGCCACTGGCCACGCCTCCCGCGAAGTTTAGCGGGGCGCTAATGGCGGCGTTAGCCTGTAGCGCTGCGCCGCCACCGATGACGTCATCGGTGTGCGCAGCGCCCCGCTACAGCCCCGATCGCGATATTTGGTCGCGCCCCCCGCTGTAACGCTGGTCGCAATTTGCGACCGGTTCAGGGGGGCCTACCTGCGGCGGTAGTGGCGCTAATTAAAGGGGCAGTGCGGGGCGGCCATTTTTTTTTGCTGGCTGCCTGCCAGCACCTCCTCGCGCCGCCGTCCCCGGCCTCCTGAACCCCCCTCCCAGCAGTGCCGGCTGTGTCCCAAGAGCCCAGCACTTCTCCTCGGTGCTGGGCTCTTATGCCGGCACTCGCGATCTCTGATCGCGCTGGTGCAGGCCCCTCCCCTTTAAGAAGGGGAGGAAGGCCTGCAGTACCGCAGCACGCCATGCCGCAGCGTGTGGCGCTGCGGCAC
Source organism: Somniosus microcephalus (assembly GCF_052327205.1). Classification (NCBI taxonomy): domain Eukaryota; kingdom Metazoa; phylum Chordata; class Chondrichthyes; order Squaliformes; family Somniosidae; genus Somniosus; species Somniosus microcephalus. Next base: position 251,509,266 of record NC_140990.1, on the reverse strand, counting down.
GTTGCGCTGCGATATTCAGTTGCAGCGCCCCAAGAGGGATGCGGGGCACCTCGAGCAGCGCCCCGCTTCCGTTTGGGGCGCTGAAACTGAATATCGGGCTGGCGCAAGTGGCTCCGTCCGGAGCGGTAATTCTGGCGCCCAGGCGAGCTTGCCGCCCCAAATGGGGAGTCACCGAATTTCTAGGCCTTAATGTTTGATAGAGTAAAGAGGACCTTGGTAAGTAGGAAGGGTTTGGGTTAAGGTCAGACTTATAACTATAGCGAGTTCTGAAACATCTACACAAGTTGGTGCTTCTTTTACGAACATTGACCCTTTACTTCAAGAAATTCTCCAAATACAAGGTATTGGAGCTTTTAGTTTCATTACATTGAGTTTAATTATTCACACATTTTGCACTACCTACTACATGAATATCCAAGTGATTAGCTGTAACAGTTGCAATTACAAAGATTCCAAAGCACTGGCGATAGCCTGCCTACAAGTGAAAAGTTACATTGGAAAAAATTCCATTTGTAATTTACAGTAATTGAATTTAGTATTCGGTTTCTACTACATCATACAGTGCTTACCAAATGTCACCTCTCCATTGCCATTCTTGTCAAACAGCTGAAAAGCCACCATAAACATGGCATCAGGAGCACAGAGAACAGATTCAAATGCCAGAAACTCTTGAAAGGAGATCAACCTACAATTGCAATGTAAAACGTTATCAAAGAAGGCTTAACAAGTATGGTGGTACTTCAAGCAAATTCTGTTCCAATTTTTTATTCAAAATAAAGAATATGACTTTCACTTAACAGTGAAAGCCTTATTCAATTTAAAAGCTGTAAACATTAATTTGGCATTGGCAGAATTACAACATTAGCAATTCTACCAAGCACACAATTACAAGAAATGTCAACTAAAAGTAGTACTCATGCTTCCTATTAGGGTGGCCATTTTGCAGTGAGTGAGCTGATTAGATTACAGCAGAGTTTCTGCTCATCTGCAGCCTGATCACCAGTACATGATGCAGTGAACCTGCTAGATCCATCATTGCAAGTAACCAGAAAACAGGGTGAAAGGAGGCTGGATTACGTATTCAGGAATTTTTTTTTTTTTTTTTTTTTGGAAAGACCTTCATGAAGAACGAGGATACATTAAAATATTAAAACAGATAGTTGGAAATTTACATTTACCCTAACTGTGTGTAAAATTTACAGTAAATGCCCAATATAAACTGCAGTGGCAGGCCAGTGACAGTGTGCAGTGCATGTCGCCAGATTCTACACAAGAACATATTAATCCCCTTTGATTCACGTTCGAACAGTCTACAGTACTTGATAAAGAACCCGCCATTGCTGAAGGGAAAACAGAGCGGTGCAGAGTTTTTTTAAAAAAAAGCAAGTTTCTCACCCTATCCAGAATGTATTGTTTGGGGGGGGGGGGGGGGGGGGGGGGGGAAATGAAAAACAGCAAATGCATTTTATGATTTATATACTACTCCTACCACTGACCATAGCTCACTTAAGATCATTGCTTATAAATTATCAAATCAGTTCAGTCACTGGATATTCACAGAATTTAAATCGACAAACAGCTAAAAATTTGGTGCATTTGCAACTCCGGGGGGAGGGCGCAAACTACATTTTGCCCAGGCGCAGCGCCGCTAACAACTCCCACTAAATTCAGCGGGAGTTTAACGCCGGTGGTAACCGGTAGCGCCCCGCTCCGCTGGCGATGATATCATCACCGTGCGCAGCGCCCCGTTTTCACCCTGCCTGCAAAATTGATCCGCGCCCCCTGAATCTGCGCTTGGCAATGACAGCAACCAATTCAGGGGGCAGGAACGGAGCGGCAGGAGTCTCGCAGGGTGGTAAGTAAAGGGGAGGTGGCGGGTGGGGGGGAGAAATCAGTTGACTTACTTGTCGCGGCCCGTTGCGTCTTTCAACACAGGGTCCATCTGGCAGCCAGGCACCCCGCTCCCCGGTGGTCCAGGTAGAGCCCCGCAGAATTGTGGGCTTGGGCCCTTTCCTTTAATGAGGGGAGGAGCACTTCCATGCGGCAGCGCTATGTGGCCCAGTGTGTAGCGCTGCAGAAAGCACTGCCCCGATATTCGGGGTTGTGCTCTAAGGAAGTGGAGCGTTTGAATTAGCGCTCCACCTCCCTGTTGGGGCGCTAAAACTGAATTTAGTGATCGCCAGCGCTATTTTTCGCCAGGCACTAAAATGGTGGCCAACGAATTCCCCCCCCCCCCCCCAAAAGCATTTAGTGATAAACCTACTCTTCCTCATACATCTATTTCCAACTGCATTGTTCAGTAATTATTTCAAATCTTCTAAAGTTACAAATAGTTTTTACCACTTAGTTCCCAGACAAAGCAAGAACTAAATTTGTTTCAATAAGCTACATAATAATCTATCCTACAACATGGAGCAAACCCTCTTTTAAATAGTCACCTGGCGGACAAAGCTGGGCTGCCTGTTTACGACAAACTGCTGCTGAATCCTAACTCTCAGTAATGGCAGCCTTCACAAACCATTTGGTCTTCCTTTCACTCAACACATGCTGATTTTCGAAGTCCTGTTGCACTGATATAAAGCAGATGTCAGAATTCTGCACTTTAAAACAATAAAACTAAACTGCACTTGGACAATAACTTTAGGAAGAGGTGGCCACATATCTTTGATATGTGAATGCATCATTTAATACTACTGTAATATTTGATCAATATATAAATATAACCTACATAATATGTTCTCCAACAATTTTCTAATAGTTGCTGTGTTTTTATATTAATGCAATGCATCATGTAGTTCTTCAATTTTGAATTTTTATCTAAAATAACAAAATATTGAAAATGCTGGTAGTCAATTGAATGAATACTGAATTGATGGCAAAAATATCTAGCATTGTTCTGAGTTTTAAAAACTTAGCAGTACTGAACATGAATATTATAGACAAAGACTTTCTAAGAACTTTCTAATGCCAAACATGCCATGTCAAGTTATAGCCAGGTTTTGTGCAAGAACATATTAATCCCATTTCATTCACATTTAACCATACCACAGCACTTGATAAAGAACCTGCCATTGCTGAAGGGAAATCAGTGCTCTGCACAGTTTCTTTCAGAACAAATACTAAAAATGCTGGAGGTAGTCAATTGAAAGAATACTGAATTGATGGCAAAAATAAAGCAATCACACAATAGTTAAACTGTCAGAACAAATATGGTTCGTAAGAACATAAGAAATAGGAGCAGGAGTAGTCCATTCGGCCCTTTGAGCCTGCTCCGCCATTCAATAAGATCGTGGCTGATCTACCTCAACTCCACTTTCCCGCCCATCCCCATTGATTCCTTTAGCATCCAAAAATCTATTGATCTCTGTCTTGAATATACGCAACAACCGAGCATCCACAGCTCTCTGGGGTACGGCTGACCCCTTATTCTGAGACTGTGACCTCTAGTTCTAGACTCCCCAGCCAGCAAATAAAATTTGTTTTTTTTTTTAAACTTTTGTCTAATTCTCAGATCTTAATTGAGAACTAATATTTTGCCTCAGTAATGAAGTAACTGAGCAATTATGCCTGGATACAGGAACAAAGCTAATGCACAGCCAAATATGTAAAGATCTTTGTGATCATGCATCAGTTACAAACAGGTTTCTATTCCTTATAGCTAAGCAGGACTCTGAATTCTGTTTTGCTGATTTGTAAGGTTGGCCATCTGCAGTCACTGGGTTTCTTTGCAGCAAGCTCTCTGAACTGTGACTGTGAAAGACTGCAGATATAGCTAACAGCTTCAACTTTTGTTGAATTTAAAATTAATTTAGTAATTTAGTGTAAATTAATTGTCTAGAAGGAAAACCCTTAAAAATATTTTACAAAATGGATATTTCCCCCACTGTTTTACTTTCATTGGTTTATTTTCTCTCTCCAGCCCACAAAGCCATTGGTTCCTTGCTTGGATGCAATTCATGGCCTCTGGTGCCTTGCCCAAGCATCCATTATTCATGCATGAGCTGTGATAATGAAGTTTGGTGAGCCTAATCATGTCTTCATCTGAGGTTGCTGGATAGCAACCCGGAGAGGGAGCCCGGTTCATTTCCCCCTTCCTAACTATGGGGTGCTGAGGCAAATTTTAACACCCCATATTGCTGCCTTGGCTGAAATCAGTCACGGTAACAGATTGTGAATGGAATTGGTGCTTTTCTAGTTTGTATGGCCATAGCAGTTTTTATTTAAAGCAGAAGGAAAGTCCAGAGAGAGTATTTTTTTTAAAACTAAGGCATCAAATAAATTTCTGGTATGTGTGATTTCTGTTACAAAGAGGAGTAATTTGAATTAAAAAATACTCCTGTCTGGACTTTCCTTCCCCTTTAACATTTTTTTTTTATATAAAAAGGAAATTGCACAAAGATAGATCTTTTTTTTAAATCAATAAAATCTGTTTTTGATAAAAATATTTTTTGACTAAGTACTGGTTTAGCTCAGTGGTAACACTATCAGCTGAGTTTGAAGATTGTGGGATCAAGCCCCACTGCAGGATTTGAGCACATAATCTAGGCTGACACTTCTGGACAGTACTGAGGAAGTGCTGCATTGGATTATACATATAATCAAGGCCCTCTCTACTTGGTCAGGTGGATGTAAAAGATCCCATGACACTATTAAAAGATGAGTAGGGGTATTCTCCTGGTGTCCTGGCCAATATTTATCCCACATCCAATATCACTTTAAAAAAAATTGGTAATTTATCCCATTTGTTTGTGGGATCTTGCTGTGTGTAATTAACAGCTACTTTCCCTACATTACAACAATGACTACATTTTTTAAAATTACTTTAGAAATTGACTATGGAGCAGTTTGGGATACCCTAAAGTCAGGAAAGGCACTACAGGAAACTTTCTGGTATCCGGCACGGACGGGACCGAGCTGGTGCCGGTCTATCAACAATGCCGGAGAATCGAGCGCTATAGTTAAAACATACGGAGCTTCTGAGCTCCGTATCTAGCATCAAACCCTGTTGCTTAGCAACAGCTTTAAAACAATCACAGAAACCCCACAGTGCAGATAGAGGCCATTTCGGCCCATCGAGCCTGCACCGACACACATCCCACCCGATCCCCGCAACCCCCACACCAACACATATCCCACCCCATCCCCGCAACCCCACGTATTTAATCCCCCTAACACTAAGGGTCAATTTATCATAGCCAATCAACCTAACCCGCACATCTTTGGACAGCTTGCAAGCATCTCTGTAGCTTAGCAACAGCTTCAGTTAGACGCTTGCACAGCCAGAAATGAGTAAAAAAAAGTAACTAAAAGCAAAAAAAGTTCTCTGAACTGACTCCTGAATTTTGCCAGTTAACCGACATTTCCGGTTATTTAGTGGCCGGTTAATCGAAAGTTTCCTGTATATAGATACAGGTTCCTTCTTTCCTCATCCCTGTGATAGAAGCAACCTACTGCGATAACTTTGATAATTATTGCTTTGCAAGAATAATTTTTCTTTTTTTTTTTTTAAACAAAATCTCAGCAATTAATCCCTAAAACCTTATTCCTACGTTCCTGATGGTCAATTGCAAGACAGACGGATTGACCAAATACTTGGAGTTTGACAGCTGCAGTCTGGGTTTCAGCCCGGCAGTACCCTGTTTACACTGTCTGGCTGATATTTCAATCTTACTGCCTAAGAGAGGTTCTGTTAGTGCTTACATACATGAACAATGGTGCTCTGCTCGCCCAGCAGTTTAAAGTTAAATGATTAGCATAGCAGAATTTGCACGATAACCAGGTTGGTTAATTGCAGGTAGATTAAAATGTATCTAGATCAAAGGATCTCTACCCTCTTTTTACACCTGGTTTGACTCTACTAGAGTTAATGTAGGGCCAAAATGAAGTCGTGTAAGGGTATCCCCTCCAGGGAGTGTCTCAAGTACTTCTTTCCGGATTTATATTGTTACCTTATGTTGATGTGAAGCAGAAACCGCTTCACAAGAACACTAAAGTTGTAAAGTTACAGTGTAAATTCAGTTACAGTTTATACAGGATATACTTACCTTGGAGGCGGTGCTACGAAGGTTCACTGGATTGATTCCTGGGATGAGAGGGTTGTCCATGAGGAGAGTTTGAGTAGAATGGGCCTATATTCTCTGAAGTTTAGAAAAATGTGGGGTGATCGCAATGAAACATACAAAATTCTTAGAGGGCTTGACAGGTTAGATGCTGTGAGGCCATTTCCCCTGGCTGGAGAGTCTAGAACTAGGGGTAATAGTCTCAGGATAAGGGGTTGGTCATTTCATACAGAGATGAGGAGAAATTTCTTCACTCAGAGGGTTGTGAATCTTTGGAATTCTCTATCCCAAAGGGCTGTGGGTACTCGGTCATTGAGTACATTCAAGAATTAGATATTTGGACACTAAGGGTATCAAGGGATATGGGAATATAGCGGAAAAGTAACAAAGCAAACAACAGATGTCATAGTGCACTGAAAACTATACTTCACTCATTAAGTTATACTGTTTTGTTAAAAATATTAAAATGATGTGCCTTTAGCTTATTTTTATTTTAAATACTTTCAAATCTCACACTAACTTCACCCTGACAGCCATCTTCTGAAGTCCATTCTATGGTTTAAAAAAAAGCCAAACAAATTGATGCATTGCCAGTTGACAGAAAGTTCGGATAGTCTCACCCTGGACTCAACTATTTTGATGCTGAGAGTGAAACTAAATCAAATAGTGGTACTGATTTCTGTCCAATCACAGGTAGTCCATGAGTATTAGTCAATAATCTTGATTAAATTACATCTTCAAGCATATTTTAGTGACTAAATAGAACAACCTTCTTTTCGCTATCCCATAGCTAGTTTGACTGAAAATCTTATTGGAATCCACTTCGCAATCAATTAATAGATGCTGGTTCTTAATGAAGGACCCTTAAACAGTAGGCTCGCTGATTTAGAAAAATAATCTAGTCCTTAAATAATAAGCTGACTTTTATTGAAAATGAAATTTAGGATAAGGTTGTATTTCATCATCCAAAATATGTGACTTCATATTTCATTTTCTGTGAACTATTGGCATTTCTGTAGAAATGTTATCATTTTCTACCCAACTGTTTAAAGTACCAACTTTTATTCCCTCATTTTTAGTTATTTTCTCGATTTGCAATTGAACAAGGGCAAGTGTTTAGCATTCCCTAGAATAAAGAAAAATATATGAGTCTCAAAAAAAATGCTAGCTTGAGATTATTACACCTAGAATTGTATCTGCTCATATAACTGAACACAAACTAGTTCTTTTTAAGCAGATATTTAAAAGAAGAAAGCACAATGCACAATTCATTATATCTGTTAAGTCACATTTCCAAACTTTTTCATTTTCTATTTCTCATTTTAAGGAGAAAGTTTGACATATATCAGACAAATGCTCAAACCAAACAATGCACAGTACTAATCAGGCGATACCTGCACGCACGATGGCCCAGAAATTCGGGTCCCAATGCGCGAGTACGCGCTGGGTACTCACGCATAGGCCCAATTAAAGTGCCAGTGTCGTGCATGCACTGCGCATGCGCGGGAAACCGGCACTTCCGTTCCCCTGAAAGAAGGGGTTGACAGGTGGAACGCGTGCGCCGGAGAGGCAGCGCGTGCGCATCGAACTTACCCTCCCGGAGAAACCTGCAAAAAAAAAGTAAGTCTCCAGCAGTTACACTTTTAAAAAGCAGGCACAAGGCCTGCTTTTAACAAGGTAAGTGGTGAATTAATTAAAATTAAAACATTTTTTCCACAGGTTTATTATTTTTAAATACTTTAAAGATAAGTTTATTTTTAGCCCTGTTAGAAAATGTAATTAATTTTTTCAAAAATTTAAATTATTGTTTAAAATAGTTATTTCATGCAATTTATAGTTATTTTATAAAAATGTGATTTAAAAAAAAATTTTTTTGAAGTTTTAGTGATGTTTTGGGGCTTATAGCATTTATAGGTTTGACAGCTCTTCCTGTCAAACTTATGAATGAAGCATTCCCTGCTACCATTGGCTCTCCATGGCCCACGTGTCCCACGCATCCAACTAACTGCGCCCTGGGATACGCAAGCACTGCACGCCAGCAGTTGAAGGAGGCCCAAGATCGGAATCCCACGCGGGCCCACAGCTCAACAGCCGGCGCACTAGGTAAGTGCAGGTCAGAGGCTTTCACCCGCGGGAAGCCTCCGACCCGAATTTCTGGGCCGATGCTGAAAGAGCAGACATGATGGAGCACTTGCCTCTCAATCACAAACAAAAGTTCAGAATTAGGGAGCTAGTCGTTACTGACAAGAACAAACTGATAATTTGCATATGGGCACCAAATCTATAAATATTTATAAAACCTATTTACACACTTGTTGGCAACTACAAACACTGTAAACTGAATAAGTGCAAATGAACAAAATCTTTAATGGGTTTCATTAATTCAGTTTAAGTTGATGCAGCTTTTCCATTGCTATGAACAGTAGGAGGACTCTTCCGAGTAACTGGTGCTCCTGCGCCAAATCTACCCACCGATGATTGCCACTTTATATTTTCAACAATAAAAAGGACAATATTTGTGCCATAGTACTTGAATCGAGTTTTTTTTTTTTTTTTTAAGTCTAGTATTCTTCCAAATTAACAGGAGTGCCATAAATGAGGTAATTTGGTGATTTTTGTTAAGTTTTTATTCAGTCTGCTAAAAACATACTGCACTGAAAAGATGAGAACATAAAAAATAAATGGTAAGGTTTGCAGTAAGATATTAATTGAGCTTCCCTGTAGAATTTAAACTTGAAACTCAGAGCTCAGGTGCCAGAGCGAATTACATGCAAATTTGTTTTGAATCAAATCAAAAAGCTTTCTGCAAAAGACACCACATTCTCTTCACACTGATTTTTCAATTAAAGCCATTCATTTAAAACAGAATAAATAAAGTTAACATAGGCAACAATGGAAAAACATTATAATGTGTATGTAAAGGTCTACATTTCTTGCTGCAAGTTGAACAGTTTGATTGGGCTCTTGTTTTCTATTATTGTGGCTGGTTTTCCATATGTTCTGTGCCTGCCATTGTAATTTTGGATTTCATGCTAACACGGTAAGATCCCAATGCTTAAATGGTTAGATACTTACCAACACCTGGAAAATCTTGTGGTAGTTTATGCTGTACCACAAATATCTTTCAAAAAGCACACAAACAGAATTTTTTTTTTTTTTTTTTTAGTGCATTTCGGAAATCAACAGTTAATTTATCATCTTACCCATCTTTAGTTTGGTCAGCCACCCCAGCTAGAAGCTGTACAGTCTTTGGGTTGTAGTGTGGATCTGTGTGTAATCCCAGATATTTCTGCACAAAATCTGTTGGAGTCATGTAATGTTCCCCATCCTTGGTCACACTACAAAACTAAAAGAAGAAATAGTAAAGTTAAGGTGCATGTAGTATTTGTTTTGATGGAAGGAATCTAGGAATGCAGTGAAACAACATTGAATGCATAATTACACCTAGAAAGTAGTCTTGGAAGAACACCTCAGCCCTTACTATATGCACTACTTCAGGTAGTTATCTCATGAATGTGCCAACAATCAGACATTCCTGAAAACTGTTCTGCAAAACAACATTTTCTGAGTAGGATGACTGGATATATATTGTAGTATTCAACTGTAAGAATTCCCAGATTCTAGAAAACCATACTTCCACCATAAATAAAAATAAATTTGTAATTATTTCTGTTGTAAATAATCATAATTGTAATAAATCCAAATATTCTTCATTGTATCCAAGTAGTCTCCAAAGTGTATGTAAATAAAAACTGGCAATTTGCCCTTTTCTGCAATTATTATTAAATAAATATCTACACTCACATTCTCCTCTCAAAGGCTCTATTTTGGATATGAAGACTTCTACAGTCCAGTCCATTAAACTCCTTCAGAGTGAAGAACAGTGGGAAATCAGGAAGATATCAAAAGATGTGGCATACGTTTTTAAAAAAAGAAATGTATCCAAGAGCGAAAAAAAGAGTTCTCATTACACACAACTAGAATTTGATTTTTGGGTCTGGTTTAATGGTTTACTACAATATATTGATTAATTATCTTTTCGATGCATGAAATAAGACAACAGCAGCAATATATATATAAAAACCTATTTTGGCCTGAATGACTCATGAAATATTCTCAACATTTTACAATAAAATTACACGTTGCAATAACACATTTCAAACTGGGGGGGAATAGTTTAAGTGTACTTAGCCTGCCAACTGAAATATATTTACAGCAGCATTGCCCGGAGAAAACAATGGCCACGATATTTACTGGGGCAGGGTTTCGGAGCAGGGCTGGAGGAGTTATGGTCGAGAAACTGAGTTTTTTTTTTAAATAACAGATTCCCCGCCCGGAAGTCAGCCTGACTGATCAGCTTGGCTGCCTGTCGGGCGAGAAACACCTAAGAACATTACATAAGAAATAGCAGAAGGGAGCCATACGGCCCCTCGAGCCTGCTCCACCATTCAATGGCCTCAACTCCACTTTCCCGCCTGATCCCCATATCCCTGGATTCCCTTAATATCCAAAAATCTATCGATCTCAGTCTTGAATATACTCAACGACTGAGCATCCACGGCCCTCTGGGGTAGAGAATTCCAAAGATTCACCACCCAGTGAGTGAAGAAATTTCAGTCCTAAATGGCCAAACTCTTATCCTGAGACTGCCCCCTAGTTCAAGACTATCCAGCCAGGTGAAACCACCTCTCAGCATCTACCCTGTCAAGCCCTCCCAGAATATTATATGTTTCAATGAGATCACCTCTTATTCTTCTAAACTCCAGAGAGTATAGGCCTACTCTACTCAATCTCTCCTCATAGGACAACCCTCTCTCATAAGAACATAAGAAATAGGAGCAGGAGTAGGCCATTCGGCCCTTCCAGCCTGCTTCGCCATTCAATGAGATCATGGCTGATCTTCTGCCTCAACTCCATTCACCGGTCCTATCGCCATGTCCCTTGATGCCCTTACTAGTCAGCAATCTATCGACTTCGGTTTTGAATATACCCAATGACTGAGCCTCCACAGCCTCTGGGGTAGAGAATTCCAAAGATTCACCACCCTCTGTGTGAAGAAATTTCTTCTCATCTCAGTCCTGAATGGCCTACCCTTTATCCCGAGGCTGTGGCCCCTGGTTCTAGACTCCCCAGCCAAGGGAAACATTCTCCCAGCATCCATCCTATCAAGCCCTGTAATAATTTTGTATGCTTCAATGAGATCCCCTCTCATTCTTCTGAATTCAAGAGAATACAGGCCTAGTTTACTCAATCTCTTCTCATACGACAGTCCCGCCATCCCAGGAATCAATCTCGTGAACCTTCGTTGCACTCCCTCTATAGCAAGTATATCCTTCCTTAGGTAAGGAGACCAAAATTGTACACAGTACTCCAGGTGTGGTCTCACCAAGGGCCTATATAATTGGAGTAAGACTTCTTTACAAGAGGATTTGAGTGGAGAGCCAGCATACTATTTGCCTTCCTAATTTGCACCTACACATTCACTTTCAGTGACTCATGTACAAGGACGCCCAGGTCCTTTGAGCATCTGCATTCCTCAATCTTTCACCATTTAGGAAATACTCTGCCTTTCTGTTTTTTCGACTAAAGTGGATAACTTCACATTTATCCACATTATATTCCATCTGCCATGTTCTCGCCCACTCACTGAGCCTGTGGAGATCCCCTTGAAGCCTCTTCACATCCTCTTCGCAACTGACACTGCCACCTAGCTTTGTATCAGCAGCAAATTTGGAAATGTTACATTTAGTCCTTCATCCAAATCATTGATATAGATTGTGAATAGCTGGGGCCCAAGCACCAATCCTTGCGGTACCCCACTAGTCACAGCCTACCATCCTGAAAAAGACCCATTTATCCCTACTCTTTAGTTTTCTGTCTGTTAACCAATTCTCAATCCATGCTAGTATATTACCCCCAATTCCATGTGCCCTCATTTTGTTCACCAACCTCTTCTGTGGAATCTTATTGAAGGCCTTCTGAAAATCCAGATACACATCTACCGGTTCCCCTTTGTCTACTCCACTAGTTACATCCTCAAAGAACTCCAATAGGTTTGTTAAACAGGATTTCCCTTGCATAAATCCATGTTGACTCTGCCCAATCATATTATCATTCAAGGGATCAATCTAGTGAACCTTTGTTGCACCTCCTCTAAAGGCAATTATATCCTTCCATAGGTATAGAGACCAAAACAGCACACACTACTCCAGGTGTGGTCTCACCAAAGCCCTGCACAATTGCAGCAAGACTTCCTTACTCTTGTACTCCAACCCCCTTGCAATAAAGGCCAACATACCATTTGTCTTCCTAATTGCTTGTTGTAGATGCATGTTAACTTTGTGTTTCATGTACAAGGACACCCAAATCACTCTGAACATCAACATTTAATAGTTTATCATTTTAAAAAAATATTTTTCCTACTAAACTGAATAAACTCATATTTCCCCACATTATACTCCATCTGCCACTTTCTTGCCCACTCACTTAACCTGGAATGCTCCAGAAAAGGCTTTAGGCCATGATCAGGTAAATTTGTGGTTGTTGTGGGGGTACATCGCCGGGGGGGGTGGGAGATGTGGGGGTGAGATCTCGCGGGGGGGTGGGAGGAGAATCGGAGGAGGGAGATCGTGGGGCCGGGGAGGGGAGATCACGGGACCGGGGTGGTTGGAGATCACACAACGAGGGGGAGATCGGAGATTGTGGGATGGACAGCGGGAGTGAGGGTGGGAAGAGAGAGATACGAGACCACCTTGGTGGTGGGGGGGGGGGGGGGGGGGGGGGAGGGGCACTTACCTGATGGATCCAGCCTTTCTCACCTCCTTTCCTGCTGGATTTCCCAAGGCCAGGGAAACCCAGCCCACAGTGGTTAAAAATAGAAACCATGTTAAAATGAAGGCACACAGTCTCCTTAAAAGGCTTTACCAACCAACCCGCCTCCTGACAGAGGATTGGTCACCTGCCCCTCGTTCCGCCTCTGCAGAAACTGGAAGTGGGCATGTTGGGTTTCTGTTTCAGACTTAACATTTTTTGGGGGTTGGAATTACCCCTTAATGCCTCTAAAATGTCTCTAATCAGACCCTATGTCTTACAATGGATAAGAAGCTTTGCACATTATTCAAAATTAATTTTTTTTTTTTTTTTTTAATAAATAGTTTTGCTGTAAATCCTGATCTACAATACACGATATTACAATAGAAGTGGGAGTAATCTCTTACATCATCTCTTTTAAAACCACATTCCATGCCTATCGAACACTGACTGGATTCTATTTGCATCAAGAAAATAAAATGACGGGAAACAAATAGAGGGGAAGCTACAACATTTCAACAACAAATCTAGCACTTCTTAATGTTAGTACTTTTGGTGGAAACATTTATGTTTAGATTATCCAAGCATGTAATTGAGGTCATCTGCATGACTTTCAGAAACTTTTGGAACCAGCAGGCTGAACAGAAACACATTTGGGGAGTCAGCTGCTGCTTGCAACCATAGTATTTGTAGGTGAGCTAAACCTGTTCTGCTCAACTATGCAGTGCATAGCAGAGGCACACAAAATATTACCAAAGAGAAATTAAACATTACACCAAATTCCTTTCCCAGTGCCTTCAAGGTCATCAGAAAGAGGATGAAACGTTTATATCAACAAACTCAAGTGTTTATTTACCAAGCTGAATTAGTGCTAATCTGAGCGAAGCCATTACACTGATCCTATCGGACTCAATGGTCATTGCTCCATGTCATGTTTAAACCTTAATCCAAAAAACATACCAGTAACTACACATATTTTATACCAACATACCCATGCCCCCTCCCATAGCATTTACAATGGTATGTCAGAAGAAATTTGTTGTTTTATGACAGAAACATTACTTCATGTAACACACAAGCGTATAATTCTGCTAAAACTGCAAAGTCTAATTGTTAAGTAAATAATTCATGAGCGAGGGAGAGGGAGTTTGAGAGCACGCAAGAGGGACAGGGGAGCTTGGGAAATGAAAATGGGGAGAGACATACAACAGGTGGCTGAATCAATATTGCCCGTTTTACACTATCACCCAGAATCTAAATTATTCCAAGAGACACACACAGGGGGGGGGGGGGGGGGGGGGGAGAAAGAGAGGGAGAGAGAAAGCACAAGAGAGAACCATAATTAAAAACTTGCATTTATATACTGCCTTTAATGTTGTAAAACATCCCAAGGTGCTTCACAGGAGCGTTATCAAACAAAATGTGACGCCAAGCCACATAAGGAGATATTAGGACAGGTGATTATCTGTTTAATCATTTTTTTTGAGCAAGAACCCCTATGCTGTTTTATTTCAATTGCGTAATTTAAAAAAAATTTCAAGCAAAAGGTGACTTTGAATTAACAGGAGCAGAATAAATCAGGCTTTAGTGACGCAGAGTTGCTCCAGTCCTGGGTGTTCTATTAGTTGCCAAGTCACTATTGCAGGAGAAGGTCATTGGGAGAAATCTAGCTGCCTGCTTGGAAGCAACCTACAGGGACAGCAGGCAGGAACTTGCTTTTCACCAGCCTAGATATGTACATCTGTTGCTATATACAGTTGTTAACCTTTCCTTCAGACCTTGCATAACCTTTCCTTCAGACCTTGCATAACCTTTAAGGCCATAATCCCATCTCATAAAAATAACTTTTAAATGCCATTGTAACATTGTAACAAGAGTAACACCGGTTTTCAAAAGTCCCCATAAAATCTCTGTGATTTTACCCACACCTACACTCTTTTACCCTTTTTCTCTTGCTTGCTGTCTGCCAGTTTTGGTAAATCACTCACATTATTCTCTACGTAAGGAGGCACTATAAAAAGGCAAATTGTTGTTTTGGTGCATCAATAAACTTGTGGAAAGAAGCATCTGAGCAAAAATCTATTCTTGAACATCCTATCGTTCCAACCACAGCTCAACAAATTTAAGGATACTTGTTTTTAATCTCTATACATGGCGAAATATCCCACAAAAGACAATTCCAGGAAGTTAATACTTTTACTGTACTTTGGTAAACAGTGGGCCATAATATGCCGCTATTTATGCGCAAATGCTCCTGCAACTTCAGGCGAGGGCAGATGTGTGGTTAAACATGGAAATCCAAAAGTTACTGTCCGAGATGCGCTGCCCCGCCCCACCGTTAGCTTCGCGAAAACAGCATCTCGCTGCCCGCCTAGGGTTGCGAAGGGGTGGAGTGTTTCCGGTAAATTTCTGGAAATTTTCCACGGGAAGTTTAGCTTGGGAATTTTGCCCAAAAAAGCATATGCTAGCATAATATTGGGTTTTTTTGTATTTCTTTCATTTTTTTCCCCCACAGGTCCTCTCTTAAAATTACTAACAGAGATGGAATCTTAATTATTAAGGAATTTCTTAATCAATATATGATTATCTTCTTACTTGGCTTGTTTTAATAATTACAAGTTTTGTGTGTGACTGTGAACAAATGTGTCCTGATTGGTTGGATGAGTGGATGAGTGATTAGCTCCCTCTATTGGTGATGTAGCGTCGTGCATGCACAGGTCATGCTTCCATCACATGGAGCATCAGGAAAATTTTACTCACCCTGTTGCAATCGTGCTGATTGACCGCAGTTCGACACAGAGATGAATGCCCTTTATTTCTCTGCATAGAACAATGCCACGTTCACCGTCAGATGTGTGGAAGCATTTTACCCCAGGCATTAAAGATGGAAAGACTGTGTACATGTGAAACACTGTACAATGCCATATGTAAAGAATGTCACAAAGATGCAGCAGCATTTATCCAAATGCAACAACTTCACTCAAAGCTCACAGCAGTCAGCCCAGAGTTCCTCTGCTTCCATTCAAGAAGATGATGGTTCATATTCAGCATCAGGCTCCTTATCATCAGCAACTCCTGGCCCACTTGGAAGGTTCCTTGATACAATGGATAACCATAGCCAGAAGAATGCAGGTGAGTGCCTTGCTCAAGCTGTATATGCGACAGGCTCACCCCACATGCTCACAACAATGTGTACTGGAAGAGATTTTTCAAGGTTATTCGCCCTGCATACTGTCCTCCCACCAGACATGCTTTGTCTACTTATTTGCTGGAGCCGGAGTATAACAGAGTCCAAGCAACACTAGATGGGGTGGCGTTGTCATAATGTACAACAGCCTTCTGGAGGGTAAGGAGTCGCTGCAAGAAATGGCAATATCCCAGTCTGGGGATATGGAAACCACCATCAAGAAAATACTGCTGGATGATGTGTTTTGGGAGAGAGTGGTTAGCAGCCTTAAACTACTCTCACCAGTAGCATCTGCAATTGCTCAGATTGAAGGAGATGACGCTGTCTTGTCAGATGTTCTCAGGCTTTTTGCTGATTTAAAAGAACAAATCAGCATTGCCCTACCCACATCCCTGCTGCTCAAAGCAGAGGAGGAGACAATTGTTCAATTCATACAGACGCATCAAGAATTTTGTGTCAAGCCGATTCATGCTGCAGCATACATGCTGGACCCAAAGCATGTTGGGAGACCAATACTTTCTGGAGAACAGATCAACAGCGCTTACAATGTGATTTCTACCCTCCCACGCCACCTCAATCTGGACGTGGGCAAAGTTCTGGGAAGTCTGGCAAAGTTCTCTACCAAGCAAGGTCTTTGGAATGGGGATGGGATATGGGAATTATGCAAGCATATCAGTGCACATACCTGGTGGAAGGGACTTTGTGCATCTGAGGCCCTGTCACCCATTGCATCGGTGCTACTCCAAATCCCACCTTCATCAGCGGTCTCTGAACGAAACTTTGGGAATACACATACAAAGGTGCGCAACAGGCTGACTAACAAGAGAGTGGAGAAACTGGTGGCTATCCACGCAGAGCCAGATACAGAAGTGTCCACCACACAGCTAGACAGTGACACAGAGGAGGAAATGGACATGTCAGAGTCAGAGAATCAGGAGGAGCAATGATGAGTAGAAGACTCGGAAGACTCATGAGTAGAAGACTCAAAGGGACAAAATAAGGACAAATTACAGGCTAAATAAGCTGACGCTCTTTTTATTTTATTTTATACGAGTCTTTTTTGTGGGGGTTCAATAAAGTTCAAAATTATAACCCAAAGAAAGTTTTGAAAGCCTGTTTTTATTTGTATGGAACAGTATGTCTATTTTGATGACAAAGATAATAAGGGTCAGAGACAAAAACCATCAGTGTGCAATAAAACTCAAAATTCCCATAAATTCCCATGTAAAGTTTCCTTTCAAAAATTCCTGGAATTTTGCAACCCTATGCCCACCTCACCATTGAAATGGATTCAACGGTGTGAAGTTGCTGTACCAGCACGGTAGATACAAACTCAACTCCCCACAGAAAGTTAGGCCTTGTCCACTCC
Source organism: Somniosus microcephalus (assembly GCF_052327205.1). NCBI lineage: Eukaryota > Metazoa > Chordata > Chondrichthyes > Squaliformes > Somniosidae > Somniosus > Somniosus microcephalus. The sequence goes on along the minus strand of NC_140990.1, from coordinate 251,491,841 downwards.
AGTGAAGTACTCTTTTAACAACGTGGTAAGTGTTAATCACAGTCAAGCAATGTCTCTAGCACTGAAAATTAACTATTACAAGTGTGGAGTCTCATTCCTTCAGGTTATAATTGTTAGAGATTTTTAAAATGTAATATTTTTTTTTTTTAATTTTACTTTTCTTTTCTGTCTCTTTTTACTCTCTCTCTTAATCCAATATTTCTTTCCCTCTTATTTTCTCTTTCTGTACTTGATTTGCCATTGAATTCACTCTTCCTTCTCAGTACTTCAATCTGATTGGTTAAGGAGATACACAGTTGCTTGCCCTGTTCTCTCAGGTCCCATATGCCCGTTTTCCCTCGCTGCAACGTTATCAGCTTGTACTTTCAGCAGTTTGCCATGCAAAAAATTAAAAAACCTAAACATGCAAGGGCAAGTCTAACTAATAGCAAACACTGTTAGATTCACTCTTGCAGCAAATTATGGCCCATTAAAATGCTTCAAAAATTACATAATATTTCCCTGTGAACAGCCATACACTACACAGCTGAAAAGGGGTATCAAATTTGCAGGGGTGTGCGGAAAGAGCTGGGGAGCAGGAATAATTGGAAAGCTCTTTCAAAGAGCTGGCAAAGGCACAATAGGCCGAATGGCCTCCTTCTGTGCTGTATGATACTATAAATTACTGTTACTCGGAAACAAACTACTAGCACTCCTAAGTGAACATGACAGATTTAAACAATTTGCATAATATAAACATGAGTGAATTTTTCAAATCCTAACCTTTGATTTATAACCTTTTATAAGTATAAATGTAAATCACTGGCGGTGATAAACAAACAGTCATACTAACCCATAACTCACTCGCATCTTCTCTACTTAGTCATTACACATCTTTTAAATCACTGAGAAAAACAAATATCCATGCTTGCCACTCTCTTATGAGTTATCTTACAATGTACTAATTCCACAAAGATATATTCAAAAAACTTTCCAAACCATTAATTTTTTCAGATCCTCTCTTCCAAAAACCCTCCTGCAGCCAGAATGGTCGGAAAGTCCTGGCTGCAGATGTCAAAAAAAAAATAATGCGGTACCTTTTGCCAGCTGAATACAATTGTAAGTCCAGGAAGCAATAGCAGCTGGTTCATGTTTTCCGCTTCCCCAAAATTAACCATCTTATTTTGATACGACATCCAGTCCAGTAGCCGAGTCAAGTGCCAATGACTTCATCCAGCTGTGGCAGGTTAATTGGCATTACAGACACCCCAATTACAGCACTCAACTGACTGAGCTACCAGGCTGCTTGCAAAAATAGCTTTTAATGTAAAAATTTTCAATACAATTTTACTGTTGTTTATTGGATTTGTGGTGTGGATATATATTTTGTATATTTTTGAACTTCCCTTCAACACAGAGAAAATAAAGACTCAAATGACAGAACAGTAATCAGTAAGAAGTCATTTTTACTGTATGCCGAATTGACATAAGCTACTTCTGAACGACTCCAAATTTAGGCTGGGCATGCATGCCCTTTTAATGAGCAATAGGTTTAGTCTTACACTCCCTAGTGCAAAAGTACGGGAGCTTGCTAGCATCACAAAATTGTTCGGATGTAGCTTATGCTACATGCAAATAGCTGAATGCAGCTGTACTCATATAAATCCTGCCTGAAGCTACAACAATTTAAATCTGAATCAAATGTCAAAACGTTTTCCAATATAAGAGCAATCAATGGAATATGGTCATCTCACTTGAATTCCAGAAGATTTTCTCAATTGTTTTGCCTTCATATTCTTCAAACAGGTCAATTATTTCTAGGCATTAAAATTTGACAGAAAATACTACTCACTGTGATCGTACTGCAGACCCTGAAAATCATAATTTAACTATTCTTTCGTAATAAGTAATTAACTAATGTTTCCTGCATTACAATAGTGACTACCAAGGCTATGCCTAAGGTGCGCGATCGCGTACCAATCACGAGGTCCTGCGCAGGCCGCTCACCAGCGCTGCCGCTGGAAGAGATACTGTGCAGCAAATTTAATGGGCCCACGCAGGGAAAAAAAAAGTTAGAGGGAACATTATATAAATGCAAGTACTTTCTTTTTCTTTATTCTTAAGAATTATTTTGTCAGACCAACAATCTCCTTCCAGTGTAAGACTACTATTTCAATGCCCAAAGGCAGAGGACATATTTAATAAAAATACAGTAAAGAAAGCAACACATATTTATGTTGGCTAACATGTGCATGTTGTTAAAGTAACAGCATTACTTCTTCTGTAATCTTATGATCAAAATCACAGATGTGTCATCTGGGAGTAAATAAACCATGAAGGAGTTCCTTCCTGCATTGCAGAAGCACAATGAGGAATGACTGACAACACTGGTCACCAAAACAAAAGGGAGGGAGAACTGCAGAGGCTGATCTCTACCATCAAAGAATTAAGACAATTAGATATTTCAGCACAGGAGAAGGCCACTTGGCATCATGCAGAGCATTTGTAGTGCTTTAACAAACTAAATATCCCAAGGTACTTCACAGAGAAGAAAACAGAAAAATGCAACTATCTACAGGAAACTTTCTGGTATCCGGCACGGATGGGACCGACGTGGTGCCGGTTCATCAACAATTCCGGATAACCGAACGCTATAGTAAAAGATACGGAGCAACAAACCCTGCTTCAGAACAATCGGCACAAGTTGCAAGCGTCTCTGTAGCTTAGCAACAGCTTCAACTACACCCTTGCACAGCAACAAATGGAGTAAAAAAAGTTACCTGAACCGACTCCTGAATTTTGACGGCGGATAGAGCGTTCGGGTTATTTAGGGGCCGGTTAATCGAAAGTTTCCTGTACTCTATTTCCATTTCCCTGTTCTATCCTGGTACCCTTTTAATATTTTTCTTCAGGTGCTCATCTAATCAACTTATAAATATCACAACTCATAGGCATTTTATAATAAGGCATTCCATATTCGAATTTAGCCTCTCATACACTTTAGGTCATTCTTTAACTTTCTCTGTTCCAATGAATACAGCCCTAGCTTCAAGACCCTCATCATAACTATATCCTCTCATTCTTTGTACCATCATAGTGATACAATCGATCTTCAAATGGTTCTTTGGGCTGTCACGACACAAATATATATTGTCAAGACCCTTAGAGTAAGTCAGAAAGGAACAGGCTAGATTTTGTTATGAGGAAACAGAATTGCGCGTTTAATTGAAATCACAGAGCGTGGTAGGACTCTGGGAAATTAACGTACATTGCTTTCACTGATTTCCATTAAAATTTGACCTAGTGTCACGTTCAGCCTATGAAAGTACATGGCTAAATTTGGGATTTTAAATCAGGATCTTCGTTCATGGATGTGGGCGTCGCTGGCAAGGTCAGCATTTACTGCCCATCCCTAATTGCCCTCGAGAAAGTGGTGGTGAGCCGCCTTCTTGAACCGTTGCAGTCCGTGTGGTGAAGGTACTCCCACAGTGCTGTTAGGGAGGGAGTTCCAGGATTTTGACCCAGCGACGATGAAGGCACAGCGACATACTTCCAAGTCAGGATGGTATGTGACTTGGGAGATGGTGGTGTTCCCAAGCACCTGCTGCCCTTATCCTTCTAGGTGGTAGAGGTCGCGGGTTTGGGAGGTGCTGCCGAAGGAGCCTTGGCGAGTTGCTGCAATGCATCTTGTAGATGGTACACACTGCAGCCACAGTACATCGGTGGTGGAGGGAGTGAATGTTTAAGGTGTTGGATAGGGTGCCAATCAAGCGGGCTGCTTTGTCCTGGATGGTGTCGAGCTTCTTGAGTGTTGTTGGAGCTGCACTCATCCAGGCAAGTGGAGAGTATTCCATCACACTCCTTACTTGTGCCTTGTAGATGGTGGAAAGACTTTGGGGAGTCAGGAGGTGAGACACTCACTGTAGAATACCTAGTCTCTGAACTGCTCTTGTTGCCACAGTATTTATGTGGCTGGTCCAGTTAAGTTTCTGGTCAATGGTGACCCCCCCAGGATGGTGATGGTGGGGGATTCAGCGATGGTAATGCCGTAGAACGTTAAGGGGCAGTGGTTAGACTCTCGCTTGTAAGAGATAATCATTGCCTGGCACTTGTGTGGCACGAATGTTACCTGTCACTTATCAGCCCAAGCCTGAATATCGTTCAGGCCTTGTTGCATGCGAGCATGGACTGCTTCATTATCTGAGGAGTTGTGAATGGCACTGAACACAGTGCAGTCATCAGCGAACATCCCCATTTCTGACCTTATGCTGGAGGGAAGGTCATTGATGAAGCAGCTGAAGATGGTTGGGCCGAGGACATTGCCCTGAGGAACTCCTGCAGCGATGTCCTGGGGCTGTGATGATTGACCTCCGACCACCACAACCATCTTCCTTTGTGCTCGGTATGACTCCAGCCAGTGGAGCGTTTTCCCCGATTCCCATTGACATCAGTTTTACTAGGGCTCCTTGATGCCACACTCGGTCAAATGCTGCCTTGATGTCAAGGGCAGTCACTCTCACCTCACCTCTGGAATTCAGCTCCTTTGTCCATGGTTGGACCAAGGCTGTAATGAGGTCAGGAGCAGAGTGGTCTTGGTGGAACCCAAACTGGGCATCACTGAGCAGGTTATTGGTGAGTAAGTGCCGCTTGATAGCATTGCCGATGACACTTACTTTGCTGATGATTGAGAGTAGACTAATGGGCAGTAATTGGCTGGATTGGATTTGTCCTGCTTTTTGTGGACAGGACATACCAGGGCAATTTTCCACATTGTCGGATAGATACTAGTGTTGTAGCTGTACTGAACAGCTTGGCTAGAGGCACGGCCAAATCTGGAGCACAGGTCTTCAGCACGACAGCCGGGATGTTGTCAGGGCCCATAGACTTTGCTGTATCCAGTGCGCTCAGCCGCTTCTTGCTATCACGTGGAGTGAATCTAATTGGCTGAAGACTGGCTTCTGTGATGGTGGGGACCTCAGGAGGAGGCCGATATGGATCATTCACTGGCGCTTCTGACTGAAGGTGGTTGCAAACGCTTCAGCCTCGTCTTTTGCACTCATGTGCTGGGCTCTGCCGTCATTGAGAATGGGGATATTCATGGAGCCTTCTCCTCCCGTTAGTTGTTTAATTGTCCACAGTTGCAGAGAGGCAAGATGTTGATTCTCCACACCTTTTGCTGGTGGGACCAAATTTGGGTACAATGTGTGTCCATGTTGTGATCAAGGGGGTGGCATTTTACAGTAAAATGTGCTACTCCCCGTGCCACTCATGAGGAGCATCTAGTACATGCCAGACCTGCCTTAGTCAGTTGTCCAGTAACCAACTGGTGACTATACTCGAGGGTTTAAGATGGCTCCAAAATGATACACGTGGTGATGGAAGTTTGGAACCAAGTCAATACTATGTGACAGAGAGACCCACAGTAGCCGGATCCGCAGTATTCCAGAACACTATTAATCACTGACCAGCCAACTTAGCTCACTAAAAGGACTTGGGAGGATAGACCGGTCATCAAATATTGGGATTCTTTCTGCTCAGCTCCAGATAACCCTGTAAACTAATGCTCTATAGTTTCATAACAGATTCACAACAGTTCATCTGTCCCCACAGTTGGCTCCAACACATTGCCTCTATGCCCATATATAAATAATTTACATACATGGAGAACAAGAAAGTATCGATACAGTTCCCTGGGCACACCATCAGCTACATCTTGCCAATCAGAAATTTTTATTCAATCTTACTTTCTTTGTATCTTGTAGCCATCCATCCATCAGTGCCACCACATATCTTTAATACCATGGACTTTAATCTTCAACGAAAGTCTCTTGTGTGGCACTTTTATATAACACTTTTGAAAAAAAGGTGCCTTCACTTTATCTATAAACTCAGATCATTTCAAATTAAAATTAGATCTGCCCTTTACAAATCCATGTTGACTGTTCCTGATAACCCTATATCTTTCTAAGTATTCGTGAACACTAGCGCTTCTTATGGTCTCTGGCAGTTTATCTACTATCAATGCCAGGCTAGCTAGTCTATAGTCACCTGGATTATCCCTTCTGTCGTTTGGTACAATTATTATCAAAGCATTTTGGAAAATTATGGTTAGCGCTCCTGCTAGTTTACCAATAAACTCCCTTGGATTTCTAGTCAGTAATTTATTAACTTGAAATTCCATTAACCCGTTTAATACAATTTGAATATTTATATAATAATCCTTATCTGTAATTCCTCCACATTTCCCCCGGTACTCCTGCAGTCCTTCCTTCATTCTCCTTTGTAAACATACTTGTTAAGCATCTTTATTAATTCTTTACGACAATATTCTTTTCTCCAGCCCTCAATGTTGCCATTCCTTCTTTCTCTATCTTCTTGTTTTAGATGTACTTAAAAGGAAATACTGGAGAAACTGATGCACTTTAGCCTTGAAAGGAGGCAATGGAGACAGGCTCTTAGTAGAAACATGCAAGATTTTAAATGGTATGTAGATAAGGTAAATCCAGAGCACTATTACAAGGTCAGCCAAGACACTAGATCAAGGGGAAATAGGCTATAACTGGTAAAGGACACTTTAAGACCGAGTCAGGAAGAACTTCTTCACGGCAACAACAACAATTGTATTTATATAGCACCTTTAACATAGTAAAATGTTGCAAGATGCTTCACAGGAGCGTTATCAAACAAAATTTAACACCGAGCCACATAAGCAGATATTCGGGCAGACTTGGTCAAAGATGTAGGTTTTAAGGAGCGCCGTAAAGGAGGAAAAAGAGGTAGAGAGCCAGAGAAATTTAGGGAGGGAATACCAGAACTGAGGGCCTGGGCAGCTGAAGGCACAGCCGCCAATGGTGGAGCGATTAAAATTGGGTTTGCTCGAGAGGCCAGAATTGGAGGAGCGCAGATATCTCGAAGGGTTGTAGGGCTTGAGGAGATTACAGACATAGGGAGGGGCAAGTCATAGAGTCATAACAGGAGGAGGCCATTCGGCCCATCGAGTCCATGCCAGCTCTCTGTAGAGCAATCCAGTCAGTCCCATTCCCCCGCTCTAACCCCATAGCCCTGAAAGTTCATTTCCCTCAAGTGCTTATCCAGTCTCCCCCTGAAAACACTGAGCGTCTCCACTTCCACCACTTCCGTTGGCAGCGAATTCCAGGTCATCACCGCTCACTGTGTAAAAAAAGTTTTTCCTCACGTCCCCCTGTATCTCTTGCCCAAAACCTTAAATCTGTGTCCCCTAGTCCTTGTACCATCAACTAGTGGGAGCAGCCTTTCCCCGTCTAGCCTATCCAAACCCGTCATAATCTTGTACACCTCTATCAAATCACCCCTCAGCCCCCTTTGCTCTAATAAAAACAAATCCAGCTTCTCCAACCTGTCCTTGCAGCCAAGATCCCCCATCCCCGGATGGAGGGATATGAAAATAAGGGTGAGAATTTTAAAATCAAGGCGTTGCTTAACTGGGCGTCAATGTAGGTCAGCGAGCACAGGGCTGTTGGGTGAAAGGGACTTGGTGCGAGTTAGGACATGGGCATCATAGAATGGTTACAGCACAGAAGACGGCCATTCAGCCCGTCGAGACCATGCTGGCTCTCTGCAAGAGCACTTTAACTAGTCCCACTCACCCGCCCTTTCCCCTTAGCCCTGCAATTTTTTTTCCTTCAGGTACTTATCCAATTCCCTTTTGAAAGCCACAATTAAATCTTCCCCCACCACCCTTTCAGGCAGTGCATTCCAGATCCTAACCACTCACTGCATAAAAAGGTTTCTCCTCCTGTCGCCTTTGGTTCTTCTACCAATCACCTTAAATCTGTGTCCCCTGGTTCTCGACCCTTCTGCCAATGGGAACAGTTTCTCTCTATCTAATCTGTCTAGACCCCTCATGATTTTGAGCATCTCTATCAAATCTTCTGTCAACCTTCTCTGCTCTAAGGAGAACAACCCCAGCTTCTCCAGTCTATCCATGTAACTGAAGTCCCTCATCCCTGGAACCATTCTTATAAATCTTTTCTGCACCCCAAGGCCTTCACATCATTACTAAGGTACGGTGCCCAGAATTGGACACAATACTCCAGGTGAGGCCGAACCAGTGTTTTATAAAGGTTTACCATAACTTCCTTACTTTTGTATTCAATGTCTCTATTTATGAAGCCCAGGATCTCGTATGCTTTTTTAACTGCTTTCTCAACCTGCCCTGCCACCTTCAACGATTTGTGCACATACACCTCCAGGTCTTTCTGTTCATGCACCCCATTTAGAATTATACCCTTCAGTTTATATTGCCTCTCCTCATTCTTTCTACCAAAATATATCACTTTGCACTTTTCTGCATTAAATTTCATCTGTCACGTGTCCGCCAATTCCACCAGCCTGTCTATGTCCTCTTGAAGTCTATCACTATCCTCCTCACTGTTCACTATACTTCCAAGTTTTGTCTCATCTGCAAATTTTGAAGTTGTGCCCTGTATACCCAAGTCCAAGTCATTAATATAAATCAAGAAAAGCACTGGTCCTAGTACCGACCCCTGGGGAACACCACTGTGTACCTTCCTCCAGTCCAAAAAACAACCGTTCACCACTACTCTCTGTTTCCTATCACATAGCCAATTTTGAATCCATGCTGCCACTGTCCCTTTTATTCTACGGGCTTCAACTTTGCTGGCAGGCCTATTATGTGGCACTTTATCAAACGCCTTCTGGAAGTCTATGTACACCACATCAACTGCATTGCCCTCATCAACCCTCTCTGTTACCTCATCAAAAAACTCAATCAAGTTAGTTAAACACGATTTGCCTTTAACAAGTCTGTGCTGGCTTTCCTTAATTAATCCACACTTGTCCAAGTGACTGTTAATTTTGTCCTGGATTATTGTTGCTAAAAGCTTCCCCACTACCCAAGGTTAAACTGACTGGCCTGTAGTTGCTGGGTTTATCCTTGCACCCTATTTTGAACAAGGGTGTAGCATTTGCAATTCTCCAGTCCTCTGGCACCACCCCCCGTATCCAAGGAGGATTGAAAGATTATGGCCAGTACCTCCACAATTTCCACCTTTACTTCCCTCAGCATCCTAGGAAGCATCCCATCCGGTCCTGGTGACTAAGTACGGCAAGCCTTTCTAGTACCTCCTCTGTCAATTTTTATCCCATCCAGTATCTCCACTACCTCTCTTTCACTATGACTTTGGCAGCATCTTCTTCCTTGGTAAAGACAGATGCAAAGTACTCATTTATTACCTCAGCCATGCCCTCTGCCTCCATGTATAGGTCTCCATTTTGGTCTCTAATCGGTCCCACCCAGCCTCTTAATACCCGTTTACTATGCCTATAGAAGACTTTTGGATTCCCTTTTATGTTAGCAGAGTTTTAGCTGACCTCAAGTTTACGGAGGGCAGAACGTGGAATGCCGGCCAGGAGTGTGTTGGAATAATCAAGTCTAGAGGTAACAACGGCATCGATAAGGGTTTCAGCAGATGATGAGCTGAGGCGGGGCAGAGTTGGGCGATGTTATGAAGGTAGAAATAGGCGGTCTTAGTAATGGCTCTAATATGTGGTCGGAAGCTCATCTTGCACTATAGGGTACGATAGAATAGTGGTTATGTTACTGGACTAGTAATCCAGAGGCCTGGACTAATGATCCGTAGACATGAGTTCAAATCCCACCATGGCAGCTGGGGAATTTAAACTCAGTTAATTAAATAAATCTGGAATGAAAAGCTAGCATCAGTAATGGTGACCATTAAACTACCAGATTGTCGTAAAAACCCATCTGGTTCACTATTGTCCTTTAGGGAAGGAAATCTGCCGTCCTTACCTGGTCTGGCCTATATGTGACTCCAGACCCACTGCCCTCTGAAATGGCCTAGCAAGCCACTCAGTTGTACCAAACCACTGCAAAGAAGACGGACTGCAGCGGTTCAAGGCGGCGGCTCACCACCACCTTCTCAAGGGCAATTAGGGACGGGCAATAAATGCTGGTCTTCCCAATATTTAGTTGGGAGAAAATGTCTGCTCATCCAGTACTGGATGTTGGACAAGCAGTCTGACAATTTAGAGACAGAAGGGGTAAGATAGAGCTGGGTGTCGTCAACGTACATGTGGAAAGTGACGCGATGTTGTTGGATGATGTCGCTGAGGGGCAGCATGTAGATGAGAAGTAGGAGGGGGGCCAAGGATAGATCAGGAATGGGAAGAGAAGGCAATGCAGGTGATTTTCTGGTTACAATTGGATAGGTAAGAATGGAACAAGGCACGTGCAGTCCCACCTAGCTGGATGACGGTGAAGAGGCGTTGGAGGAGGATGGTGTAGTCAACCATGTAAAAGGTTGCAGATAGGTCGAGAGGGATGAGGAGGGATAGTTTACCTTTGTCACAATTTGTGCCTTTGATAAGAGTCATTTTAGTACAGTGGCAGGGGTAGAAACCTGATTGGAGGGATTCAAACATGGAGTTCCGGGAGGCGATAACACATTCAAGGACTTGGAGAGGAAAGGGAGGTTGGAGATGGGGCAGTAGGTAGTTTGCAAGGACGGAGAAGTAAAGACTTGATTTGTTTTGAGAGGGGTGATGAACACAGATTTGAAGGAGAAAGGGACAGTACCTGCTCATGTTTGAGGATTAAAAATACACTATTTTTATTTCTTTTCAGAGGGAATGAAGAGAAAGGAAAGAAAATGAAGTCTATTTACTTCCTATGAAAACCCAGTCTTTTATAAATGTTGCAATTTTAGAAAGCAACTGTTCCAAGTACCACAGTTTGAGATTAAAGATTGTGACGTTTGCTTTAAATACAATAATCCCTTCGCTAGTGGCCAAACTTCTATAAATGGACTGAATTTAAATCTCTGTTTGATCAAACAAATGTGGATCAAAGCAATCCCGGATTCTGATTTCCACAATAAAATAGGATTTCATAACTTTCATCACTACAAACTTAAGGGATAGGTCATATCACATCAATACCATTTTACTTAGCAGAGCTACCTACAAGAATCAACAAGGCAGTTGCACTAATCCATTGTTCATATCAGATTCATAAATCTAGATTACAGTACTGGCATAAATATGATAAAAACTGAACCAGTAAAACACAACCTTAAGCTATGTTTACTATTTTTATTGATCTTAATAAAATATGAGAATTATCTGTATATCTGCTTCCCATGTTATCTCCAAAAACCCATTAAATCTACAGTATACATTAGCAGCTAAAATACAAATGAAGTGCACAGTTTATTAAACATTTTACATAATCTTTTTCAATTACCTTCAAAAATACTGTTTTTAATTCGCTGGCCTCTGCCCTTTTTGTTGACTGCACCTGAAAAAAATAAAATACTTGTTATGTCAGTTGCCGATATTAATTCATCTTCAACAAACCAACAAAGGAAGAAAAGTAGTATACCTCATTTCACAATTTAACAGTATTTAAACTGTCACTAATAAGCTTCGTAAACTTGCAATATTATGCAAGTGTCTAAATTATTGAGAATAGATTACCACAAAACTAGTTATCTATTGCCCATTACTTGTAACTAGTTACTCAAGCTTGATACTAAAGAAGTTCCTCCTATAAAAGGATTTCTAAATCGTTACCTACATATCCTTTTTTAAAGAAGCGCACACACGACCACTCTAGACTTTCAATTTTAGAAACTAAGGGGGGTTTTTTTGCATTCGATGAAACAACACATTCAGCTCTATCGACTAGGACCCATAAATAGAGCATTATAACTCTTTACCGTAACAGTTCGCTGCGTGCGGTATATATTGTAATTTCAAACACAGAGATCTTGATATTCCAGCAACTATGCGTAAAGTTGTTAAATAACAATACATACTTATTTTTTAAAAAACTGTTTTAAAGGTAATTCAAGGCCAGGCGCTAGGCCTGCAGACATCAATCGCCAACAGGGTAAAAACCAAACGCAAATACCGTTCACTTTTTAAAAATCCTATATATAGATTTACAATGCAATCAGTTTCATTAATGCACAGAATGAACCCGCGAATTATTCAATTCCAACCACTCTAAAACCTAAAACGATAGAGAGTTATTCTCAGTTGTGTCACCTTGACCGCCATGCTGCAGCTGTGATGTCACCAGAAGCTGTGATGCAGGCGCGCGAACGTCTGAGGTCAGAGGTCAAGCTGTCACCCGAGCAACGGTGCGAGCGGTGCCGGGGAGGCCTTCCGGCGCCCGCGTTCCGCTTGCAGAAAGTGGCTGCAGCTTGGGCCCTGTCCTTGCGCAGGGCGGGGATCATAGTGCATGTTTAGCTGCTGCCAATATCTGAGGACCGCGGAGTATCTGGTTGAACAGAATGCGTTGATCAGATTCAGCATCGTCTCTGCTGGGATTTTCGAGCAAACCATCCCGCCTCGTTAGTCTGCATCTCACTTTTTAATGCAGATTTCCTGTTTGCAAGTTGCTTTTCCAATGGAGTTACTGAATTTCCTTTATTATTAAAAACTGCATTTTTTATTAAGGCTACATATCAAAAAAAAGTAGATATATAATTTATATATTATGAGATGAGATTTTGCTTCAGACTTGCCCAAACTCTAAAATGCATCTGGTAAGAGGGGCAGTGTGTATTAATGACAAATTAATTGACAGTGATTCAATACATGACAAATTAATGGATGATGGAAAAGAGGTTGAAAGGATATGATAACAAGGTGGGTAAATGTGATTAGAACTACTCCCGTGGAGGCTCAATGGGTCAAATGACCTGTTTCCGTGTTGTAACTTTTACGTGTTTCTAAATTAACATACGTGTGTGTACTAATTTCATTTTAATAGAATATTAATACCTGGGTGTAAAGTGTTTTGCACGACACTATATTATGAAAGTTAAAATGTAATCAGAATATTAACTAGTATTGCTTGACTATTTTTGAAAATAAAAGGTGTTTGAAGTGTTCAGGAGCTTTAATTAAGTAATTACATCATTGCCCTAACAAATGTTAAACATTATTGTAAAATGAACAAAATATGTTGAAAGTCAGTTGTGCAAAGCATAGTATCATAGAATCTTACTGTACAGAAGGAGGCCATTCAGCTCATCGTGCCTGTGCCCTTTGAAAGAACTATCCAATTAGTCCCACTTCCCTGCTGTTTCCCCATAATCCTGCATATGTTTCCTTTTCAAGTATATATCCAATTCCCTTTTGAAAGTTACTATTGAATCTGCTTCCACCACCCTTTGTGACCCCACCTCATTGTTCTTTGATGTAATGTTTCCCTGACTGACCTGTTTGGACACCATTCACACCTTTGACTGCTGTGATTATCTCTCTGCCGAGGTGTGACAAATGGCAGTTGGAAAGGTTACCTGTAAACATCTGACATGATTCTCTGACTATATAAGCTGTGTCTTTATGCATTTCTCCACTTCACCTGAAGAAGGAGCAGCGCTCCGAAAGCTTGTGATTTCAAATAAAGCTGTTGGACTATAACCTGGTGTTGTGTGATTTCTTACATTTGTCCACCCCAGTCCAACTCCGGCATCTCCACACCATGACCACCCTTTCAGGCAGTGCGTTCCACATCATAACACCTCACTGCATAAACACATTTCTTCTCATCCTCCCTTGGTTCTTTTGCCAATTATCTGTTTCCTCTGGTTTTCAACCACCCTACCAGTGGAAACAGTTTCTCTCTATCTACTCTTACCAAAACCCTTCATAATGTACATACCTCTATTAAATCTCCCTGTAACATTCTCTGCTCCAAAGAGAACAATCCCAGCTTCTTTGGTCTCTCCTCATAACTGAAGTCCCTTAGCTTTGATATCATTCTAGTAAATCTACTCTGCACCCTCTCCAAGGCCTTCACATTCTTCCTATAGTGCGGTGCCCAGAAATGGACAATACTCCAGCTGAGGCCTAACCAGTGATTTAAAGGTTTAGAATCCATGTTTTTGTACTCTCTGCCTCTATTTATAAAGCCTAGGATCCTGTGTGTTTTTTCAACAGCCTTATCAACTTGTCCTGGCAACTTCAAAGATTTGTGTGTGTGTTGGTCTCTCTGTTCCTGCACCTCTTTTAAAATTGTACCATATATTTTATATTGCCTCTCCTCATTCTTCCTTCCAAAATGCATTACTTCATACTTTTCTGCATTAAATTTCATCTGCCATGTGTCTGCCCATTCATCAGTCTGTGTATGTCCTCCTGAAGCGGCTGTTTACTACATTTCCAAATTTTGTGTCATCTGCAAACTTTGAAATTATATACCCAAGTCTGGTAATTTATATATATATATTTTTTAAAGCAGTGGTCCTAATCAGTGTTTCCTTTAGGCTGCGCAGCAGTCTGGAGCTCTCACACAGGCCACTCGCCGGCTTTTCAATTGGAATAACTGCACGTGTGTGAAAATTTGAATGGGCCGCGCAACCACTTAAAGGGGCAGCGCACCCAAAAACAAATTACAGCGAACATTAGTCCTAATATCAATCACCTGGAGGATACTACTCTATACTTACCTCCAGTCTGAAAAACAACCATTCACTTCTACTCTCTGCTTTCTGTCTTGGACAGTTTTGTATCCAAGTTGCAACTGCCCCTTTAATCTCATGGGCTTCAAATTTTGCTAACAAGTTTATTATGCAGCACTTTATCAAACGCCTTTTTAAAGTCCCTATACGCCACATCAACTGATCTACTTTTAGGTGAATAAATAAATCAATGTGGCAAAAATACCACACAGTAATACTGTTACTTAGAAAGAAAAAAAAACTTGCATTTATATAGCACCTTTCACGACCACCGGACATCTCAAAGCGCTTTACAGCAAATTAAGTACTTTTGGAGTGTAGTCACTGTAATAATGTGGGAAACGCAGCAGCCAATTTGCACACAGCAAGCTCCCACAAGCAGCAATGTGATAATGACCAGATAATCGTTTTTGTTATATTGGTTGAGGGATAAATATTGGCCAGGACACCGGGGATAACTCCCCTGCTCTTCTTCAAAATAGTGCCATGGGATCTTTTACGTCCACCTGAGAGAGCAGACGAGGCCTCGGTTTAACGTCTCATCCGAAAGACGGCACCTCTGACAGTGTAGCACTCAGCACTGCACTGGAGTGTCAGCCTAGATTTATGTGCTCAAGTCTCTGGAGTGGGACAAAATGTATTATTTAGCAACAAAATATATTATTTCTGACTTTATTATCATCAGAGTTTAAAGGGCCTTGGTCCCCTTGAGGTAGTGGAAGAGATACATGAAGCGTTGAGAGAGACTGGGCAAAGGCATGCAGAGAGTCAGTGAGGTTCAGATACATATTTAGAAATAGAGGTTCAAGAGATGCAAATAGATTTTAAATTGTTTTGTTCCTTATCATTTCTTATATTGCCTTCTCTTTAGCTAGCCCATTCCATACACCAGTGGTTTTCAAGTTTTTTTTTGTAGTGGATCCCTGCAAATATTGGTACACTCCCTGGATTTCCCTGCTATAAACTCTGAAAAACAATGTTAGGCACCCAAAGGAAAACTGTGTTATCATTGCTGATGACATTTTTATTAGTACATAGCAACAGAACCAATGTGCTAATAAATCTACCAATACAGAAAAATATAGAATACAGCAATCTTATAGACACTGCTAGTGGCAGATGATATGCCTGTCCTGAAATCAACAGAGATCTGATGACCCTGCAGACCACCTAGGTCTGTGGATCCCAGTTTAAAAAGCTCTGCAATGTACCATTCCCTGACCCAAAGTGCTAGCAATTTACCTGTTCTTAAGTTGCTGCCAATGCTGCGCTAACCATTTGTTGGAGGTGGGTAAAATGATGCACATTGAGTTGCCTTTTTGTTTTTGCCTCCAAAAATGTAAAATTTATTTTTAATTTACAGTGAAATATACCCCTTCCTGATCGCACAAATAATATCAATAGTTTAGCATATAGGAGTAAAATCGTCTCCTGCTATTCAGTGGTGCCACACATTAATACATCAATGCACTATGCCACTGGAAGAACTGAACAAATAGGTTTATGTATTCTAAAAAAAAAAATTTTCCTGGGTCACAATACTAAAAGTTTGTGGTTCTGTGACTAAAGGTAACCTGAAAAATATTCAAGAAATAATTAAAAATCAGCTCTACAATTCAGCTTAATATGTAGATGCTATATTCCAGAATACTATGGGCTACATTCCCTCACCTGCATAAAGTTCCACATTCTCAGCAACCCTGTCTTTGCAAGTTCTACTGGCTCCCCATCCCCCGATGATTTCCCTTCATCCTTGCTTTCAAATTTCTCTGGCCTTACCACACCTGATCACAATGATCTCCTAAGCCGCCTGCCCCTGCATGCATCTTCTGCTCCTCAGGTACTGAATTACTTCTTACTCTCCATGTCAACCAATGGCTGTTGTTTCTTTCCTTACACCGCTACTCTGCTATCTACCCTTCCTGCTTTCAATCTCTCATTTCACCACCCCCCCCCATTAGCCATTTCATTATCCATTTTCTACCTCCTGCTAAGAGGCCACACCTTTTTCTCTATTCAGTTAGGTGGAGAGATTAGAGAAGCTGGGACAAAAGCAAAATACTGCGGATGCTGGAAATCTGAAATAAAAACAGAAAATGCTGGAAATACTCAGCGGGTCAGGCAGCATCTATGGAGAGAGAAACAGAGTTAACGTTTCAGGTTGATGACCCTTCACCAGTTCTGACAAAGGGTCATCGACCTGAAGCGTTAACTCTGTTTCTCTCTCCACAGATGCTGCCTGACCTGCTGAGTATTTCCAGCATTTTCTGTTTTTATTTTATATTAGAGAAGCTGGGGTCGTTCTGCTTAGAACAGAGAATGTTAAGGGGAGATTCAATGGAGGTGTTCAAATTCATGAAGGGTTTTGGTAGAGTAAATAAAGAGAAACTGTTTCCAGTGGCAGAAGGGTCAATAACCAGAGTACACAGATTTAAGATAATTGGCAAAAAACCAGAGGGGGAGAAGAGGTGAATTTTTTACACAGTGAGTTGTTATGACCTGGAATGCGCTGCCTGAAAGGGTGGTGGAAGCAAATTCAATAGTAACATTCAAAACGGAATTGGATAAATACTTGAAGGGGGAAAATGTACAGGGCTATGGGGGAAAGGGCAGGGGTGGGACTAGTCGGAGAGCTCTTTCAAAGAGCTGGCACAGGCATGATGGACCGAATGGCCTCCTTCTGTGCTGTATGATTCTATGATTCATTCTTTAAAGCATTCTGACCAAATCTTTTTTGGATTGAAATCTATATTGGTAGTTACAGTGCAGGGCAGTTGCACCAACATGAGCAAAAAAGCAGCAGCAAAAAAAGGATACTGGAAATCCACAGCCAGTTCATTAGTATCTCAAAGAGAAAGATTAGTTAAGAAAAGAAAGAACACACTTTCATTTATATACATCAACAACTTGCATTTATGTACTGTCTTTAATGTAGAAAACATCCCAAGTGCTTCACAGAAACACAATCAGACAGAAATGGACACCAAGCTAAAGAAAGAGATATTAGAGATGACTGAAAGCTTGGCCAAAGAAGTGAGTTTTAAGAAGGGGTGAGAGAGGCAGAGAGGTTTAGGGAGGGAATTCTAGAGAATAGGGCCTAGACGGCTAAAGACACAGCTATCAACGGTGGACCGAAGGGTGTGGACAATGCACAAGAGGCCAAAGTTGGAGGAACGCAGTTCTCGGAGAGTTGTAAAACAATGAATTATTTTGAAATGTAGTCACTGTTGTTATGTAGACAAAAGTGGTAACCAGCTCGTGCACAGCAAGGTACCATAAACCAATGTTTTTGTGGTGTTAGTTTAGTGATAAATATTGGTCAGAACACCATTAGCACTCTACTGCTCCTCTTTGGATAGTTCCATGGGATCTTTTACAACCACCTGAACAGGTATAACAGGAAGCTCAACGTAAACTCGAGGAACAGCACCTCATCTTCCGATTAGGCACTTTGCAGCCTTCCGGACTCAATATCGAGTTCAACAATTTCAGATCATAACCTCGGCCCCTATTACAATTTTACTTATATTTTTTTCTACCCCTTTGTTTTGGGTCTTCCCTTCCCCCCCCCCTTCCTTTTTTTTCTTTCTCCCACATGGCAGCTGTGTCTCATCCTGCCAGTACACTTCACACCTAATCCTAGCCGTCTTTTATCTCCACTTGTCCTATTACCATCTCGTCTGGTTTTGAATACCTCTTAATGTCTCTCTTCTTTTGTTCTATCGCAGCCCTGCCTTTGATCTATTTTATTTCCTTTCCAGTTTTGAAAAAGGGTTTCGACCCGAAACGTCAACTCTAATTTCTCTCCACGGATGTTGCCTGGCCTGCTGAGTTTTTCCAGCATTTTCTGTTGTTATTTCGTATTTCCAGCATCTGCAGTATTTTGCTATCGCACAGGTATAACAGGGCATGGTTTAATGTCTCATTCGAAAGTTGGCACCTCTGACAATGCACCATTCCCTCAGTACTGCACTAAAGGTTTGGAATGTGACACCCATAACTTAGAGTCATAACGGCACAGAAGGAGGCCATTTGGGCCTTCGAGTCCGTGCCGGCTCTCTGTAGAGCAACCCAGTCAAGTCACATTCCCCCGCTCTATCTCCGTAGCCCTGTAAGTTTATTTCCAGTCTCGGCTTGAAAATATTGAGTGTCTCCGCTTCCACCACTTCCGTCAACAGCGAATTCCAGGTCATCACCACTCGCTGGGTAAAAAAGTTTTTCCCCACATCCTTCCTGTATCTCTTGCCCAAACCTTAAATCTGTGTCCCTTAGTCCTTGTGCTATCAACTAGTGGGAACAGCCTTTCCCTGTCTAGCCTATCCAAACCCGTCATAATCTTGTACACCTCTATCAAATCACACCTCAACCTCCTTTGCTCTAATGAAAACAAATCCAGCTTCTCCAACCTGGCCTTGTAGTTAAGATCCCCCATCCCCAGAACCATTCTGGTAAAACTCCTCTGCACCCTCTCAAGGGCCTTCACATCCTTCCTAAAGTATGGTGACCAGAACTGGACGCAATACTCTAGTTGTGGCCTAACCAGCGCTTTATAAAGGTTCAGCATAACTTCTCTACTTTTGTACTCAATACCTCTATTTATGAAACCCATGATCCCATATGCTTTGTTAACCACTCTCTCAATATGTCTTGCCACCTTCAGGGACCTATGCACATAAACTGCCATTAAGTGTATATTGCCTCTCCCTGTTCCTTCTGCCAAAATGCATCACTTCACACTTCTCTGTATTAAATTCCATCTGCCACTTGTCTGCCCATTCTGTTAGCCTTTCTATGTCCTGTTGCAGTCGATTGGTATCATCCTCACTGTTTGCCACACCCCCAAGTTTGGTGTCATCGGCAAATTTCAATATTTTACTCTATATTCCAATATCCAGGTCATTTATATATATCAAAAAAAGCAGTGGCCCCAGCACTGACTTCTACAATAGGGGTGCCAGACATATGGCTAGCGGGCCAAATTTGGCCTGCCATACAGTTTAATCCGACCCATGTGTGCTATGCTGAAATTTGCTGTATGTCCTGGAATGGGACACAAACTGAGCCTTTTAAAGTTGTGCCGCAGCAGCAACCCCCACTCCACCCCTGCTCCATGATGTCACTCCCTCCCCCGGGATGCCAGAGGACACACATGGAGTGATCGGGACGCAGGAAATTAAGATCGGGACTACGGGTGGGAGATTGGGTCTCGGGGGGTGGTGTCGGGCGATTGGGCCTAGGACTGGGGCGGGGGTGCGGTTCGAGAGATTGGGACGGGGTGGGTGTTCGGAAGAGTGGGACTGTGGGTTCGGCAGATTGGGACAGAGAGCGATCAGGAGATTGAAATGGGGTGGTCGGTCGGGTGATTGGGGCTCAGGGCAAGGTGAGAGTGGGGGACTGGGGGTTGGGGCTGGGGCACGGGGTAAGAGAGGAATGGGGTGCGAGCATGTGGCCCATCATTTTCTGCAGAGCCAGGGGCAGTAGCAGCAGCAACATGGTGAGTGAAAGTGGTGCCAAGAGAGGAGCAGCCAGTAATGGGGTAAGCCAAACCTGGGGACCTTACTGTGGGTAAACAGTGAAAGAATTTAAGAATTTTTCTACTGGTGGGCGAACGGAGAACAAGGACGGAGATCAAGAATTCTCTCTGTGCTCCATGAAGCTCCAATACATGGATGAATAAGATGCAGCAGGGACGAGTACAGACCGGCAGAGGCCTACAATATTGCAGAAGAAAAAGTTAAAAAAACTTTCCCTACCATTTCCTCAGCGGCCCCTTTAAGGACAGCTGTTTAGGCTGCTGTAGAACCGGAAAAATGAGTCGGAAATGTGCACAGCACATGCTCCACCTAGTTTTTCACGCATTTTCCAGAAGCAGGAGCAGGACCTTGCTTTACATATTTAAATTGATCCAGCACTGATTTGAGGCAGCTGCTGGTAAGCCTAGAAACAGCGAGGACCAATATGGCGCTGGTGCTGATTAGGTGCAGAACCTTGCACCCAAAAATTGGGATACATTGCAACCATTTTACACCCAAAAAATGGGCAAGACACATTTATGGTCCATGAAGCAAGCAAAAGTAAATGTTTTTGATTGGGGATGGATATTACTAAGGTACTGGGAGTGTGTGACTGCTATACTCCATTGTTTATATTTGGCGTAAGGGAAACAACTGTCACTGTATGTACATGTGTGCACCGTATGCTGCATTGAATGATTTTGGAAGTGAAAAAGGTGTTGAATTTTGAAATAACTCACAGCAAATAACCATTGACATTAAGTCCACATGCATGTATAAAAACAATATGAAACATAATTAGTTCATTTGCTTCTGATTGAACAATATATGGAAAGCTCAACCCATATATAATATATCATTTTTAGCTGGTAGGGAATGATTAATAATGGTATAATTCACTGCAGAGTTTAAGGTAACAACAAAGCGTGTTAAGCAAAGATTGAGTGCTTTACGACGATCAGAAGAACCCAATGTTATGTATTGTGTGTTCTCCTCCCACCTGTGGTGGCGCTGTCACCGCAGATACATGGTTGGGTGTTCTCTTGGTTAAGTTTAGCTCTCTTTGTTCGGAACTCTCCAGAACTTTCTTTTCCTTCCTGAATAAAGCACTTCATGTTTGAATCTCTGGGCTCTGAGTTCTAATTGTGTCTAGGTAGAAAGGTACCGTCACAACAAAGTGGCGATGAGGATCGGATGAATCTGCATTGTGGGAACTTTCTTGTTTTCGACTACAAAACACTCGGAACAGAGATTGCAGCATCACATTAACGTTACGGGTGCAGTGAGTAAACAGAAATTTTAATTTGAAACGTGAGATGGCTACTATATTAGGAAACATCAGTGATTTTGATGAAAATGTGGAGCAATGGAGCGCTTATACGGAACGTTTTGACTATTTTGTTTTGGCGAATGCGGTGGCAAATGAAAAGGTCATGCCTACCTTTTTGAGTGTAATCGGGCCGAAGACATTCAATTTACTTCGCAGCCTTGTGCAGCCAGATAAGCCAGGAACTAAAACATATAAGCAACTAGTGGAAATTCTTGGAGCACATTTTTCACCAAAACCTCTGGTTATTGCTGAGAGATTTAGATTTCACAAACGGAATCAAGAGGAGGGGGAATCAGTGACAATGTTTATTGCTGCTTTAAA
This sequence comes from Somniosus microcephalus, assembly GCF_052327205.1. NCBI lineage: Eukaryota > Metazoa > Chordata > Chondrichthyes > Squaliformes > Somniosidae > Somniosus > Somniosus microcephalus. Next base: position 251,470,203 of record NC_140990.1, on the reverse strand, counting down.
AAGGTTGTCAGAACACTGCGAGTTCAAGGAGGTGCTGAATGACACCATTAGAGATAGACTTGTGTGTGGTCTGCAAAGTGCAGCCACACAGAAGCGCCTTCTTACTGAGGACAACCTTACTCTTGAAAAGGCCATTGAAGTTAGTGTCTCCATGGAGATGGCGGAAAAGGGGGCTCACCAGTTGAGTTCAACAGGGAGAGTTCACAAGGTGTCGTCTGAGCCTAAAGGTGCGCGGAACGGCACATGTTACCATTGTGGGAAAACAGGCCATCACGCTAATGACTGCTGGTGTACGGAGCTGGAATGCTGAAATTGTGGCAAAAAGGGTCACATTGAATGCGCCTGTAGAGGTAAAAAAAAGAACAGACAGAGCTGGGAAGCATGAAAGCAAAATGTCTGTATTTGGACAAGAGAGGAAAAAGAGTGTTCATTCAGTGCAGTATGATGGAACAAGCAAAACAGAGGGGAGTGACACCTCTGAGAAGGAAGAGCTGCACATACTGACGGTTGCAGGTGGTTCAAATGGCTACTGGGTGTCACCACTGGTGGAGGGACAATCAGTGTGGATGGAGGTGGACACAGGCGCAGCTGTGTCCCTTGTTTCAGACACTGTCTACAACAAAATGCTAAAGCATCTTACCCTTCAGCCAACAAACATTGTGCTAAAGACGTATACCGGCGAACCTGTGGCCATGAGAGGCGCCATTGAGGTGACAGTTAAATTGAACGGACAGACTGCGAAACTGCCACTATATGTGGTAAAGGGAAATTACCCATCGCTACTGGGACGTGCGTGGCTAGAGAAAATCATGCTGGACTGGCCTGCAGTCCGCATGATGTCAAAAGGGGAGTCAGATCTGACTGCAGTGTTAAACAAACATGCAGAACTCTTCAATGGGGAACTTGGGAGCATGAAAAAGATCAGCGTAAGACTGGACATTAAACCTGACAGCAAGCCGAAGTTTCACAAAGCCCGACCTGTACCCTATACAATTAGGCCAAAAGTTGAGGCTAACTTGGAGGCCTTAGTCGAGAATGGAGTCCTGGAGCCTGTGAGCATGAGCAAATGGGCCACACCCATTGTTCCTGTCCTGAAAAAGGATGGATCTGTTCGAATCTGTGGGGATTTTAAAGTGACTATTAACCCGGTGCTGTCTGCGGAACAGTACCCTCTTCCCCTCATTGATGATCTTTTTACGGGCCTGGCCGGAGGGCAAAAGTTCAGCAAAATAGACTTATGCCAGGCTTATCTACAAATGCATGTCAATGACAAATCAAAGGAGCTGCTGACAATTGTGACACACAAGGGTCTATACAGGTACTGCCGCCTTCCATTTGGAATCATGTCTGTCAGGGCGAGGCTGGTTCTGGACCCAAGTGCAGACAGACGAGGCGAGAAGCAGGTATGCAGTCTTAAATAAAAGTACTTTACTGGAATCACACAGGTAAACAGTTACAAACATAGGAGCTCAAGACAAGCTACCACTAGGCAAACAGCTTGTCAAGACTGAGCACAGAGGGAAGAAACCACAGAACTTAAATACAAGCAAAAACAGGTGAAACCAATAAGCCTGATAAAAGGCAGTTAAGTAATAAACACAGGAGAAACTAGTAACAATTAGCAAAGGGAAAAAAAACAAGTGAAGGTGCCATCTAGGGGTTACTGAGGGAACTAACCGGCACCCTCACAGGACCCCCTCCCCTAGGAATGGCTCCTGACATTCCTCCTGGACGATCAGGGTGGCAACGGCGAGAATCCCTGATGAGTTCAGGATCCAAAATGTCCCGGGCCGGAACCCAGGAACGCTCTTCAGGGCCATAACCCTCCCAGTCGACCAGGTATTGAATGCTCCTCCTAACCTGGCGACTATCAAGGAGGCGACGGACAGTGTAGGCTTGCTGACCGTCAATCATGCGGGGCGGGGGGGGAGGTCTTGAGGCAGGAACCAAGGCACTGGTAAGTACCGGCTTGAGGTGAGAGACGTGGAACGTGGGATGTATCTTCATCAACCGAGGAAGAAGGAGCCGGTAGGCCACAGGGTTTACTTTTTCCAAAATCCTCCTGGCTTTTTCCTGAAGCTCAGGGCATGTGGCTCTGAGATGGCCAGACAGGCCACAGTAAAGACAATGCCCCTCTCTCAATCTCCTCTGTCTCTCAAACTGGGAGAGCCGAGTTCTGCCGAGTTGCATAGGTTCCTCTTCGGTGCTAACAGGTGGACTCGGGGGTACTTGGAAACTCTTGGTCAGATTCAAAACACCGCAAGATCTCACCTCTGTGGAAGTAGTGAATCTCCTCTCTCTACCATGCTCCCGGAGGCGGTTATCCACTCTGATGGCAAGGGAGATGAGCGTGTCAAGGTCCTCCGGAACCTCTCTGGACGCCAGTTCATCTTTGATAGATTCGGAAAGGCCATGAAGAAACGTGGAGAGAAGGGCCTCGGTGTTCCAGCGGCTTTCCGCAGCGAGTGTGCGGAACTCAATGGCGAAGTCGGCTACGCTGCAGTTGCCCTGGCGGAGATTCAAAAGTCTCTTAGCTGCCTCCCGTCCACTCACAGGATGGTCAAAGACTTTGCTCATCTCTTCGGCGAAAAGGAGAATGTCCGAGCAGATGAAAGATTGCTGCTCCCAGATAGCGGTAGCCCAGGCGAGAGCTTTTCCCGAGAGTAGTGATATGATGAACGCTGCCTTAGAGTGGGGTGATAGGAACATGGAGGGTTGGAGTTCAAAAACTAGGAAGCACTGGGTCAAGAAGCCGCGACACTTGCCCGGATGACCGTCATAGCGCTCTGGCGCGGGTAGGCAAGGCTCTCGGTGAGTCTGGAGGTCGGCGACCGGTGGGGTAGTACGCAAAGGAACTGACTGAAGAGGAACATCCTGAGCAGAAGCCACAGCGGCTGGGTGTTGTATGGTCTGAGTCCACGTATTTACCTTGTCCGAAATGCTTTGGAGAAGTTGCTCAAGGCGGCCGAGGAAAGCACCTTGATGGGAGAGAATAGAACGAAATTCCTCCATCACTGCTGGGTCCATACTGGCTCAGTCTTGCTGTCGGGGCGAGGCTGGTTCTGGACCCAAGTGCAGACAGACGAGGCGAGAAGCAGGTATGCAGTCTTAAATAAAAGTACTTTACTCGAATCACACAGGTAAACAGTTACAAACATAGGAGCTCAAGACAAGCTACCACTAGGCAAACGGCTTGTCAAGACTGAGCACAGAGGGAAGAAACCACAGAACTTAAATACAAGCAAAAACAGGTGAAACCAATAAACCTGATAAAAGGCAGTTAAGTAATAAACACAGGAGAAACTAGTAACAATTAGCAAAGGGAAAAAAAACAAGTGAAGGTGCCATCTAGGAGTTACTGAGGGAACTAACCGGCACCCTCACAACATTGGCCCCTGCTCTATTCCAAAGGGCAATGGATCAGATTTTGAGTGGACTGCCAGGAGTCCAGTGCTACCTGGATGACATCCTTGTCACTGGGACAAATGAGGAGGATCATCTTCTGAACGTGGATGCGACACTACAACGACTGAAAGAGTACGGACTCAGAATTCGTAAAGACAAATGTGAATTCTTTCAGTCTTCAGTTGAGTACCTGGGGCATGTGATTGACGCTACTGACCTGCATAAGGCGCCGTCAAAGATCAAAGCGATCGTGGAGGCCCCAGCACCCCAGAATGTGAGCCAGTTACGTTCATTTCTGGGGCTACTTAACTACTATGGGAAGTTTATTCCAGACTTAGCAACATTGCTGAAGCCATTACATCAGTTGCTATGTCAAGGCAAAACATGGAAATGGACTGAACTGTGCAACGAAGCTTTCGCCCAAGCAAAGAAAGCATTGCTGAAATCAGAGGTCCTGACACACTTCGACCCAAAGCTACCCGTGCAGCTAGCATGTGATGCGTCACCATATGGTGTGGGAGCAGTCATATCCCACATCATGCCTTCTGGTGAAGAGAAACCTATCGCCTTCGCATCACGCACCTTGAACAAGGCCGAGAGTAACTATGCACAGATTGAGCGCGAGGCCTTGGGAATCGTTTTTGGAATTCGAAAATTTCATCTGTACCTGTTTGGGAGAAGGTTCACACTCCTGACGGATCACCGTCCATTGACTTCAATCTTTGGGCCCCACACCGGAATTCCGTCTCTTGCTGCAAGCAGGATGCAAAGGTGGGCTTTACTGTTGTCAGGACACACATACGACATCAAATATCGCAAATCAGACTTGCACGGCAACGCAGACGGTCTCTCGAGGCTACCCTTGCCTGTTACTCCCCCAGAGCCTCGTCAGATAGACATCATCTACTTTAGACAAGTGGAGGGAGCACCTGTCATGGCAGTTCAGGTGCGAAGGTACACCCGCAATGATCCAGTCCTGTCTGAGGTAATGGATGATGTCATTCGAGGGAGAGCTATAGGAGATTCTCCTAGTTTGAAACCTTACGTTTCAAAAAGAAATGAGCTCTCCGTCCAGGCAGGTTGTCTTCTTTGGGGACGCCGTGTCATCATTCCGCCACCTCTGAGGGAACCTATACTGCAACAACTTCATACAGGCCACAGTGGGATGGTTCGGATGAAGGAAATGGCAAGAAGCTACTTCTGGTGGCCAGGTCTCGATGGAAATATTGAGGAGAAAGCCAAAACATGTTCCCCATGTCAAAGGGTCCGGAATGTTCCACAGCTGGCAATCCTACACCCCTGGGATTGGCCTGCAGAAGTGTGGCAGCGAGTACATGTGGACTTTGCCGGTCCTTTCGAAGAGAAGATGTTTATGGTGGTTGTGGACGCTCGTAGCAAGTGGCCGGAGGTCGCTGTGATGAGGTCTACCACGGCAGAGAAAACAATTGAGAAACTTGGTGAGATGTTCAGCCGTTATGGCTCACCGGAACAACTCGTAAGTGACAACGGTCCACAATTTGTATCACTGGAGTTTGCAACCTTCCTGCATGTGAATGGTGTCCAACACATCAGGTCTGCGCCCTATCATCCCTCTACTAACGGCCTGGCAGAAAGGTTCGTGCAAACTTTGAAGCACGCCTTGAAGGCATCGCAAGGTCAGGGCTCAATCCACCAACGTCTGAACAGCTTCTTGTTGTCCTACAGGAACGAGCCGCATGCCACAACCAAAACTTCCCCCGCTTCGCTCATGATGAAGAGGCAGTTGCGGACAAGTTTTGATTTACTCAAACCTCCAAGGGCAGAACAGGTTGTCCATTGTCAACAACAAGCTCAAGTTGAAAAGAGAGAGAAAAGAGCCAAGGAGAGACAGTTTCACCCTGGAGAGCACGTCCTAGCTCGAAACTACAACACTGGACCGAAATGGGTTCCTGCTATGGTGATCGCGCAGATGGGCCCTGTGTCTTACACGGTTGAGACTACTGAGGACGTCATCTGGAGAAGACACACAGATCAACTGTTGCCAGGAGCAGAGACAGCCACAGAGGCTCCAACGGCTGGTTGGCCTGAACTGTTTCCGGATGATACCGCAAACCAGCATCCTTTGCCACAGTGCTCTTCTCCAACACAGGAAGTCATAGAGACTGTTCCACCTGTGCAAACTCCTGACTTTTGACTGACACAGGCACCTTCTCTATCTAGGCCTGTGTCAATGCCTACTGCTGTGGAAGCCAGCGATGACCGCTGGTATCCTGTCAGAGAGCGGCGGCCTCCAAGACGCTTGGATCTGTAGGCTTAGTGACTTACCCACAAGACTGGGGCAGAATAAACCCCAGGGTAAAGTCAGGGTTTGAGGCAGTCTACCTCTACCCTCGGTTAGTTGAGTGCATTGAAAGTAACTTACCTGTTGAGGAATAATGTGGACCTTTCATTTAAGAGGGGAGGAATATGTTATGTATTGTGTGTTCTCCTCCCACCTGTGGTGGCACTGTCACAGCAGATACATGGTTGGGTGTTCTCTTGGTTAAGTTTAGCTCTCTTTGTTCGGAACTCTCCAGAACTTTCTTTTCCTTCCTGAATAAAGCACTTCATGTTTGAATCTCTGGGTTCTGAGTTCTAATTGTGTCTCGGTAGAAAGGTACCGACACAACACCCAAGAATATACCACAACTGTGAGTCAGTCAAGTGACCTCTCAGAGTTCTTAGACAAGACAAAAATAGGCAGCAGCCAGTAGTTTTGAGCAATAGATCAGATTTATTAAGTTTACAGCGTAATCAATAATTAACATTAGGCGATAGTTTTAATGAGTAGCTCGCAGCCCTTGGTCTCTGGAGCCCTTCGGACACAGGCAACATCATTGTAAGTCTATTCCTTTTCTTCGCAGCAAATCTCTGTGTAAAGTTGTTCTTTGAGTATCGAGTATCGAGTATTCCTTATCAACAGTTCGTTTGGCCAATGTCCATAGTCTTTAACAAAATCACCTTCTTTAATTAGTTCTAATGGTCAAAATACCATTGTCACTCAGGTTAAGGCTAGTAATCTGGCCACTCCTTTTCCAGTACATTTCCACAACCCTAATCCTGCTGTCATGTTATCTTGTTTATAGTTTTTCACCCCATTGGAATTTACCATATCCTTTTCATTTCATGTCTCCCTGGTACAAGGCCTTTATACCAAGGACCCATATCAGTGCTGTTTTACTTGTCTTGAGATATCCAGACTATCTCACTTTAATCTACCAGATAAATACCTTAACTTCCATGATCTCTCTCATTTTATGTCCTTATACTAATTATCCTTTAAATATTGTTGCAATTAGTTTTGTTAAGTGAAATCTAAGTTCTACTTAGCATCATAGTATGTTATTTAATGATTTGACCTTCACTGCCAGCCTGTGACTGCTTGTTATCAAAGCTTAATCAAAATTGCTTTTGACCGTCCTTGTAGCTGCATTCTGAACAAGTCTTAGCTTTTTAGTTACCCAGGAGTAATTATGGGTAATATTATTTGGTTAATGGCTACACTTGAAGTTATATATATATGATTCTCATCTACTAAATATCTTTAAATATCAGCCTTTCCTACACAACCTTAAAGTCACTCTCCACCATCTATAATTTTTTATAATAGATACTATATTCTCACTAAAATTAACACAGTGCTGACAGTTAAAAGCAGTTCTGAAGCTATGTTGAATGAAGATTGTGACAAGCTACTATGATAGACAAAGGAAAATGTTAATATTCTGAAATGATTTACTGAAGGTGATGATGAGTGACATCTATTCCCTAGCAGACTAACGTGGCAGGAGAGAACCTCCACTAATTGGATTTTTCGTTGTGGCAATTTGGATATTTTAGATTATCATATTCAATCAGGTGATCAGATTTTCCTCTTTATCATTTATGTTTTTGAGTTGATCAAGGCGAGGAATGTCAAAGCAGGCAATGGAACACTTTTCTGACTCTTTGCGTGTTCCATTTTCCACAGTGTCCGCATCAAGTTCCCTAAACTCAACAGCAATAACTTGCACTTTCTTAATATCTTTAATCTCCAAAATATCCTAAGACGCTTTACGGAGTAGTATTTTAAAAAAACAGAGCACTGAGTCAGAAGACAAATCTTAGGGGCGATTGAAGACTTTGGCAAAATGATGAGTTTTTGAGAGGGATTAACTGGATGAGAAAGAAATAAAGGAGCAGGTAGGTTAAGGGACGCTGTTCCAGATAACAGAGCCTAGGCAACTGAAAGCTCTTCTACCAGTATTGGGGTAGAGGGAGAGGGGCTACACAGGAGACCAGAGCTAGGCCCAAAGGCATGGATGGAAAATAAGTCTTGAGATTGCAGAGGTAGGGTGGAGCAAGGCCATGGAGAAATTTGAAGACTGGGATGAGAATTTAAAATTTTGTATGTTGGAGGATCGGGATCCAGGGTAGATCTGAGAGGATGGGAATGATGAGCTTGTGGAACTTAGTGCAGGACAGGATACAGGCAGCTACATTTTGGATAAGTTGAAGTTTGTGAACCATTAAGGAAGGAAGGCTAGCGAAGTTGAGCATTGGAATAATCAATAATGGAGGTGGCAGAATCGGGGATTGTGGGCAAACTCTTAGGATCCATAATTTGAGATAAAATTAGTGAGCATGGGTTAATTGAGGACAGCCAGCATGGATTTGTTAAAGCCAAGTCATGATTGACAAATTCAATAGAGATTTTTGAAGAGCTGACCTATTATTATACAAATAAAGGGAATGCAGTACATGAATTTTCAGAAGGTGTAGGATAAGGTGTCTCACAAGAGGTTTGTTAGAAAAAATCAGGTATATGGTCGAAAAGGAAATGCAGCAGCATAGATAAAAAGTTTGCTGACAGACAGGAAATAAAGCCGGAATTTTCCCAGCCCTGAGCGTGTGGGTTTGGGGGGTGGGTAAACAGTAAAAATCGCCAGAATTGCCATCGGGTAGGTAACCGCCGTCATCCCGCCAACTTCCGCATTTAACTCGGGTGCATTTCAAAGCATGCCAGGGACCCACTCAGCAGAGGTTCAGAGATCCTTAAGAGGGTTTTTAACAGCAGGTTTTGGCTTTAACTGCTAGAGCATGGATTCACGAACCTCGGGAACCTCGCCTGTGAAGGGGAGGCAGAGGCTCAGTGGCCATTGTGCAAGTCCATTAATTGAGAGCTAGGAAAAAAACATAAATGCTCCCATATTACACCTGCATACTTGGTTAATGGAAAGGCTCTTGCTTACTCGATTTTGTGCAGAGATTTTGCTGTTGGCAGTTTGCAGGTCATTTCTGCAACCTCGGAAGCTACTCTCACCACATTGCTAGTCATCATCAGAACATTGAGGGATTGGCCCTCTGATCTCCACTTTACCTGCCATCTATTACATCAGCATGGGTGCCGCTTATGCTGTCTCACCTTGGACCTCTGAATCGGACTAGGATGAGCCCCAGCACCAACAACACCAGCCACACCAGCAGCAGCAGCCACAACACCAGCAGCAGCAGCAACGACGCCAGCAGCCTTCTCCTCACTGACCTGATGCTCCACAGGAGAGAGGGGGGTCACCATAGGGCTGTACCATGCCGAAGGCGATACCCCCCTACACAAGGTATACAGACAGAGGATGAGCTTCATGGACATGACTGAGCATCAGTGCTTCAAGAGGCTCAGACTATCGCACAAGTCGTCGCAGATTTTTGTAGTTTGCTGGAACAAGACCTGCAGCCCAGAGGACCTGGTGGACACGCCTTACCAGTGGCTGTCAAAGTCATCACCACCCTCAACTTCTTTGCCTCAGGCTCCTTCCAGGGATCTGCAGCAGACATTTGCAGGATCTCGCAGTCGGCTTACCCACAGCTGCATCACCGATGCCATGTTTGACAAGTCAGTCAATTATGTAAACTTTGCCACTGATGAAGCCAATTTTACTGAGCGGGTGCTCGGCTTTGCGGCTCTGGCTGGCATCCCACAGGTGCAGGACATCATCGACTGCACACATGTGGCCATCAAGGCACCCCGTCGTCACCCAGGAGTGTTTGTGAACCGCAAGGGCTTCGACTCACTCAATGTGCAGCTCATCTGCAACCATAAAAAGATCATCATGCATGTGTGCACCAGATTTCCTGGCAGCTGTCATGACTCTTTCGTGCTGTGCCAGGCCACCCTCGCTCAGCTCTTCGCACCTCCAAACACACTTACCGGCTGCATGCTTGGAGACAACGGCTATCCACTGAAGATGTGGCTCATGACACACTTGAGGAGGCCAAGTACTGAAGCCCAGGAGCATTATAATGAGAGCCACATGTCCACCAGATGTGTCATAGAGCAAGCAATCGACATGCTGATGCCTTGACAGCTCTGCAGGAGCCCTTCAGTACGCACCAGCCAGGATCTCCAGAATCATCGTCATTTGCTGCGCGCTGCACAACATAACGCAGCAGCAAGGATTGGAGCTGCAGGAGGAGCAATGTACAGAGTGCACAGCCTCTTCAGAGGAGGAGGAGGAACCTCAGGTAGAGATGGCACCAGTAGCGGAGCACATTGCTGCCCGGGATGGCCTCATAATGGCCAGATTTATTTAACTTGCTCCAATGTACCCATAGGCTACCACATGCTGTACTAAGTTTCCCCCTGCCCCCCCCACCAACAACACCATAAAGCAGCAGTACAATGACCAAGCCATTCCTCTCACCCAAAACTCCATTACTCGAGGTTAAGTAATGTCTCACCATTCATTGCAAGTGACAAGGCCACTTCTCAGGTAGCAAGCAAAAATGGACAAGACCGGAAAGTGGTGCAAAGAAATAAATTTATCTGTGTCATAAATATAATTGAAACATCACTAACATTTGTTCATACACCTACGTGCATACCCTTGTGCATCTAGGATTGTGTCTTTTTTTTGTTCCAAGTGCTTCTACGAGGTGCAAAGGCAGCCTGCTCATTTCCCTGCTGTGACTGCTTAGACACTTTTGACGGACGTCCTCTGGGTTTTGGAGCATGTGAGGGCCCCACCAAAGATTGCGCTTCCTGTGACTGTGCAGGGGCAGACTCAGTCATCAGGACCCGAGGGGGCTCTGACTGAGGGGGAGGCAATGGGGGGAGAAGTGTGAGCACTTTGAGAAGAGCCCCCACTTCCATGTCTCCTCTCACCATCATCCCTCTCATGGGCCACCGGCACTTCCCTGCTAGCAAGGAGCTGGAGAGTACCTTGCTGCACATCAGTGGGGTGATGAACACTCAAGTCTACGTTTATATCCCTCCTCGAGATGAGGTCCATGAGCATTTGCCATCTGTTGTCCACAGCTAGCATGTTCTCGTGTGAGTGGCGCATTTGCTGCTCCATGCAGGCGGCCATCCTTTCCATGGAACAGCACATCATCGCCATCACTTGTGACATGGTGGTGCTCATGCTGGAGATGGAATCCTCCATTCTTTGTAGACATCACAGCTGCAAAAGCTTCCAGAGCCTCATGCAATTGTTGCTGCCCCTCCAAGGTCATCCTCTTTCTCAATGCCTCCAGGGTTCAACATCTGCATGCAGCTAAGCAGAGCTTGGAGCATCCTGCACCCTCTGGTGAGGAGTCTCCACTGCCGTCCCTGTCAACACCATCTGCTCTTGCTCACTTGCAATGTGAGAGACACCAGGTGACAACACTACTCTATCTTGCACAGGACCCACCGAGGTGTGCGTATCTGCGCTGGTGCTGACAGTGCACCCTCAGAGGCTGGAGCTTCCTCTGAGGAGTCGTCTTCCTCCGCCAGCTGGACAGTGGTGGGGGCACTTGATGGAACTGTGGGAGAGTAAAGAGATGAATTAGAAGTGTTATAATAAGAATGGGTAACGTTATCATTATGCACATGATGTCATTTCACTTGCTGCTGAGATCAGTCACCTTATGAGTGACTGCTGTATGCCATGTGGCTGTAGGAAATGTAATTCTGTTACCAAGTTGTTGGGATGTCCCCGCTCTCTGTCTCCCACCGCCAGCAGCTCTGCAACTCCAGTGATCTCCAGGGCCTCCTCCTCTGCTGGAGTCAATTGAGTGAAGACTGGAGGGCCACCTCCGGTTCTCTGCCTCTCCCTATTGTTATGGGCTCTCTTCTCCTGCAAGGAGGGAAAGAAGAGAATGTTGAGCGAGAGTAATGGAATGAGTGTAAGGAATGGATGGACTACATCTGTAGAGGGTGACTATGAGGTAAATGTCAGTGGTGATTACTCCCTGGACCAGCACTTCCAAGGAGGCATCTGGGAATCTTAGGGCTGCCCTCTGCCTTTGTGTCTCCATGACTCCTACAGCAACCTTCAAATGAGATGTGTGCAAGGTTGCTTTAAATATGGACATTGGAAACGAGTTATCGATGATGTCAGCAGACCGACTCCATTTAATTGGACTGGAAAACGCGCAAAATTGATTTAGTTGGGGCCATTAAGTAAAAGTCGCACTGCAGAATCACATCTTTGGGTTCCCGCATACACGGAACCCAACTCCAAGGTAAAGATTCCGGCCAAAGAGTTAAGAGTAAATTGAAGTTACTCAAATTGGAGAGTTGGAAGTAGTATATCTCAAGGGTTAGCGCTGTTCCCCTTTTATTCTCAATACACATAGATGATTTGGACTTGGGTATAGAGAACACAATTTTGACATTTTTCATGATAGAGGGATTTGGAAAATAAGGAGGACTGTAAAAGACTTCAGGAAGACATAGTCAAGTTAGTGGAATGGGCAGACAGATGCGATTAAGTGTTAAAATACATTTTGGAAGGAAGAACAAGTAATGGCACTATGCACTCAGTGGAAAAATGCTGAAGGGTATGGATAAATTGAGGGATTTAAGGGTTCAAATAGATAATTGCCTGAAAGTGAGATAAAGCTATAAAAAGGCCAACAGCATTTTCTGGTTTATAAATAGGGGCATAGATAACAAGATTAAAGAAGTAGTTATGAATTTGTGTGACACGTTGGTTAGGCCACAGTGTAGAGTGTAGTTTTGGGAACCCTATTATAGAAAGGATATTAAACCTATAGAGTATGCAGTGTAAATTCACCAGTATTATTCCAGGAATGTGTATCTGTACATAGAAGGAGAAACTTCCAAAAGTGGAACTATTTATATTGCTCAACCAACTCTATCCTGATAATCTACATCCAAGGGTACTTAAGGAAGTGGCCCTAGAAATAGTAGATGCATTGCTGGTCATCTTCCAGAACTCGATAGACTCTGGAACAGTACCCATGGATTGGAGGGTAGCTAATGTTACCCCACTATTCAAAAAAGGTGGTAGAGAAAAAGCGGGGAATTATAGACCGGTAAGCCTGACATCGGTAGTGGGGAAAATGCTAGAGTCCATTATAAAAGATGTAATAGCAGAGCACTTGGAAAGCAGTGACAGGATCGGACAAAGTCAACATGGATTTACAAAAGGTAAATCATGCTTGACTAATCTACTGGGATTTTTTGAGGATGTAACTGGTAAAATAGATAAGGGAGAACCAGTGGATGTGGTGTATTTGGACTTTCAGAAGGCTTTCGATAAGGTCCCACATAAGAGATTAGCATGCAAAATTAAGGCACATGGGATTGGGGGCAAGGTATTGACTTGGATAGAGAACTGGTTGGCGGACAGAAAGCAAAGAGTTGGAATAAACGGGTCGTTTTCCGAGTGGCAGGCAGTGACTAGTGGGGTACCGCAAGGATCCCAGCTGTTCACAATATATATTAATGATCTGGACGAGGGAATTGGATGTCATATCTCCAAATTTGCAGACGACACAAAACTGCGTGGGAGGGTATGCTGTGAGGAGGATGTCGTGAAACTCCAGTATAATTTGGACAGGTTGGGTGATTGGGCAGAAACATGGCAAATGTGAGGTTATCAACTTTGGTGGCAAAAACAGGAAGGCAGATTATTATTTGAATGGCAATAGATTGGGAGAAGGGGAAGTGCAAAGAGACCTGGGTGTTCTTGTGCACCAGTCGCTGAAGGTAAGCATGCAGGTGCAGCAGGCGGTTAAGAAGGCAAATGGTATGTTGGCCTTCGTAGCAAGAGGGTTCGAGTACAGGAACAAGGATGTCTTGCTACAGTTGTACAGGGCCTTGGTGAGACCGCACCTTGAGTATTGTGTGCAGTTTTGGTCGCCTTACCTGAGGAAGGACGTTCTTGCCATGGAAGGAGTGCAGCGACGATTCACCAGGCTGATACCTGGGATGGCAGGAATGACGTATGAGGAGAGATTGTGTCGATTGGGCTTATACTCACTGGAGTTTAGAAGATTGAGAGGGGATCTCATCGAAACCTATAAAATTCTGTCAGGCCTGGACAGACTAGATACAGGAAGGATGTTTCTGATGGCCGGGGAGTCCAGAACCAGGGGTCATAGTCTAAGGATAAGGGGTAAGCCATTTAGGACTGAAATGAGGAGGAATTTCTTCACCCAGAGAGTGGTGAACCTGTGGAATTCTCTGCCACAGAGGGCGGTGGAGGCCAGTTCATTAAATATATTCAAGAAAGCGTTGGATATATTTCTTAAGGCTAAAGGGATCAAGGGATATGGGGAGAAGACAGGGACTGGGTACTGAATTTGGATGATCAGCCATGATCTCACTGAATGGCGGAGCAGGCTCGAAGGGCCGAATGGCCTACTCCTGCTCCTATCTTCTATGTTTCTATCCCTCACCCTGGCTCCACCACCACTCATTGTATAGTAGGGTTGGCAACGCTCCTGGATAGTCCTGGAGTCTCCAGTAATTAAAGATTAATCTCCCAGAAGCAACCTGGGAGAAAAATCATAGGGACATAAAAAAATATCAGAAATAGCAAAAAAGACTGTTTGACTGACTGTCATGAATCATCCAATCAGGTAACAAAAGGGGTCATTTTAACCAAACCTCCTGGGCGGGTGTGATTCGGATGCCAGTTTTATATCCTGCTCAATATTACTCTCCATGGAGAGTAAAGTCGGGCGGGGTGTAAAATGGATGGCCGACTCAACGCTGCTCATTTCCTGCACAGCGAGTTAGGTTAAGATTACCCCTGAAGTGTCTGTTCATTTTCCAATTGGTGTGTTGCTAAATGGATTGACAACTTTATTAAAAGTTATTTAAGATCGCTTTGAAAGCAAATGTGGATTACAATAAATCGGTTATATTAGAAAAAGATGATACAACTTGCACTTAATGGCAATTGGAAGCTGTAGAAAAGAATAAGCAAAGGGTGGATCAGATCACCTTTTAAAACAAATTTGCTCTTAAATGGAATGTCCTATATTTCAAAATCTCTACAAGCTGCTTTTGACTTACTGAAAAATACAGGGCACATAATGTACTATATTTTCTACTATTGCTAATAGGTTTCTGAAGACAGACTGCGCATCTGATTCCTGTGAAAATTACAAGTAGTTACCAATAATAATCATCTAACGAGAATTCATAATGGGAAACCACATTTGCTGCAAATTTATCCCAAGCTAAGTTCTCTATTTGTATTAAGTTAGATCACCCTTTAAATCACACAGGTAGTCTATTGGGTGCTTCAACATGCCAGCATGGTTTCTGTTGTGTCACCAATGATGTAATGTGTAGACCATGCTTTGCCATTAATGTATTTTAAATACTATAATTTTCAAGGAAAAAAACAACAGAAAGTGAGATATGTTAACTTTACTCCTTCTCCTGGACCATTCATCTAGTGTGCCTGAGAAGCGATCTGCTTCCAGGTCTCTACTGAATTTGGCCTGGATACTCATTAGTCAACTAGTAGGAGGTGAGCAACGGCAGATGACAATGACACTCCATCCCATTTACCTCTCCTGTTTGCCCTCGAGATTGGGAAGTCAGAGTTGCAGCTATGTAAATTGCCTCCACTCTGTGGCACTATGCATCAGTAGTGTAATGCACCACACCTTCTTGCAGGCATGTTGCTGTGCTGGTCCATTGGACGATGCAATAGAGTGGCAAACAGGCAAACTCTCCCAAGCATCTGATGCAGCACCACCTCAACTTCAGCAGCTATCAAAGAGCATATCAAGTGCTGGGCTGCACCGTCACTTGTCTGCAAACTTGTACCTGCAGCTACCGGTCTAGTGTCAGCCTTGGCTCAGTGGGTAGCCCCACTCCAAAGACTTGAGTCATAATCTAGGCTGGCACTTCAGTGCAGTACTGAGGGAGTCCTGCATTGTTGGAGGTACCATCTTTTGGGTCAGACATTAATCTGCTCTTTCATGTGGACAAAAAGATCCCAACAACACTATTTGAAGAAGAGATGGGGAGTTCTCCTGGTGTCCTGGCCAACATTTTCCCCTCAACCAGCACCTAAAATAAAATTATCATTGCTGTTTGTGGGAACTTGGTGTACGCAAATTGGCTGCCATGTTTCATTACAGTGACTACACTTCAAAAATACTTAATTGGCTGTAAAATGCTTTGGGACGTCCTGAGGTCATAAAAAGTGCTGTATAAATGCAAGTCTTTTTCCCACAGCCTCTGAGAGCGAAGCTGTGGAGCTCGCACGGAATTGTGGGCAATGAAGAGGTCTGAGATTTAAAGGGGCCATGCACACTGAAGCAATGCAAAATAAAATGCAGTGAATCAATTCATTTTTCAGCCCTTTCTGCCTTTTAAGAAATATTCAATATTTACATGAAGTTCCAAATGTGAATATTTACCTTCCTAACCTCAACAAATGGGAAAACTGCCTCAGCACTAACACAAATGGCTCAGCAAGCCAGGGAAGGGGCTCCGAGGGTCTCACACGCAGCACTCCAGCTTTGTGCAAGGGGGGGTCAACACTGCAAGAGAGGCCCTCTACCCACAGGGGCCAGGAGGCCATCTAGAAAGAACGATGTGGAAGTACATCACTAAGGCCATCACTGCCAGCAGTGTCGCCCCCCCACCACCTGATTCCAGTGCCCAAAGGTCAGTGAATGTATCTTCAAAAGCCGTCTCCTACCAACTGCACCACTAGCCTCACACGCTGCTCAATGCACAACCCCCAGTCACTCACCTACCAACAATCTGCACCAATAACAAGGTACATCTCCCATTCCTAGCCTCACCTCACCCCCTTGGAGGAGACGGTGCAGGCCATTCTTGGCAGGGGCATGATTGAGCCCTTGGCCAGTGGCAGGGCTGAAAGGATACAAGATGCGGGTATCCACGTACATTATCCTCCTTCTGGCATGCACCTGTTGCTTTCCCACCCTTCCGTCAGCACAACTCCACCCTTGTGCCTTCCTCATTTCACACACCCAAGAAATGCAGCCTGCCCAGCCAGTGGGTCAACAAGAAGAGGCAGCCTGCCCAGCCAATGGGACTGCCGGCGGATGATTCCATCCTGGATATCCCAGCCACAAAGGGGCTGTCTGGGATGCATCCTTCCGTCTGATTCCTCCTCTTCTGCGTCTTCCTCTTCCCTCTGCAAGTGGATGCTGTAAGTGTGAAATGACAGCATAAAATTCTGGAAATACTCAGTTGGTCATGCAGCATGTTGACCTGAGACGTGAACTCTGTTTTTCTCTACACGGATGTTGCATGACCTGCTGAGTATTCGCAGCATGTTCTGTTTTCTCAAAGGCCTTCATTTACCATCCGAGCCCTTGCAAGCATCCAGTAGTACTCCCATCACACTTAAAAAACTGTTCACATCTATTGCAGCAAGCCGCCACTTCAATTAAATTTTAAAAAAACAGTCCAAGCCCTTAAATTCAAACTTACCTGAATGATGTGTGTGTCCCTTTAAGAGCTGCAGACATCGCCACTGTCAGCCACCGTCAGCCTGCTTGCACGTCAGGTTAACCTAGCGTGGTTACGACCCAGTGCTGAATTCAACACTCGGGTCGAAGTTCACGTTGGTGACACTAAGTCGGCGTTGCACGCCGATTGACGTCACCACGCAGCCATTTTTTTTGCAGGGCACTGCCAGCGCAAAGGAGGACGCGAATATGGCGGCTGCCACGGGACCCCCCACCAGCTGGCGAAAGAGCAGCGGCCGCCATTTTATCACCATTTCATGGCGCTGTGGAGCGGCGGTAATTAGATGAATTTCTACTCCCAAGAGTTTAGAACTGCTGGAAGACAATTAGAAATCATTTTGTTTAAGTCAATTAAGATGGCCCACTAATATGGGGATGTTGTGTATGTACCTTTAAGGGAATAACTGGTCTTAGACTGCAGTACCGGCAGTGACCACCCCTGTATAAAAGGCCCTAGCAGGCTTCTGTAGTTTCAGTTTCAAGCTGCCTCTTGTTCAGTAAAGTACCTGTTAAACTGTTCTCCCGAAGTCCGTGTATTATTGAGGCGCGGACTTTACAGTGGCGACGAGTAAGTTCGAACTCACCTGCAGTGTGGCATCATCTCATGGGGATCTCGCCTGAAAGGAAGGTCCTGGAAGGTCGTAGCCTGAGCAACGGGCGTCGACCGAGGGCAACTGCCCAAAGAATCCATCGGTGTTTGGAGAATTGCGGGAGAGACTGTGGTTCCAGCGAATCATGCTGGTAGCAGGTAGCGCGCTGACCCTTCCGGACTGCGGCGGGCTAAAGCTCAATCGAGCGGCTCTACAAATCGGGCCGCGCAGCGTCGCCGGGAAAAGAAAACAGAAGAGAGAGGGTGGAGCGCACAGGGCGCGGTCGGTGCTCGAGAACAGGACAACGGAGAGAAATTAAACGGGGGGGAAGGAAAGCGAGGCGCGCCGAAGCTGCAGGTCGCCGCCATTACCCCGTAGAACGCTAGGAGCAGCGTGGCAGTAAGGGGAAGAAGCAAAAGTGCGGGAGGCGCCATTTTATCCTGTTGGGGAAGAAGCAAAAGCGCGGGAGGCACCATTTTATTCCATTGGGGAAGAAGCAAAAGCGCGGGAGGCGCCATTTTAAATCGCCCAAGATGCCGAAAAGTGGCAGTATCACTGCTTTCGACAACGAGGTAGAAGACTGGACCACGTATGTAGAAAGAATCTAGGTGTACTGCAAGACAAATGAGGTGGCCGATGGAAAGAGGGCATCGGTATTATTAAATCTGATGGGTGCAAATACGTACGGCCTATTGCGGAATTTAATTACCCCAGCTAAACCAATGGGGAAAAGTTTTGAGGAGATTGTTCATATCTTACAGGAACACCTAAGCCCTACACCACTGCTGATAGCAGAAAGATTCAAGTTCCATAAAAGAAACCAGCACAAAGATGAGAGCAGTGCTGACTATCTTATGGAACTACGCAAGTTATTGAAGCACTGCCAGTTCGGAGCAGGACTGGCAGACACCTTACGGGATAAGTTTGTCTGCGGGCTCCAGAGTGAAGGAACCCAGAAACGACTACTTTCAAAAAAGGACCTGACGCTAGAACAGGCTTTCAGCGTGGCAGTATCCTACGAAGCAGCAGCACGGGGAGCTGCGGAAATACAACAGAAACCACAAGAATACAGCGCTAACGAAATGGCATATGGAGCCGAAAAGTGCTATCGCTGCGGCAGAACAACCCATGAGCAGAAGGACTGCTGGTTTAAAGACAAAATATGCAGGCAATGCGGGAAGATGGGACATATAGCAAGAGTCTGCAGGTCGGGAAAGAAGACCAACACAACAAGAACTACTAAGGAACAGTACAGGAAAGTAAAGAAACTGACAGATAGTAGTTCAGAAGATCAGGAGAGTGATAAGGACTCCGGGAGCAGGCGATTAAGTTGTTTAAAGCTACACAACGTGATCGCAAAAGAAGATCACCGAACCATTTGGGTCACCCTCAGGATAGCAGGGTCCCCAGTGAAGATGGAATTGGACACAGGATCAGCCCTAACTGTCATGAATCGACGAGACTATGAGCGGCTATTCTCACACATACCCTTAAAGGACACGTCCATTGTATTGAAGACATACACGGGGCAAAAGGTCTACCCCAGAGGAAAAATAAGGGTGCCAGTTGAATATAACGGAAAGGAAACACAGAAACTATACATGTATATACTACGAGATGGAGGACCACCATTATTGGGACGTGAATGGATCCGAAGACTACAATTGGATTGGCATTCCATTCTGGCACTAACTGTGATTGACAAAAAAGATGATGACGTCGCACCTGGACGTCTGTCACAAATTCTATCTGACGCGGAAGAGGTGTTCCAAAAAGGACTTGGGACTCTAAAAGGAGTAAAGGCAACCATAAAGATTGAGGATAACGCAACCCCATGGAGCGTCTGGAGCATTCGGGGTTGCTGTCTAAGGTGGACTGGAGCGAGTGGGCCACACCCATCGTTCCTGTAATGAAGAAAGCATTGAGCAGCACGCCTGGGGAGCCAAGGAAGGTTCGCATCTGTGGGGACTTCAAGGTGACTGTGAACCCAGTCCTGCACACAGTACAGTATCCGCTTCCGCGGATAGAAGATATTTTCGCCTCACTATCTGGAGGGGAACGTTTTACAAAGATTGACCTGGCTCAAGCGTATCTACAAATGGAGGTGGAAGAAGCATCTAGGAAATACCTCACGATAAACACTCACAAAGGCCTTTACCAGTACAATCGACTGGTATTTGGGGTAGCATCGGCCCCGGCTATGTGGCAGAGGGCAATGGAACAAGTCCTGCAAGGGATCCCAGGGACCCAGTGTTATTTGGACGACATCCTGGTTACAGGCGAAAATGACAATGAACACCTTGCCAACCTGGAACAGGTGCTCACGAGATTGCAGGAATATGGGCTACGAGCCAACCGTCCCAAATGCGAGTTCTTCAGGAGACAAATCTCGTATTGTGGCCACATGATTGATGAGGAAGGGTTGCATAAGTCGCCGGACAAGATTGAGGCTGTAGTCAAGGCTCCATCACCAAAAAATGTGTCGCAACTGAGGTCGTTCCTCGGGTTGGTGAACTACTACCATAAGTTCTTGCCGAATTTATCTACAATTCTGCACCCACTGAACACCCTCCTTCAAACTGGTGTAACATGGAAATGGAGTGATGAGTGTAAGCGTGCCTTTCAGGAATGTAAATGCCAAATCACTTCAAAAGAAGTATTGGCCCACTACAACCCAACACTACTGACTCGGTTGGCATGTGATGCGTCACCTTACGGCATTGGAGCGGTGCTGTCACACAAATTCCGTGACGGTTCAGAGAGGCCAATAGCCTTTGCATCGCGCTCGCTAGCCTCAGCCGAGCGTAACTACGCCCAGATTGACAGGGAGGCCCTCAGCCTGGTTGGGGGGTGAAGAAGTTCAATCACTATCTGCACGGGCAGAAATTCACCCTACTGACTGATCATCAACCCCTGGTCTCAATTTTTAACCCAAAGAAGGGCGTTCCGGTGATGACGGTGCAACGGCTGCAAAGATGGTCACTTTTTCTAGGGGCACATCAGTATGACATAGAGTACAAAGGTACGAAACAACATGGAAACTGTTGAATCCGTGTGTTAGTGGAGACACGGAATGCAGGAGTTGATTTAACAAGTGTTTACTGAACAAAGTCTGGAGGTGAACTAACTATACAAGACGCTATACAGGCTTATATACCCGAGTGGTCACTACCGGTACTACAGTACACAGGGGCTTCAAAAAAACATAGTTCCTCTTAAAGGCACATACACTACAATTCCTCCCCTTTTAGATAAATAGTACATAACATTTTAAGTAATCATTAAATAACATTTTTACAAGAACAATAATCTACACATTTGCTGAAGTTAATCAATTACAAATTCAGTCTCTCTGGAGGCTTCCTGACTCGGTCCGGATAACGCCTCGGTGGTGTAGTAGGTTTCGGTGGTGTAGTAGGTTCTTTTGGCAAGGTCGATTCGGCTTGAATGCCAGTGTCGGGTTCATCTGGTTCCAGTATCACCGGATCGGAGGTAGATACTATGGGTATCTCTGCTTCATCACTAAGCGTATAGAGTTGTGGTGTAGGTTGTCCCTTTTCGGATGACTCTATGATCTGGTCAGCATGGCGCCTTATTATGCTTTCTCCAATGTCCACGGTATACATCAGCGGTCCTAATCGTGTGCAAATAGTTCCAGGCTGCCATTTCTCGGTACGGTAGTCCCGGGCCAAAACTTGTTGACCTATCTGGAAGGTTCTAGTTGGCCTTTCATTCATGCTTTGAAATTGCCGGTTCTCTACGTCCCTTCTGATGTTTGGCTTGATCAAATCCAGCCGGCATCTTAGTCTTCTATTGAAAAACATCATGGCAGGGGTTTGGTTTGTAACCACATGTGTTGCATTCCTGTACGCAAACAAG
The DNA here is from genome assembly GCF_052327205.1 of Somniosus microcephalus. Lineage (NCBI taxonomy): Eukaryota > Metazoa > Chordata > Chondrichthyes > Squaliformes > Somniosidae > Somniosus > Somniosus microcephalus. The sequence continues at coordinate 251,448,571 of NC_140990.1, read as the reverse complement.
AAGTTATCTACCTTATGTTGTAGATTTATGTCTTCATTACCCATGACCTTTATGGCCTTCTTGAAGGTCTGGACAAACCTTTCAGCTAATCCATTGGTGGCGGGATGGTATGGGGCGGACGTGTAGTGCTTAACCCCATTGTTTTTTAAGAACTTCCTGAATTCTTCGGATACAAATTGCGGTCCATTATCAGAACAGATCTGTTCAGGCAGCCCATTCCTGGCGAATATGGTCCTTAATACTGTGATGGTTTTTCCCGTGGTGGTGGAGGACATCTTTATTACCTCCAGCCACTTGGAGTGTGCATCCACCGCGATTAAGAACATTGAGTCCATAAATGGACCAGCAAAGTCGATATGTACCCTTTGCCATGGAGATGAGGGCCACTCCCATGGATATAGAAAGGATTGTGGTGGGGCATTTTGGACCTTCTGGCATCCTAGACAGCTCTTGGTCATTTCTTCGATGTCTCCATCGATACCTGGCCACCACACAAATGCTCTGGCTGAGTTCTTCATTTTCACTCCACCCAGATGCCCTCGTGAAGCTCCTTTAGCACTTTATCCTGGAGTTTGGGTGGAATCACCACTCTGGATCCACACATCAAGGTTCCTCGGCACACTGACAGCTGTTCTCTTCTTTGCGAGAATGCTGGCAACAGTGGTTCGCCATGTGCTGGCCATCCCTTCACCGTTAAATCGTAGACTCGTGGGAGAGTCGGGTCATTTCTCGTTTCCTTTTCAATGGTAGAATTTGTCACTGGTAGACATTCCACTATGGTCGAGTGGAACATCTCCACTGGGTCCACTGTAGGCGCCTCTTCTACCATTGGCAACGGTAGGCGCGATAACCCGTCAGCATTCCCATGCTGTTTTGATCCTTTATATTCTATGTCATATTGGTGTGCCCCTAGGAAAAGGGACCACCTCTGTAGCCTTTGCGCTGTCATAATGGGAATGCCCTTTTTAGGGTTGAATATGGAGACGAGGGGTTGATGGTCAGTCAACAAGGTAAATTTTTGTCCATGTAGGTAATGGTTGAATTTCTTCACCCCCCACACCAGGCTGAGTGCCTCCCTGTCGATCTGGGCATAGTTACGCTCAGCTGAGTTCAATGAGTGTGACGCAAAAGCTATCGGCCGCTCCGAGCCATCAGGGAATCTATGCGATAATACCGCTCCCACGCCGTAAAGGGATGCATCGCACGCCAGTCTGATTGGCAGTGATGGGTTGTAATCAGCCAACACTTCCTTAGATGTGATCAAGCCTTTGCATTTATGGAAGGCACGTTTACAGTCTTCGCTCCATTTCCAAATTACTCCCGTTTGTAGCAGTGTGTTAAGAGGGTGCAGAACCGTGGACAAGTTCTGTAAAAATTTATGATAGTAATTTACTAATCCCAGGAACGACCTTAATTGTGAGACATTTTCAGGCGCTGGGGCTTTTACGACTGCTTCAATTTTTTTCAGGTGACTTATGCAACCCTTCTTCGTTAATGACTTGGCCACAATATGATATTTGTTTCTGGAAAAATTCGCACTTGGGGCGATTTGCTCATAGGCCCCGTTCTCTCAGCCTCGTGAGCACCTTCTCCAAATTGGCAAGGTGCTCGTTGTCGTTTTCTCCTGTTACAAGGATGTCGTCTAGGTAGCATTGAGTCCCCGGAATCCCTTGCAGGACTTGCTCCATAGCTCTTTGCCAGATAGCTGGAGCTGATGCTACTCCGAAAACCAGTCGATTGTACTGGTACAGGCCTTTGTGTGTGTTTATCGTGAGATACTTTTTAGAGGCCTCCTCAACCTCCATCTGTAGATATGCCTGTGCCAAATCAATTTTGGTGAAACGTTTCCCTCCGGATAGTGAGGCAAAAATATCTTCTATCCTCGGAAGAGGATACTGTACCGTGTGAAGAACCGGGTTTACAGTCACCTTGAAGTCCCCACAGATGCGAATTTTTCTCTGTTCTTCAGATTTATCATTATTCAACGTTTTCTTCATGACCGGGATGATGGGTGTTGCCCACTCGCTCCAATCTACCTTGGATAACACGCCTGCTTTTTCCAAATTCTCCAGCTCTGCCTCGACTGCTGGACGAATTGCGTATGGCACCGGCCTTGCCTTAAAAAACTTGGGAATTGCCGCATCTTCCACTTTTATTGAGGCGGTGGCGCCTTTCAGGGTTCCTAGTTTCTGTTGAAACGCTTCTTTGGCGTTAGCCAAGATTTCTTTTAATCGTCCAGGTATGACGTCATCATCATTTTTTTTCTTACTGGTCACCGTCAGTGCCTGAATGGAGTGCCAGTCTAAACGTATCTTTCTGATCCATTCACGTCCCAACAACGGTGGACCACCATCTTGCAGAACATATAAATACAACTTCTGTATTTCCTTGCCGTTGTATACAACAGGCACCCTTATTTTCCCTCTGGGGTATACTTTCTGCCCCGTATATGTCTTCAAGATAATGGACGTGTCTTTCAAAGGTATATGCGGAAATAGCCACTCGTAATCCCATCGACTTATGACGGTCAGAGCTGATCCTGTATCTAGCTCCATTTTAATTGGGGACCCCGCTATCGTGAGGGTAACCCAAATGGTCTGGTAATCTTCTTTGGCAATTACATTATGTAATTTGAGACAGCTTAGTCTCTTGTTTCCGGAGTCGCTATCGCTCTTATGGTCTTCGGAGCTACTGTCCGTCATCATTTGTACCTTTCTGTACTTTTCCTTATTGACCTTTTTACTGTCAGCGGATTTTTTTCCAGATCTGCATACACGTACAATGTGTCCCATCTTTCCGCATTGCCTGCATGCTTTGTCCTTGAACCAGCAGTCCCTCTGGTCATGGGTGGATCTGCCGCAGCGATAACATCTCTCGAAACCCCGTGTCATTTCATGGGTGCCGAAGTCCTGTGGCTTTTGCTGTATCTCTGCAGCTCCTCTTGCTGCTGCTTCATATGATACAGCCACACTGAAAGCCTTGTCCAGTGTCAAATCTTTCTCAGAAAGTAGTCTTTTCTGTGTTCCTTCGCTTAGGAGACCGCAGACGAATTTGTCTCATAGAGAATCTGCCAGTCCTGCCCCGAATTGGCAGCGCTTTGACAGCTTTCGTAATTCGGTGAGGTAATCAGCATTACTTTCATTCTTGTGCTGATTCCTCCTGAAGAATTTGAATCGTTCCGCTATCAGCAGCGGTGTTGGGTTTAAGTGCTCCTGTAGGGTATCAACAATCTCCTTAAAATTCTTGTCCATCGGTTTGGCTGGAGTGATCAAGTTTCGTAACAGCCCGTATGTCCTTGCACCCATCAGATTTAGAAGTACCGATGCCTTTTTATCATCCGCTACTTCATTCGCCTTGCAATATACCTCCACTCTTTCCACATATGTGGTCCAATCCTCTATATCACTATCGAAAGCAGTAATATTGCCAGTCTTAGGCATCCTGAAAATCAAAAATGGCGCCTCCCACGCTTTTCCTTCTTCCCTGCCGCGTCAAGATGGCGCCTCCCGCACTTTCCTGTCGCTGCCGCTGCTGCCAACGCTGTTCTCCGCGGTATTTCTATTTTTTTTATTTTTTATTTACACATATATTTTAAACAGTTTCTCCGTCACTTGGAGAATCGTTCCCGTCGAACTCTCTGGGACTTTCCCCTCCCTCTGCTCGGTCCGAACGCCGACCTGCTTTGCAGCACCGGCCGTCTCCTGAGTGCTCCACCCTCTGTCTCTGTTTGCTTCTGCTTTCCAACTCGCTGCCCGGCCCCGCTGCAGAGCCACCCAATTGAGCCACAGCCCGCCGCCCAGGAAGGATCAGTGCACTACCTGCCACCAGCCCGTTTAGCTGGTGAAACCACAGTTTGTTTGTTTTTTCTTTGACCTTCGTCTGAGGAATCGATCTCCTTGAGGTGCTGCCGAATTGCAGGTAAGTTCGTTTCTAACTCGTCGCCACTGTTGAATCCGTGTGTTAATGGAGACACGGAATGCAGGAGTTGATTTAACAAGTGTTTACTGAACAAAGTCTGGAGGTGAACTAACTATGCAAGACGCTATACAGGCTTATATACCCAAGTGGTCACTACCGGTACTACAGTACACAGGGGCTTCAAAAAAACATAGTTCCTCTTAAAGGCACATACACTACAGAAACGCTGATGGGCTGTCGCGCCTACCGTTGCCTACGGCGGAAGAAGCACCTGCAATGGACCCTGTGGAGATATTCCATGCGACCATAGTCGAATGTTTGCCTGTTACAAACGCAAGTATTGAGAAGGAAACCCGAAATGACCTGACACTCTCTCGGGTCTATGATTTGATGGTGAAGGGATGGCCAGCATATGGCGACTCACTGTTGCCAGCATTCTCGCCAAGGAGGGAACAACTGTCAGTGTGCCGGGGAACCTTGATGTGTGGATCCCGAGTGGTAATTCCACCCAAGTTGAGAGATAGAGTACTCAATGAGCTTCACGAGGGTCATCTGTGAGGGGTAAAAATGAAGAGCCTAGCCAGGGCGTTTGTGTGGTGGCCGGGAATCGATAAAGAAATCGAGGATATGACCAAGAGATGCACAGGATGCCAGAAGGTCCAAAACGCTCCACCACAGGCCCCGCTACATCCATGGGAGTGGCCCTCATCTCCATGGCAACGGGTACACATTGATTTCGCTGGTCCATTTATGGACTCAATGTTTCTAATCGCTGTGGACGCCCATTTGAAATGGCCAGAGGTCATTAAAATGTCCTCCACCACCACGGAGAAAACTATTGCAGTCCTAAGGATCATCTTCGCCAGGAATGGGTTGCCAGAACAGATCTGTTCCGACAATGGCCCACAGTTTGTGTCTGAGGATTTCCGGAGGTTCCTGAAGAATAATGGGGTGAAACATTACACATCTGCCCCATATCATCCAGCCACAAATGGATTGGCTGAGAGGTTTGTTCAGACCTTTAAAAAGGCCATAAAGGCAATGTATAATGACGACATACCACTGCAACACAAGGTGGATAACTTCCTGTTTGCTTACCGGAATGCGACACATGCAGTAACCAACCAAACTCCAGCCGTATTGTTTTTCAACCGGAGACTAAGATGTCGCTTGGATTTGCTCAAACCAAACATAAGACGAGATGTTGAGGATAAGCAGTTCCAGCACATAAATGAGAAGCCAACCAGGAGCTTCAAGATAGGGCAACCAGTCTTGGCCCGCGACTACCGAACAGAAAAATGGCAGCCAGGCACGATATGCACACAGCAGGGACCACTAATGTACACAGTGGACGTTGGAGAGAGCATCGTGAGACGCCATGCTGACCAGATTCTAGAGTCACAGGAACAAGCCAAACCTGTACCACAAGCATGTGCACCTGGTAATGAGCCCGAAGTACAGATTGCGTCTACCTCAGAAGCAGGGGTATTGGAAGCTGACGAACCAACCAATGACAATGAGCCCGAATTGACTCCACCGCCAGAACAGGATACTCGAGAAAGGCGCTATCCAGTCCGGATCAGGAAGCCTCCTCAAAGACTGAACTTATAAATGACTATTTCAGTTGATGTATATATTACTGAGAAAATTGTAATTGTAATTAGTTATTATTTAGTTGTTAAATGAATGTTATGTACTGTTTATCTAAAAGGGGAGGAATTGTTGTGTATGTACCTTTAAGGGAATAACTGGTCTTAGACTGCAGTACCGGCAATGACCACCCCTGTATAAAAGGCCCTAGCAGGCTTCTGTAGTTTCAGTTTCATGCTGCCTCTTGTTCAGTAAAGTACCTGTTAAACTGTTCTCCCGAAGTCCGTGTATTATTGAGGCACGGACTTTACAGGGGAAGCATGGCTTGTTCTTCATTTTGTTTTTATATGTGAAGATAAGTTGTACTGATTGAATTAAGTGAGTTTGATCATAACTTCAGTTTTCTATGTTCACCTTACTGTGAAATAAAGCAGCTTATTGTTTTGTATCAGGCCTTGTCTTATTCAGTGATTTCTCGATCCACTTTTGTAAAGATTAGAGAGAGACACGTGAGAGCACGTGCAAAAGACACGACCATCCAGTTCAGATCACAAGGGGGTACTGTTGTCACACCGCTGAGTTACGCTATCATACAAGTAGATATAGGGCGGCGTGAGTCGATTCCCATAAAGGTAAGATGCTCAGACTACTTATGGGAGCTACTGACACCACTGAGCCCAAGAAGGTATCTACGAGAGACCCTAAAATTGTAACAATCAAATAATCAATGGCTTCAGTAATTCTTTGGTACTCACTTATTTGTCATGTGTAATTGGCATCTTGCATTATTTTAGGTCTGAACCAGTTTACAGATTTCTGTGAGACTCTGAGGACTCACAGGAGTTGTAGTGTTAATCCTTCATTTATTTTTGTTAAGAAAGAAACTTTTTATAAACTCGGCCTAACCTGGAGCGATAGCATTATCTCAACCGAGAGAAGTGTGGCTTTTCAAAGGCCAGCAAGTTGGACACATATTAAACCAGTTGCTTTCTAATGGAGTTGCTCATAGACAAAAGATTTTCAAAAAAGTCTCCTTTCCTGAAATTGCCTCTCTGTTGTTGCCCATTTCTGCCTGGCTCTCTCTTTGTCTTTTTGTTTGTCTTCCACTCTTTCTTCTCTATGGCTTTAACAGTGGTTAAGGTGGGCAGGAGTTATCCTGAACAGCATTCCAATTCTTAAAGTTAAATCTTTTAAATTTGCTCCTGTTCTAGTACAGACCATTGCACTTACTTAAAGTCAATTTACACCCGAGGATATTAAAACGAGAAGGTGGGAAAATTGCAAATGCATTAGTCATAATTTTGCAAAGTTCCCTAGATTTGGGAAATGTGCCTTTGGATTACAAATTATTTAAGAAAGGAGGCAAGGAGAAACCAGGACACTACAGATTGTCAGTTGTGGAGTAGTTACTGAAATCTATTATCAGGGACAGAGCGATTGAGCACTTGAATAAGTATGAGCTGATCAAAGAGCGTTAGCATGGAAGAGTAGCTCATGTCTGACTTATTTAGTTGAATTTTTGAGGAGGTAACTAACTTGGCGGACAAGGGAGTCATAGAGTTATATAGCACAGAAAGAGGCCCTTCGGCCCATCGTGTCTACGCCGTCCATCAAGCCCTGTCCAATCTAATCCCATTTTCCAGCATTTGGTCCATAGCCTTGTATGCAATGGCATTTCAAGTGCTCATCCAAATGCTTCTTGAATGTTGTGAGGGTTCCTGCCTCTACCACCCTTTCAGGCAGTGAGTTCCAGACTCCAACCACCCTCTGGGTGAAAAAGTTCCTCCTCAAATCCCCTCTAAACCTCCTGCCCCTTACCTTGAATCTATGCCCCCTTGTTATTGACCCCCCTACTAAGGGGAAAAGTTCCTCTTTATCTACCCTATCTATGCCCCTCATCATTTTGTACACCTCAATCAGGTCCCCCCTCAGCCTTCTTTGCTCCAAGGAAAACAACCCCAGCCTGTTTAGTCTTTCTTCATAGCTGAGGCGCTCCATCCCAGGTAACATCCTGGTGAATCTTCTCTGCACCCTCTCCAAAGCAATCACATCCTTCCTATAGTGAGGCGACCAGAACTGCACACAGTACTCCAGCTGTGGCCTTACCAGCGTTTTGTACAGCTCCATCATAACCTCCCTGCTCTTATATTCTATGCCTCGGCTAATGAAGGCAAGTATCCCATATGCCTTTTTAACCACCTTATCTACCTGTTCCGCTGCCTTCAGGGATCTATGTACATGTACACCAAGGTCCCTCTGACCCTCTGTACTTCCTAGGGTCCTACCACTCATTGTGTATTCCCTTGCCTTATTTGTCTGTCCAAAATGCATCACCTCGCACTTTTCAGGGTTAAATTCCATTTGCCACTTTTCCGCCCATCTGACCAACCCGTTTATATCGTCCTGTAGCCTGAGGCTTTCCTCCTCGCAATTTACCACCCCACCAATTTTCGTGTCATCTGCGAACTTACTGATCATACCTTTTACATTCTCATCCAAATCATTTATGTACATCACAAACAGCAAGGGACCCAGCACCGATCCCTGAGGTACCCCACTGGACACAGGCTTCCAGTCACAAAAGCAACCTTCGACCATCACCCTCTGCCTCCTGCCACTCAGCCAGTTTAGGATCCAACGTGCCAAGGCACCCTGGATCCCATGGCTCTTACCTTCTTGACCAGTCTCCTATGCGGGACTTTGTCAAAAGCCTTACTGAAGTCCATGTATACCACATCCACAGCATTTCCCTCATCCACACACCTAGTCACCCCCTCGAAAAATTCAATCAGATTGGTCAGACATGATTTACCCTTGACAAAGCCATGCTGACTATCCCCGATTAATCCTTGCCTCTCCAAGTGGAGACTAATTTTGTCCCTCAGAATTTTTTCCAATAATTTCCCTACCACAGATGTTAGGCTCACTGGCCTGTAATTCCCTGGTTTATCCCTGCTACCCTTCTTGAATAATGGTACTATGTTAGCTGTTCTCCAGTCCTCTGGTACATCCCCTGTGGCCAGAGAGGTTCTGAAAATTTGTGTCAGAGCCCCTGCAATCTCCTCCTTTGCCTCACACAGCAGCCTGGGATACATCTCGTCTGGGCCTGGGGATTTATCCACTTTTTGGCCTGCTAAAACCGCTAGTACCTCCTCCCTCTTGATGCTAATATGTTCAAGTATATCACAGTCCCCTTGCCCGATTTCTATGTCTACATCGTCTTTCTCCATAGTGAACACAGATGCAAAAAATTCATTTAAAACCCCGCCTACATCATCTGGCTCTACACACAGATTGCCACTTTGGTCCCTAATGGGCCCTACCCTTTCCCTGGTTATCCTCTTGCCCTTAATATACTTATAAAACATCTTAGGATTTTCCTTTATTTTGCTCGCCAGTGTTATTTCATGGCCCCTCCTCGCTCTCCTAATTTCTTTTTTAAGTATGCCCCTGCACTTTTTATACTCCTCTAGGGCTTCCTCTGTCTTTAGTCTTTTGTAACGGCCAAAAGCCCCCCTTTTTTTCCTAATGCATTTTTGTATATCCCTTGTCATCCAAGGTTCCCTTTGCTTGTTTGTCCCACCCTTGACCTTTACGGGAACATGTTGGCGTTGTACTCTCTCTATTTCCCTTCTGAAAGTCTCCCACTGCTTTGATGTGGATTTTCCTATAAGTAGCTGCTCCCAGTCCACTTTGGCCAGATCCTGCCTTATCCTATTAAAATCGGCCTTCCCCCAATTTAGAACCCTTATTTCCGGGCCGTCTTTGTCTTTTTCCATGACCACCTTAAATCTCACCGAATTATGGTCACTGTCGCCAAAATGCTCTCCTACTGACACTTCCACCACTTGCCCGGCTACATTCCCTAGAATTAGGTCCAGTACCGCCCCCTCTCTTGTAGGACTTTCTTCATGTTGGCTCAAAAAGCTTTCCTGGATGCACTTTAAGAATTCTGCAGCCTCTAAGCCTTTCACACTCTGACTATCCCAATTAATATTGGGGAAGTTGAAATCCCTCACTATTATTACCCTATTATTTTCGCACTCCTCTGAGATTTGCCTACATATCTGTTCCTCTATCTCCCCCTGACTGTTTGGGGGCCTATAGTACACTCCCAGCAAAGTGCTTGCCCCCTTTTTGTTTTTAAGTTCTACCCATATGGCCTCATTAGAGGAACCCGCTAATATATCATCCCTCCTTACAGCAGTAATTGACTCCTTAATTAATATTGCAACACCCCCTCCCCTTTTACACCCCCCTCTGTCTCGCCTGAAGATTCTATACCCCGGAATATTGAGCTGCCAGTCCTGACCCTCCCTCAACCATGTCTCCGTGATAGCAACAATATCGTACTCCCATGTGTTCAACAACAACTTCAGTTCATCCACCTTATTTGCAAGACTCCTTGCATTAAAATAAATGTCTTCCAGCCTTGCCATATTCCCTTTTGCCTTCACATATTTGCTCTGCCTTCCCAGCTGACTTGTTTTTTCCTCCGTATTTGGCTGTAAATCACCCCCTACTATAGCTCCACTCTGTATCCCATCCCCCTGCCAAGTTAGTTTAAACCCCCCCCAACAGTGCTAGCAAACCTCCCCGCAAGGATATTGGTCCCCCTCTGGTTCAGGTGTAAAGCGTCCGACTTGTACAAGTCCCACCTTTCCCAGAAGCAGACCCAGTGATCCAGGAAACTAAAGCCCTCCCTCCTGCACCATCCCTTTAGCCACGCATTCATCTGTTCTATCTTCCTATTCCTATACTCACTAGCACGTGGCACCGGGAGTAATCTAGAGACTACAACCTTTGAGGTCCTGCTCTTTAATCTTCTACCTAGCTCCCTAAATTCTTGCTGCAGGACCTCATCCCTCTTTTTACCTATGTCGTTGGTACCAATGTGGACCACGACCTCTGGCTGTTCGCCCTCCCCCTCCAGAATGCCCTGCAGCCGCTCAGTGACATCCTTGACCCTGGCACCAGGGAGGCAACAAACCATCCTGGATTCACGTCTACGGCCACAGAAACGCCTATCTGTTCCCCTGACTATAGAATCCCCTACCACTATTGCTCTCCCACTCTTTTTCCTCCCTTCCTGGGCAGCAGGAGCACCCCCAGTGCCAGGAAGTTGGCTGCTGCTGCCTTCCCCTGGTAAGTCATCCCCCCCAACAGTATCCAAAGCGGTATACCTGGTTGAAAGGGGGATGGCCACAGGGGTCCCCTGCACTACCTGCCTGCTTCTATTGTTCCGCCTGGTGGTCACCCATTTCCCTTCTGCCTGTGCAGCCTACCCTGCGGTGTGACCAACTCACTGTACGAGTAATTTGCGACCCTCTCAGCATCGTGAATGCTCCACAACCCATCCACCCGCAGCTCCAGCGCCCCAAGACTGCCCATTAGTAGCTGCAGCTGGATGCATTTCTGGCACGCGTGTTGGTCAGGGACACTGGCAGCGTCCCTGAATTCCCACATAGAGCAAGAGGAGCATATCGCGGGGCTGGGCTCTCCTGGCATGACCTACCCCTTTTATCAATTTAAATTAAATTAATGCAATACCACCAGTAGAGTAAGCCTTACATGGTCTCTAGAGCCCTTTGTAGGCCCGCTCTACCGCTGAAGCACCCGCTGAAGCTCTGAGGCCTTGCCTCACCTAACTCCCTGACTCACCCAACTCTCAGCACTCTGTTGAAACCGCACTCAGTGCAAAATCACACTTCAAAGCCTGTTTTTATAGACCCTGAAACAAAGACTTGCTGAGCCCAGCTACAGGAGAACCAGGTTAACCAGATTACTCCAGTTTCCCTTGTTAACTGCCTTCAGCTGCTCTGAGTTGTAGGACTTGTTTATCCCTTTTTAACCCTGCTTAAAGCTGGGAAATTTAGATTTTAAACAGTAAACAGCACACAGTAAATGTGAAACAAACAAAAGTTTGATTTCAGCAACCAGTTAAGACTCCCTGACTCACCCAACTCTCAGCACTCTGTTGAAACCGCACTCAGTGTCTATGAATGTTGTCTGTGGACTTCCAGAAGGCATTTGATAAGGTCTGCACAAGAGATTATTAGCAAAATTAAAAGCTCACGGAATTGAAGGTAATTGCTTGGGATGTAAGAGACAGAGAGTAGGGATAAAAGGAATTTACTCTGATTGGCAGGATGTGACAAATGGTGTTCACCATTTATATCAATGACTTGGATGAAGGAATAGAGAGTTGTATATCCAAGTTTGCAGATGACACTATGTTAGGTACAGTAAGTTGTATAGATGGGAGCAGGAAGTTACAAAGAGACATAGAGAGATTAAGTGAGTGGGTAAAACTGTGGCAGATGGAGTTCATTGTGGAGAAATGTGAAGTCATCCACTTTGGATCCAAGAACGAAAAATCAAAATATTTTCTTAATGGCGAGAGACTAGGAACTTTGGAGGAGGAAAGGGATTTGGGTGTCCAGGTACATAAATTACTAAATGTTGGTGCACAGGTACAAAAATGAATCAAAAAGGCTAATGGAATATTAGCCTTTATCTCAAGGGTGCTGAAATACAAAGGGGAGTAAGTTATGCTTCAGTTGTACAGAGGCTTTGTCAGACCCAATATGGAGTACTGTGTTCAGTTTTGGGCACTGCACCTCAAGAAGGATATATTGCCTTGGAGGGGGTACAATTAAAATTCACCAGAATTATACTGTGGCTGAAAGGGTTAAATTATGAGGACAGGTTGCATAAACTTGGCATGTATTCCCTTGAATCTAGAAAGTTGAGTGGTGATTAAAATGATAAAGGAATTTGATAGGGTAGGTACAGAAAAAGTATTTCCTCTGTTGGGAGAATCCAGAATAAGAAGGCATAATCTTAAAATTAGGAGTGAAATAAGGAAGCATTTTTTCATGCAAATGATAGTGGAAATATGAAATTCTCTCCCCCAGAAGGCTGTGGATGCTGGGTCAATTGAAATTTTCATGATTGAGGTTGATAGATTTTTATTAGGTAAGAGTATCAAGGGATATGGATCAAAGGCGGGTGAATAGAGTTGTACAGATCAACCATGATCTAACAGAATGAAAGCACAGGCTCAAGGGGTTGAATGTCCTACTCCTGTACCTAGGTCTGGGACACATGTGGACATGATTGTTACTGCAGTGGAGCATGCATTGTTCAGCTGAAGTTCTTTTCAATGAGTTGCTACCGAGCAGCTCTGGCTGCAGGCAACTGTTGGAGCCCCTCACAATTTGCAAAGGCAGCCGTGCTGTGTGAAACAACATATAGGCAATGCAAAGAGAAACCTGCAAACTGTAAGAACCCCAGACCCCTATCCTGCTGTTTCTAGATGACCGTAGGGAAAATTATACATCTATTTGCTCTACAAACAAGGCACCAGTCACTTGTTCAATGCAAGTATGGACTGCAGATTGACTGATATTGTTGATATCACCTGTGACAGTTTGGAAGGAGCTGGGGACAAAGAAATTGAGAGCTGCAAACAGCCATGATGTACAAGCTGCAGGATGTGACACAACTCTCATTGTCTTCTTGAAGAATTAAAGCCTCTCTATGCGTTAGAACATAAGAAATAGGAGCAGGAGTAGGCCATTCGGCCCTTCGAGCTTGCTCCACCATTCAATGAGATCATGGCTGATCTTCTGCCTCAATTCCATTCACCGGCCCTATCGTCATATCCCTTGATGCCCTTACTAGTCAGAAATCTATGGACTTCTGTTTTGAATATACCCAATGACTGAGCCTCCACAGCCCTCTGGGGTAGAGAATTCCAAAGATTCACCACCCTCTGTGTGAAGAAATTTCTTCTCATCTCAGTCCTGAATGGCCTTCCCTTTATCCTGAGGCTGTGGCCCCTGGTTCTAGACTCCCCAGCCAAGGGAAACATTCTCCCAGCATCCACCCTATCGAGCCCTGTAATAATTTTGTATGCTTCAATGAGATCCCCTCTCATTCTTCTGAATTCAAGAGAATACAGGCCTAGTTTACTCAATCTCTTCTCATACGACAGTCCCGCCATCCCAGGAATCAATCTCATGAACCTTCGTTGCACTCCCGCTATGGCAAGTATATCCTTCCTTAAGTAAGGAGACCAAAATTGTACACAGTACTCCAGGTTGCTCCTCATAGAACTTCAGATATGTTGTTCTGGGCCTATAAACCATGAAAGGGTAATTAGGAATTTAGGAAACAATTATTTGTAATTTTCATCAATTATGAAATTAATATTACAGATTTTTAATGTTTTGGTAACAGAAAACAGAAAAGTCCAAGGATAGCCTGGATAGTGACTGAAAATATAAATTCTGCGGGGATTCACAGGTTAGCTTAATTAACCCTACGTAAAACATACATCAATATATTTCCATAAATGTTAACTTTTTTTGATTAAAAAACAATAAATTTAATAAAAACAAGTTTCTGTACTATCTGGTTTACACTTGCCACTTGGTGATGCCAGGGTGTCACAGGGCATCATCAATGTCCAAGCTAACCAATCAGGTTTATGGATCATTCTTGGCCTTTCTTGTTTCTCGAGTGCAGTGTATGTACTTTGCAGAAGGAACTATATTCTGCAGCCCCTGTATATGCAGTACCAGTAGTGACCACCCCTGTATATAAGCCTGTGTAGTAACTTTTGCATAGTAGTTCCAGTTTGTCTCCACTCAGTAAAGACCTGTTATAACCAACTCCTGCAGTCCGTGTCTCAATTACACACGGACATAATGCTGGCGACGAGCAGATCCGAACTTACCTACAGTCTGCACCACCTCATGGGGATCCATCCCTGAAGTGAAGTTGTCAGAGGTCGAGGCCAGAAGGAAGAAAGAAAAAATAAAAATAAAACAAACAGAAGAAACGGGCGTCGACCGTGGGCAACCGCCTCTGATTCATCGGAGTTGAAGATTTGCAGGAGAGGCTGCCGAGAGCGGGGCTTGGTTATCCTGTCGATGGTGTTCCAGCTAATCGGGCTGGTGGCAGGTAGTACACTGATCCTTCCTGGGCTGCGGTGGGCTAGAGCTCGATCGGGTGGCTTTTCAACAGGGCTGAGCAGCGTTGTCGGGAAGAGGAGAGAGAGAGAGAGGGTGGAGCACACAGGGCGCGGCCGGTGCTACGAAGCCGGGCAGCATACAGACCCGAGAAGAGGGAGGAAAGTGTCCCGCAGGGTTGCTCCGACGACGGGGAAATAAAAGAAATTAGAAGCGCAGAAAGCCGCGAGGAGCTGCAGTTTGCCACGGGAACCACGGAGAGCGGCGTTAGCAGCAGCGCGGGGGGAAGTGCGCGAAGACCATAGGGCGTCGCCATCAAGGCATAAAACGCCAGCAACAGCGCTAGCAGCAGCGGGGAAGACGGAAAGCGCGGGAGGCGCCATTTTGTTAAATCGGGGAAGAAGGCAAAGGAGGCGCCATCTTAGATTTCCAATATGCCGAAGACTGGCAATATCACTGCCTTCGATAATGCAATAGAAGACTGGACCACGTATGTGGAAAGAGTCGAAGTATATTGCGAGGCAAACGAAGTAGCCGATGAGAAAAAGGCATCGGTACTACTAAACTTAATGGGCGCAAGAACGTACGGCCTATTGCGGAACCTGATTACTCCAGCCAAACCGATGGCGAAGAGTTTTAATGAAATTGTTGATATCCTACAGGAACATCTAAATCCTACACCGCTGCTGATAGCAGAAAGATTTAAATTCCACAGGAGAAATCAGCATAAAGATGAGAGCAATGCTGATTACCTTACGGAACTACGCAAGCTATCAAAGCACTGCCAGATCGGGGCAGGACTGGCAGATACTCTACGGGACAAATTTGTCTGTGGACTCCTGAGTGAAGGAACCCAGAAGAGGTTACTCTCAGAGAAAGAGCTGACGCTAGATAAGGCTTTCAGCGTGGCAGTATCATACGAAGCAGCAGCAAGGGGAGCTGCGGAAATACAGCAAAAGCCACAGGAATACGGCACCCACGAAATGACACGGGGATTTGAAAAATGTTATCGCTGCGGCAGAACAACCCATGACCAGAAGGACTGCTGGTCCAAGGACAAAATATGCAGGCAATGCGGAAAGATGGGACACATTGCACGAGTTTGCAGGTCTGGGAAGAAGACTAACGACAACAAAAAGGCTACTAAGGAACAGTACAGGAAAGTACAAAAGATGACGGACAGTAGTTCCGAAGACCAGATGAGCGATAGTGAATCCGGGAACAAGAGACTAAGCTGTCTCAAACTTCACAACATAATCGCAAAAGAGGATCACCGAACCATTTGGGTCACCCTCACGATAGCAGGGTCCCAAGTCAAAATGGAATTGGATACAGGATCAGCCCTGACCGTCATGAATCGACGAGACTACGAGCGGCTATTTTCACACATACCCTTGAAAGAGACATCCATTGTCTTGAAGATGTATACGGGGCAAAAAGTATACCCCAGAGGAAAAATAAGGGTGCCTGTCGAATACAATGGCAAGGAAATACAGAAATTGTATCTGTACATACTGCAAGATGGTGGACCACCGTTATTGGGACGTGAATGGATCAGAAAGATAAGTTTAGACTGGCACTCCATTCAGGCACTGACGGTGGCTGGTAAAAAGGATGACGACGTCACTCCTGGACGATTGTCAAAAATCTTAGCTAACGCCAAAGAGGTATTTCAACAAGAACTGGGAACTCTTAAAGGCATAACCGCCTCGATAAAAATAGAAGAGAATGCAATTCCCAAGTTTTTCAAAGCAAGACCGGTACCATATGCAATTCGCTCAACCGTCGAGGCAGAGCTGGAGAATCTGGAGAATGCAGGCGTGTTATCTAAGGTAGACTGGAGCGAGTGGGCGACACCCATCATTCCTGTCATGAAGAAAACGTTACCCAATAAGTCTGAGGAGCCAAGGAAGGTTCGCATCTGTGGGGACTTCAAGGTGACGGTGAACCCAGTCCTTCACACAGTACAATATCCTCTCCCGAGGATAGAAGATATTTTCACCTCACTATCTGGAGGGAAGCGTTTTACAAAAATTGAAAATTGACCTAGCACAAGCATATTTGCAGATGGAGGTTGAAGAATCCTCTAGAAAGTATCTCACGATAAACACTCACAAAGGTCTTTACCAGTATAATTGACTGGTATTCGGAGTAGCATCAGCTCCGGCGATATGGCAAAGAGCGATGGAACAAGTCCTGCAAGGGATTCCGGGGACTCAGTGTTACTTGGACGACATCCTAGTGACAGGTGAAGATGACAGTGAACACCTTGCCAACCTAGAGCAGGTGCTCACAAGGCTAAGAGAACATGGGCTACGAGCCAATCGCCCCAAGTGCGAATTTTTAAAGAAACAGATATCGTATTGTGGCCACATGATTGATGAAGAGGGGTTACATAAGTCCCCTGACAAAATTGAAGCGGTAGTTAAGGCTCCAGCGCCTGAAAATGTGTCGCAACTGAGGTCATTCCTCGGATTGGTGAATTACTACCATAAGTTTTTGCCAAATTTGTCCACAATTCTGCACCCACTGAACGCCCTACTACAAACTGGAGTAGCATGGAAATGGAGCGATGAATGTAAGCGGGCCTTTCAGAAGAGTAAAGACCTAATCACTTCAAGAGAAGTATTGGCTCACTACAACCCATCACTACCAATAAGACTGGCGTGTGATGCGTCTCCCTATGGCATTGGAGCGGTACTGTCACATAAATTCCTTGATCGTTCAGAGAGGCCGATAGCTTTTGCGTCACGCTCGTTAACTTCAGCCGAGCGTAACTACGCCCAGATTGACAGAGAGGCCCTTAGTCTGGTGTGGGGGGTGAAGAAGTTCAATCACTACCTGCACGGTCAGAAATTTACTCTACTAACTGATCATCAACCTCTTGTCTCCATTTTCAACCCTCAGAAGGGCGTCCCGATAATGACAGCACAACGGCTACAGAGGTGGTCCCTTTTCCTAGGGGCACACCAATGACATCGAGTACAAAGGAACTAAACAGCATGGGAATGCTAATGGATTGTCGCGCCTACCGTTGCCGACGGTGGAAGAAGCACCTGCAGTGGATCCAGTGGAGATATTCCACTCGACCATAGTCGAATGTCTCCCTGTGACGAATGCAAACATAGAAAAGGAAACACAAAATGACCCGACACTCTCCTGGGTCTATGATTTAACGGTGAAGGGATGGCCAGCACATGGCAAACCACTGTTGCCAGCATTCTCGCCGAGAAGAGAACAGCTGTCAGTGTGCCGAGGACCCTTGATGTGTGGATCCAGAGTAGTAATTCCACCCAAGTTGAAGGATAGAGTGCTCAATGAGCTTCATGAGGGTCATCTGGGAGGCTAAAAATGAAGAACTTAGCCAGAGCGTTTGTGTGGTGGCCGGGAATCGATAGAGAAATTGAAGAGATGACCAAGAGCTGTACAGGATGCCAGAAGGTCCAAAACGCCCCACCACAAGCCCCTCTACATCCATGGGAGTGGCCCTCATCTCCATGGCAAAGGGTGCACATTGATTTTGCTGGTCCATTTATAGACTCGATGTTTTTAATTGCGGTGGATGCACATTCAAAGTGGCCAGAGGTAATAAAAATGTCCTCAACCACCACAGAAAAAACTATCACAGTCTTACGAACCATATTCGCCAGAAATGGGCTGCCTGGACAGATTTGCTCCGACAATGGACCACAGTTTGTGTCTGAAGAGTTCCGGAGGTTCTTAAAGAACAATGGTGTTAAGCATTACACATCCGCCCCATATCATCCAGCCACCAATGGATTGGCTGAGAGGTTCGTTCAAACATTCAAGAAGGCTATCAAGGCAATGTGTAATGAAGACATACCCCTACAACACAAGGTGGGATAACTTCTTGTTTGCCTACCGGAATGCGACACATGCGGTTACCAACCAAACTCCAGCCATGATGTTCTTCAATCGAAGACTATGATGCCGCTTGGATTTGGTTAAGCCAAACATCAGAAGAGATGTGGAGAACAGACAGTTTCAGAATATGAATGAAAGGCCGACCAGGAGTTTTAAGATAGGTCAACCAGTTTTGGCCCGGGACTACCGCACAGAGAAATGGCAGCCAGGAACGATCTGTACACGGCAAGGACCTCTAATGTATACCGTGGACGTTGGAGAGAGCATTGTAAGACGCCATGCTGACCAGATTCTAGAGTCACTGGAAAACGTCAATTCCACACCACGATCCGATACACCTGGTGATGAAACCGAAGTACCAATTGCACCTACCTCAGAATCGGTGATATTGGAAGCAGACGAACCAAACAACGACGTTGATCCCGAATCAACTTTGCCAGAAGAACCTGATACCCCAAAGAGGCGTTATCCAGACAGAATCAGGAAGCCTCCTCAAAGACTGAACTTATAATTGCTTAACTTCAGCTAATGTATCTAGCAACTGTAATTGTAAACATGTTATTTAATTATTAATCGAATGTTATGTACTGTTTAGCTAAAAGGGGAGGAATTGTAGTGTATGTACTTTGCAGAAGGAACTATATTCTGCAGCCCCTGTATACTGCAGTACCAGTAGTGACCACCCCTGTATATAAGACTGTGTAGTAACTTTTGCATAGTAGTTCCAGTTTGTCTCCACTCAGTAAAGACCTGTTATAACCAACTCCTGCAGTCCGTGTCTCAATTACACACGGACATAATACCGAGTAGTGAGTTTTTACAGATGAAAGGAGAAAAAATGAATTTTGGAGGGTCTCAGGCTGTACTCATTATATAAATTAAACAGTTAAATATGAAGCATGTATACAAGTCAGGTGCAGAAAAAATAAAGGCAAAGTAGAGAAAATTGCAGCACAGGATGCAGAACAACAACTTTCAAATCTTTTCAATGGAAAGTAGCGGGAAATCTTCAGAGTCATCAGAGAGTTCAGAGACAGAGAGTGGTTAAATATCTAACGCATCTCATTCTGGTGCTGATGACAACAAAATGGGGCAGGACCAGTTTGAGTCTGAAGCTGAAGAAAATGGTAATACACCTTCTACTAGTCTAGATAAAGTGCAGCAGATGAACATGAACCACCTCATAATTCTGTTCAGAAAATTATTTCAAGTGCAGGACCTCTAAAACAGGATGACATAGACAGGCTCGTGCTTCATAACTGGGAAATAAATTTCCATCCAAAAAGGGATTTCAAAGGAAAGTTGTTTCCTCGTGCACTTCTCGCCCACACTCTTAATAACAGAGAGAAAATTGAATGTGACTGGATGGCAGTGAAGCTGCACGTTGTTTATTGCATTCCGTGTTGAATTTTCCTGCAAGATGCAGCAACTCAAGGTAGCATTGACTAAGTTGCTTGAATTGAACCTGACTTGCACAATCAGAAGTAATATTACTAGCTTACTCAAATACATGTCCAAATTTAAATGTGTTTTACTCACATCAATTTAGCTAAAAATTCTAATCCCCATCAATGAACAGAATCTAGTCCTTTAGTACCAAGATGCTACACTTGGTGTTGAAAGAGACAACATCAACGGCCTTATCACCGAACGGGCACAGTTGAAAGAAAATGGAACAAATGTGAGCTTATTGCAGCAATCCTTGGCATCCATTCTCCAGAGGTATCAGGGCCATCACATCATTCACACCCAACATCTCGATACCAAGAAGATTATGATGCAGCCACAGATCGTGAAGACAACCCTGTGAAGAACCAATTTCAGGACAATATTTTATTTTCCATCATGGACTCTGTTATAAGTTGTCTCAAAAAGCACTTTAATGCACTTACATGTAACTGCAAAAGGTTTGAATTCCTATGGACCTTTCTTGAAAATGAAAAAAATTATCTCAATGATTTTATCCTTTATTCCACTGATATCTCTGGTGACATAAAAGAATTAGAGTTCCTCAAGCACATTTACAAAGAAAACATTGACCAAAAAGTACTATTGCCACTTTACTTACGAAATAAGCTGCATGAAGTCTCCATTCAGAAACTCTTCCCCAACCTGATTGTTCCACTTTGTATATTTTGCTGCACACCAGCATCTATGGTCAGCGCAGAAAGATCATTTAGTGTGCTCAGATATGTGAAGAACTACCACTGTACAACTATGGGTCAGTCAAGACATAATGGTCTAGCAACTTAGACCACAGACAGTGATTAAGATCTGTAGATTTCAATTAAATTATTAATTCATTTGCTCAAAAAATGGCAAGAAATGCACCATTTTAAATTGAAAGTCTTAAAATTAAGTTTATGGAAATATATTACTTCTTTGTATTCTTCTATTTTCTTTACTGCATGTTTTATTATCACTGATCAGTTTCATACATAAATTTACCCCCTGAGCTCTGGGCCCCTGTACAGTTGTACCCACTGCCCCCCCCCACCCTGTCAACGCTGGATGCACATATTTTGTGCTGACTTATTCAATCCGATGATTAAGACCTGCACGGCCATGTAGGGTCAAGGATGTTTGATGTGAAGTGATAAGAACATAAGAAATAGGAGCAGGAGTAGGCCATACAGCCTTTCGAGCCTGCTCCGCCATTCAGTAAGATCGTGGCTGAACTTCTACATCAACCCACTTTCCCGCCCTATCCCCAGCTCCCTTCATTCCCTTAGTGGCCAAAAATCTATCAATCTCAGTATTGAATATAATCATCGAGTGAGCCTCCAAAGATTCACAACCCTCTAAATGAAGAAATTTCTCCTCATCTCAGTCCTAAATGGCCGACCCCTTATCCTGAGACTATGACCCCTAGTTCTAGACTCTCCAGCCAAGGGAAACAGCCTCTCGGCATCTACCCTGTCAAGTCCTCTAAGAATTTTATATGTTTCAATTAGATTTCCTCTCATTCTTCTAAACGCCAGAGAATATAGACGCATTCTACTCAATGTTATAGGCTGAGTATTGGACTGAAGGATTTGTCATTTATTTAAAGGTATGGGAGAAGGAATTTTGGCAGTTGTGACAAGGGTAAACTGTGTTAAACAGGTAATAACACTTCACTGCTAAATTGTATTATAATGCCTCTTGCAGTTGTTGCTTGAGTAGTTTTCTGAGTGCCGATCATTATGATGTTCTCTTCCATGTTGTTCTGCCTCCAGGAGCCATCATCCAGGAATGTCCATGTTCAGGTCTTTTCAGAAGGCAAAGTTCACAACAAAGAGCTACTGAAGCTTCTTGTCCAAGGCCCCACTCTACTGTTAGGGGGATTCTCAGTGGGGTCAGAAGCCATGGATCTGGAGGTTAGGCCAGGTCTCTTAAGAGCCATTCCCTTCCAGTGTTGATTGACTTCCAAAAATGCAGCCACTATGGACTGCCACTTATTAATAGCATCTTTCCTGGTTCCTGGATAACAGCTACTCTCGTTGTGCTACTGCCACTCCCATGGGACTGCGGATCATCACTCACACTGATCTGCGGGAGAGCAGATTGTAGGAGATGAGTAATGCCTCAAAAGCCCCAATCCATGTGGTCCTCCAGTCTCTCCAAGATGGAGCATATATTGGAGCCTAGAGTGTGGATGGCTGCAAAGGCTGATGACACAGACTCCTGGTGTGAGGGCCTGGCTGCAGCGTTCCTGCAGGTGACCACACGCTACAAGGTATACTGTAGAGTGGTGATGCTGTGCGACAGGGCGCCACACAAGCTGGAGTCGGATGCCTCCATACTTTCAACAATAGTGTGGAAACTCATTGGTTGGTCTTTTGATACCTCATATAATTGCTTGCGAGATGCAAGGAACTTTCTTTTTCAAGGGGAAACCAAATGCAGATTGGGTGACCACTTTGCGGAACACCTCCATTCAGTCCGTAAGGGGGACCCCGAGCTCCCGGTGGCCTGTCACTTTAATTCACCGCTCCATTCCCACTCAGACCTCACCGTCCTCGGTCTCTTGCATTGTTCCACGGAAGCTCAGCGTAAGCTCGAGGAACAGCACCTCATCTTTCAATTAGGCACTCTACAGCCCTCTGGACTCAACATAGAGTTCAACAATTTCAGATCATAACCTCGGCCCCTATCACATAATCTATATATATAAATAAAAGGATTGATCTGTCTGTCTGTCTGTCTGTCCTTCGGTGTGCGTCTGTCCGGCTATGCACTCGAAAGTTATAGAGCGTACGTACGCGTGCGTTACGTCAAAAGAAAGCTTACCATTCCAAAACGGCCGTAAGCATATTTACGTTTCGGCCGGACAAAAATTGCGCCCGCGGTATCCAAAAAACGTTCAAAATTCCGCTCATTAGCATCTCATTATCCGCTCATTAGTGATAGAGTGACGTCGAGGTCGACCAATCGTACGCCGGGTTCCTGGCGCGTGCGGGCGGGCCCTCCTACAGTCAAGTGACGGGACGATTGACCAATCCTACGCTTCGGTGACCTGACGGTCGACCAATCGGTGCATGTGTGGGCGGGCCTTATCGTTCTGAACCGAGGTGAGTGTCAGCCATCTTGATTCCATTCTTTTTCCCGCTTTCTGCGTTTTTCTTTTCAAACCTACATTTCCAGCAAAAAAAAATTGCTTTTATTAAATTGTTTTAAAAAAAACTTCATTCATTTGCAAATATTTTCTCCAACCTCAAGATTCTTTTTCCTACCTTTCCCCGTTTTTGTAAGGCCTCAGAACCTAGGCCTCAAAGCCTGGGCCTCTCCTGCCCAGCCACGCCCGACCTAGGTAATTGTCCTACGGCTTCTGCTAAGCTCCCCCCACCCCCGTCCCGTTACCCGGGGCAACGGCGTCAGCCATGAGGGTCATGGGACATACACAGGGTGCGCGCGCAGCAGGAGCAGCTGAGACGCGGCGTCTCTCTCTGTTCCCTGCTCGGCTCGGGCGGGGGGGCGGGGCTCTCGGGAGTGCAGATCTCGGGCGGGGCTTGGAGAGCGGGAAGGGTTACCCCGGCAACCGGGCCCGCCGGCCGTCTCTCACAGCCGCAATCGGCGGTCTTGAAGCCAGCTCGGGAGGGCGGGGCTCCGGAGAGCGGGAGGCCGGTGCTCGGGAGGGCGGGGGGCGGGGCTCTGGACATCGGGGGCGGGGCTCGCGACATTGGCAGATCGGGGATGGGAGATCGGGGGGCGGGACATCGGGAGATCGGGGGGCGGGACATTGGGAGATCGGGGGGGCGGGGCATTGGGAGATTGTGGGGCGGGACATCGGGAGATCGGGGGGCGAGACATTGGGAGATCGCGGGGCGGGACATCGGGAGATCGGGGGGCGGGACATCGGCAGATCGGGGGATGGGAGATCGGGGGGCAGGACATCGGGAGATCGGGGGGCGGGACATCGGGAGATCGGGGGGCGGGACATCGGGAGATCGGGGGGGCGGGGCTCGGGGACTCCCTCTCTCCCCCTCCCCTCCTCACCCCTCCCCCCCTCCTCCCCCCTCCATACCCCCTCCCTCCTCCCCCCCCTCCCTTCTCCCCCCTTCTTCCCCCCTTCCCCCTCCCCCCTTCCCCCCCTTCCCC